>NC_045426.1:145695812-146440812 GCF_902635505.1 Sarcophilus harrisii | reverse complement strand
GCATTTGGATAAGAACAAAGAATTTATCAGAGAAGATATGACTAGTATATATCTTTATCGGATGAGGATATAGTGTGACATAATCTTGCCAGCATTGCCCCTTTTAACGTTAGTCCTCTATTCTAATGTCTTTCATAACGTCAAAAACATTTGATCATGAAAGTTGTGTACTATCTTATCTATATATTGGTCATGTCCAGAGAGTAAAAATAGAGGCTGATGGTGGATATTTAAAAAAAGAAAATCTTCTCATCCCGGAAACAAGGAACAGCAGTCGTCTAGGAACCAAAGGTTGCCTGAAGGCTCAGAGCTTTTACTATTATCATATTAATAATTTATATTAATAAGCTTCTAAAATAGCAGAGGGAAAGAACAGCCACGTGAATCTTCCAACATTGCTTTGGGATAAAACCACAGAGATTGGATCACTCTGAATGTATGCCTGAGGCTGAAGTGCCCTTCTCTCGGGGAAAGAGAGGGATTCAGGGTGTGAGGGGAAAGAAGCTCCTGCCCAAAGCCTTGCCCCACAGGCAGACAGGTGTAGTCCATCCAGTAGATTCAACTCTTTTCCTTTCTATGGGAAAATCAGTATAAATCTTCCCTCCACAGTGACATCTGCTGGTTAGATTAGCAAGCCAGAACACTCCTCAAAGCTTTTTCTGTGTTGTCTGCATTTTCTCCCATTGATTGCAAATACCTACAGGAAAATGGCTTTATCTACCTTTATTCTGTGTATAATTTGTATTAGAATTCTGTATGTTAAATAGAATGGTAAAATTCACATTATATGTGGTTGACAATAGAATAAATAGTGAGAATGGGAAAAAATCAGATTTAGACCTTATTTTGAGGAATTTAGCAATGACTGGAACAGTAATCAACTAAGCTAGAAGGGTCTAGAGAAGGTTTTCTGAGGATATGGGAATGCATATGTTTGTAGACAAATAGGAAGGTTTATCCTTGGAGTTCTTTCTAATTCTACAAAGTTTCTCTAAAAAGACAATGGCTAATTGGAAAACCTCTAGAGAAGAGGAGCCAAGGTTATAAAAGAGCTCCAAACCTTATATGTCATGAGGAAGAGAACTTACAAATGAATATCCTTTCCAAAAGAGATATAGAAGAGAGATGGAGATGATGACATAGGCTTGGGTACCTTTTATATGCTGTCAATGGGAATTATTAGAAGTTATAAATGGAAATCCTTTAAAGGTAGACAGATTTCAGTGTGACGCAAAGAAAAATTTCCTAACAAAACTTTTTTTTTTAATTCACAAAATGAAATTTTTTCCAAAATCATAGGGAAACATTTACATTTGAACAAGGTGATGAACAGGTGTCTTTATGAAGAGGAAAATAATTCCACAGGTGATGTTTTCATTCACAATTTTGGAACAAAAATGACCCTTCTATAATATATACTGTTGCCTTTGAAAGGACTAAAAGATTAGGAAATATAGTGAATTAAGAGAATAGACAATCAAATCAATATCAAACTTCAGTGAGCAAAATCACTTATGCTCACTTCTAAGGATCTAAACACATACTTCAACTTAAATAGGAAAAATAAGAGTAAAATTGTCCAAATTTACAAAAATGTAGCCCCAATATAGTTTCTACATTCAAAATGGCTTTTAGGTTCCCTGTTGGTCTGAAATCCAAGGTCCAGGCTAGCTGGTCACATCTGTCCCAGTGGTAACTACCTATTTTTCATATTTGTCCAGATTATCCAAGTTCAATTCAGAAGATTATGGAATGTTTGAATATTATTGCCATTACTCCAAATTGGTCAATTACCTCTGCTCACTTGTTCTCATTATTCTAGTTTTTAATTTTTTTCCATAAAAATATGCAGTAAGACCAACAAGGAGGCTTTCCTTTTTCCCCAATGCAGTGATAACTACTAAAGCACAACAATGAAGATTAATGAAGACACCTGCATTAGAATCACAAACTATTCCCTAAAAAGACATGAAGATACCTAAAAAATGTCATCCAAGCATTTGATTTGGGGGTGATAATTAAAACTCTTCAAAAAATTGAAATGGAAAATTTTTCTCAGTATTAAGTTCCCCATTACTAGAAATATTTGATGCAAATGATTACTTTTCAGGGAAATTGTAGAAGGAATTCATGCTTCATTTGTATTTTGGACTAAATGAAATTGAAGATTCTTCCAATATCTATGATTGTATATGTAAGGATAAAGAATTTCATAGTTTTGTCTGTTATTTGCATGAGCATTAAAATCTCTACCCTAAATACCAGCCAACTCATTTTCTTTGCTCTAACTTTCAAAAGTAGGTTTCCAAATATTCCACAATGGAATAGAGCTCTTTATCTCTGTTTTCATTATATTGAATGATCTCCCTAAACTTAAGATTCCAATTTTAAATAGTATTTTGAGTGCAAGAATATTTGTCTTCATACCTTTTTTGGAAGTTAAATGTTGTTCTTAAAGCAGTGATCAAAAGGAAACTAGAGATTAAGATAAAGTATTAACTAGTTTCATGATCTGAGACAAATCATTAATCTTTCTCAGCCTCAGTTTCCATATCTGTAAAGTGAGAAGGGTCAAGTAGATGATCTTCAAGGTCCTTCTAGCTTCTATGAGTAATAATAATAATGACAGACACATGTTAATAATAATGTTATTAGAAATATTTAAGTAGTATTCTAATGTTTGCAAAAACACTATTATTTATAGATAGACACACAGAGAGAGAGAGAAAGACAGACAGAGAAGTGGAAATGGCAAACCACTCCAGCATCTTTGCTACCAAAACCCTAAATGGGATCACACAAAAAAATTTGGATAGGACTGAAACAACTGAGCAGCTACAAATAAATACATACATACTCTATAAGTGTGTGACTATATTATTTTATACATATATATGCGCACATACAGATGTATAGCAATTAAGTGGTACAATAAATACAGTTCCAGACCTGGAATCAGAAAGATCTGAGTTACTATGTGACCCTTCAGTTTCTTCATCTCTCAACTGCTCTGGAAAAATGACAAACCCCTCCAATTTCGCTGCCAAGAAAACTCCAAATGGAGTCACAAAGAGTTGGATGCAATTGAACAATTACATATGTGTGTGTGGATGTAGATGTAAAATTACACAAATATATAACATTTTGCAAGACATATGTATGCATGTGTACATGTGTTTATGAGTATCTGTATGTGTGTGCATAAAATCTTAGTTGCTCTTGGTGTCCAAATAGGCGAACCAGTTCTCCTGGTCATTTTATATTCTGATTGTCCATGATAGTTGGTAGGGAACCCCATACATTAAATAAATAATAGACGCTGATTTATTTACTGGGGAAAAAATCCCTGTGGCACTTCAGGCCCACGCCTGTCTATTATCCAATATCCCAACCACTTGGTGGCCTTGCAGCTGATATGTAATTTATTCAGTGGGTCTTGAGATGGCAATGAAAGGTAAGGAGGAACCGGGCTGACTTTCTCATTTACTACCTGGCCTCAGGGCTAGCTCCTGCTGTGGGAATATTTTTCTTCTTACCTTTGCAGGAAGGAGGTAATTCAGTGACTGAAGGCCCCTCCCATCTAGGAGATACAAGTTAGAGATAATAAAAATGATGATATCTGGCATGTATAAGGTGTACTGATGTTTACAAAGGGCATTACATGCATTATCTCATTTGATCCTTATAACAGCTGAGAGGTAAGCAAAATGAACATTATTAATTCCATATTACTAAAATCTCATCTTCTGCAAGAAGATTCCCCTTCATTCTAGTGCTTTCCCTCTGTTGAAATATTTCAGTTTATCCTGTACGTGGCTTGTTTATACATGATTGTTTGTATCTTGTTTTCCTCGGAGTTCCTCTGGAACTTTTTTTTTTGGCCTTTCTTTGTATCCCCAACCCAAAGCATAGTGTCTGGTACACAGAAGGTACTTCATAAATGCTTATTGACTGACTAGTTGAGGAAACTGAGTCTCAGAGAGGCTCAACTATTTGCCAGAGTCACACAGCTAGAAAGTGATGGATTTGGGATTCAAAGGACTTCCAGGATCTTAATCTAGCATTCTTTCCCCCATAGTCTACACTGTCCTGTCCCTGTTAGAAACCTCTGAAGGAAAGGGCAGAGTTTGGGAATGAGACACCAGTGAGTATTCAGTACACAGCCTCCTCAAACCATAGAATTCAAGTCTGAAAGGAACCTTAGAAATCCTACAGACCTAGAATTCTTAACCTTTTTTAAAAACTTCTGGACCCCTTGGGGAGTTTAGGGAAACCTCTTAAAATAATATTTTAGATGCATGAAATAAAACACACAGGATTACAAGGGAAACCAATTATAGTATAAATATGGTACAAATACATTTGTAATTGGTTTTTTATCCAAGTTCATAGACTCCACCAAAATCTAACTGCAGACCCAGTGGGGGGTTCCTGGTCCTCCAAGTAAGAATACCTGCTTTAGCTCATAATTTTTTTTTTTACAATTGAGGAAAGTAAGTACTGGGATTGATTCAAAGTTTAATCTGCCTTATCCTTTGTTCTCAGATAGGACCGGTGACATCGTGGGGTAATGCCTTGATTGAATTGGATTTAGGTGAGGCATCAGCCTCCTTCTCTCTTTCAGAATCATCAAAGTTCAGTGGCAAGACCAAAGTCAGGACCACTGGTGATAGCCTGGGATGCAGTGGATCTTGGTGTTTCTAAATTAAGGACTTAGCCAAGCTAAACTCTCTTGAAAGGGGTCTTCTGACACCCAATCAGAATTACTCTGGTCCTTGTTTTCAAAATTTTCTTCTTTAACTCCCAAGCATAACCATGAAATTGTATATTCTTGCATTCAAAATGGGGCAAGTTTCCTTATAAATAAAATGCAAAAATAACTTAGCAATTCCGATACCCTCTCCTATCTGTAAGAATGGGATTCTACCTGCATTACTTAAAAGAATATAAGTCCTTAGTAACACACCTCCATGCTCTATAGACATTTGAAGAATGTAGTTCTTACTTAGAAACCCAGGTTTCCCTTTCCTCACTACTCTCTTTTTCCTCAAATACCACCTAGCTTAGGTAGTTCTTGCTTTGATTCTTTTTTTTTTCCAATAGTATTTTATTTTTCCAAATATAGGCAATTACAGTTTTCAACATTCATTTTTGCAAAATTTTGTGTTCCAAATTCTCCTTCCCTCCCTCATTACCCCCTTCCCAAAGAGGGCAAGCAATCCAATATAGGTTAAATGTGCAATTCTTCTAAACATATTTCCATGTCCTTCACATTGCACAAGAAAAATCAGATCAAAAGTGAAAAAACACACAAGAAAAAAACAAGCAAACAGAAACCCAATAAAAATATTTTCACCAATAAAATATATTTATTAAACACAGATATTTACTGGGCTGTAAACTCCATGAAAGCCCAGACCATGTCTTTTCAAATTATTACATTTCCTTCAATCTTAGTACATTGCCTACATGGCACAGTGAATGGAGTGATGAGTCAGGAAGACTCATATTACTGAGTTCAAATCTGGCCTCAGATACTAACTGGCTGTGTGACTATGGGCAAGTCACTTAACCTTGTTTGCCTTAGTTCCTCACCTATGAAATGAGGAGGAATGGCAAATTTCTGCAGTATCTTTGCCAAGCAAATCCCACATGGAGTCATGAAGAATCAGGCACAATTCAACAACAATAGCAGTGTCTTTATAAGCAATAAGTACTTAAATGTTTACATGATCTTTTTTTAATTTACCCTTTGGACACCTGTCACATATTAGTGAAATCACAAAGGAGGTTAGACAAATCCAATTAAATTTGGTACAAAAGTAAAGCTAGGTAAGTGTACCAAATCAGTGCCAAAATCTTTCAGGAAAACAATTTTTTTTACATTCCCCTCCCCTCCAGAGATTTTGTTACGTATTTTCTGTACTACCCTAGACTAGAATCTTAATTGCCCCCCCCCAAAAAAAGGAGGTGTAGAATTTATGAAATGGCAAGATATTAAAATGATATTTTTAGCACATGGAGAAAAAAATGTTTCTATCAAATTTGGATTCTCAAGACTCCAATTCTACCCTTAAAAAAAATCACAACTTTGAATAAATCTCCAGAGTTCATATGTCCAGGCTCTTGCTTCCAAGTAGAAAGTCCAATTAAATGCACTACTTTTCCCAGGAAATACGGCACACTAGAAAGAATCTCAACTCCTGGGTGAGAGGAGGTAAATTCCTGAAAAATGAGGGGATTGTAGGAGAATATCCTGTGGGGTTTCTTCTGTCCCCAAATAAATTACTCTTGTTTTTTATTAAACAAGTTATTTCCCCTTTTCCAAGATAGTCTTCATAACTGGGTCTTCTGGGGTACTCAAACTTTTTAAATAGGAGGCCAGTTCACTGTCCCTCAGACTGTTGGGGGGCCTACATGTTTACTATAGTAAAAACAAAAACTTTTATTTTGTGGGCCTTTAAATAAAGAAACTTCATAGCCCTGGGTGAAGGGGATAAACATCCTCAGCTGCTGCATCTGGCCCATGGGCCATAGTTTTGAGGACCCCTGCGTAGAGAATAATCCCAATCCTATCTCTAGCTTCAGTATAATTTTCCTCTTCTGCAGGTCTTCTCAGGACAAAGTACTGCTTTTCTCTTTTTGAGCAGAGTGATAGCTGCTTCTGCTGCTGCTCCTAATTTCATTTTCACAACTTAGAACAGAGTTCATTCGCACAGGGTCCTGGTAAACAAGCACTCCAGCTGTAAGGACTTCATCCTGTTTATATCACAGCAAAATATATTGAGTTTGGAACTCCCACTGAAGAGCAAGATTTGTGGTTCCAAAAATGTCAATGCCTTCTTGGGCTTTTGTGTTCAGGTCGACGGTGTTTGGGTTAGAGAGCTTTGTTGATGTGATCTCTTCCTTGTGGGTTGGAGTTCTGACGCAGATGGACAGTTGTACTAAATCATCTTGGACCAAAGGGACAGCTCTTGAGTAGCAGGGAGCTGGATGTCATGATTTGAAGCCATCTTTTTGTCAAATCATCCACTTCCCTGAGGCTTCCTGGTTCCATAGCCAATAGCTTGAGGCTTTCCTCTTTCCTTACAGCCCAGTGATATGCCATTACATACTGAGCTGTAAGAAACAATAAATATTATGACTGTGGAGACACATGGGAAGACCTTTATGAACTTATGCAAAGGAAAAGAAAAAGAAACAGCTAAAAACAATATGCCCAATGATGACAACAATGTAATTAGAAAAAACAGGAACAATCAAAAGCAAATGCTGTCAGATTTTAACAATCAACCTTGTCCACTCCTCCTCCCCCCAAAATGAGAAGGCACCTCCTTCCCTTTTTTTGCAAAAAATAAATAAATAAATAAATAAATAAAAATATATATATATATATAATGTATGTATGTATATATGGAATCTTTCATGTAATGTCTATCTTAGTTAATATGGTGGGCAGTTTCACTAAATTGCTTTTTTCTCCATCTTGTTTTTGTACTTTATTATACAGGAAGGAAGAAGGAAGAGGGACATATTGGGAAATACATCACAGGCAGTGGAAAAACAAAAGGTAATAGAAAAATGTTAAAGGAAAAAAAAAACCTCCCCTATCACTTCACAGGAAGTTCATGCTATAGTTTTCTGATATTCCCACAGCTATGGCTGATGCTGACAAATGTCCACAAATGTGAATATGAAATTTAAAATCCCTCTGTTTGTTATCCTTAGATAAAAATAAAGAAATTTAGACTAGCTCATTTAGGATAAGTAGCCTGGTTCACTTCCTCTCTTTTAAGAAAACATTTTACCAACGTCAGTGCCATCCACTGGTACATCCCACTATCAGGAAGACAACATAACTGGGAAACCAGAGAATGACTCTGGAAAGACAAGGCAAAAGGTGGTCCATCAGAGCTGAGAGACACAGGATCAAAATCCAGGAGTTCTGAGCTGCAATGGGCTACCCAGTGGTGTCAAACAAGGGTTACTAAAATGGGTCCCTGCAGGCTGCATATTTACTTAGAAAACTATACATATTTGCATGTTTCTCCTTATAGTTATATCACATTAAAATCAGAAAGGAACCACATTCTAATCTGCTTTGAGTGGTAGTTAGTAGAGTTGAAGGATGTATAAGGTATGGTGCTTGATACTTCTGGGATAAGGATGGAGAGGAGAAAAGGCAAAAAAGAAAGGAAAGGAAGAAGGGGAAGAGAAGGAAGGAAAAGGAAAGGAGGGAAGAGAAGAGGGACTTGTTAGAAGAAGGAAATAAAAAAGACATGTGAAGGCAAGCAAGATAGAATTGAAAATTATATTTTGAATTTTTATTTCTTAATTGGAAAAGTGAGTTGTATGTGATATCCACAGTTTAATGAACAATTATTTATGTTCTTTTTTTCAAATTTGGAAATACTTATTTGATTTGGGGCTTATAAAGTTAAGAATAAAGAAAAAAAGAAAAGCTGATGTTTATATTTATGATAAAAATGGAAAAGATGGAAAAGGAGAGCTGGGATCACTATGGGAGCTGCAGGTACATTACACATAAAGATGACTCTTGCTGATTTACAATGAAATTTTGTAGATTATCTGTGGAACTTATGACCAGGTCTTCTCTTTATTTCCTGGCAACTCTTCTCCCAACCATTGTTCCTCCCAAACAGTTGTGACTTCAGTTGAATTTTAGGGCAATCTCTAATTACCAAGAATCCTCCTCTTTAACCAAGCTTGCACTCAAAGAACATCTCAGAAGCACTAGGGAAATGATTATATATAGAAATTGCATTATTCACCCAGTAATTTGGATTTCACAGTTGTCTATTGTTTTTAATTATTAATTATTATATTAACTATTTTAATCACCCTCTGTAAAATGAGAGAATTAAACTAGACAATCTCTGGCGTCCAGTTCTAAGAGTGGATCCTCCTCTTCTCCCCCAGCCCCAATTTTCATTATAAAAACATAGAATATTAAAGTTAGATGGGATTCTTTCTGGAGTCCATGAACTTAATTTTTATATACATTTTGATAATTGTGCCTTCATATAATTGGTTTCCTTTCTAATATCATGTGTTTTGTTTAATATCTTTAAAAACATTATTATAAGAAGTCAGCGGGCTTCATGACAACTGCCAAAATTGTACATGAAATGTAAGAGGCAAAGGAGCTTTAATTTAGTCCCACTCCCTCATTTTAGGTTCAGGAAACGAAGCCCCAGAAAGGTAAAAAGACATACCTAGAATCACAAATCTAATTAGTGGCAAAGCAGAGAACAGGGCCCATGTCTCCTGACACTCAGGACAGTGATCTCCCCACCATAGCAAGCTGCTCTCTGAGCAT
This sequence comes from Sarcophilus harrisii, assembly GCF_902635505.1. NCBI lineage: Eukaryota > Metazoa > Chordata > Mammalia > Dasyuromorphia > Dasyuridae > Sarcophilus > Sarcophilus harrisii. The sequence goes on along the minus strand of NC_045426.1, from coordinate 146,431,472 downwards.
CTCTAGCCCCGTTAAAAATAGAAGCAAGGAGAAGACTAGGACCAATCAAGATATTAAAGAGCTTCAGTAGTGTTTGGAGGAGGGGGGTGATAGATGAATGGATTTAGGAATCCTCAAACTTTTTAAACAAGGGGCCAGTTCACTGTCCCTCAGACTTTTTGAGGGCCCGACTATATTAAAAACAAAAATTTTGTTTTGTGGGTCTTTAAAGAAACTTCATAGCCCTGGGTGAGAGGATAATCGTCCTCAGCTGCCGCATCTGGCCCACAGGCCGTAGTTTGAGGACCCCTGGACAAGGGCCAAAAAACATGTCTTCCAAAAAAAATCATGAATTAAGAAAAAATTGTTACATAATGAATGTTTGACCCCAGAGAAGAAATGAGCAGATTAGCTTCCTTCCCTTCTTTGACATTATTGATATGGAACTTTGCACATACTATAAGGACTCAGCTAATATGCTGATTAGTTTTGTTCAATTTTTTTTCTTTTTCTTTTTTATTCTTTGCAACAAGTATAGTGGATATATTTGGAAAGTGAGATAAAAACCATTAAAATCAATAAAATGCAAAAGAAAATAATAATCATATATGTGTGTATATATGCATAATATATATATAGTTTTAAAATTTGCAAAAAAAACTGCATTTGATTTTAAAAGGGGGGAGCATGAATATGACTGAAGAACAAAAGACAATGGTTTGGTTTGAAGACATAGAATTATAAATATCGCAATGCCTGAGATGTATAGAAAGTGTGGGCAATACATAATGCAAAAGCTATATTAACCTGAATCTCCAAGCTATAATTCAGTTAATAGGCTTTCAAAACACCCCAGTTTTACTGTTCCATAAACACCAGTATTCGACTATTTTCCTCATTACACAAAGCATTACGTTTCATGGAAACATTAAATTGGCAACTCAGTACTTAAACCATGTTTTAATAAGCAGAAGCTAATCAGGCATAGCATCAGGGCTTCTGCAATAAAAGGGACTATTTCAGGATCTCCCAGGGATTGTAAATGCCCTTATTTGCAGCAAGCCCTGAGCTCATTAGGAGTACATTGGAAGCCCCCAGTTATGCAATTATGCTACTGTAGGGGAAGTGGTCTCAGCAGGTGTGAAAATGAACCTAGCCCAGGTAATTAGGAATCAAATAGAGCAATGAAGAGTTTTGAGGATTTGCTGGGGGAGGAAGTTGGAAATGACCACCATTTGACTCTAGTTTTTGCCTGATTATAAGGAGAGATCAGTCATCCTTTTTTGTGCTGTGCTGACCTGAGATAAGTATTTGCAAGTCTTGACAATTAGTTGCCTAAGAGCCAACTTAACCCATTTTTAGATTGAGCCAATCAAGTGACAAACATTTATTAAGTTCTTACTATAAGGCAGGGACTGTGCTAAGTCCTTATAATATAAAGAAAGGCAGTAACAGTGAGTGCCCCAAAGGAGTTTAAATTCTAATAGGGGAAACAACTTGTAAATAAATAGGACCCTTTGCTTATTAATTGGCAGGAAAAACAGAAGTTCAATGATATATGATGGACATAAAGATAAAAGATAGATAATCATAGATGAAAAATACATTTAGAATATATGGAAGTTAATATTAGACTCTGACAAGTTTGACATGGGGAGGAGAGAAGGAGGAAGGATCTTCCACAGAAAATGACATTTGAACTAAATCTTTTGATAGAAGCCAGGAATCCTGTGGGTTGAAAGGAATAAATTAGTTTACTTATATCTCAGGGAATAGATAGGGAGCCATATATTCTTTACAGCTAACTGTACAGGGTTTTTTTTTTATAACAAACATGTCAGTGATACACACAGAAAACATAAAAGAATATGTGAGCCAGTCAGCTCAACCAGTCACTCAATTTTTCAAAGGTCTATTTTGTTTTCTAAGAGGCAAAATCACATATTGTGATAAGTCCAGTAGAAACCATAGCCTATTCAGAACTGTAGACCAACAGCAGTTAGAGATAGCAATGTTTTATACCCAGAGGCAAAAAACTCTTTTCCAATATATTAAAAGAACCTTGGAACCCTGGGAATATAATAAACATCAACAGGCTAGCTAATGATGCATGCACAGAGTTCCCTTGGGGTAGCAGGACTGCACCTATAAAACTATCAGTCATTCTAGCCCTTTATGTTTACTTATCCCTTCTCTGAATACCCTTCTATTAGAAGAAGCACAGTCTAGTCAGACTGTATCAAAGATGCTATAGTTTCTGTTTCTGAAGATCCTGGATGAGTTAGCTTTATAGTTACCCAATAAAATTCAAAAAGGATGAAAAAAAGAAGAAGTAAACAACCACTAACCTTATGTCCCTTCCATATACACAAACCATGGTTCTCTAGTAATTAAGTACTTAAGTACTTGTGAAGTAAACTATGACCTGTATGATGCAATTTGAAGATTCTTCTTTCTGCCCCAAAATATCTCCATCCTTCTTCAAAATAGATTCTCTTGGGATAATAATTCCTTCCATTGGAATTAACTTTAAAAGGCGGATACTCTTTTAGGAAAGAGCTATTAACATTTCAGCATAAATTAGCTTCTCAGACAACATGAAGGGGACTAAGACCACATAATATCCTGGACACATTGAAGGAAAAGGGAGGCACAGGGAAGAGTGGGATTGTTGAAGAGAGTGATCCATAGGATTGATCAAATTCCTTCAAGTTCCATTTGGATCTTCCATCAAGTTCCAAACTTCTAGTTATGCCATTCCAATATATTTGTGCTGCAAAAAAAATTTTCATCTCTACAAATGAGAAGACAAAAATTCTGAATGTAGATGAATTGATCTGTTACTGACCCTAAAGGAGGTTTTAGTCTCTTTCCTTTTAGAGTCAATTCATATTCTGATTTATCCCATTTCTCAACTTTGTTTCACACTCCTTTGTTGTTATTGTTCAGTTGTTTCAATCATGTCCAACTCTTCATGACTCCATTTGGGGTTTTCTTGGAAAGATGCTGATGTGCTTTGCTATTTCCTTCTCCAGGTCACTTGACAGGATAAGGAAACCAAAGCAAATAAAGTTAAGGGACTTGCCCAGAGTCACACAACTAATAAGTGTCTGAAGTCAGATTTGAATTCAGAGAGATGAGTTTCCTACTCCAGGTCATTATACCATTTAGCAGCTCTTTAGTAATGATTAGATTAACTTTATTTTTTAAATTTTATTCCTTTTTAACTTAACTGCAAAAAAACAAAAAAAACCTTTCATGTACACAGCATAACATAAAAAGATTCAAAATACAATCATGAATTTGCATTTGAGAATGTTTAACTGTTTTTTTAAAAAGCTATATAATAAATACCAAACATAATTTTCAAAGCTACCCTGCTTTTCTGTGCTTCCTTCTAAATTTTCTTTTGTTCTCTACTGTCCGTTTTTTTAACGCTTTCTCCCCACCCTGCCCTAAAGGCTACCACTAAACATAAATATGTATGTATATACGTAAAAATATACTAGTCATACTTCTACTTATCATTTCTTTCACTAGAGATGGATAGCATCTTCCTTCATAGGTCCTTTGTAATTTATTTGAGTATTTATATTATCCAAAATGGTTTAGTCATTCAAAGTTCTTTTCAGAACAACGTTGCTGTTATCATGCACAATGTTCTCTTGGTTCTGCTCATTTCACTCTTCATTATTTCATGTCAAATAGCTTAAAGTAGCACTGATTGATAGCAATGAACAGAAACAGTCCCTCTACTGTGGGTGAGCATTTGCAAGGCAACTCAGGCAAGCCAACTGTATAATACTAAAGCTCAGATATATCCTTTTAGAAGAAGACTCTTTCATGAGCAATTATTGGTCCCAAAGCCATCTCTCTCTGCAACTGAAATTCTTGAAAGGAGTACAGATTTGTAACAGATAGCATAATTTATCATCAAGCAGAGGGAAGAAAGACATCCAATAGATACTGATATGACATGAACTAATTGTGATACCCTGATTTAAGCAACCCAGGATGTGAAAACTTGGATTCATGCCGGTGTTCACTCAATAAATATTTAGGGAGCATTCACTTTGGGCTCAGCATTGTACTCATCATGGAATACAAAGAGATAAAAGACTGAAAAGCCTTTAAAAATGTATGTTCAACTTACTTTTTTTTGTATTTTGTATAAAAAAACCTATATTGTCTAAGAGAGCATAAGGATGCACATGGTGGCTCATGGAGCTCCCTTGGGATAACAAGGCAGCAACTATGGATCTATTTTAGCTCTTTATGACTACTTATCTCCTTCTCTGTGTGAGTAAAGACACACAGTCTATAGACTGTATTTCAGTGGTCCATACAAAAAAGCATTCAGCCCCACCAGTCACCCAATTTTTCAGGGAGTTCTCCGCTCACAGATATTACTAGCATCCTCTTAGCTCCAAAGATATAATGTGAGGATGAAATCCTACAAGTGAACCTGATAGCAAGAGAGGACACCTTAAGTGAGAGTTATAAAAGCTAAGGAAGGGAGGGTAGGAGAAACAAACAGGAAAGACATGGTAGAAGTTGCCTTGGAGAGTAGAATGGAAAGTTGAGAGAAGCTTCTGGGAGTCCTGATCCAGAGCAGTAAAAATGAAGTAGATGTGAAAAAATTTCTTGCTACTGATCCCAGTTTGGGTTCAAAAAAGGGGACTGAAAAATTTTTTCCTTCTTCCCTTTTTCCTATTTCTAATAAGGGTTGATTATACCATTTATTCATTTTAAACCCCCCCCCATTATCCTCTGTGTTTGAAAGGTGTTTACTTTTGTTTTAAAAGTTTACTTCTTTATTAAGTCAGCAAATGTGTCAAAATTGCTGATCAACAGAAATGTTAAACTGCATGTGTATTCTATTTAATGCTTACAAATACAAAGGGGAGAGACAGGGATAAAGACAGAGACAAATAGAGAAAGAAATAAAGAGAGAAAGGCCCCTTATTCTAGAGAAATGGAGTGTTGGTCCTAACTAAACCCTAGGGCTTGAATGCGAATTTGGAATCACTGGGCAAAATGGTAGAGTAGTATTACAATCTTGGCAACAAAGTCAGGATTTCTATGCTTCTAAAAATAAAATTTCAATCCCATAAGAAAAGCAGACTGCTAAAACTATGGGCATTTCCAATTCAATTTCCACTTTCTTAGCTGTGAGAAAACTATCATTCATATTTTGTCATGGAGTCCTTACTCAAACGGTCACAAATAAGGTGTCTTGGACTATCAAGGATCTTTAAATACTATTTAAGAAATTCTAGGGTAGTCCCCCCCCAACATTTTTTCACATTTAATTAGTTGGAGAAGTGATCTATTTCTAATATTAGGAAAAAAACTTCTCAAGGCCATATTCCTAAATCCCTAAGGAGTTTTAATAGCCACACTCTGGGGATTCAACTCATCAAGACAAATGGGAACATGTGTTATGCAGAGATTGTACAGAAGTATATAATTATATATATATATATATATATATACATACATACATAAACAAATACATATTATAAACATAAACATGAAACTTCTGCACAATCTCTGCGTTAACACATGTTCCCAATTGCTCTAATCCCAAAATGTGACTACTATGACCCATCAGAAGCTTTAGGGATATAACCTTGAAAACTGAAGACTCCAAGATCATCCTCTGCTTCCTTGGCCAATCTCAGTCATCCTGACTTTTGTCTTGTCACTGAATATCAGTTATTCTGAAGAGAGAGTGAGGTTGGCTACTTTGTGTGAATTGTCCTCACTTAAAACCAATTTATAGGCAACTCAAGACATCCCCTTCTGATGTCACTGGTCCTTTTTGAAAATGAAGAGGAACAAGAAAAACTACACACATACATATATATATATATATATATATATAATATATATATATATATAGTATACTAAGTACACAATTGCAAACTAATATTAAAGCTTCAAACAGGAGCCCAAGGCTACATGCCATTCACACTCCCAAGTACAGCCTGAATTTGAATAAAAAAGTAATTGGAAAGCATTTAACAAAATAAATAAAAATACAGAATATAATGTTAACATATAGTTTTCTAAACCTATTATGCATCAGCAAGAATCTTTATGTATATTTAGTAGTTCCATTTCTATTTGTATTTAACTCCATTTCATTAATAGAAATTAGGTGCTATTTTTCTTTATTTTTGTTGTTTGAGTCCAAATAGTTCCCATAAGATTGCAGCCCCTAAGTTAAGACAGAATCCAGTAGGCAAATACACAAATGTCCAGTCTGCACATCACTTTGCAGATTGTAATTAATGTCCAAAGTGAGATTTCGCCCTATTGAATACAGCCAAATGTCTTTTTTTAAGGTTGTTTTTACTTGGCAGATTTCACCATTAGGTGATAGTGGCTGATCCAAATGGTAAGATTGTTTAAAGCTTCTCCCAAATATTATGTTCCAACTTTAGATCATGGTCAAAAAAAACTGAAATGCTGTCCCAACCATAATCATCTAAATTATTTAAAATAAATGCAGAGCCTTGCTAAAGAGCTAAAATAAAATGCAGGGACTGCTAAAGGAAAAGCAGCATGAAAAAAATACGTCCTTGTGGGGGTTTTCATTCCAACAAAAATAGTTTATTTTGGAGCTAAACATCCCCCTGTTGTGTTGTGAATTCAAGTATTTCTGTGTATTTAACTAAAAAATGAAATTAATGAGAAGTGAAAGAGGAAAACAGAAATAGAGATCTGCCTTCTCTTCTCCACATCCTGTGCCTAGAACAGTGTCCTGCACTGAGAAAAACTTTTTAAATGTTGGTGGAATGAAATCGAACTGGTGGCCCAGAGGTGGGAAGCAGGAGAAGGATGTGAAAATAAAACAATGCATAAAAATCATAGTCACAGTTTTATTCTACTCAAATCTATAACTTTGAGAAGAATGACATAAGGGCTGTCTTATTGAAGGAGCACTAGGCTGAAAATAGAAAATCTAGCCCTCCAAATCTAGTTTTGCCATTTTTTGTTCTGTTGTTTCAAATTTTCAAGATCCCAATTAGGGTTTGTTGTTTGTTTTTTAACAAAAATAAGAGTGTTTTACCATTTCCTTCTGCAGCTCATTTTATAAATAAGGTAATTGAGGCAAACAGGTTTAGATTTGGGGAACCTAAATGAAATTAGGGTTTCTGGTGGTCAGGGAGTTAAATGAGGTCAAGTGGCAGGTTCAGGGTTCAGGGAATTGAATGGAGGGGTTTGTCTCCCCTGCAACCCCTTGGGGTTCAGCGCAAGCATAGGTTCTCTGTAAAGGAATATACAGACCCGAAAACCTAGATTGAGAAAAAAGGTTTATTATGGGGATTGGAAGTAAGGTTAAAGTCTGGTTAAGGAAATAGGGGAGGGTAAAGAGAGGATGGCAGTAGAAAAAAGTATTCCAGTGGGCAGAAGCTCTTTGGGGTACCAAGCATGGTATGGCTGGCATGTTTGGAACCTCTGCAAAAAGAGGGTTTTAGTTTGGCTATTTTATAATAGGGGGCTTTGGCTATAAGCTGAAGGGGGCTCGTGGGTGGAGTGCCAAGTTGGCTCATCTACAAGCTGGGTTTCCGCTTGAGTTAGAATTTGAATTGAATTCAATGGGTTTCAGGACTGAGCAGACCCCACCCAGATAACAAAGATGAAACTATTTGTGCTTTGGTTTGGAATCCCCTCACTGAGGCAGAGTTGAAGGAGATTTTCTCCTTTAAAAATTTTCAGAGTTTTGGGGTTCCCTCTTCAAGGTGATTTACCCAGGTTCACACAGCTAGGAAATGTCTCAGGTTAGATTTAAATTCATGGCCATGATCCTGATTGCAAGTCCAGTGCACTATTCACTGTCCCATATAGCTTGGCCCCAGAGAAAGTCTGGAATGGAACCAATATGTCTCATTGATATTGATATTGAAGACAATTATCCCCCACATTACATCGCTCACATTCACCCTTTTCCCCAAGTACTCTTCCCTCTGATGAAAAATGCTATCTGCTCTTCCAACAAGACACTCCATCCCCATTCTCAGGACAGTTTCACTGGTTGTCCCTTATACTTGGAACATTCTTATTACTCATCATGAGGTGGGAGGGAAACTGTTCCCTTACTGAAGTTATGTTCCCTTTAAGAAACTGTGTTCCCCTTTGATCTGTGATCCCTTTGGGAGTCTCAGCCCCTCCTGAGGAAGGCATATCCCTCCAAATAAGTTGTCTTTCTAGGATGCCAGAGTCTTTGATTCAATTAAAAATCCTGGTCAAAAGGCACCCTTGAAGTGTTGTTAATTCCAATAGGAGATTTGGGCTGAAAATTAGATAAGCATCTAAGCCTTTGAACCTTGGCTCCTGAAGCCCCAAGACTCCATAAAAAAGGGCAGTATCTGGACTCATTCTTCACAGAAGGCCCAAGCAATTTGCTAGGACCCTTCTGCCAGCTGAGAAAGCATTCTCAGCACCAAATTCCATTTCCCTAATAGGTCTTTGCCACTATAGAAGTCAGTCTCTTAATAAACTGGTTTCTATCCAACAATAAACTTTCATTTTGCAACTAATAATTCAGGAATAAGTGAATTCTTTCACTTTAAACCTGCAGCCAATTAAGGGGATTTTTAACGACTCTCTTATTGCTACTAATCTCATCACCACCAGTAACTGTGGGGATTCAAACCTCATCATTTTTGGTTCCCTGACCAGGAATCAAGGGGAACCTAACCTCACCAATCTCTGCCTCCTGGCCACCTTCAGATCTCAGCTAAAATTCTATCTTCTACAAGAAGCCTTTCTCGGTCCCCCTGAATGTTCATGTCTTCCCTCTGATGGTTATTTCCAATTTATTAGCTTGTCTGCATGCAGTTGTTTGCAGTTGCCTCCTCATTATACTGATAGATCTTCAAAGAAGTGTCTTTTTCCTTTCTTTGTATCTCCAGCGCTTAGCATAGATCGTAACATACAGTAGGTGCTTAATTTTATTTATTGTCTAATTTATTTTATTTATTGCCTAATTTAGTTTATTGCCTAATAATAGATGGACTTACAATCAAGAATAACTGATAAGTCACCTCACTTCTTGGGGGCTCTATTAACTCTCCTATAAAATGGGGGTGGGGAGAAAGGGAGAGAGCAAGGCACTCTGTGAGACAGAAGTAGGCTACCTTTAACAGATTGATTTCTAAAGTCCCTTCCAGTTCTAAAATCCGATAGTTTATACTGTGGAAGAAAGATAATATATGAAATGGAAGTGTGAGTGTTCTGGGGAAAGGCCTGATGCTGGTTAGATACGGTAGCAAAACATGCACTAGAATGCCATTGCACTCTGCTCACAAGTACTTCTCTTTGTTCCTTGGGCTCCAAGTACTCTAGTGAGTATACTCTTGAGATGGTTCAGAAATTATAACATGGAAATTTCTTGTGTTTAACTCTCTCCTCTCTCTCTTTTTCTGTCTCTCGCTCTTTCTCTGTGTGTTTCTCTCTGTGTGTGTTTCTCTCTGTCTCTCATCACTTTCTCTCTCTCTCCACTAATCTTCTCTTTTCCCTCCTCAGTTGTCTCACTCACTTTTGCTCCCTTATATTTGAAATATTAAATGAATTAGTGATAATGACCATGTATTTTGTTAACAGTATTAAACAGCATACAAAACCATAAATAAACATCCAACCAATGTACATAAAGTTGCAATAAGACTTGCAGCTGGGGACTGATTCTTTCTTTCCTCCCTACCTCCTCTGGGTATCTGAAGGGTTGTTGCAGAACAAGATTGAGATTTAAACCTGGGGAGGAAATTTTCCAAGCTCTGGGAGGAAAGGGAGCAATGGACAGACTTTATTCATTTCACCAACTTTGGGTCTGCTGCTTGGGCTTGATCTACACTCAACCTCTGGTTAGCCCCAAGCCACTCCCATGGGGCATTCTGCATATAAGTCATGCCTTTCCTGGCTTCCATGTATGTTCCATAAAGTGCTCTCCCCTCACACCCTACAAACTTTGTTTTTGCTTATAGAGAGGCAGGATAAGCATTCCAAGTTCCCTGTTGGATTTGGCAGGAGAAACATGGAGACCATTGAAGCTCACAGCCCTCCTCCTTCATTTCAGTCTTGCCACCCATGTGGTTCCTAATGGAGAAGTTTTCTTCAAGGCCTCTGGAACCACAAAAACCTGAGTTCTCCTTTATATTTGCACATCTCAAGTCTCCTTGATAATGGAGTGGTAGGGGAAAGGAGAGATAGTAATTTCTAGACAGGGTTTTATGGACCATGTAAAGTTACAGCACTGGATTTTCCTCCACAAAAGTTTGGTTTTGCTATTGTTTCCTACTCAAAAATCTGCAATGACTTGCTATTGCCTCCAAAATAAAATACAAATTCTTAGGCACCAATTAATTTATCTTTCTGAATTTATATCACATTATCTCCTTTCACACACTCTATATTCCTGTCCACTATCTCCATTAACTATTCCCCACACACAGCTTTCTTTATCTCATCACTATGTATTCCCATAAATCATTCCCCAAGTTAGAATGAATTCTTCCTCATCACTGCCTTTCAGAATCTTCCTCCATGATCCAGCTCAAGGCCACTTTTTGCATGTAGCCCTTCCTGTTTCCTCTGACTGAAAATGTTCTCTCCATCTTCATATGTCAATACCTTACCTAGATCTCACTTTTTCCCTCTCATCATTCTCCATTTTGTATTTTATATACTGGACCCAACCATGTAACAAGGGTGTGTTGGAACCGGGTCAAACCAGGGAGAGCCAACTGTTAAGTGTGAGCTTTAAGACCTTAAAAATCAACAAAAGTTACACATCAGGACTTGATTTATGTTTTTGTTAATTGTTTAGTCTTAGAATGATGGAGAAGATGCCAATAATTCAAAGTAAACTTAATAATAAATCATTTACATTCCTCCCATAAAAAAGCTAGTTGTTAAGCATCTACCAGCTCATCCCTTGCCTGTACAAGTCATACATAGCTATACACACATAATCAAAATACATATATTATTTTCACCCAGTAAAATTAAAATGCCTTGAGAAACTCATTTCTTCCTTTATTAAGCCAGACTTAGTTCTTAGAACATGATAGGCATTTAATAAATGTTTACTGAATGAAATTGAATAATAGTATCACTGAATGGTCAGAAGTGAATCAAAATCTCTAATATAGCATTTACTTTGATGGGATGGATAATGATCTAAGGAATATTCCTTCTAGAAAACTAGCATTATGCTAGTCACTTATCATTTTGGTACCAGAAATGATTTACTCTTGATCACACAGCTAATCAATGGTAGATCTAAGATTTAGAAACCAGGTTTTTGATTCCCAGGCCAACACTCTTACTACTTACCAATAAATCCTCCTGGAAAATCTCTGAATTTCTAAGAACTACAAAAGTTCAGAGAATGCCCTAGTCTAACATTAGAGTGAAGTAGAGTAATTTCCCAAATCTAACTAGTACCTGAATGGAGAATCAATGAATCTCAGAGCTCTAAGGACCTGGGAGATCCCTTTATCTAACAGCCTAATTTTCCAGATAATTATTCCAATAAAGTAGAAAATGAATGTATTACACTGAGAAGCTTAACATAGCATCTTATATATGAAGTGCTTTAAAAAAAGTTTGTTGAATTAATTTGACCAATAATGGTACATAATAGGACACAACAGTGAAGTGAATTTTGAATTCTTTATTTCTTTAAATAAATGTGTTGCTTTATTCCCAGCCCCTGAAAAAGTAAGAATATGGATTTCTCCAACAATGAAATTATTCTTGAAAGGGCACTAAAGGCACAGGAAAAGATCCTCAACTCTGAAACAGGAAAAATTTAACCTTGAGCCCTGAGATAACAGATGCTAAAAACCTGAGACCACGGCTAACATCTTAGACAAAAATAAGTTAGGCAACACAAGGACATACACTGAATCAGCATTTCTCATCATTCACTTGATTTTCTATTCCTGGAAAGCTAAGCCTATGGAAAAGAAGTGTTTTCAGTTTTTGTATCCCAGATGTTGCAGTCCACCATTTAGCCTGACATTTACTTAGTCAATATACAATCACCTTAAAGATCACTCCAGCTGGGGTGTCCTTGACCTTGAGAGACATTCTTCTTGTTGGAAAAACTAAAATTGTATAAAGTCCAGTGAGAACATAAATTTTATTAAGGTCAGCTCTTTCCATGCCATAAGTCTGAAACTGTACCACAGTAGGAGATATGAAGGTATGAAAACATAAGAGATGCTACATATTTTATTTTATTTTTAAAAATAAGTTTTTTTGACGCTTCCTATTTTTATATTAAGGACCTTTCCAGCTATACCTCTCCACCAATAAGCCCTTCCTTATAACAAAAAAAAAACATTTAAGCAAAATGAACACAGCAACCAAGCCCTTATGTCTTTTCCAGGACTATGATTGGTATTTACTTTTACTCATATTTTTGGCTTTGTTTTAATTTTCACTTTCCATTTACAGTATTTTAATCATTGTGTATTTTTTTCCTGGTTCAACTTAATTCACTCAATGCAATGTTTTTAGTTTAGACCAGGGCTTTTTTTCCACTCAAAACTCCTTTTCACCCAAAAAAAAAAAAAATGTTACACAACCTCGGGTATAAAGATATATATAGGTATGTACATCAAACATTTTACTCATAACAAATCACAATATCATGACCCTCACACCCAATTACATGATCCCACATAGGGTCCAATCTACAATTTAAGAAGCTTTGTTTATACTAATAATAATAATTCAATTTTTTAAAATATTGATTAACCACCCACTATATTAAAGACACTATGCTAAGCACTAGAGATAAAGAAAACTGAAACAGACCCTGTTCTCAAGAACCTTGAAGTAATAATAATAGATATAATACTTCAAAGTTTACAGAATACTTTTTAGATATTATCTCATTTTATCTTTTTCAACATTCATGTTAGGTTTCACAAAGCTAGATGGTTTAGTGAATAGAGCACCAGATTTCAAGTCAAGAAGACCTAGATCCAAATCTGACCTCAAACACTTAAGTAGCTGCATGACATTGTTTTCTGGATGCCTCAGTTTTGTCATCTATAAAATGGGATAATAACATCTCTTCCCAGGGTTGTTGTGAAGAACAAATAAGATCATATTTGTGACGTGGCTAGCATGACACATAGTAGGTGCTTAATAAATGTTCTCAGAGAGGCTTGGAAATTAAATGATTAATCCATTGTCACATAGCTAGAAAGAATTGAGACACGACTCAAAACAAGTCTCTCCTGATTCCATTCTTTCTGCTGTCTCTCAGTGAATAGAAAGCAATTCAAGCCATTATTAATTGGGTGGAGGGAAGAAGTGCAAAATAAATGTGACAATGGCACATCTCAATTCCCAAAGACAGGTTTCTTAGGGAACAGATACCCTAGGTTTATGGACAACTATTGTCCATCCTTTGTTCTTGAAGAGGACCAATGGCAACAGGAGGAGTATGTTTTGACTTACAAGTGAATTGTATTTAAGTGAGAGAGCTATGTAAAGTCATTTTCCAGAGTCATCAGTGGCAAGACATAGGTCAAAAGGACTGGTAATGGTCCAAGACCTGGGCCTTTTTAAGATAAAATCTTTCCCAGATCTGTTTTTCTGAGGCAATACCCATTTAGTATTTATAGGCTAGGTAAGAATGAAAGCAAAAGAAGGCCAAATTTATCTTCACACAAGAATCATCCTGGTAGAACATGGTCAATGGCTAAAACACCAGCCCTGAAATCAGAAAGACTTGAATTAGGAGGCAGCTAGGTGGTGCAGTGGATAGTACACTGGCTCTGGAATCAGGATGACTTAAATTCAAATGCAGCCTCAGATACATACTACTTCTCTGACACTGAGCAAGTCACTTAATTCAGATTGCCTCAATTAAAAAAAAACGCTAAATATAAAAAAATTAAAATATAAAATATAAGAAGGACCTGAGTTCTAATCCAGCCTCAAACACTTACTAGCTGTGTGATCCTGGACAAGTAATACAACCCTGTTTGCCTGATTTCCTCATCTAAAACATAAGCTGGATAAGAAAATGGTAAACCACTTCAATAGGTTTGCCAAGAAAACCCCAAATGGGATCATAAAGAGTCAGACTTGACTTAAATGATGCAACAACATCCCAAGATTAAGGATTTATATCCCTAAAATCATAATCCTCAAACCCTTACCAGTGTGTTTACCTTTAATGGACAAAATTAACTGAAAGCAAAGTTATTTACCAAGAAAATATAATAAAAAGTAGCAACAAAATATTATTTCCTATAAACCTGAAATAAACTCTCTAATACATACATATAGCATCAGTGGAAAAAGTAGACATATATTGGTAATACATGTGAAGAACACATGCAGAGGATACACATATATCCAAGACAAGCAGATGGAGAAGCACCTCATGCTCTGGATGCAATAGGACCAGTGATGTCTTCTAATGATGTCATTCCACTTACCTTAATGACATAGCTCATGATTCTGCTAGATGGGGCCCCTACTGGACGCTATTTGACTGACATCTGTATATCCATCTCCAACCTTTGGCTCAGCTAAAATCCTTGGCTATGGTGTTGACATACCTTTTTTGCCAGCTCATTTAGAAAAGCCCTAAAACCAATAGAAGCCTTCCCTAGGTCCAGGTCCAGGTGACAAATTCTTTACTGCAAAGATCAGGATAATCTCAGCTATCTGGTCTTTTATTTTTACATTTCTTTCAGTCTGTGACTTGATTCTCTCAGTTAAATACATTATCCTAATTTATGGTGCTTATTGAAACCCCAATTTTCACTCTGAAGGCTAGGCTATGAGCTGCATAATGATTATTTGTCAAATAATTACCTAACATCTCTGGAGGGATGGAGCTTCACCAATGTTTATGTGTGTCTATGATATGTCCATGTAGCTGGAAAATACAAGATGCACAGGCCATCCAAGCCCAGGGGCAAGGTCATGGTGGGTACTCCCTAGCTTCCCTTCTCCCTCCCCAAGAGAGATGAGGTAGGCTCTCATGAATGATGCTTGGCAGATGTTTCAACCTGTGAATGAGTCAAAGGCTCACACCAACCCAGTGGACATGGGTTCTGGAAAGGCTCCAAAGCATATACTTATAGTTCCCATGGTCCTAAACTAAATTAAAACATTTAGTGCAGCTGGTCAAAATATAAACTAGTCAACGTGTTAGCTAAAATGATGAGAGTAATCCAGCTTTTCAAAACTTGTACAACACGTTGATGCCCTCTGCTGATCATTGGAAGCTTTGCACTGGGATCTTTGACTAAGAGTTGAACATGTAACAACGCAGAATGGAAAAGGACCTCAGGGACCATTATAGATGAGGAAATTGTAGCCTAAGAAAGTTAAATGACCACTTCAAAAACAAAACCAAAAAAAGCACCCAAAGCTGGCATTATATTAAATGTAGGCAGTGTGAGCAGTCACTAGCATTTATTATATAAGGGATACTAATTAATGCACTGGGAACTAACCAATTTGAGAGGGAATAATTTAACTAATTAAAACTTTTTAAACAGTAGGGAAGACCCATAAGAACCTGGAATGTAGAGTTAGTAAACTTTGATTTTTAAGGAACTGTGGGGTTTTTTTAATTCCCTTTAACAATCTTTGATTCTTCCCAGGGCAGTATAATACATGTTCATTTATCCCCAATGGCCATCCATTCTGTCTCGGGGAGAATCTGGTGATTCTCCCTCCCTATTTCTATAACCCATACTAAAAGGTCTGCCTCTTGTGCAGATCATAAATGGACAGAAGTCTTTTCTAAAATAATTTCTTGCAATGCCACATTTTGAATATGTTACCTGGCTCTGCCGGCAGTGTTTATAAAACATTCTATTTCAGGAGTGGGACCAGCAAGGACAACACTTACTAGGAATTCTCCTAATGCTGGTGTTTAGAAAGATCTTGGCCCCAGCTTCCCATTAAGCTGCATCTTCAATTGGCTCTCTAAACAGTACAGGAGAAGCCACTGAGAATAGTGTTACTGAACTAAGGCTAACGCTTTCCTATTTTTCAGTCTGCAAAGTCTTTGGCCCCCTCTACTGGTGCATGGAAGCATTATTTGAAAACAAAGTTTTTAGTTTAGGTTGGAGAGTTTTGTGTGTTAAGGTGTGTTAACCTTAGGTTAAAGTCCCATTAGAGAATTAACAATTCTATAGGCTGAGGATCCTGTTTAAATCTTGTGTTGGTCGACTCTAAACAATTGTTTGAAAACTCCCTTTTGCCTTCATTTCAGCAATTAGTAGCGGATAATCAATAAAAGTATTCTCGTTTTACAAGGTAACATAAAAATCAGCCTACATTTTCACACCCCTGGTTTTCTAAGCCGATACAAATTTAATTCTGAACTCAACAGATGGTTACCTATAGTGAAGACTAAGGAAGTACAGATGGGATTATAATTAGCATGAATTGGCAAATATGCCTTTTCCTTTTAGAAATATTTGCCTGTGCCTATCTTGGGCACATTTTCTTTTGGAAATCTTCCTTCATTGTATTCACTAGGCGTTCAAGAATAAGTAAGGTTCAACTACTCTGAGGACATCACTAGAGCACTAAAGTTCATCTCAGTGGCTGGGACTAACACAGAAGTGACTTATGTTTTCCCATTTGTAGAAATAGGAATTCGTTGAGGTAAGAATCACTGATCTTTGGCTTTCAGCACATTAGAGGGACAAAACGACAGGACCATCAGTGGATACCAAGTAAAATTAAATAAATATCACAAAATTTGGTTCACAATTTTGCAGCTGAGAAAAAGTTATTTTTCTTCTCATATCAGTTCCTTATGCATTGAAAAGCCTTTCAACGAATTCCCTTTGAATGTCAGAAATAGGTTCTCCTACCCAGAGGTGAAGAGCTCCAAAACAAGTTTTTATTTGTGGGCTTTTAATTTGATTGAATTGCCGCTAAAATTTTGCAGATATATTTTGGGTTATTTTCCTCCCATTTCTTGAATATGTCACAATTTTTTTAAACTTAAAACTCCTCATCTGTAAGATAGAAATATTGATATCAATCATATAGCAGAATCCCTACAAACAGTCAAGGAGTATCATCTATGAAAAAAAGTGATTATTTCTCTATTGTAAAATGGTTGCATTAGGAACAAGATTTTTCCCTTTTTCTATTTCTTTATCCACAAATCAATTAGTGTGGGAAATTTCTCTTCAAGATTTACCTAGATCAAGATCTAATCAAACAGTAAAAGAAATAATAAATTTAGGCTAAAGGGTGCATTCCTGCTCCCTGTGATTGCTCAGACAGGTCTAGGAAGTATTGATTATTGTTTTTGTCAGATAGATAATATGAAAATTGGTAAATCCCTTTGACCAATATTTGGGTGACCCAAGTTACATGCCTCAAGACACTTACTATAAAATTACCGACCCTCTCATGGTCATTAATTGTCAATCAAACAGAGTTGATTGCCACCCTCAAGAACACTTACTCTTCAAAGGACATATAAACCACAATCTTTTGGTCAAACTATAAGGTCTTTGGTCAAAGAAAAATTGCCATATGACAAAACTTTCATTAAAATTCTGGCATAAATAATAAAATTATTAAATTACCCCAAAATTATGTTTCTCAAACCTTTTTAAATGCCTTACCTCAAAATGTATAAATAACTTTTTTTTCCACATCTCTGATAATAAAGTTAGTAAAGTACTTATACATACTTATACACAAAGTACATTATGTAAAATACCAACTTAGACAAATTAAAAGCTAGAATTAAGGCTGCTATTAGAAATATCAACAATCTCAAATATTCATATGATTCCATTCTGATGGCAGAAAGTGAAGAAAAATTAAGAAGTCTCTTGATGAGGGTGAAAGAGTAGTATATAAAAACTAATTTGAAGCCCAACATCAAAAGAACAAAGATCACGGAAAATGGTCCCATCACTTCCTGGAAAAGAGGAAAAGAAATGGAACAGTGTCAAATATTACATTCTTGGGCTCAAAAATGCCTACAGACAATGACTACAACTATGGAAATAAAAGATACTTGCTCCTTGGAAGGAAAGCTATGGCAAATCTAGACACCATATTAAAATGCAGAGACAAAGGTCCATATAATCAAGCCATGCTTTTTTAGTTACCTTCTATACCTCTGAAAACTGGACTATAAGGAAAGCTGAGTGCCACAGAATTACAGAATCGAATTGTGATACTGGAGAAGACTTTTGAGAATCCTTTGGACAGCAAGATCAAGTCAGTCAATTAAAGAAAGTAATTCAGACTATTCATTGAAAGGTCTAAATATTGAAGCTGTAGTTTAAATACTTTGGCCACATAATGTAAACATGAGATTCAGTGGAAAAGACTCTGATATTGGGAAAGATTAAAAGCAAAAGGAGAAGAGGATAGCAGGGGATAAAATAGATAGCCACAGAAACAAAAATGGCAATGGCTAGAGCACTGGTTCTAAAGTCAGGAGGACCTGAGTTCAAATTCATACTCAAACACTTAATACTTACCCTGGGCAAGTCACTTAGCCCCAATTATCTTACAAAGAAAAATAAAATTTAAAATTAAAAAATGAGATTAAAAGAGGATAGAAGAATCTGACATGCTATGGTCCATGGGGTCACAAAGAATTGGACATGACTGAATAATTAAACAACAATAATAATAACAACATTTATATAGCATCACTATATTTCAGGTACTATGCTAAGTACTTTATAAATATTCTATTTGATCCTCACACCCCTAGAATGGAGGTGCTATTATTATCCGCATTTTATAGTTTAAGAAATTAAGTCAAACAGACGTGACTCAGGTTTACTCAATTAGTAGATGTCAGAGGTCACATATGAACCCAGTCTTGCTGACTGCAGACCTAGAATTTTACCCACTGTACCATCTAAATACCTCATCCACTAGTCTTTTAAAGCCATCACAATTGCATTGCCTCTAGAACTATTTTCTTCTCTATATACTTGAAGCAATCTAACTGCCTTTGCTTTCTTTGTTCCCTTTGTAAAATTTTTATTTTCATTGGAAGCATTGAGGGATTGTGATGTAGGAGTCTAAAGAGTGGTTGTTTCACTATTCTTGGTGGAAAAAGAATATTGTCATAGAAGCTTTTTACAAATCTTTTCCATTTTTGTTTCATTTATAATCCTTCCATTTTAATCTTTGAATATCCTTGGGATGGCTGTGCTTATTTAGATATCCTGTCAGACTTTGTGTATTTTTCCTATTTTATTTATTTATTTAGTAATTTCTTTTCCCCCAGTTACATGTAAAACAATTTTTAACATTTTTTTTTAAAAATTGAGTTCCAAAATCTCTTCCTTCCTCCCTCCCCATTACCCTTCATAGAGAAGGCACATCTGAACTCTTGCAAAACATTTCCATAAAAATCATATTGTGAAAGAAAATATGGATTCTCCCCCCCCAAAAAAAAAAAACTCAAGAAAAATAAATCAAGAAGTAGGTAAAATAAAAAAGTAAAGGTTTAAAAAAGGTATGGTTCAATATGTATTTAGGCACAATCAGTTCTTTCTCTGGGTGTGGATAGCATTTTTCATTTTAAGTCCTTTAGAGTTGTCTTGAATCATTGTATTGCTGAGAATAACAATATCATCTTATATTATTGCTGTTACCTTGTACACAAAACATTTTAATTTGCATGAGCTCCTGGAAGTCTTTCTAGATTTTTCTGAGAGCATACCATTCATCATTTCTTATAGCACAATAAATAGTATTCCATCATAACAGATACCACAACTTGTTCAGCCATTCTTCAATTTCCTCAATTTCCAATTCTTTGCTCTAAAAAAGAGCTGCTATAAATATGTTTGTAGTGTAGTTCCTATTCCTTTTTTTAAATATCTTTTGGGATATATGCCTAGAATGGTATTGTTAGGTCAAAGAATATGCATGGCTTTATAGCCCTTTGGGCATAGTTACAAATTGCTTTCCAGAGTGGTTGAATCCATTCACAACTCCACTAACAATACATTAATGTCTCATTTCCCCCATATTTCCTCCAATATTTGTCATTTTCCTTTTCTAGACTATTAGCCAATGGTATGAGGTAATATCTCAGAATTGTTTTAATTTTCATTTCTCTAATAAGCTAGAGTATTTACTTCATCTGAAAACTGTTTATATGTTTTGATCATTTTTATTTGGGAAATGGTTCTTATTTTTTATTAATTTGACTCAGTTCCCTATATGTTTGAGAAATGAAACCTTTATCAGAGAAACTTGTTTTAAAATTCTTTTCACAATTACTATTGTTAACTGTATTCCTCCCATTTATTCTATTCTCTCTCTCCTTTTACCTTGTCCCTTCTTGAAAGTGTTTTGATTTTGACCATCCTCTCCCTCAATAAGCTCTCCCTTTTATCACCTTTTCCCTTCTCATATCCCTTTCCCCTCCTACATTCCTATGAGAAAAGACAGCTCTATACCCAATTAAGTGCATATGTTATTCCCTTTTTGAATTATCATGAAAGTAAACTTTACTCACTTCTACTGCCCTTTCCTTCCCTTCAACTGTAAAGTTTTTTCTTGTCTCTTTTATGATAGACCTACACCATTAGATAATAGATATACCATTAGATAATCTACACCATTCTACCTTTCCCTTTCCCTTTCTCCCAGTAAATTTTTCTCTCATCCTTTAACTTTATTTTTTAGCCATTATCCCTTTATATTCAATTTACACCTATGTTTATATATACTCCTAATTTATATATACTCTGTTCATATATACTCCTAATTGCCCTAATAATGAGAAAGTTCTCATGAGTTACAGGGATCATCTATCCACATAGGAATATAAACAGATTAAGTTTATTATGTCCCTTATTATTAAGTCCCTTATGATTTTGTTTTTCTGATTACCTTTTTATGTTTCTCTTGAATTTTATATTTGAAATTCAAATTTATATTCAGCTCTGATCTTTTCATCAAGATTGTTTGAAAGTTCTCTGTTCATTGAATGTCCACCTTTTCCTCTGAAGGACTATACTCAGTTTTGCTAGGTAGATGATTCTTAGTTGTAATCTACCTCCTTTGCTCTCTAGAATATCATATTCCAAACCCCTCATCCTTTAATGTAGAAGCTGCTAAATCTTGTGTTATTCTAATTATGGCTCTACCACACTTGAATCATTCCTTTCTGGATGCTTGTAATATTTTTTCCTTAACCTGAGATTTCTGGAATGTGGCATATATAATATTTCTGGAAATTTTCATTTGGGGATCCCTTTCAGGAGGTGATTGGTAGATTTTTTCAATTTCTATTTTAACTGCTGCATCTAGAATATCAGGATAGTTTTCCTTGACAATTTCTTTAAAGATGATGTCTAGGCTGTTTTTTTAATCATGGCTTTCAGGTAATCCAATCATTTTAAATTATCTTTTCTGAACCTATTTTCCAGCTTGGTTTTTTTTTCAATGAGATATTTCATATTCTTTTCTATTTTTTCATTCTTTTGGTTTTGTTTTATTGTTTGGAACTCAAAACTTTTAAAAAATAAATGCTGACCCAAAGTGATACTAAAGAAGAGAAAGGGACTTGTATGTGCAAAAATGTTTGTGGCGACCCTGTTGGTAGTGGCTAGAAACTGGAAAATGAAAGATGCCCATCAATTGGAGAATGGTTGGGTAAATTGTGGTATATGAATGTTATGGAATATTATTGTTCTGTAAGAGATGACCAGCAGGATGAATACAGAGAGGCTTGGAAAGAATTACATGAACTGATGCTAAGTGAAATGAGCAGAACCAAGAGATCATTATATATGTCAACAACGATACTGTATGAAGATGTATTCTGATGGAAGTGGATTTCTTTGACAAAGAGACCTAATTCAGTTTCAATTGATCAATGATGGACAGAAGTAGCTACACCCAAAGAAAGAACACTGGGACATAAGTGTAAACTGTTTGCATTTTTGTTTTCTTCCCGGGTTATTTTTACCTTCTGAATCCAATTCTTCCTGTGCAACAAGAGAACTTTTCGGCTCTGCACACATATATTGTATCTATTGTGACCTATTTAACATGTATAGGACTGTTTGTCATCTGGGAGAGGGGGTGGAGGGAGGGAGGGGAAAAATCAAAACAGAAGTGAGTGCAAGAGATAATGTAAAAAATTACCTAGGCATGGGTTCTGTCAATAAAAAGTTATAATTATTAAAAAAAATAAATGTTGAAATATAAATTAGAAATATAAAATATTGGGGACAGCTATGTGGTGCAGTGGATAGAGCACCAGCACTGAAGTCAGGAGGACCTGAGTTCAAATCTAATCTCAGACACTTAACACTTCTGTGTGTTAACTGTGTGACCCTGGGCAAGTCAATTAACCCCCAATTGCTTCAGCCAAAAAAGAAAAAAAAAAAAAAAGAAAGATAAAACATTTTGAAAAAAGAAAAATGTCTTTTCCTATCCAAAAGTGATCACATTCATTCTTTGTGATATTATTTGATGCTAAGCATATCCAGAACATATTATTATTTGGAGAAAATGTTCATGATATAAAGGTATGTAGCTTCCAAACAATCTAAAAATTTTTGACTCCTCTCATTTTTTTGGTCTTAAAACAAAATCACAAAGTTATCAAAATGTATATCGATTTGATTTTTTAATGATTCATTTAGCTCTTCAAAGAATTTCTTTGATACTTTATCATTAGCAATTGATAATAATATAACCCTTCAAACTCTTCAACTATTTTTATGGTAGCCTTTTTTGTAACATAAGTCCTGTAATAATTGATAGTTCTATTCCATTAGATAATATTTCCTATAGCTTTAGAAAATATGATAAAACTCACTCTACCAAAACCTCTTCTACTATTTTCTTTGTCACTCCCAGAAATATCTGTGGACCATCTTTCCATTCAGCTGTTTTCTTTCTTTTTTTATTAAACTTCTTATTTTCAAAACATATGCATGGATAATTTTCAACATTGACTGTTAGAAATCTAACAAGAATTTCAAATCTGATCTTATTCAGCTCTCCCACCAACACATCTATTTGTTGGTCATTGGCCAAGTATTTCATAATTAAACTTCATAAATTCACAAAAATTCATAAATTCATAAAAAACTTAGTGTTTACAGGTATAAAAACTGTGTGATTCATAGTAACTTCTCCCTTCTGTTATCATCCCTATAAAAACATGAAGATATGAGACTTTTTCCTTTGGGGAAAAAAAAGAAAAAAGTTATATTACCTCATGATCAGAGTGCGATAAATATGCATCTAGAGAATTACTTGGACTAATCCTTGGAAAATACTAGACTATACTCCAAGGAAGAACTTGAAGTTTTTTCTGTCATGGTAAGAAACTATCAGAGCTTAAAATTCTGTTGGCATATTCTTCATAAATACAGGTAAAGTGTTAAAGTAAAACTTTTGTAGAGAGCTTATAGAATACTGAAAGAAAGATACTGAACAAGATAGGGAGGAAGCAATCATTGAGAATCTAAGGGGATCATTAAAAACTCAGGAGGAAAGAAGGAGGAATTGTTGATTTAGTAATCCATGATCTAAATCTCATGGTCTTTTAAAAAATATATTTTGTGTTTAAGATATGGGAGGTTACTCTGGTAGAAAGGGAGTAGGCAAAAGAAAGAGGTAAGGTAGAGATTCATTCCTCCCATTCCAAAAGTAAATAAAGGAGAAATAATAATATCTTTGATCTCTCAACAAGACTAATGGCTTCTTAGAGAAAAGAATAAAAACTATGGAGGAAAGTAACTGAAATAATGATATTTGAAGATAAATTTTCTCCCCATTGGCAGAAAAGGGGAATAACAGTATATTATTCAAAAACAGTCCCATGAAGAAAGGGGAAGTTTATCCTAATCAGAATAAAAGATGGGAGGAGATAATATATGACTAAAAGAAAAGGAATAAATGTGGGGAAAATGGAAATATAACAACTATGACCTTCAAAATGAATAGATCAAATATCCAGCAAAGTTAAAAAGTACCAAACACACACACACAAAAAGTCCAAAAACAACCAAAAACAAAAACAAAATAAAATTAAAAAAAAAAACTTAGCAATTTTCTATAGAGAAAAAACAAGTATAAAAACAAAAAACAATAAAAATGAGAGCCTGAGGGAAATATGCTGCATCCAAGTGAATCAAAAAATGCAGAAGTTGCAATCATAATTTCAAGAAAGATAAACAGGAAAATTACTATACTTAAAGGTACTATAGACAAAAGCAATAAATATTAAAATATATGAACCTAATGATATGGCATCTAAATTCAAAAAGTAACAGTCAATTGAAATACAAAAAATAAAAATAAAAACAAAGAGTAATTCATGGGAAATATCAATTTCTGTCAGAGCTAGATAGAAGCAAACAAAAAGGAAATTATAAAACTAAATATACTATTGAAGTTAATATTTTAAAAAGTTATAGTGTTTTCTGATTGGGATCACTAAAGAATACATATTTCCCAGAATCACATGGTGTTTAAAAAAAAAGACTGTGAGTTAGAGGAATTATAAATAAATATAAAAAGTTATATTCATGACATACTTTACAGTAATTTACATAAAATAGTAAAATAATAATTAATGAAGAGAATACAAGAAAAGTAATAGAAACCTAGTGAACACATAATAATGACATCATGAATATCATTGAGATCAAAAAGCAAATCACAGAAACAATTTTTAAAAGTGTGAGAAAGAAGGGTAATTATAAAAACCACATATCAAAATTTCAGGGATATAGCCAAGGCAGTCCTCAGAGGAAAAAAATTATATCTCTGTAAAAAACATACACAAAACATATGCAAAAATATAAACAAAATACAATAATGAGGATTAAAGAATTAAATATGCAATTTAAAATGCCTAGAAGATCTAAAAAAATTAATGTTGAAAAGTAGAAGAGCAACAGAATTAAACAGAATTAAAAACAGAAATAATGAACAAAACTAAAAGCAGTTTTTGAAAAACTATAAAATCAATAAAAGAAAAAAATTAAATTACAAAAATACAAAAATGAATAAGAAAACTTTGTAAGAGAAAATATTATGCTAGCAAAATTGAGAAATTTTTAAATGGATACTACAAATTTTACACAATTTATAAATTACAAATTATAAAATTTAAATGGATATTGCAAAAATAGTTTTAAACGGATACCCAAAAAAATCTAATTTGAGAAGATAAAATTGAGTAAGGCATAACAAAATTACCAAAGTTGAAAATAACTTTTTGATTATGGGCCTACAAGTAAATTGTGGTATATATTGTCAAGTCCCTTTTAAGATTGCTTATCCATTTTTGGTGTCCTCCTAAGTCATACAACTCTCACCTGTGTCTCCAAGAAGCTATAGCATTTCCAGAAACCAAATTCCAGAAAAACCGTCTTGGCAGATGGGCTAATCCACGTTGAGGGTAACTGAGGGGTCTTACACCCCTCAGGTAGTTTGGGGAGATTCTGGCCGATGACTTCACACAATTGTGCCTCACTTAAATCCAATTTATGTGTGAATCAAAAGATATCACCTATAACATTTTACCATTTTACCTACTTCAAAAGTCCTATAGTGACAGGCTAGGAATAAAGCAACCATTGTAGACACAAGGAGCTGTAGTAATGAACTTGCTAGGTGGCCCAGGGTTATCTTCTCAATGAACTGAAGCAGCAGTGAGATTCAATAGTCTCTGGGTGCCTGAACAACTTTTTTAAGGATTGCCCAGATCCATCAAAAATTAAAGCAATTTCTAGTCATCTGGAAAAATGTTCTAAGTCACTATTGACTAGAGAAATACAAATTAAAACAACTCTGAGGTACCACTTCACATCTTTCAAAATGGCTAGGATGATAGGAAAAGATAATGATAAATGTTGGATGGGATATGGGAAAACTGGGAAACTAATGTATTGTTGGTGGAGTTATGAATTGATTCAACCATTCTGGAGAGCAATTGAGAACTATGCCCAAAGAGCTATCAAACTGTGCAAATCCTTTGATGCATCAGTATTTCTACTGGGTCTGTATCCAAAAAAAAAAATCATAAAAAAGGGGAAAGGGTCCTACATGTGCAAAAATGTTTATAGTAGCCCTATTTGTAGTGGCAAGAAACTGGAAACGTGAGTGGATGCCCATCCATTGGAGAATGGTTAAATAAATTACGATATATGAATAAAAATGATGAGCTGACTGATTTCAGAAAAGACTGGAAAGACCTATGTGAACTGATACTAAGTGAAGTGAATAGAGCCAGGAGGGCATTATCCATAATAACAAAAAAATTATGTGACGATCAATTGTAATGGACTTGGCTCTTCTCAACATTGCAGTGATTAAAAACAATTCCAATAGATTTGAGATGGCAAATGCCATCTTCATCCAGAAAGAGAACTTTGGAGCCTGAATATGGATGGAAGCATATATCTTCTGTTGTTTGTTTGCTTTCTTTCTTGTGATTTTTTTCCTTTTTGGTCTGATTTTTCTTGAACAACATGACTAATATGGAAATTTGTTTAAAAGGCTTGCACATATTTAACCTGTTGCTTGCCATCTTGGGGAAGGGGAAGGAAAGGAGGGAAGGAGAAAAATTTGGAACACACACAAAGCCTAACAAAAATAAATGTCGAAAACTATCTTTACATGTATTTGAAAAAAGAAAATATTATTGAGAGAAAAAAAAAAGATTGCCCTGCTTACCTTCAGGATGTAAAGAAGATAGAAGAGGTGCCCTAAAAACTAAACCTGGCCTGCTTACCACAACAGACAGGAATCCTACCCTGTGGTCAAAAAAAAAATAGATGTACAAAAACTTTTGCAAAAATGATTCCACTGATATGGGAGACAGTGGGTTCAAGATTACTAAGCATGGTGTTCCCACATCAAAGAAAGTGCTATGCTCTTTGAACAAAGGAAAATTATAATAGCTCAAAAGAAACATGAAATATGCACATTTAGGAACATCTTGACTCTAAATGTTCATTCACGTGGACTATTTATGTCCAATCTGTGGCAGAGCATTCAGAACTGATATTGGTCTGATCAGTCACAGTTGGACATATTGTACTTTGACTTTAACATATTGATGTCATTTTGTTCCTCTTTGATCACAGACAACAACAGGAAAATTATATAAAATTAATATCTATGTAACACAATTACTATTCAATAATTGAGAAAGAAAATATGAGATAAATATGCTTCTACTACCTAAATCAGAGAGGATTAAGGCAGAAAAAGGAAGCTACAAGACCAATATCAAGATACTTATGAATATCGATTCAAAATTTTTAAATAAAATACTAGCAAATAGACTACAGAAATATATTTTTAAAATTATCATCAATTTGAATTTAATAGGGAAAAAATAAAATAATTAATCACATTAAAAACAAAAATCAACCTTCATCATATGACTATATCAATAGATGCCATTAATCCTTAAATAGAAGCTAAATAATTTCAGGGACAAAACAATTATTCCTCCGCTTGCCATTATTATTTGACATAATTCTAGAGATCTAATGACAGTAGTAGGATAAGAAAAAAAATTAAATGCATAAGCATTGGCAAAGAGTCAACAAAACTATCTGCACATGATAGGATAATTTTCCATGAAAACTGCAGAAAATCAACAAGGAAATTATTTGAAATAATTAATAGTTTTACAGAATAAATTCACAGAATAAAAGAAATTATACTAAATAACCAGTAAAAATTTTATGTAATTATACTAAAAGAAATATTGAAATTTGACTAAAAAGTCAAAGAAAAAGATTCAGCAAATGATATCTTATCTTGTATATCAAAATATACAAAGTATAATTTGAGGGTGAAAGAGGATTGGTGAAAGAAAAAAAACATCTTTAATAGAATAGAGGATTATCAAGCATTCCCATTAGGAAAACCAGAATCTCTGATATGCAAATAGAGAAGACAAACTAAATCCTAGAAAAGTAACTACTGTATATTTGTACAAGTTGAAGGGACCAAATTAAATGATGACCAAATTCTTAGATTCTCAAATGGAAGGAATGAGAGAATTGTTCGTTCAAAACTTCTCTTAAAGAGCCAAAGAGTAAACAAATTGTCATTTTGTTTTATTTAGTAAACTAATTTTTTAAGGGGAAAAGAAAAACAATAAGAAATAAATTAGGAAAAGGGAAGAACTTATTATTTCTCATAATGAAAGCACATCAGAAGTATACAAATATGGATATAGGAAAAAAATAGCAAGTATCTCATGAACTTCATTGTTATATCAGAAGGGAGATAAGACAGACATAGAGCTTCCTTACTATAAACAGATATTAAAAATAAATAGGGAAAGAGGACAGAAATTATGGAAGTTTGAAAGAGAAGATATAACTGGAGAAGGGATAATCACAAGCAAAACAAATTTCAATTCAAGAAGAACTTATAAAGTAGAAATAAAAAGGAGAGAAAAATAAGATTAAAATATGGTTCTACTACCTAAATCAGAGAAGATTAAGGCAGGAAAAGGAAGCTACAAGACCAATATCAATATTAGGTATGGAGTAAATAAAAAGAAAAACAGCAAAGGAGTAGTAGCAGACCATTATGATATAAATAATTAGTCCCGTTTGCTTTCTTTCACCATCCTTTTCTTCACAAAGAAGAAAAAGTAGAAGGTAGAGCAAAGAGATAAAATATTATAAAAAAGATATAATAAAAGAAAAGTCACACTTAATTAACAATTTTATATACACACATATAT
This sequence comes from Sarcophilus harrisii, assembly GCF_902635505.1. NCBI lineage: Eukaryota > Metazoa > Chordata > Mammalia > Dasyuromorphia > Dasyuridae > Sarcophilus > Sarcophilus harrisii. The sequence goes on along the minus strand of NC_045426.1, from coordinate 146,402,734 downwards.
ATATATATATATGTATATATATATATGTATAAATGGGATAAATTCTACCCATGGATTGGGGTGGGAGAATGGTTTAGAAAGAAGAATCCAATAATAACTTGTTTATAAGAAACACAGCATAAATCACCAAGTGTTTAGATGAAGTACTGGATTAGAATCCATTATGCCTCAAGCAAAACCTAAAAAATAAGAAAAGAAAAGAAATTAAATAACAAAATTCTAAAAAAAAAAAAAACAAAAAAAAACAAATGAACCAAAGAACAAATCATAAAAATAATAGCTAATTTTATTAAAGATAAGGGCAATAATGAGACAACATGAAAAATTAGAGAACGTGGACACCAATCCTTAGGGGGAAAAATTTTTTTAAACACTAACAAAAAATTAGAAAGGACAGATCAATAAATTGCATGTGCAACTAAAAAAAAGAAAACTAGAAAATTAACAAATTTTACAATTTAAGTCAAAGAAAAACAAACTACTGCAATAAAATTCCAATTAAACCCCAAAAGAGAAATGCTAAAAATCATGGAAGAGATTCATAAATTTAAAAAAGAATAAATAAAACTAGATGCTTTTTTTTTGAAGGAAAAGAACAGTAAAATAGGTAGCCATCTGGCAATCTGTTTAAAAAAGAGAAAAGTTAACTCTCTGATATCAAAAAATGAAAAGTCACAACAAATGAAGAAATAAAAAATATTATTAGGCACTATTTTGCCAAACTATACATCAGTAAAACTAACAATTTAAATGAAATAAGTGGATATTGATAAATATATTCAATACTCAAATTAATAGATCATGAAATAGAGAATTTAAACAACTGGAAGAAGAAATGGAATGAACTTTAACGGAATTTCAAAAGGGGAAAAACTCCAGACCCAGACTCAGAACTAAATTTCTATCAAACATGCTAAAAACAATTAATTCCAATAATACATAAACTGTTTTCAAAAATAGCAAAATAAGGAATCTTAGAAAATTCCTTCTATGATATAGATGTGCTCTTAATATATTAACCAGTAATGTCCAAACCAAAAAAAACAAAAAAACAAAAAACTGTTCCCTAATGAACACTTGAAGAAAGAAAAAATTGACATTAACAAAAAAGACTAAAAAAAATTACGAAGATTATGCATTGTTCCAATTTTAGATGTATATCAGAAATATAGGATTGGTTTAATAATTTTAAAGTATGTAGCTAATCATATTAATCAGAAAAACAACCAAAAAACATAATTATATCAACAAATGCAGAAAAAAAAGCTTCTGACAAAATGCAATTCTCATTTGTTTAATATATTAGAAAAAATAAAGATAAATCAACCTTTTATTAAAATATAGCATATATTTAAAAAGAGCAGCTAGGTGGCAAAGTAGATGGAATGTTGGGCCTATTAATCAGAAAGAGTCATCTTCCTTAGTTAAAAATCTATTCTCCAACACTGGGCAAATCACTTACCTTTGCTTCAGTTTCCTCATCTGTCAAGTGAATTAATTGGAAAAGGAAATGGCAAACTAACTACTCCACTCTCTATGCCAAGAAAAGCCCAAATAGATTCATGAAGAATCTGACACAGCTGAAAACTGAAAGAATAGCAATGATATATTTAAAACAATGAACTAGCATTTTGGGGGGATAAACTGAATCTTTTCCAATAAAACCAGAGGTAAAACGAGGTTATCAATGGTCACCACTTCTGTTTTAACAAAGCAATAGACATGTTAGCTATAGAATTAAACAAGAAAAACAAATAGAGAGAATAAGCATAGATAAAGTAAAATCAAAATTCTTGCAGAGATTAATAGTATATTTAAAGAACCCTGGAGGTTCAACAAAAATACTATTTGAAGACAAGGACACAACTGCTGAGATAAGGACTCTATTCCACAAAAGGTCAAGGAGTCATGTGGAAGAATCTTTATTGCAGCATTTTTGTTGTAGCCAAAAAAAAAAAAAAAAAAAAAAAGGAACCCAAATAGATGCTTACTAATCGAGGAATAGATGAACAAAATGTAGAATATGGCTAAAATTCAATGAAATCACATGAAATGATGAGCACAAGAGAATCAGTAACATATGAAAGGGTATATCTGAACCCTGATGTTGAGTAAAATTAGCAAAATCAGAAGAGTAATTTATACAATAACCTTAATAATAATGAGGGAAATAACTTTGAAAGCTCTCAGAATTCTGCCTAAAGGAGGAACTAATCATGACTTCCAAATACAGATGATGAGGTAGGGAAAAGAATAAGCATTTATTTTTTTATAGAGTGTTTGCTATGTGTCAGAAACTATGCTAAGTGCTATATAAATATCATCTCATTTGATACTCATAATGACTCTGGGAGGTAAGATGCTGTTACTATACTCATTTTACAATTGAGAAAAGTGAGACAAACAGGATTAACTGACTTGCCCAGGGTCACACAGCTATTAAATTTGAATTTCAGTCTTCTTAAAGTCAGACTCATTGTTCTATCTACCTAGCTACTCTACTTAGGAGGTGAATTGGTGGGTAGTGATAGATATGAGGGAGAGGGGGAGAGAGAGAGATCATCAATAAATCATTGTTTTAAGTGCAGAAAGAACACAGAGCAATTTTATTTCTATTTCATTAAACTTTATATGTAATGTATTTTTAAACTGGAATACATCGAGTTTCTTAAATAATCCTCTTCTTTTCATCTTAAAATGTTTGATTATCATTTGTAATTATAATAGGTAGAATTTTATATGCTGCCTAAAACTGCACTAAGACTTTTAGGGCACCCTGTATCATATTTTAAAGTCCACAAACTTAGTTTCCTTATTTTATCTCATTTGATTCTCCCAACAATCCTGTAAGGTAGGTGCTATTATTATCACCTCATTTTACAGTCAGAGTCAGACCTTCCTGATTCTGAGTCCAGCACTCTATCTACTATGCCCCTAGCTCACAATTTTCTTTAATTGCTTTTAACTTTGAAAAAAAAAAAATGCACAGCCTATAATGTCTACACTAAAAAAAAAAAAAAAAAAAAAAAAGCAAAGAAGTGAATGAAACTAGGTGTCTAATTGGATAGAAAACTGCAGGATCTGGAATTCAATATTGGTTCCAACACTTTGGAGCTATATATAATCATAAGTAATTGATGCAACTTCTGTTTGTTTCAGTTTCCTTATCTGTAAAGTGGAGATAATAATAACACCTACCTCCCAGGTTTGTGGTGAGGATCAAATGAGATAATACTCATAAAACATTTAGTGCCTCATACATAGTAGAAGCTATACAAATATTAGCTATTATTATTTTTATTAACCTTTCAGCTTCAATTTTCTCATCTGACTTCTACAATCCCATATTAAGAATACCTGCTCAGAGCAGAGACAGATTAGGAAATAATTCTATGATTGGGAGCTATAGTTCTATGGCTTTTAGTAAAATTGCTTCAGATCCCAGATTAATCCAAAACTTTTTGCTTAATAGGTAGGTAGTAACTCTGTACTTTATAGCAATGTGCTTGCTAGGCAGATGCTGCCATCTTCCACAGGTCCACTAACTGTATAATACATTCTTTGATTTTTTTTAATATAGTTTTAAGCTATTTCTCCTCTCTTTCTGGGTATTGCTCAGTCTTCAACTTCACCCTACCTTCCCTCTTTTCATTTTGGGTGAAGTAGAGTGAATCAAACAGGATAAGTAAGCATTACAAAAGATATCAGGCCTCAGTACATACTCTTCATCCCTAAATTCACCTTCTTCCAAACAAAGTAACTCTTATCATCTCTCACCTTGAGTATTGAAACAGTCTCCTAATTGATCTCCTATCTCAAGTCTCCTATCATTAGTGTTTAACTATATCATTCCTCTACTTAATCAATTCCAGTGGTTTCCTAGGAATTTTATATATAATATACACATACACATATATAATTTTTTAAAATTTATAAATTTTATATTTATATATTTGTAGAAATATATAAAATATGTGTATATTTTATATATAAATATAAAATAAAATATTTTATATATAAATATAAAATATATAATGATATATTATTTATACTTTTAAAGTCCTTCATAATTGGACACACCCTTATCTTTCCATTATGCTTCCTCATACATTTCAAGAGTCAAAATGGCCTTCTCTCTGTTCCTCACATGGAATCCTCATCTCTTGCATTTGTGCCTTTGCACTGACTAACTCTGCTGCATTCCTGGAATTCCCTTCCTCCTTACCTCCACTTCAAAGAATCCCTCTCTTCCTTTGTAATTCAAACACTACCTACTATATGAAACTTTCCCTTATTCCTTCATCTACTCTGAACTTATGGAAATTTGTTATCTCCTTTTATTAATTTTTATTATTTGAGGCTCAGGGCCATTCCTCATGCAACTTTTGTTTAACTTTAATTTTTAACTTTTGTTTAACTCATTTGGCCAAAACCTGACTCCCAAATAATAATGTTAGGAGAAGACTGTCTGCTATTCCTTCAATAAAACCTAAAGATGAAGTTGAACTTCCCAAAGTAGTTTAGTTATTTGTAAACTTCCTTAGCTAATTGATTTTTCTAACACCCAGTGTTCTTTATTATCCTGATACCTAAATCTTCTATCTCAGTATATTTATGAATCCTCCAAATTTAGTTTAATCTGTAATCTGACTTAGTTTAAATATAAAATCTGTTTTAATTTGTTTATGAGATTAAGACTATTTAAAATGTTCCATTTTTATGACAATTAATAGATGTTTATTAATCACTTGCCTAGCTCCAAAAAAAAAAAAAAAAAAAAGAGAGTATGTAAATAAATGAGAGTTTACTGGAGTACTGGAGACAGTTAGCAATAGCACTGAGACACCCAGGCCCTTTCCTCCCCAATCATTCCCAGACTGGGTATCTTGTGGGGATTGAATCCCTTGACCAGGCAACTGAATGGATCTTCCCACTTGCATAGGGGAGATGGAAGAGTATTGTTAGGTAACAAATATTCCATGGTTTGAGGGAGAAATAATTCCAACAGTCCTCTCCTTCTTCCCCCAACCCCATTTTGGCACTTTTTCCCCTGAGGGTAGCCTCAACTCTGATTCCAGGATTGAGCAAATTATAAAATCATTCTCTGCATGTTGCATTGGATTATGCCACTAGGTGGCACCAAAACTATAGAATGAACAACTGGTTTTGCTTTCGTTTTTTTGGAATGAATAAAAACATTGGTCATATAAAAATCAGCAAATAATTGAGCTTTTTGGCTAATATTGGGTATATTATAATCTCTAACTTTCTAGTTCTGAAACAGTCGTGTTACACAGTACAAAAAATAAGAGTAATAGCGGTCAAGGAGAAAACTCCATCAAACTCCCTACTTTTTAACCCAGATTTAATCTCCTATTTGGGAGAAAATGTTATAACTTCTTGTTGTCTAGTCCTGTTATTCTCTGGACTAAAAGATGGGAAGAGGAGGGAGAAGTACAACTATTACTTCTAGGATCAAATATAAAATCCCATTTAGCTTGTTCTTATGTTGTCTCCCCAAATAAACTTCCCCAGTCAGAAGCGATCAAAAACTTTAGGATAACATACTTTTTACTGATTGCTTTGTTGAACAGTCAGCCAAAAATAAAAGTTAGCTGGGGAAGATGATAAGGGTACTTGATAGATGGGAGTGGTGAGTGGGGGCCAGAGTGAGAAGCAACTTTGAGAAATGAAGTAACAGCCCTTCTGTATCAGCACAGTGTTTGGAGACCAGTCAGACCCAAAAACAGGGCATCAAACAGAAAGAACAAATGACAATACTTTGGACCTGCTTTGACTAAGAACTCCTCTCTAATCATGCTTGACAGAAAGAACAGAGTGGGTGGCAAGACCAGCCCAGCCTGCTCTCAGAGACTAAAATATTCTATCCCATCTTCAAAAGTGTCTATGGATCAAAAAGTACAATTGAAGAAAGGTTAAAATCAATTCTGATTTTGTCTACCACCACTACCACTACTACCTACTGAGGTAGTAGGCATTTTAATGAAGGTCAGTCAATTCCAGAAGTCAAGTTTGTCCTCTTTCAGGAGAAAAAAAAAAAAAAACAAAAACAGAACCCTAGCCTAATCCATGATGGGTATGTGCAGACAGGAGAATCCTAGTACATAAAGGCCCTATCATATAATCATATAAGAAACAGTGCTGAATTTAGAGATTCAAATCTTAGCATTGTTCATGATCTTAAGTCAGTCACAACTTTCAGTAGGCTTTGGTTTTCTTATCTATGAGACAAGGAATCTGGGCTAGATTACCTTCTAGTTCTAAAGCTTAATATTATTCCAACAATGCTGCCATTGTCCATATCCAATCAGTTGCCAAATCTTATCATTCTGCCTCAGCATTTCTCATACCTGTAACCTCTGTACTTACCTGATCATTATCACCTCTCATTTGTACTACTGAGATGACCTCATAAATGGTTATTATTTGCCTGAATAAACTAAACTCCTTGAGAATAAGAATTATCTTGAGATGAATGAAAAGGCAAGAGAGTTTCTGGGTGATTTTTAATTTATTAATTATGCTAATAATAAATAGATGCTGTGTGGTCTCCTTTGGTGACCAAAGACAAAAACATAGAAATTATAAAATACTTAAATGCCTTTGTAAAAGGAGGTCAAAAATCAACCCTGACTGAACAATTGCTGAGGTGGTAGATAATGAGGAGGCAGCCTTCAGTTCCTCCTGCTGAGAACTCGCCTTGATCATGAAGATACCTCCAGCACTATCGACAAAGGAATTCATCTCCATGCATACCACTCCAGTTGGTTTTTCTCCTCAAGCTAACTCCAATGGAGGGGTACAATAATATGGGTTTATTTCCTAAGGGCAAGAATCCATCTAGATTAGATTCCACTTATGCTCTAAACAAAAGTTAAATCTCCTAGTTGGACTTGTTCTTACCCAAGATCATGGAATATTTGTCCAGAGGATTTGGACAGCAATGTCCTTCAGAGAGTAACTAAATGGCCTACAGGGGCTGGTCCCTAAATGAATAAAAGGGAAAACCTTAATCCTAATAATTACTAACAGAAAATAAAAATTTATTTCATTTTTTTTTGTATCCCCAGTGCTTTCCATAGTTTCCAGCACATAATAAATGTTTATTAAATGTTTATTGAATAACAGACTATTGCAGTTACCTACTAGCTGGTGTCACTGCCTCATCTCTCCCCATCCAATCCATTCTCTAGTTGTCAAACTGACCTTCCTAAAATATAATTCTGACCATAGCTCCTTCTTTTCCACTCCTGCTATTCAACAAGCACCAATGAATCACCATGACTTCTGGTGTCAAATATAGCTTTCAGAGTCCTTCATAATCTGTCCCTTCTACTTTCCAGTCTTATAGCTCACACTCCTCAAAATATTGTGATCCAGTCACACTGGCCAATTGTTCCTTGTGCAAGACGCTGCATCTTCAGACTCCAATGTTTTTTCACCAACTGTTCATCATGCCTGAACTGTCTTCCTCATCTTTGACACCTGCCTTCTCTGGCTTCCTGCATTTCTCAGGTAAAATCTTACCTTTTTGCAAGAAGTCTTTCTTGGTCCTTAATGCTAAACCCTTTCAAGACTTCCCCAAAATATCCTGCAAATAACTTAATTTATCTGTTATATGAGAATAAAAATAGCAGCTACTTCCCAGATTGCTGTAAGGTTAAAACATATGTAAAGAACGTGGCAAAACTTATGTGGGCTATTATTACATAGTTGTTTACATGTTATCTCCCTATTATACTGACTTTTTTAGGGGGAAAGCTTTTCTTTGTATTGCCACACTTAGCACAAGGTCTAGTACATAATAGGTATTTAATACCTATTGGTGGATGGCACAATGGTTAAAGTGCAGGGCTTGGAGTCAGGAAAATGAATTCAAATCCAATCTCACTACCAACTTGTTGCAGTTACCTCCAGGGTAAAATGGAGTAACAAGTGTCTATTTTTCAGAGTTATTATGAAGTGTTTTAACACTGTATCTAGCACATAGGCTCCATTATAAATGCTAGTTACTATCATTATCATCATCAAATGCTAGTCACCTGATTGCCAGCCTCCATGCTTGGAATCCAGTCCTTCACAGAATACTTGGCTTCATTCAAGGTCCAGCTAAAGTTTCAATTTTGACAGAAAATACTCATTTTTGTTCCCTCTCCCCTACAGGAAATTACCTTGCATATATTTTGTATTTGATTTTCTATGTATTTAGATTTTCTCTAATGTTGCAGAGGCTGCTTCATGTTTGGCCTATGTCTAGTATTCAGAAGTTTAGCCAATGTATGGTGAATTGCAGCTGTTATCCTGTCTATACATTTACTTTTCACAACTAGCCATAGAATTCTTTTTCTTGTCTTCAGAAGAAGCAAAACTACATCTTATAGAGTAGGAATTACTTCACCCCATTACCCTACAACCTAATTTAAGATGGAAATATTAAAGTACTAAACTTTTTTTTTTTAATGGGGGTGGGGAGAAGCTGCAATTTGAGTTGATTAACAAAAGACAATCTTAGAGTTTGCAGCTTGGTTGTTCAAGGAATTTTTATTTTCCAGCGTATAGTACAGTACTGTTCTTATGGTCATGTCCAACTATCTTCTAAAATCCTGGAAAGCAGGAAACCCATTCCTACCCAACCCACCCTATGCTTAGGGATTGTATATTCAGCACTTGATAAATGTCTTATTTTGAATTGTTACTGAAAAATGTTCACATACACACATAATACATGTATATATACAAATATACATATATGTATTTTAATATACATATATGTATACATATATAAAATCCTTCCTGAATCAGCAATGTGTCAACCTTATTCAGTACTGAGGATACAAAGGTCCATATACATAAACACACACATGTAGGTATTTTCCTTTAAAGTTAAAAAAAAAGAGGGTACTGGTCACAAAAGTTGAACAAAAAATTTTGAATGGGAAAAACAGACCTGAAGATATCTTTAACAATTCAGGACTGGTTGGTCCCCAAGAAGATTAAAAACTATAGAAATCAGGTTTTTAATTCTCTATGCTGTTACATTGGTTTGATCTAAAACTTCTTACAATTTAGAATACTATAAATACTTGACCATTGGATTATTCATCCTAATATACCAGGATAGATATCATTATTTCCATAGTTTACATATTTGCCTTTGTATACTTTGAAGCACAGTGCATGGCACATAGTAAGGCACTTAATGAACACTTGCTGGCTGATTCACAAATTGGAAAGGAAATCCAAAGAAAAGGAATATTGACCTTTCTCCCAGTATCACCTTCAGAAACTACAATCTCTAAACCATAAGTTATCAAACATGAATTCACAACATTCCGAAATGCAATAAAAAAAATTAAAATGTAATTGGGAAATATTTTATAAAAATGCAACAAAACATAGGTAACACTTTAACAACTTACATAGCCAGTAGGAATCCTTATACATGGGTTAGTAATCCTTTTTCTATTTTGAGTTTGTCTCTACTTTACAGGATCTAGATTCCTTACCTGTAAATTGAGGGTATGAAGCAATGACTTCTCAGATCCTTTCACTGATACTATAATTGAAATTTGATTTAAAACAAAACCTATTGTGAGGCAAGTATTACAAACATTAGTTCCATTTCACAGATAAAAAGTACTTTTCTTATTCAGTTGTGACCAACTACATTTGGGGTTTTCTTGGCAAAAAATAATGGAGTGCTTTGCTATTTCCTTCTCCAGCTCAATTTACAGAAAAGGAAACTGAGGCAATCATGGTTATATCTTGTCCAGGGTCACACAGCTAGACTCTGAGCTGGATTTATACTTCCCTCATACTACAGTAAAAAACACATTTACCTGTCAATTAATGCTCAATTTCAAGAACACAACATAACAAAAATTAGCATTCTTTCAAGAAAGTTGAAGGTAAATTTAAAACTTTAAAAAATTGTCGCTGATGTATTTCAACTAATGAAATCACTTCCACAGGATTCAATTGCTAGTTTATTCTTTTCTACTTCCTGTATTTTTGGAGCACTAGTAGCTAGAAGCAAAAATGAAAAAAAAAAATTATTTGAAAACAAATTTTTGATTATAATAAAAACATTCCCAATTGAAAAGAACAAGAAGCTAGGCCTCTTGGGGGGAAAAAAACAAACACACACAAATCTGTGGTCTTACTATTGATGTGCCTTATTCTGGAAGCAAATTCAAAGGAGAATGGAAGAGAACCTAAGAAAATTCCCTCCTCACCCATCTCCCACATTCAATTCACAAGTTCAATTTCTCTTTAGCATACATGTTCAAAAAGAAAAAAATGAGGTGACTATTAAAATTGGCCACAGGTACAAATTTGCCTTTTTTTGTTTTCCACAAGGGATTATGTGCTATTATTTGAATCTGTTATTTCATCAATGTGGATACCAACTCTATGGATTCACATCACAACACACCCACGTGTTTTCATCTTTAATTCTTGTCCATCACCTGAGAATTCACTTGCCAAATGTCCCGAAGGATATCCTTTAGTTCTTTTAGCATTATAGATACCAAAGCTGGACACTGCCTAGCCATTCCTCATTCTCATTACTTCTGATCAAAAAAATACTTGGCTTTGACATGTCATGTCATGAACTGATGCTGAAAGCTACTACGCAGGAAGTGACAAGTCTATGTACTGTAAAGCTCTCTGCATTAAATATCTAATGGATGACATAAATCAGCTGAACGGAAAGTAAATAAAAAGTTTAACAGCTCAAGAAGAATATAAAACACAAGTCCTATTATCAACACAGAGTTCATAAGAGCAACAACAGCTAACATATAAAGATCAATTCATATTGAATTCACTGGAATAACCAATCAAAAGCTTAAAGCCATTTATAGGTTTTTATAAAAAAATTTTTTTTTTAATCTATATTAGCTAGTATGTGATTTACTGGTTCTGTTTCTGATGTGTGTGTGTATTTTCATGTGTTGAGAGCAATACTAATGATCAAACATTTATGATATTACTAAGAGTACAAAAACTTGAGCAAATTTCAAAACTCTAATCCTTGCTCACAAAATAGCTTTCTCTTAAAGGTTGAATTTATGACATTAATTATCAGCAATTGGCAATAAAATGTATCCTTTAACCATTGAGGAATTCCCTCTATAGAAATAGTGAAAAGAAAAAAATAGAACACACGCGCACACACCTACACACACACACACACACACACACACACTCATTAAACAGACATTAAAATGCATCTATATTTCCTAAGCAAATTATACTTGTAGGTGGTTTGCATGCACATCCTGAGCAAAAAACTTTTAATATTTTGAAGTCTGAAGGTAAGAGGTATGGAAAACTGAAAATGATTTTTTGAATGCAGGAATAACAAACAGATTTAAGAGCAAAAGAAAAATGTGAAATAAACAAGGCCCAAAAAATTTTAACTAAAGGTGGAATGTAAGATATCAACCAACTGTAATTTCACATTTTAAATATGACAAAAACTACCAAACGATAAAAATTCAGCTAAGTAGAAGGGAGTATTTAGGTTTCCTAGAACAATAATAATTCTCATTTATGATAATTTTTAAGCAATTTAAAGATAATTGATAAAATATCAGTAAGTGACAATTTTTTCAAAAAAAAAATCAGTTATATATGATAGAAGGGCTAAACCTATATGGTTGTATTTTAAGACCTTCAAATATATTGAAATCAACATATTAGACTCAATTTAGGAGGTAAGGGCATTGTAATTAAACCATTACCTATTTTTAGCCTACTTGAATCTCTCAATTTTAATTAATTTTCTAGAAACTAACATTTTTAAATCTTATATCTATGAAGTCACAAATGGTGTCAACATGATTAAAAACTGTTTACATTAACCTGTTCCAAACAGAATATGTTTCATCAGTTTTCAAACAATCCGTCTGGTGACTATGACTAGTCCTGCTAAGATCAGTGGAACACAGATTTCAGAAACTAGATCCTGAAGGCTACATATTGACTTAGAAAAGCACAAATTTATATTGTACTGTATTTTTATACATTTTGTTAATCATTTCCCAATTAAATTTTAATGTACTTAGGCTATACTTCAAAAAAAAAAAAAAAGTGATCAGGATGATTTTGTTATCTCTGCTCTAGATTACAATTCTTCCAAGAATTATTAGTTAATTATTTTCTAACCAAGTTCCAACATAACTCTGAGAGTAGAGACCTTAAGCCATTACCCATTGCTCTTGAGAAAAAGTAAAGTTACCACCACCAACTACTTTCAAATAGGTTCAAGGAATGTATGTTTTACTTAAAAATTAACCTCACTTATCAAAAACCCTTCTCTTTCCTTTTATGGAACACTAAAAAAGACAATGTGTGGATAGAAATAGTCAAATGACAAGTTCAGTAGTTGAGATGGGAACCTACCTGCTTCAAAGAATGGAATGCACAAACTCATTCCATTCCCTCCCAAAAGACTTAAATTTATATTAACTATGAAAGTTCTTGATTCACATTACACAAAACATTACCACATTCTTCTCTCAACAATGACAGCAGGAACTTAGCAGTTGATAATTTTATCCATACCCAAGTAATTGTATCCTCCAATATTGACTCATAAAATTACCAAAGGTGAAATGTCAGCAGAGTTTGAAGTTGCCAGAATTATACAGCTTCTGCCTAAAAGTTCCAAACATTTTTTACCATTTCTTAATTCGATTCATTTTTCCACCAGAGCTATTTCAATCTAATCCATAACCTTCTTCTGTTTAAAAAATGAACACAACTATAAAACCCTTTCAAATCAACCATTATCCAAATTCCTCTTTTAAATTATTTGCAAATAGGTTCTCTCCAAGTAATATTTATTAATGTTATTTAAATGTACTAGAGATGCTATTTAACATATCCTTCAAAGTATTCATTTAAAAATTATAGCTTAATTTTTTCACTCTTCATATTTAAAAGTTGAAACAGCAGATAATATTGACCACCAATAAATGGAATTTAAGAGAAAAGAATTTCCTGGCTAGAAGATCAAAACATTTACATTTACTATTCAAATTTGCAAAGTTTTTTGTGAAGTTATTTAGAAAGGGTTTCAAAGATAATTTAATAAACCAGTTGGCTTCCCAGTATCCTTTTTAGTTTTGCAACTAACTCCATCCTTAGTATATTCTAAATTTTTATGTATGGATCAAGTTAACTAATGAACTTCAAAACAGTGATTCTAAATCTAATCCAAAAACTCCACTGACACAGCTGTCAGAGCACATGCTCACACAATTTCTATTGGCTACAGCCAGGATTAGCTTTAGATAGCTTGACTGCTTATGGCAACTCATGTTGCATATTTAAAGCCTGTTTAATAAAGACAACCTAACCAGAATTAGAACGAAAATTATTTTAATACCACCTTCTACTACCCTACAATGCAAAATTTAGAATGTTATTTTATTTCTCCAACACGACCTGTCAACTCTTTTCTCCCAAGGGAGAAAAGAGGGAAAGGGGTGGAAAAAGGATTTGGAAGAGGGGAAAAAACAGAAGATAACCAGTTAAAAGTACTGAAGTGTTAAGATAAAATATTTTAGATGGAACACAGCCTACGAACACAAAATTTAAAGCATTTTTTGCTCATAGCATTTTACTATGAAAATAAATGAGAATATTTCTTCCACAAGGACAAAGAAGCTAAAAAACTCGAAAAAAACAAACCTGTAAAAATGTCAATTTACTACAAATGGTTCTGAGATTAACTGTGCAATTAAAAATAAAATTTGTTATTTAACAATGTTCCATATATTTGTCAAACAATGGGTAATGACTGCTTTTCCAAAAGCTTTTTCTAAATTCGAAAACCAATAACTATCTTCAATAAATATGGTACACTTTGTTTTAATAAAGGTGAGTAAAGCACATTTGTCTTTACAAGACCAATACCTTGGACACTACGCAGTAAGACAATATTATGAAAATCCAGTTTATTTTTCATGTAGTGGACAGATCCAGTCAATGTGAGCAGGTTTTTTTCCATGTGTAATAACTTATCAAAATATGTACTTTTTTTTTTTTATCCACAAGATTCTTCCTTATTGTCCACTCTGAAAATCTTGGGTTTTGCAGCACATCCAAATAAAGCTCTTAATTTTAGATCATTTCTATAAATTTGGAAGAAGTGTGGTAAAAGTCTTTTCTGTAACATTTACTGCACTACATACAAATAGTTAAAGAGCAATTATGTTTCAAAAAGTGAACACTACTACAACAGCTCAGTTCAGGAAATTAAAGTTTTAGTGCACTCTGCTCCAGTTTTAGCCAACATGCTACATTGCCCCATTTTTGTCTTGTTTTTGTTTTTGTTTTTTTTTGCGTACAAAGTGAACTTGAGGATTTCCACTGTAAGAAAGAAAAAAGACACTGCAAGCGAAACAGTGTTAAGTTGCCCTTTTTCTTAAAGACCTGGACATTTTAAGACAGAAGCTTTGCAAAACATTACACATTTTTTTTATTAAATGAGAAACAATCTCATTTGTTACATCGTCACATTGCTAGTCAGAGAAACGCTGCAGTGATGAAGAAAGTCAATGTTGGATCAACCAAAGTCCTCATTTCTACAACATTCATTTACAAAGAAATTATAGTAATGTTCAACACAGCCCAACACAACATTCTTGGTTTTCTTCATAAAGAAGTCCCCCCAATATTTTCTTCTAATGGGGTATTTTACTACATAAATTATAGTTCTTCATTTTTACAATTCACCCCAAACTGTATGAGATGTATCACACTAAAACTTCTAAAGCTGTTAGAGAATCCTTCACACATCATCATCATCTGATGTGTCACTGCTGCTTGTCTCTGTGTCATCATTCTCAAAAGTGGGTTTGAAAGTGCTGTTTTTCCAGGGTCCAAACTTGAAGTCACAGATCAGGCCATTTTTCAAAATACCATTTTTTCTAAGACCATTCTTCTGTAACTGTAATGGAAAAATGTGCATGTTTTAGCAATTGAAAGAATTACCAAAATAAAATATTATTATGTATCAACACTATACATAATACTTATACAGAGGCATCAATAGAATATAAACGATATATTAAAATCTAAAAACTGTCTCTGCCCTAAAATTCTACATATTACAATGTAATATTGTACAATGGAAAAAACACCAGGCAGATTACAAGTCTAGTGAAAATGTGTGTCCCAGCTATTGACATCATGCTTTTTATTCTCTTTGGACTGTTTTTTCATCTGTAATATAAGGTACTTGGACTAAATCTTTAGTATCTTTCAGCTCTAAAGGCCTATGAATATAATGGAAAAACTCTTAGGAGAATAACTAGTAAGGAATCCACAAAGTCAGCTCCTATTGATTGAATAAACTAATTTCTGGACATAAAGTAGAAATTTTTGGAAGAACTAATTTACATCATCACAAATAAAAAAAATTTTATCTGCAAAAGTACGGTGGGAAAAAGACCTGAGATTTTTAGTGAAATGCAAACTCACAAATCAACAATGTGATATGACAGGGGGGAAAAAAAACTATCTGATATGGCAATATCAGAAGGAAAATGTTAAGTTCTAGGTACCCACAGTTTAAGAAAAGACACTGATAAGTTAAGAGAACATTCAGAAGAAAGTATCAGAAATATGAAGGGTCTTAAAGTTCAGGCCACATGAAAATTAGTTGACGGAATTTGAAAACTTAAATATTTAAGTCTAGTGAAAAGAGGGCTCAGAAGGGATATGATCACTATATTCAAGTCATACAAACAGAAATAGGTATAATTAATGGGCAAAATTAAAAGGTAAATTTAAGTTGGGTGTGAGGAAAAAAATTTCTATTAATTTTACAGAATGGTAGCATCTTATACCTTAGTCTTCAAGGAAAAACTGATGATCACTTTTAGATATGCCATAATGGAGACTTTTCCATAAAGATTAGACTAGATCACTAAGAATCTATTTACAATTCTGAAATTCTGTGATCTCTCAACCAAGTTCATTATATGTTTTTCTAATGAGCTAAAAGATATACAACAACCTCATACTCTGTTTCTATTTAAGGAATAGTTTGGCAATACTGCCAATCCTTTACATCATGTGTGGTAAAACCCATTGCAAGACTACCCCAAATTCAAAGCTTTAAGGTTGTGGCTGGGAAGGAAGAATTATCAATCCTGTTTGAGAAGTTTTCTTCTAAATACTAAAGACATTTATTTGTAAAAGCATTAAACATTCATCAATAATTTTTCGAAACAAAATTGTGCAAGTAGGATTTTCCCCCCGTTTCCAGAACAGTAAGTTAAGGCAGCAAATATAATAAAACCATCAAGAACCTACTGATAATTGAAAATAAAGATGCAGTTAAATTGAGGAAGCTCCAAGTTAATAAATATAAAAGTGTGCTTTCAACATCACTATTATCACAGCTATAGTATTTGTAGATCTCTATCTAGAGTTCACAAATCATTCATAGAATGGGGCTGCAAACCATATTATAATCTCTAGAAACTAAACATTTATATAGTTTCTTTTAGATAAAATTAAAAGCCATCTTCAACCAAGAGCTGGGTGAATAAAAGTGGTTTTGTAACATTCTTATTAGCATTTCACTACATACTTGTTCCATGACAAACTAGCTTTTGGTTTTGGATCTCAATTATCTAAATCAGGATTCTAATTTCATTACTAAAAACAAAAACGTGTGTGTGTGTGTGTGTGTAAAATGTAGGACGATCAATTTCTCTTAGTATCTCCTTTCTGATTAAAAACCTGATCCCTAAATACCCTATTGTCACAATTATCTCTTTAAAAAGACCAATGAATATTTACCAATTTTTTTTTTATTTTGAAAGAAGAGGTGTGAAAAAAAGGCAATTTTATTAAATGTATTTTATTAAATGGAATAGTGAAGCAAAATGGAGCTGACTAATAGTATAGTAGTCAGCTACTATACTATTCAAATGAGCTAAAGATAATTTACAAATAATCACTAAAATAAAGAAAAGTTGGATCACATGAGTCCTAAGGTTAATTCACTATTTATATCTATAATCCTATAATCTGAAGAAACCTATCACTAAATCAATTTTATGCATGAGACAAATAGAAAGACATATAAACAGAAGGAGGGAAGAAAGCAAGGAGAGAAATAGCCCAAAATAAATATTAAAAATTGAAGTGGAGTTAGGCACAATATACCACAGCATCAACAAATGCAATGCAATATTGAGAAGACAGAAGATTAAAAAAAAAAAAAAAAAAATGCATTTTTAGAGTCAATACTGTTTTTCTTTTAAAACAAAGGACCTAAAAATTAAAATATTATATTTGGAGAATAACATATATGTTTTGGAGAATATTTTAGCCTCCAAATATATTTCTTGCAAAAATTATGCAGGGCCTTATTTTGTTCTGTAAAATTTATTTTTTCTTTATAGATAGGAGAAAAGTTAAAATATTAAGTATTTTTCTGTTATATTATTGAGGGGTATTTCATAATGTGTTTCATTCTACAAAGATTTCTTCCTGAGTTAGACAAAGTAAAAGAACAACATTATTACAGCAACTAGGCTAAAAAGCTTATCAGTATTGCTGTTTTTAAAGAAAAATATATCCACAACTCTTAACTTCAAGTTGTGGATTCCCCTGAATATAAAACAAATTTTAGCCATTTATAATCGTAAATCAAACTACTTAACTTTAATTATGTCACCTGGAATAAGGAATAGTACTATGAGAATAAAAAACACTATGGGAACACTTGTCTCTTATAATAAATTAGTTATTACCTGTTCACTAATAACTTGGAATTCCCTCATCTCATCCTCTGTTAAGGGAGCACATGTCTCATCATTTTCACTGTCTTCCTGCCAACCCATCTCCTTTAACAACCTTTAAAAAAATTAAAAAAAGAAAAAAGATTAAAATAAAATATGATATAAGCACTTTGCCTCAAGTAGGAAAACATCATTTATAATATACTTAAGTAGATATAGACCAATATCTATCAGTGCTTCATTGACATAAAAGAATCCTAAAATTAAGTCTAAATGGAAATAAAACTTTTGTCTCAAATATGATCAAAATACACATCACTAAATCTTTAGGTTAAGATAGCTAAAGGAGTTTGCCAGAGATTATAGGGAGTAGTAGCTTTATCTTTCTTTCCTTAGTTTGTCACATATCTATATATTAGATTTATATATTAGATTTTTCTACTTATAAAACAATCCTGAAATAGCAATTTCAGTTATATAAGACAATGTAAAATGCCACCTATAAATTAAAATGACCCTTGGAAAAGATAAACGTTTCCAAATGTGTGTATCTATAGTAGTACTTTTTAATCTCAAAAGGACCCTCATGGTAAAAATCATCCCACGTGATCCAATAGTGAACACCCTAATAATGGAGTAATAATGTGACCTCCAAGTATATGAACTACCAACACCTCCTTTGATGCTTTGGACAGAACAGGCACTCAACAAAGATGATTAACTTAATTCACCTTATATTCATAAAATTTGGTGTAATGGCTCTAAAAAATGTGATATCTAATTGGAGTGAGGGAAGGAAGAGGTCTGGACCTTTGACTTTTACTGATTTAGGAAGACTACCAATGAGAAAACTCCTACTAAAGCCAACTGGCAGTTGTTCTGCAACTTAAAGAGTAGCATAAGGCACTAACAAGTTAAATGACTTACCCAGGCATCATAAGGTCAGTACTGTCAGAGTTAAGACTTGAACCTATGTCTTCCTGGCTCCAAGACTAGCTTGTTATACACATATTATGCTGCCTCTAGCTACCTGATTATGTAAAATGTTGTAATCATTAACACTTACAACCTATACTATAAGTAATTATTTTATTTTTTAAAATTTAAAATATATCATATTTAAGGTGTAAAATTAAACTACTACACAGAAAAAATCCATGGAGAAAATCTTAAGGAAACATTTATTAAGTACAATACAGTAAACTACTCTCAATATTGATGAAAATATCACATTGAGATATTAACTTTTCTGTAACCAATGATGAGAAAAATGAAAATGTATTCCAGATAACAAAGTTGGGCAAAGTGGCTAAAACTGACGAAATACATATAAAGAAATCCATGCTGAAGGAAAAATTCCCAAAAAATTTTTAGGAACCAATTTTCAAGATATCACAATGAAAACAAGACTCTAAACTAACGGAAAAGACCTCTGTCATCACTGATACAAAAGAAGGAAGAAGATACCAAGAAAATAAGTGAAGAAAAAACTGGGGAAAAAGAAAGTGTGAAGAGATGCAAAACAGAAGTTATAGTACAAATCAAGAGACAAAATATCAATTTTCCCCCTTACCATATTAAGTGCATGGATAGAGAACTGACTACTGTAGTTTGAAACTAAAACATTTGGAATACTTTATTTTATTTGGAAAAAAAAAACATTATTTACATTTATTAATAAATATCAATATTTAATAATTATAAAATTAAATTTTAAAAATCAGAAAAGGAATACAAAACAAAGAAAACATTATCATGTGCCCAGCAGAACATCAGGGAGGATTCAAAACATATAACAAATTACCTTTTAAGTGTGGGTGTGTGGATGGATGTGTGTGTGTGTGTGTGTGTGTGTGTATTAGAAGAAATTATATTCATGAATGTCCATTTTTTAAATATATTTTTTTCCTTTACTTCCTTAAAAAATTGTTCTTTGGTTCTCTGCTGCACACCTTATTTGTTCTATTCTTTTTTATCCTCTTTTAACCTCCCTCTCCCGAAATAGGCGGTAGTGAAGAAGACATATTCATGTATATGTATGTAGATACACACATACACCACATACACACACATCTTTCCTATCCCTGCTGACTCTTTAATTAAATTCTGATCCATAACTTGTCCATTACTCAAGCTCCTCCAACCCAAGGTTTCCTCCTCTGTCGTCTCCTCTCACCTTTTACTTCCCCATCTATCTATCTCTCCTCCCTTATTTATTCATAGAATTTGAAGGGAATTGTACCCTTCATGGTATATATGGAGCATTGCCTACTGAACCCATTCCCAAAATGAGTAGGTTTTCAGAACTACAAGCCCTCCTCCTTCTCTAATGCCTCTGTATCTATTCTTCCTCTGCACCTCAATTGCATGATATAACTACTACTTTTATCTTAAATCTGCCACTGAGCTACCCTATTGTGAATCTTAAACATATACTATACATTCCCCATGTTTAAAAAAAAAAAAAAAAAAAAAGACAACAATTTATCCATGTTTAAGAAGCTTGTCTATGGAGCAGCTAGGTGGCGCAGTGGATTGAGAACCAGCCCTTTAGTCAGGAAGACCCAAATTCAAACTTGACCTCACACACTTGGCACTTTCTAACTCTGTGATCCTGGGCAACTCACTTAACTCCAATAGCCTCGGCCAAAAAAAAAGAAGCAGCAGCAGCAGCATAAGTTTGTCCGTGTTTTCTAAAATTGATCTTTGATATTGGCCCTTATATGTTAAATTTTGTGTTAAGTTTGGTTGATAAAAAGTCCTGAAATTCTGGAAGTTCACTGAATGGCCATTTTTTCTCATTCAAAATTGTAGATAATTTTGCTGGATATGGTATTTTTGGCTGCAATCCTACTTCTTTTGATTGTTGGTAAATATAATTACAGGACCTGTGGTCTTTTACTGCAGGAAGTCTTGTATGATTCTAACTGTAGCTCCAGCATATCTGAATTGGTTTTTTCTCATTTCTTGCAAAATTCTCTCTTTAATCTGGGGGGTTTGAAATTTCACAATAATATTCTCGTTTTCCACAAAAGATCTCGTAAATGGTGATCAGTGAAATTTTTTTTATTTCCCCACATGTTCTATCATTTCAGAACAATTTTCTTGAATTATTTCCTGCTTATTGTGTCAAGGTTCTCCTTTTGGTTACAACTTTCTAAGAGTCCAATTATTCTTATATTTTCTATTCTTGAGCCAACTGATCCAAATCCATCATTTTTCTTATAAGATCTTTCACATTCTGTTCCATTTTCTCATTCCTTATGTTTTGTTATTTCTTGGTTTCTCATAGCTTCACTGGTTTCTCCTTGCCCAATTCTAATTTTGAAACAATTATTTTCACCTTAGAGACTGCGTAACTCCTTTTCTAGTTGGTTAACTTTTTTTTTCAAAATCTTCTTGTTTTTCTTGGATTTTTAAAAAAGATTTTCCTCAATGTCTTTTTGAGTTGTTCTATAAATTCTCTTTGGGCAGAGAGCCATTTTACATCACTCTTTGGGGGTAGAAACTTTTTTCCCCTTTTCGAGTAATATGTTTCAATGGTGGAGTTCTTTCTTCTTTGCAAGTTCATTCTTTGTTTTTTAATAAGAGATATTAGTGTAAGCACCTCTAATCCTGAGTACGGAGGGGTGAGGGAGAGTTAAGGTGAAGAGATGGTGCCTCAAGCTTCCCTTTGCCTCTCCCTTCTGACCAGAAACCCCAAACCAAGAGCTCCATCCTCCTCCTCCAAGTGCCCGCAGCCAACACCATTCCTCCTGCCCTCACCAGGTGCTGATTCCTTCTCACCCATGGCCAAATGTCAGCAGCACAGATGTGCTTGGCATTCACAATTAGTCTAATTAGCTGAGAGTCAGATCCCAACTCAACAAATGGTTCAGGAGGTAAAAATCTCTATGGTTCTTGCAGAGACTCCAAACACACCTAACTAGCCTGAGGAATCTCCATTTGATGTTTCTGTGGGACCTAGCCTGGAAGTGTCTGCACTTCAGATATCCCCAGCCTGAGGTCTTTTCTTCAGATATTCTTCAAATATCTTCTCAGATTACCAGGAGGATCTCTATTCTGCTCCAAGTTCTTTTCATTTTTCACCAGTCTATGTTCACCCTGGGGCGCAAATCTGAAAGAACTTGAAATTTATCAACCTATTCCGCTATCTCCCCAGAATCCTCCAAATATATTTCTTAAAAAGAACAAAATGCTCTTCATTCAAGCAATGAAAAGAAAAGTTCACAGGCACATGGAGATGTTTTTAAAGGACAATTCCTAAAAGACAGTGCTAAAAGAAGCTTCAAGATACAGATATGCCTGGAGTTTTAGAAAGAAGATTCCGTTTCTATCCATCAGGCTAAATTCTAATCTAACCAAGTTCAGAGAAGTTTATGTACAAAAACTTGGTCATTAGCTGAAGTTGTTTGGTGGGTGAGAGAGAGAGAGGGATTGACTAGACCCTTTAAGTATGGATGTGTGTAATATTGACTAGCTCCCTTAGAGGGTGAGTGGGTGAGTGGGTGAGTGAGTGTGTGTGTGTGTGTGTGTGTGTGTAAAATACTGACTAGCCTCCTTTTTCTTCAAATAACTCAAATTCAAGGCATCTTGAATAAAAAATATTTTAGACATGCTTCCCCTTCACATCTTTCCTAGGGTTAGTGACGGCACGTAACTCTCCACCACTCAAGAAAAAAGCCAACAATGAGCAGAACCTACCTACTAGTATCATTATCACATTGGCTTGGAAGAAGGTTATAAGGAGCAACAAGTATGGGTAAGTATTCACTGTGATGTATTTATACCACTCTGGACCCACCTAGCAGCAACTTTTCCAAATAAAATCAATCAATAAAGATTCTGGATGAATCACTATTCATGAATCAGAAGGAGACCTGAATCTCAAGCTAGTCATGTTACTGCATATGTGAGGTTTATTTTTCTACAATTTAGGATTCTTCAATTGGGGAAGAGGAAGGCTAAAATGGACATGAATATCACTTGCTTTCCCCTCTCCTAAAAGATTAAAAAAGCTAAATATGTAACTTGATTCAAGAGATTTATCTCCCATTAGTAATAAAATCAACTCCATGTTCCTAACAATAGGTCAATTACTAATTATTTTTTGAGTAAGTTTTTATGTACTCAACATTGTGAGGAAATAAAAGAGAAATGTAAGATTAAGTTCCTGACCTCAAGGAGTTTAAAATTTAATAGGTAAAAGTAAGACATATTTTGAGAATAATTCAAGAAACTAACACTTGTTAGCATTTAGCTGCCTAAGTGATATGACACCAGTTATAAATCAAACATTTTCTTTACTACTCAAAAAATTCTAATTCCTATCCTTGGATCATTTTTTGCTCTAGCAGTAATTAATGTTCCTTTAAAAAGATCAAGAGGGATAATTCAACAAAATTCTGTTTATCATTAGAAAGGGTATAAGAATATAAAGCACAGAATTATTAGCCTTAAGCAAAACCATGCCCTTAAAATCAAAGGAACTGAAGGGATGAGTTAATGATTATTAAACTGTAATCTCAATCTTTCAACTTCTACATTCCTGCCATAATGGACATAGGCCAAAAAGGCAAAATGAAGCCTAAATTCAATAGCCATTTACTGATAGTATCTATCCTGTCACCTAGTTTGTTATCTTAAGATTGAAAAAATCAATATGAAATTTATCCTATTACCTGTAAAATTCAACAACCAATACTACAGAATTTGTTAAATGGCAGAGTAGATAAAGATGTTGGTTGAGCTTGAAGAATCGGGAAATGTGGAGTTCAAATCCAACCCTCAGGAACCAACTAGCTATGTGACTGAGCAATTCACTTAACCTCTCAGCCTCACTTTCATCTGTAAAATGGACATAAAAGAGGCCTTACCTCACAAAGAGTTGTGAGAGTTAAATGAGATTATTTATAAAAAATGCTTTTTAAATCTTAAAGTTCTACATTTGAAGATATGTCATACAAGCACTGACATTTCCCCTTATAATAACAGTACAAGCTAAGATGATGTGCATGGAAGGGGGGGGGGGGGGGGGAAGAGACACAGAAGTATTTTTTTTGATATTCTATTAGCAAACATGCACATTTCCACATAGGGGAAAAAAAATGTGGGGCGGGGGTGAGGAGGAGGATTTGAACATAAAACTGACTCTACTCTAAAATGTTTAGATTCCCTTTTTGTTCTTTCAAAGCATACAATAAATTCAACAATTTATTCCCAAACTATCCTATTTGCCTGAACCTCCTATGTTGTCTTCTGTGCATCTTTTTTGCTTCACTGATACTCATACTTTTTGGGGTATGGGGGCTGGAAAGAGGAACTACTATCCCTACATTCCCCATTCCTTACTATCCCACACAGCACCTAAAATGCTCATTTGTCATAAATAAGCATAATCAAGGAAAACAAATTTATAAATCAGCCTCGTCTCTAAATCTGTGTTTCATTCTGCAGTTTCTCTTCACCTCTCTGTCAAGAAAAAGGAAAGCTATTTCATTACTGCTGCTCTGAAATTGTGGTTGATCTCTATGTGCATTTCAATGATGATGAAATCAAGATTACTTCACATCAAGAAAACAAGCAGAAAAAAATTACAAGCTATTTCAGAATAATTGAGATGTGAAGTCAGTAAAGAGCTGAAAATATCTAAAGATATTGTTTTTAAGAATATAATCATACAAATTGATAGCTAATGAGAGATCTAATCAGATATTTCTCAACAATTACCCTCAATATTTGTATGATGGTAGACATGCTTGAAGGCAATTTGCTCTTACATTCACTAAATACTGTGCCAGCAATTTTATCATGCTACTCATTACTGTGCAAACTCTCTTCAGACAATCCAAAGATAAAGTTTTAGTTTAAATTACCTTAAATTTCAAATTAGTGGAGACTGTCAGCAAATTTTCACTAACTTAAAAACATTTCTGATGGCTACAAAAATCAAACAAGAATCATTAGGTTTACTATTTGAAATAATCTGTACCATTTAATATAAAAAACTATAGGAAAATAATGATTTTTGGTAAAAGATAATGGAATTTAATACTGACCTATGTTCTGCCTCAAGTGAACTTGAAAGGACATCAGCTTGTGGAAAGGTAGAAGACCGAATGATCTGTTGGGAAATCACGGAGGCATTGCCATTCTCTTGTGAAATTTCATTTTCATCAAAATTTCGGTTTATGTCTCTTTCATGGTGAGGGTTGTTGCTATTATGCAAATTAAATGAGTCATCATCCTAATAATTTCAGAGAGTAAAAAGTTACAATTACACATCACAGAAGTCTTGAAGGTTTATAAAATACTTTCCAAAAATTCTTGTTACATGTCTTAAAGAATAATTCACAAATTTTGAGACTTCACAAATGAAATTTCCCAAAGATACAATCAAATTCCAAAGATTCTTCCAGGAGATATTTGAACTAAAAGTATACTACTGGCATAAAATGGACATATCATTCAAAAATTCATATGAATTTATTTTTCATAAATCATGTTTCCCTCTGACTTTCTTTATAATCTCAAAAATGTGTGTCCAAATTAAAAGTTTCAGGTACTTCAAATAATTACTTTTCTTGTACTGTAGTTTCCTATAACTATTTTACATTTTTGCCCTTTTCATAGAACCTGTACACAGTTGAAAATACTTCAGTAGAAAGGCAATGTATACCTGCAATGCTAGTCAGAATATACTGTTTCTTAAAGAATATTAGGGTAAAATATTATTCCAATAAGGAATTTCTGCCAGCATGGAATTGCAGGAAGAGATTAATTAAGGTTAATAGCCACTTTAGTAAGAACTGATAACTTGCCACTGACAGGAAGATAAGTTCATGACTGCAACAATTGGCAATGGCTATTTTCTATCTCCTGTTCTTCACCAAAGAGCCTGGAATACATTAGATGCTAACATGTACTCCTTAGAGCTCAATGAGAAGATGAAAGGAAATTAAGATAAGTAAATTCAGAGAATCAAGAGTTGCAAACTAATCAAAAAGACTTACTTTAGTAGAAAAACAAAAAAAGCATTGCACACTTTTCTCCCTCTCTATTCTTCCCAAACTCACTCTAAGAAGCTAGGTGGCAGGGAAGATAGAAGCACTGAGTCTGAAATCATTAAGACCCTACTTTGAACCCGGTCTCAATCATTCATTAACTATATGATCTTATACAAATTATTTAAACTTGTTTGCCTCAGTTTCCTCATCTGTGAAATGAGATTACTACACTGGCACCTACTTCTACTAGCTGTTGTGAAGATCAAACAAGTTAATTGTAAAACACTTAGCACGCTGCACTTTAGTACTACATGTTGTTATTCAGTCATGTCCAATACTTTGTGACTCCATTGGGGGTTTTCTTGGGCAGAAATATTAAAGTGGTTTGCTATTTTCTTATCTAGCTCACTTGACAGATGAAGAAACTGAAGCAAACAGGGTGAAGTGACTTGCCCAGGATCACAAAACTATTAAGTGTCTGAGATTAGATTTGAATTCTGGAAGAAGAGTGTTCCTAACTCTAGGCCTACCACTGTTCACTATGTTACCTAGCTGCCGTAAATACAATATAAATGCTAGCTATTACTATTATTAATAAAAGCTTTTATTATGAACTTGAGAAATTTCCATTACATATTAAAAGCTTAAGCACATAAGATCAAATGCATCATTAGTCTGACAAAATCTTATTGGCTTAGTGAATTTACCAAACATCTTATGTGTTCACATGTTCTTTTTCCCTTCCTCATTATCAATACTGTTATTCATAGCATTATTAATCATGAACAAGAGTTGTATCACAGGATAAGCAAGGATTAGTTTAGATCTAATCCACTACAGAGAGTACCCTCAAAAATCAATGTACTCACACAATCATTAGAGCACTGTTAGTTTTAACTTGGTTATAATCAAAAGCAATATGGCATACAGAAGAGTGAGAAAGCCTTCGAAACAGAAGGATCTGGGTTCAACTTTTGCCTCTGAAACATAATGGCTCTCAATGCTTTATATAACTGTGACAATAGTAAGAGAACAGGTGCCCCCCTTGCATTGTTACAGAAAGGTTTTGCTTAACTAAAAGTATCCACAAAGCGTAATCATATGTCCAGTACAAAATAACAGTAATGAAACAACTTTTATTTTCATATAGTTCTTTTGACTTTTCTTTATATTCTTTCTGCATGTCTTTATTTAATTAATTCATTATTTCATCATATTCACTAATTTCTTATAGTAACAATAATCTATCACAAATATTTAATTATAATTTCTTAACTGTGCTTGTTATCTTATGTGGCAACTGTCTATTTTAATCATTAATTTTATGTACTAAAATTAATCTGAGCATATTGACTGTGCTTAATCTATATTAACCATCTGATTGAGAAATGAATGTACCAGTACTTAACCTACATCCATCAAAGGTTAAAAACTGTTACCTTTTCTGGTCCAATATGACTTCCATCTTCATGTTCTTCCTCCACTCTGTCCCTTTTCAATGCTTTTAAGAATTCACTCTTCTTATCAGTGCGCATCCGGGTCAGTTTGGTTAGACGAGGCTGATTAAGTTTGTCCACAGGAGAAGAGGAATTTGAGCGATTACACTAATGAAAAAGATACAAATATAACGATCAATTCCTGGGACGGAAATAACTCTAGAAAACTAAACATAAAAAAGTTTTTTTTCCCCCACAAAGTAGTAACTAAATTCACTAAATTAATATGGCTTTTGATCTGTAGTTAACATAAGAATATATAACATTTTCCTACATTTCCCATACATTCAAATTTGGGGAAAAAAACTTACAACACAAATTTCCTTTTATAAACAACAGCACAGAACCTGTGAGAGATGGATTGTCACCAATGGGGCTTAAAACTAAGATTTTTATTTTTTTTTAGCGCTTTACTCAATTCACTGCAACAATATTAAGCACTTCGTTAACTAGAGCTATCTCTCCTTTCAATTACTGTTCCCTTCCCTTCATAATTAATGTTAGTTCCTAAGTCTCCAGATATTTCTTGCAACTAATTATACCATAATCACCTAATTTAAAGTTTTATCAACTCCTGATTCAGTTATTATACTAGCCTTCTCACTGATCTTCCTGCCTCCAGTTTCTTCCCTCTCCAAAACATCCTTCAAAGTTGCCAAACATATATTCCTAAAATTGTTCAAGAAGTTTCGGATCACTCTCTCTTGCCTCTCATTTCTAGAGTCTGGAATAAAATACAAACTCTTTTGTTTTGACATTTAAAGGATTTCGCCATCTATATCTCCAGATTGATTAAATATTCCTCACTCCTTTTATGCACTCTTATCAACCTGCTATTGCTGTTCTGCTTAAATACTATCTCTGTATTCATGACTCTAAACCCATTCCAACTCATTTTCTTGCTATTTGGATCTTCCTTTAAGGTTTAGTCTAAGTACAAACTCCTACAAGAAACCTTTTCTCATTTACCCAACTGTCAGTCCCTCCCCTCCCCAGAAATTATTTTGAATTTTTAATCAATTCATCTCTTTGTATATCTATTTTCTCTGTCCCCTTGTAATTTAAGATTCCTGCTGCCAGAGACTATTGTTTGTCTCTTTTTATCCCTAGCACAATACACTGAGGTGCTGCATATTGGATAAAGAGTATTGGTTTCCACCCCCCCCCCAAAAAAAAACCTATATTTAAGACTTGCTTCTTAAACTTAATGGCTATGAAAAAATAGGCAAATAATAAATTATCATGCCTCAGGCAATTCTAAGACTTTCTTTTGCAGATGTGTGGCTGGGCTTCATCAGTGGAAGAAATTTCCACACTGTAACATCCCTAAACTCAGGTGAAATTACAGATCTAGACAAAACAAACAAGGAATCAACAATCTAGTGCCTTACTCAGAGCCAGACTCACAGCAGTGACTAATATTTGTTGAACAAAGCTTCACAAAAATGAACATTGAATATTATGTGTTTGGAAAAATAAAATACTATTGAGCAAGTAAAATAAAATAAAATAATTTGACAATTGGGAGGAAAAAAGAAATATCTGTTGAATTGAATTTATGAGAGGGACTGGTTAAGTGGCTAAATTACTTTGTATTTTTAATCAATTCATCTCCATAGTAATTTAAGATCTCTGCTGTCAGAAACTATTTTATGTCTCTTTAGATCCCTAGCACAATATGCTGGGATGATCATACTGGATAAAAAGTATTGGTTCCTCTCTCAGGACTTTTCATCACAAAGAGCAAAGATGTTTCTCAGCAATGAGAATTTTCTATTAACTAGAGCTCACAAAAATGAGCAGGTGAAGGACGTTATTTAACTGCATTACTACTGTAGCAGTTGACCCTATTAACCATCTTTTTAATGTGTTTTTCTCAGTATATACACAGAGAATCTCCTATATAGTTTCTCCTATCCAGATCTCTATGGTAAAGGGACCTTCTATCTTCTTCCTGATGGTTCCTCTCCTCAGTCTTTTTAGCCAGATCAGAATCATCAATATCATGATGTCCAAGTACAATGTCAGTATGATACAATGAAAAAACCCTATACTACAAGTTGAAACAGATACTCATGCTCCTATCTTCCATTAACTGTGTAGCTTCAAGTCACTTCAGCTATCAGTTTTCTCCCATAAAACAAGAATTAAGAATATTTAAGCTTTCTCTTTGTATTTCTCTAAATTCTCCTGTTTGATAGTATAGAGAATCCCAAAGGAAACTGATCATCCTAAGCAGTTTGAAATATGTTATTATACTGGTATCTCCTGAAATTTTTAAGTCAAGGTAATGCAGCTATTCATAGACATATGAAGCTTTCTAGGTATGGGAATTATGTTCCCAGTAAGTAAGATTATGTTCCCTTAATTTTCTTTCTTCTTTCTTTACCCTGAGGTAGAAAGGATAGCTATGCAAATAAATGGCAGCATTTAAACATAGTAAAATAAAAACTTTTTATTTTTTTATTAAAAATTAATTTTTTATTTAAAAAATGTTTGCTAAGAGAACAGAGTAAAAGGTCATTTTACACAAATTGTACAAATACTATAATGAAACTTTTTTTTCTTTTTCCATAAGAACTATACTCTCAATAATCAGAATTTCTACCTATTTATTACCAACAAAGTCCAATAACAAGGACAAAAACAGAAATTGCTTTTAAAATAAATGTAGACAATATGAAATAGTTGGCAGTCTACTTGCCAAGACAAACCCAGGAACTATGTGAACATATTTACAAAACACCTTTCACACAAATAAAATCAGTTCTATACAAAGGGAAAAATATTACTTGCTCATGGGTGGACTAAGCCAATATAATAAAAATTACAATTCTATATAAATTAATCTATTAAGTAACATACCAAACATACAAAAGAAAATTTAAGTAAACATACCAAACAAACCAAATTCAAATATTACTTTATTGAACTGAAAAGATAACAAAATTCATCTGAAAGAACAAGTCAAGAATATCAAGGAAATTAATGGAGAAAAAATGTGAAGGAAGGTGGTCTAAGCAGACTAGATTTCAAACTATATTTATTATAAATCAGCAATCATCAAAACAATCTATTACTGGCTAAGAAATAAAATGGTAGATCAGTGGAATAGATTAAATACCCAATACAATAATCCTGTGTTTAATAAACACAAAGATCCAGATTTTTGTTACAAGAACTCACCATTTGACAAAAACTTCTGAGAAAATTGGAAAACCATTTGGCAGAAACTAGGAATAGATCAACCCCTCCCACTGTATACCAAGATAACATACATAATTTAGATATATACATAATTTAGATATATAAAGTGATAAGAAACATAGGAGAGCATTACAGCACATAAAATTGATCATTTTAGTTACACTGACTTACACTGACACAAACAAAACTAATATGCAGCCAGGAAAGCAGAAGGCTAGGGAAAACTTTATACCAAGTTTTTTCTGAAAAAACAAAAAAACCTCATCTCTCAAATAGAGAACTAAATCTAATTTATAAAAATAAGAGTCACTCCACAATCAATAGTTAAAGAATATGAATAAGAAGTTTACTCCAAGGAACCAACAACACTTTTTTTATCAGGATGCAAAGGATTGGGAGAAGGGTAGACAACCCATGTAAACAAAAAAAGCTTTAAGACTAATAGTTCTCTGACTCAGAATAATTCAGAAGCACTTGGAAAACAAAGTTCCACTAACATATGATGACTCCAGGTCTAATGCTCTATATACATTGTGCCACCTAGCAGCTTCAAATAAAACAAGAAAAAATTTTAAAAATTAATAAAAAATATTAAAAAGTATTCTCAAGTATTATTTTCTTCCTAAACAAAAAGCAGAACAAATAATAAAATTACCAAATGTTCACTATTTTTCAGAGAGGGTTCAAAAATACTTAATATACTTCATATCCACATAATATATACATCATTCACTTAACTTTATTTTCACTCCATGTTTATGGCATCACTAGGATATAAATACCTGATAAATGACATAAAAATATTACTATACCTCTTTAACTGAATTTGTTGATACACTAAAATTCTTGGCAGTTGATTTGAAGGCATTAAAGTTGCCAATGCCGTATGTCGACTCATGAGGGTAAGGAGTTCCAACTTTATTTTCTTTAGTTTGGCTTTTCCATTGTGTAGGCTAAATAAAGAAATACATATCAGGTATATAGTTACTGTCTTTAAAAAAAAATAAAGATAGCAAAAGAATTAAACATGCTGCAATGTTTTGGCAAAAAATTATAGGAAAACAATATTATAGTTTTTTTAAAAAGGCATTTTTATTTTTTTTTAATTTATTTTTATTTTTTTGCTGAAGCAATTGGGCTTAAGTGACTTGCCCAGGGTCACACAGCTAGGAGGTATTAATTGTCTGAGACCAGATTTGAACTCAGGTCTTCCTGACTTCAGGGCTGGTGCTCTATCCACTGTGCCATCTAGCTGCCCCAAAAAAGGCATTTTTACAAGACTTTCTAATTACTGTTAACTCAGATCTCTACTATTTTAAAAAGAGAAAATATATGTTATCCATGTGAATGGCTTAAGAAAAAAAAAATGGAAGTAGAAATTTATTTAGTCAACAGATTTCTCCCCTACTTTCAAGCAAAATATTGAAGAATTTCCAAAAATCATGGTAGCTTCTTATAAAATACATCTTCTTTTCTACCAGGTAAATAGCATAATAGAGAAAAGGATGCTCTAGGTTATTATAATCTAGTGACAAGTCACTAAACTCTTAGTTTAACTCAGAAGAAATCCAGGTATCCAGATATTCTTGGGGACAAAAGTCATTTCAGTTTTGCCATTTGTAAAGTAGGGGACAAAGTTGCTTGTTCATAAGTGGGTGCCTCAGTTTATGCTGAATTTAATTTGTACTACTTGCTGCATTAGGGTTATTCTGAGAAAAGCATTTTGTAAACTTTCCAATTGTTTTTATGTCAATTGTGCTAATAAGACAAAGTATATGCTTTCTTTCCTCCTACTATCTCTATTAAGCCTTGCTGATTCCCACAATTGACACTTCCTATCTCTCAAAGGATTTCTCAACTTACTGTGAATTCTATCTAATGAATGTGCCATTAGATCCCTAAAGTAGGTAAGTTTTATGTAAGAATATTTCCCACAGCCCATTACATGACTCAATTGCAATCTAAAATATTATAAAGTTATTTATATAGATTTCTAAACTTGTAAAGTTATTTTCTCAATTTATACAAAGAGTCAATCGTTAAGCCAGGAAGATCATAGTGGAAATCCTATTTCTGTCACAGACTAAATAACCTAGTAAGTCATTTAACATCACAATGCTCTAGTCAACTCTAAAAACTACAAATTGCATTAAAGAAAAAAAAGTTGTCAACCAGCATTATTAAAGAAAAGCTTCTTCAACTGGGAGTTTTCTATACTAAAGAAACCACATGTCCTGCCCCTAACTCTAAATGTCTCACGTTAGGCATCTATTTTGTACTATAATAGAGCGACAGAACAAAGATTTGAGTTGTGAAGTAGTTTTAAAATATAATTCAAATTAAGAAGAAATAATGGATCAGATACAGCCATTGAGAAATGAACAAACTGGTACAATTTTTCACAACATGTTTTAAATTAGTACTACTACTATATAAGCATATAGTTTTAAGTACTTTGGGGGAAAGGAAGGGGAAGAGACAAACAAAACAAACAAAATCTTTACCTTTGTAGGTGGAGCAGCAGGTTTAGGGACTAATCCTTTATAAACACTTGGACCAGTTCCATTTTTAACTGGCTGAGAATGAAGATTTCCTACTGCAGGGAATCCAGATATCTGTAAATCTTTTGTACTACCTTTTTTAATGACCAGCATTCTTGGAGCTCTAGATTTAGGATTCAGAGGATATTCTGCATAAACAAATAATGAATTATAGTTATTTTTCCTTTCATCTTAAAATAAACCAACAATAACAAAATAACTTAGCCCAATCACATTATTTTTGTGATCATAACTATTTAAAGTCTCATGTTTTTGGAGTAAATTAAACCACATATTCAATGGATGCTTAAAAACTAACATTACAATTGAATAAAAGTTATTTGATGTCAACAGATTTTATACCTTTCTGGTAACTATACAACATTTAGTATGGTTGAGAAACCAACCATCATTATTTAGGACTAAATATAAAGAATGAGATACATTTATGGACATTACTAAGAGAGAAATTTGTTTTGCTTGACTATGTTACAAGGATTTTGTGTTAAACAAAAGGAAAATAAATGCTTGTTAACTGAAAAAAAATTTTTTTTATTAGAAAAATTCACCAGGTGTAAATGTTAATTTCATTCTTTATGTTTTAATCATTATCTTGAAAAAAATGCTTTCGTTTTTAGACTACAATGAACTCTTGCAATATATAGTACTTATATTCTTCTCTCTCAACCTAGTTCCTTTGATTACCCCTGCCATGAAGTTGCGACCAGCAAACATCCTACTTCTTCTAATTTTAAGAAAAAAAGAAATGATTGTGGTTACCAATAAGTGTTGCCTCAAGCTCTGAAGAAAGCTTTTTGAAAGGTTGCTACAATTGCCAGTAGCCTCAAATTAAGGAAAAAACTATTCCTAAAGTTCAGAATAACCCAAGGCCCAGTTGTCACAACCATCTTATAGTGAGGCATAATTCACTAGTTCATGAGGGAGGAAAGTATCTCTATAATAAATTCTGTAAATCAAGTTCAGAGTAGTCTGTTTAAGAATACAAAGTATGAGAAAGAAAGTATTATGATTAGCTACATTTTAAATTCTGCTATTTTGTACTGAGTGACTAGTGATTAACACAAGCAAACACACATAAAAGTTTAAAAAAAAATTTATGAAGCAATGCTCAAGACCAACAAATGTTTCTTAATAAAAAAGAAACCACCACTTGCAACAATCACAAAAAGAGCTCTTCACAGATGATTCCCAAATGTGTGTATTCCACTCTAATCTGGGCTCTTTATTCTAATCTCCCACCTCCAACTAC
The DNA here is from genome assembly GCF_902635505.1 of Sarcophilus harrisii. Lineage (NCBI taxonomy): Eukaryota > Metazoa > Chordata > Mammalia > Dasyuromorphia > Dasyuridae > Sarcophilus > Sarcophilus harrisii. Next base: position 146,368,420 of record NC_045426.1, on the reverse strand, counting down.
GACATGAACCATTCCCTCCCCTTCACCTTATTTTATCTATACCCAGCCTCCCAACTTCCCTATGTCTGTTACCGGCACTTGGGTCATCAAAGCTCAAACCCCCAGTCACTTTCAATTATTATATCTCACCACACATAAAATAATCTTCTAAGCCCTATTGCTTTCTATTTTCACATCATCTCTGGATTTTCCTTCCCCTTTCTACTCACAGTGCTTTGCATTGATATTAATATAGTGAGCTACCAAATTACCTGTAGCAATAGATGAAAGGGGATATAACTTGAACAGTGGAAAAATCCAAAAACCACGTAAAATAAATTTTCTGTTACACATAGGCAAATCAACCTTCAGGTAGTCTATATTATCTTGAACAAATCTCTCTCACATATTTATTCATTATTTGGTCAACAAACCTTTATCGATCCCCTACTATGGACAAGATAACTGTTCTGGGAATACAAAGATGAACAAAGGTGGTCAGTGTCCTGAAAAAGCTTATCATTTTAGTAGGAAAGACAGTTCATAAATAAATATAGCTATTAAAATAAAAATCTAACCTATTTACTTCATTAATAACTCAGATTACCAATATGTAGAATTTAATCCAATTATGACTGTTTTCTTGACATATAAACTTATTTACTTTACACACCAGTAAGTAATTTCAATCTACTCTAGGTGTCTTTGGGTGAAAAATTTGCATCAATTTTCAAGTATAACTGATTCCTAGAATGGAGGAGGGGGAAGAAGTTGTTAAGTGGGAAACTAAACAGCTTCTCAATATTACGTTTTTGAAATATAAACGTTATTTTGCCTGAAATGAATTTCTAAAAAATTAATACTTATATTCAAAGTATTCAAGAATGCACTCTCCCCCCCGAAGCAAACAAATAATCAGAATTATTTTAAATTCCTCTTAGTGCAAATAATTACAAATTGAGAATTTATCCCATTTTCTTTGCTTAGTTTTTGAATCACATTTTGTTTTAGCTTTATCTCCCTAATTATTCTTCATGTCTAACACAATAACTAGCACTAACATAGCACTTTAAGGTTTTACAAAGTGCTTTATAAGAATTACCTCATTTTATCCCTATATCCATTGTTCTATCTAGCTGCCTCAATAATAAATATTAAAATTAATCACCATTTCTTAAGTATCAACTTATAGAAGAAACCAGTGCCAAAATTGGTTGTTAATCAGTTGACAATTAAAATTGTCAAAATTAATCTAAAAACAGATCGGAAACATATAGGTAAAATTGAGTGCCCTGTCACTTTTCTTCACTCTTCTTTACTCTTCTCCATTAAACTGTCCCTCCAACATTTTCAGTTTTAATGTCTACAACACTGAATATTTTGGTATTTATATTTTTGATATTTTCTCCAAAGTCTTTTGGGCTTTTTGGTAAATACAGAGCTTCAATTTTTCCACTTGACCTTACAAAGCACACTTGTTAATCATCAGAGGGGAAATACATTATAGAAATCATACATAAAATACACCTAGCTTTCCCATGGAGAATTTTATTTTCCCATTTCTTGAATACAAGGTTAGCCAATGGATACAACCAATAAAGTGATCAGTACTTGTAAACATTAAGAGCTAAGGCAAGGGGGAAAGTGAGTAGTAAATATGCTGCCTTTCTTACAAATAAAAATTATGCCTTCTCACCTAAACTCTATTTCTGCTAAAGGAACAATCAGTTTTTCAGGTTTACCACTTCTGAATTATTCTTGACTCTTCATAATCCATGTTATATATTCTCAGCTTCATTTTACAATTCTTTGCTTCCCTATATACACTTTTTTTTTAGAATTCTGGCCAAACCAGCTTTCTCTTCACAGTACTCCATCTCCATATACCCTTGCCTTTTTGCTGGTGGTCTCTCAATACCACAGTAACAGGTCCATTCCCTCAATCCTTTTAGCTCTTAGTCTCTCATTTATTTCAAGTACCAATTTCTACATGAAGCATTTCCTGATTTCAATTATTGCTAGTATTCTTCCCTCCATAACCATCTTATAAACAATTTTCCCCTTAGCTGCATTTAATTAAACAATATGTAAATACTATTTTATATTCCACATAGAGAACACAAAATACTTACCCCATACACCTGCAGCTAAAGATTTATTCTGATTTGGCTCTCTCTCATATTCAGGATTTAAAGATGGCTGAAAGAAAAGTTTGTGGGTTTAATTAATAGTGTTCAACTTCAAGACATAAATAAGAAAAAAAATCTAGTAAAAAAAAATTATTAAACTTTTAAAATTACTGATATGATACAATCAATTCCAAATTGCCAAAAGTCAATTATGCACAATTGAGTGTAATATAGCAAAAAGGCCACTTGCTTTAAAAAACAAATCATACTCTGATATTTACAACCCATGTGGCCTTGGTCAAATACCTTGACTTTCCTGGACTCATCTTTAAAATGGATTCCTCATCTATAAAATGGAATTAAACTAGATATCCTTTACAGACCCTTCCAATACTATCTTTTACCTGATGATATTAATATCAACAGAGATCTAAAAGTATCATCTATTCCCTAGCTTCTTAAATTGAGGTTTGTGACCACATTTGGGGTCTCATAACTGAATATGAGGATCATAAAAAGTGGATTTATTTTGTTTAATTTGCATACCTATTTTATATATCTATATACCTAGGGTCATGTAAAAGTTTCTCAGACAAAAAAGATTGAGAGAGCAAAAAGTTTAAAAAAACCCTTGATCTATTCAGTTAACATTATCACTATGCCCTTTCTTGGGATAAGAAGATAAAAGGCCTTTATTTCCCCAAACCAGAGAAAAACAACAAGTTTAGAACTGACTATTGTTTTATTTCAATCTTAAAACATTATCTACCTGACCTTAGGATGGAAAGGTGTACAGGGAAGAACTAAAATTCAAAAACTAGACTAGCTTGTAATTCTTGAGTCAGATCTTCAGATGTGGCCTTATGCTGAAACTAAATTACCAGAATATTCAAATATAAATGTCTTATAAATGTTTGATATCAATTATAGCTTAAGTACCATTAATTATCATTTGCTTTCTTATGCCATTTATGCATACAAGCACATACATTTCCACTTTCAGTTTTAAACTGAGACCAAGAACTATGTTTTAATAAGTCTTTTGACTCTCCCATGATACCTTGTTCATAGGGATTTAACAAATTATAAAACGAATTAATGAAAAAAAGTCTATAAATAATTTTTTTCATTGGCAGCATTTCTGGATTATATAAGCAGCTGTTCCCACTGGCATTAAAAAAAATCATTAGGGAATAAAGGTATAAACTCCCTTTATTAAAAAGTGTTTAGAACATCACAATAAATTTTTTTAAATGAGTACACTGTTGCAAATTATACTTTTTATCTGTAAAAGCTGGGTATAGACAGTGACATTCTTTTAAGTAATTAGAAAAAGAAAACATAAATGCAATAAAAGATAAGAGGAAATATTATGTATCCTGCAGTGTCAAAAATGCTGGCTTTGGAACCAAAGGACTTGTGTTCAAATCCAAGCTCTGTCATTTATTACTTATAAAACATTGCACAAATGGCTTCATTTCTCTTGGGACAAAGCATTTCCCTTCACATACATTTAAAAAAAAAAAAAACCAAAAAACACATACATCGTTAGAATCGATGGCCTCTAATGTTTTTTCTAGCTATGTTCTATGATCCTATATAACTTTTGAGGTCCTTTCCAAGTCTGAATATACTGTCCTATGAACTTTTGCCTTTCCTCTAGCTCCTATATATTTAAAATATGCTTTGTTGATTTTAATTAGGGGATTAAGATGCTTGAGATGGCAAGGATGGGAGTTGAAACACAACTGCTTGATGACAGGACAAAAAACAACATCAGCTACGGGCCAGCTCTCCAAACCTACAATGAAAACAGCACAAAATCAAAGATTTTCCATCACAAAGAATGACTATTATGTGGATAAAGGGGGAAGGAAAACGAAAATGAAAACAACAACAAAACAACAACAAAAAAAACAAAACAAAACAACAACACTCTTGTACTGGGTTTTTCATTTAATTTACAGAAATTATTATAAACTCACCAATGAAGCATTGGTTATAGGTTGTCATATGCTAGTTACCTCATATTTTAATATATTGGGATTTTGGTTCTGTGTAAATCCTGATGGAACTTTGGGACAAGCATTCCATAATTTCAACTATTCTCAGCCAAACCTGAATAATTGCAAAACAAACGAGGCCCGTTTTCTCTTGAAAAGTTTGGAGTTTAGGGTTTATTGATCTTACACAACAATGACCTATGTAGTTATGTCCTACAGACTATTTTAGTTTCCTAAAAAAACTAAAATAATTTGAAATCTATGATCTTCAAATAATAGCTCATATTAATTTTTGGCAGGAGCTTTGGCAAAAAGCTAAATCTACAAACTCAGCATTATAAAGAAATATAAAATACTAACTTGATTAAATATTAACCGGAATTTCAGTAAAGAGATCAAGACTTTTAGCTAATGAATGATTTTTTTTGCACCAATTTTTATTTTGATATATATTTTTGGATTTCCCCTATCAACTTTCAATAAGGCTAACCTGGAAGCATGCAAAATAGCAAGGAAAAGCTAGCCTGGTACTAAAAATAACTGAAAATTGATGTTACCCAGATAAGAATAATCAAAAAATAACTGAAAAATTTATTGTAACTGATACCAAAAATAAAGACTAATTTAACAATTATTTTCAATAATATTTAAATAAATTTTAAGTATAGAAGTCAACTTTCATCTCATATTAAATTAAAAATAATATCTAAAAAACTATGAAGTTTGAAATGAGTAAGAACTCAAATGTACTCCACAATTTTAAAATATTTAAAAAAAAAAAAACTTGCAAGTGGCAAAAATGTATTTTTTGAACCAATAAGATTGTAACAATCTTTCTCCTAAAAATGCAATTTTAATTCATCCTATTTCATGTTTGCAGTTTAGAAAAATTAGTAAATACTGGAAAATGGGGACCATGCATTGTTTTATATTACCAATGTTGTATTACAAACAAAGACATTTAATCATTACTTTAATAATGTAACTCTTATTTGTAGTTACACTTTGTAAGAATACATAAATATAAGATGAATGTCCTATTTATCTCCAATTATGTGAAATTCTGTTTCTTCCAATTAATGAAAATTATATTGATAACCTGAAGCCACTGAAACTGCCACTGCAGCACAGCATATCAAACAAATAGGACAAAAGTAGACAGAAGTCCAAATCTTCCCACTATGTCGGGGGAGAAACAAAAGGACAATTAGAAGTATGTGAATGGGTAGATGAGCATAAAACTAACTCAGGCTATCAGTAGAGGCTCAAATACAAAGATATCAACTACTGTTAGTGGTTACTATGAAGATTAGGGGTCTTCCTACCACCTTAGAGCCAGTTTAGTTACTTCACAATGGTTTTGAAACAACTGGAAAATACTACCTCAAATATGAACTCTAGAAATTGCAAGAAACTCCATGATGACAGAATAGTTCTGACTTAACCTGGCTCTCAGTATGGTAAGATACTTAAGAGAATCTTGTTACAACGTTCCTAGATGTGATCTTTCTAGATTAGAAATGTGAAGCAGTCTACTTTTGTAAAGTCAATGAGCTAAGAAGAATATTACCCTTTCTAAATAAAAGTTTTATTGTATTTTAAAATGCAAATACTATTCCTGATTAACAGGTTAGCCCTGTTGTAGGGGATTATTTTAATAAAAAAAATTTCTATAATTTTCCTTTTAAAATAAATCCTCTACCAAGTTAACCTGATGAGTGGTCAAAAATAAAGAGTTCTGGTCTTCTCTTTCCCTTCTCTTGGAATCTATTAGGGATGCTAGAGACCATTCTCTTATTTGATGAACAACAATGAGTTCATTTATTTAGAGTAATAAAAGAGAGTATTCCTAAAACAAAGCTACATATTGTTTTTTTCGAATAAATACATAAGTTTGTTGCAGTTAGAAAAAAATTCCTGATCAACAAAAATTTAAATAAAATCAATCTAAAAGTGGTTCCTCAAATACTGCAAAAGAATAATGCCCAATTGCCAAGTCACAAGATGCAAATAAATTATGAAACAATATGAATGAATAAAGAAGTTGAGATTTCTTTTTTTAAAGCATAAACATTCATCTCCCTTTCCCCCCCATCCTTTTCACTATATCCTTTTGTTCTTTCGGCATAAATTATGCAGACTGTATGCAATATGATTTTATTAATACTAGCAACTCCCTAATAGTTGCAAAACATTACAGTGAAATGAATTTAACTTATTAGACCAATAGTCAAAAGCTAAGGTGTGCATAGCTTAAAAATAAATAAATAAATAAATAGCGCCCGGTAAATAAAAATTTTTTTAAGATAAAATTTTAAAAAGTCATAATAAGCGGTCAAATGACTAATACCTCTTACCTATGTATGGAAAGGGTGATCCCTGTATAAGATGAGCTGTACTGGTGAAATCTCATGAAGTAGCTTGCATAATGGATAAAATGGCACTTGAAGAAACAATGAAATCTCGTTTTGTATTATAATTACAAGAAACTTACAAAATCCTCAGCCTCAAATTGTTTGCGTTCTTCCTTGTCTTCTTTTTTCCCAGTTTCATTGTCAGGGACATTGTTTTCATGCAGTCCTTGGCTTTTTCCAGAGTGGAAAGCACTGCTTCGAGAACGGCAACTTCCACCATGGTATCCCCCTCGATGATTTATGTTTTCAGTACCATTTCTTCCATGTGCACGCCATCCATTTTTTTCTTTCCTTCCAAAGTTTCCTACATTGGCAAAAACAAAATAAATGCTGTAAGGATGACTTTGCTCAAAGACAAAGCAAAAAACTGTATATGAAATTTTTTTTTTTTTGGCTGAGGCAATTGGAGTTAAGTGACTTGCCCAGAGTCACACAGCTAGGAAGTATTAAGTTTCTGAGGCAAGATTTGAACTCAGGTCGTCCTGACTTCTGGGCTACTTCTCTGTCCACTGCACCATCTAGCTGCCCCTAAAAAAAGGAATTAAAAAAAAAAAATCACCAACTTTTTAAATATAGGAAGAGTCTTTACCTCCATTAGGACGTCCAATACCAGAATCAAAGCCATCTGAAGAGTTGTGTCGTCTACGATTTACATCATAACGATTCTCTGCCCACTGGAAGTTTTCAGAATGTTTTTCAAAATTCAGTGATGACTGAAAGAACATAAGATTGTAAGCATAAATACAAGCAGCACTCTACTTTTATCCCATATAATTTTATAAGGCTTTTGAAAGAATGACCACTCTTCTAGGATTTTACCCTTTTAAAGTATTTTTGAGAATACAAAGGAATGTTTTATTACTTACTATATTCCAAGAATTTTAAAAATTAGTATTAAATTATGGCTGCTGTTGAACACTATTTATTGTTTTCTATCAATTTTTTAAATCAAAATGTTAAATTACTTTCCTATTGCCCTTAATGAGGGAATTTAGAGTGGGTTCTTAAAACTTGTCCATTGTCCATAAAACTAGTCAAGCTGTTAAATTATAATGGATGAAAAGAGTAATACTGCCACTTAGAAAATAATGGACAATTTCATGTACTTTTCTTTTAAACTTTATTTTCAAAGTTCCTTTACTTAATAAGAAATACAATTCCTAGAATTTCTTTGTTTGGGTTTTTTTTTCTTTTTAATTAATACAAACTGGTAATGTTCTACATACCTCTTTAGTCATTACTATAAACTTAAAGTTTCTCTTAGATGCCAGAGTACCCAGAACAGCAAAAACCATAAAATTTTTTCCAATAGTCTCCACCATAACCACACTCAAAAAACTTTTAATTTCTAAAGTACTGGCAAATATGCACACAGCCTTAACTATAGTGTGGGGGGAGAGGGGCAACCACATTCAGATCACAAATTTAGAGGATTGTCGTCTAGTCCAACCTTCTGATTTTTACTAGTAACTGAGACAAAGGACAGGTTTATCTGGCCTATCCAAAATCATGCTGCAATAAGCTGCAGAGAAATGGTACAAATTCACATTCTCAACTCCAAACTCTTTTTACAATACTGTTGGTTGGGCTGTTGAAAGCCAGCACAAAGTTTTCCTTACATTATACCTAAATTTGCCTCTGATGCTTCTACCCATTGCTGTCTTCTCTGATCAAAGAAAACATATTTAATCCCTCTTCCCTGAAAACATCCCTACAAATACTTGAAGACACTTTTTTTTTTAGCTATAACTTTTATATATTTTATTTATGTAGCATTTTTATTTTTTTTTAATTTATAGCTTTTTATTTACAAATATATGCATAGGTAATTTTTCAGCATTGACAGTTGCAAATCTTTTTCCAAATTTTTCCCTCCTTCCCCCCCACCCCCTTCCCCCAGATGGCAGGTTGACCAATACATGTTAAATATGTTAAAGGATAAGTTAAATACAATATATGTATACATGTCCAAACAGCTATTTTGCTGTATAAAAAGAGTCGGACTTTGAAGTAGTGTACAATTAGCCTGTGAAGGAAATCAAAAATGCAGGCAGACAAAAATAGAGGGATTGGGAATTCTACATAGTGGTTCATAGTCATCTCCCAGAGTTCTTTCCCTGGATGTAGCTGATTCAGTTCATTACTGCTTTACTGGAACTGATTTGATTCATCGCATTGTTGAAGTGGGCCAGGTCCATCAGAATTGATCATCATATAGTATTGTTGAAGACAGACTATTTAAAAAAGGATTTTCATTCACAAAAACTATAATTTTAATAATTAAGAGAAATACATATCCTTTTCCTACAAGTGAATTTGCTATATAATTATTTTATCTAATCTCAATTGAGTTTTCCCGAGGCAATTCTTTTAGTCTGTCCTTAATGACACTACTATGCTTTACTTTTAAATTTATTTTAATTTATTTATTTTAAATTTATTCTACATCCTTATTAGCATGATCTCCAATCCTTCCAGGCTCTCCCTGACAAAATCATGTGCTTTGGCCTTCCCTTTTCTAGTGATAATTCTATTCGAACAAGTCCGATGTTTCATCTCTTTGTACTATCTACAGTTAAATCCTGCCAAACTCAACTCTGGGTGGATCCCACTGTCATTCCTATACAGACATAGCTAAGTATAAACTCAAGTCTAGCAACTGAATCAACTACACATTTTATCTATTCTCCTTACCAAAGGCCCTCCACAGCCCATGGTAATCCTATATTTAACCTCACCATATTCCCAATAGCTTCCCTTTTCAAAACTCTTCTCTAAAGTTTCATATTCTACTAATGCCATCTTCCTTTCACCTCTTTTTCTTACTTCACAAATTAAAACACATCTACATAATTCCTTCTTTGTTCTTTTGAGAAAAAGGCAGCCCTTGTTTTCATCAATATCAAAACCCCCAGTGCTTTCAATATTTTTCTTTCCTTTCATTTCCCTCTCTCATTATGGCCCGGATTCAAAAAAACTTTACTTGAGCCTCCCCATCCGTTTCATTTTATAATCAAAGCCTAAAAAAGACCAATTGCACCAGTTGCCTTCATTTCCTAATAACTCTCTTTCTCAATTCCTTGTAATATGGCTTTCTGATCCAAAGACGTTTTGTAATTTTTTATTTTGGCAACCATCTCCTTCTCCCAATGATTCTATTCAGGGGTCTTCTATGAAACCAGTTTGTCTCGGTTTTCTCCTATTCCTTTGAACTCTTTTCCTCAATTTCCTTTGCTGGATCTTCATCCATCTCCCATCTATTAAGTCTAGATAATCTCCAAACTTTTCCCCAAGTCTTCTTGTTTTCTCTCTATATATATTTATATATAGACACCATCTTGTCAATTTCATCAGCTTCTCTGAATTTTTATTATACTTTCATTTCTTTCCAAATCTCCAGTCCTCACAGGCCTGTAAATATCTTTACAGGGATTTTTCATGACCATCTCTAAGTCAACATATACAATCAACTCATTATCTTTCAACTTTCAATACTGCTATCAGGATGATCTGATCTCTGTGTGATCCTGAGACAAATCACTTAATTTGCCTGCCTCCATTTCCTCAAAATATAAAATGTGGGTAAACATCACCTATCTGGCAGAGATGTTATATGGAATAAATGAAGTAACATTTGTAAATGCTTACAAAGTACCACAAAAGTAATAGGCTTATTTATGTATATGCTTATACTCTTCCCTTTCCCCTTCTCTTATTATATTACAAGACACCTTTCCAAAGATAATGACGAATGCTGGAGGGGATGTAGGAAAACTGGAACACTAATATTTTGTTGGTAGAGTTATGAACTGATCCAACCATTCTGGAGAGCAATTTAGAACTATGCCCAAAGGGCTATCAAACTGTGCACACCCTTTGATCCAGCAGTGTTTCTGTTCAATGAGATCATAAAGGAGGGAAAGGGATCCACATGTGCAAAATGTTTGTGGCAGCCCTTTGTGTAGTGGCAAGAAACTGGAAACTGAGTGGATCCCTATCAGTTGGAGAATGGCTGAATAAGTTATGGTATTGTGAAATATTATTGTTCTATAAGAAATGATCAGCAGGATGATTTCAGAGAGGCCTGGAGAGACTTACATGAACTGATGCCAAGTGAAATGAGCTGAAGCAGGAGATTATTGTTATGTTATGGCAACAACAAGATTATATGAGGATCAACTCTGATGGATGTGGCTCTTTCCAACAATGGGGTGATTTCAGGCTAATTTCAATGGTCTTATGGTGAAAAGAGTCATCTATACCCAGAGAAAGGGCTATGGGAACTAAATGTGGATCACACAACATAGCATTTTCACTCTTTTTGTTGTTGTTTGCTTACATCTTGTTTTCTTTCTCATTTTTTTTTCCTTTTCGATATGATTTTTCTTGTACAGCAAGATAATTGTATAAATATGTAAGCATATATTAGATTATTTGCCATCGAGGGGAAGGGGTGGGAGAAGGGAAAGGGGAAGAAAATTTGGAACACAAGGTTTTGCAAAGGTCAATATTAGAAAATTATCTGCGTATGTTTTAAAAATAAAAAAAGCTTAAAAAAAAAAAACCTTTCCAGATTTTCACCTTCTCCCAAAGATACCCCTCTTTCCTTTTGAAATTACTGTAATTTATATATGAAGATATGTAGTAAGTTACTCTCCAGGTCCCAAGAAGAATGTAAATTTATAGAAGAAACAGAATTAAGTTTGTCTTTACATCCCTAGCATTTTACTTTGCAGAAGTAGCTGCACTAAATGTTTGAACTGACCAAAAGAATATTCTAATTCAAATGTTTTAAGTCTAAGAAACTGTGATTAAAATACTCTTAAAGGATAACAAGAGCATATATTTAGAATAAGAAGGGACCATAATCCAAACTTTTCATTTTAAAGATGAAGAAACTAAAATGATCTGAAGGAAGTTTAAGGGACTTGCCTGGTCACACAGCTACTTTAAATATGCATTTAAAGTAAGGACTTACTGATCATATGAGTCTAGCACCCTACCCTGTAACAGCATGTTGCTTTCTCCAATCTTCCTAAATTAGACCAAAGTTTCAATGACTTCTTGGACTTTTGTCCTTTTAATTATCTAAAATAAACTTGTAGGAAGTAGGAAAGAAACTGAAGTCTTAAATCTCACATAGGAAGAAAGCTAATTTGTACAAGCTAAATTTTTAAATTTGTCTTCTTTACAAAGGTATGGGGAAAACAAACAAACCAAAAAAAAAAAAAAAAAAAAAAAAAAAAAAAAACCAGACCAGAGATTAGATGTTGGAGAAAGCTGAGTAGGCTGATCTTACCCTCCCCCTAAAAAAAGTAACCAGGATGTCAAGACCAGGAACCAGGGAGTCACATTGCAATGAAGACCAACAATAATTATAAACCATAAATCTTAAGATTTGTATGATAAAACATTCCTGCTTGTTATTTCTACCAGTAAAACACCTTGAATGTTTCCTCATCCATCCACAAAAGGCTAAAAGTTATGACAGTTCAACCTATAAGTGGACCTGGAAAAAGAAAGGTAAAAAATAAGAATGTGTAGTATGGCTAATAGTCAATCCCACAATTTAGGGAAGAGAAAAAAAGCAAAATGCTACCCAGGATTTAAAATTAATAGGAAGCTCTCACAGATGTCACCAGGGAGTCAATCAAATTCACCATAGCCAATAAAATCAGTGAATATCAACAAAGATTAATAATTTTAAAGAGTAACTGTCTAAAATATCCAGTTCATTGCATAAATATAGCCTAAAGTAAAATTATCACAATTAAAGCAGTGTTTGCATTAAATATCTACAGCAGCAACTTTTGGCTGCCAGCCATGTTTATACAAATAGAAAAGCAAAGCTGTGGGGAGTGTTACAAGCTACTAAGCTAGTGACAATTACCAAATAATAGATAGGTCAATAAAGAGCTTCATTTATCTCTTTACTTGGAAATCTTGGAAACCGAAATATAGTAATTGAGGAATACAGAAAACTGAAGGACATACACACTTTAACAGCCAATTCCTTTGATCAGTAGCATGGCAGTTTTTACTGAGTCAATCTGGGAGAATATCAATGGTGATTTCATTCTTGGGTTGTTTTTTGGGGGGAGATAGGGAAAATTTGGTTGTTGGCTTTTTTTCAGGGGGAGACGGACAAATGCAGAAAGACTGAGAGGAAAGGAATTATTCCTAAATGAGGGACAGCTTCATTCTAAGTCAATTCCATGTACTTTATTTCTTGGCAGACAAGTTATTTGAAAAACCAAATTTTGTCTTCCCAAAATTCTGCTCAGCCTCCCAGTTCATCCAAAGATCTCCCAATCATTTCCCTTACAAAGAAGTGAATTTCTTATGTTTAAAAAAGGAGATAAGAGTAAAATCCAAGTAGATGAAACACAAGGATATATGGCATGGAATAATAAGTTGCTAGCATTACAAAGATTAAGATAATCTATTTCCTCAAAAAATTTATAAACAGTAACAACCACATTGATATTATCTTTTTCTCCTTTGCCTACTACCAAAAATCCCATAGAGATCAAACATTACCTATTATGTTTCCAAAATTTCTAAATCTATTCTTCTTTGTTAACCACTTCAAGAACCCTAGTCCCTGCCTTAATACAACTCCCTATAACGTTGCACTATAATTCTAATCAATCTCTACCTAACTTTTTCTCCCCCCCTACTTATAAGGTATTCATGGACACTGACAACATTCTAATTTTTATTATGCACAGTTCTAGCAGTCTCACCCCATTGTTCAAAAAAACCCCTTCATTGGTTCCCTGTTTCCAAAGAAGCAAGTTAAAACCCCTTTAAGAGCTTGGCATTAAGGACCCTGAACAATCTAACATCTTGTGGGGTTCCAATATTAATTTAAACTATTTTCCACTTAAACTATGCTCCAATCTCAACATTTTGTTTTCTCTTACCTATCCAGCACTATATCCCCACACTATACTTTTGCCTATGTCTATGTCATCTCTATCAAAAATCTTTCTTATTTTAAGGTTTAGCTATGACAAGAGCTATTTTCTCATTGCTGAAGATGGCCGGGTCCATCAGAATTGATCATCATATAGTATTGTTGTTGAAGTATATAATGATCTCCTGGCCCTGCTCGTTTCACTCAGATTCAATTCATGTAAGTCTCTCCAAGCCTTTCTGAAATCATCCTGCTGGTCATTTCTTACCAAACAATAATATTCCATAATATTCATATACCACAATTTATTCAGCCATTCTCCAATTGATGGGCATCTACTCTACTCAGGTTCCAGTTTCTGGCCACTACAAAGAGGACCACAAACATTCGTGCACATAAAGATCCCTTTCCCTTCTTTATGATCTCTTTGGGATATAAGCCCAGTAGTAACATTGCTGGATCAAAAGGTATGCACAGTTTGATAATTTTTTGAACATAATTCCAAATTGTTCTCCAGAATGGTTGGATGTATTCACAATTCCATCAACAATGTATTAGTGTCCTTGTTTTCTCACATCCCCTCCAACATTCCCCGTTATCTTTCCCTGTCATTCTAGCCAGTCTGACAGGTGTGTAGTGGTATCTCAGAGTTGTCTTAATTTGCATTTCTTTGATTAATAAGGACTTGGAGCATTGACAAGAACTACTTTTCACAAAATAGCCATCATCTTCATTGAAGATGGAGTGATCTCCCTTATCCCATAAAGGAAGAAAATAGGCTTCCAGTTAAAGTCAGAGGACCTGGATTCAAAACCTAAATCTGCCATTAAACCCAAAGTGAATCATTTAACTTCTACTGGCCTCAATTATCTCAATTGCAAAATGAAGATGGTACCATTAGATAACCTCTAAGACACCTTCTGATCTACATCTATGATCTATCATGAGAAAATTTTATCTCCCTCCCTAAATCTCTCTCATCTATCAATCTACCTCTATCATCTCTTCACCCTCTTTATTCCACTTATCACTATCTTAGATAAAATCCTCATCACTTCCTTATTACATTTCTCGTTTGTCTACAAGTAACTTCCCCTCTCCCAATTTTTATATACACCTCATAAATTGATCTTCTTGATATAGAGATCATCTTTCTATGGAAACATTTTAACTGGTTCATCATTCTGAGATAAGCAATGAATAAAATATAAGTCCTAATTAGAAGCTAAAAGACAGGTGGGAAAATGGGGAGAAAGGGTTAATTGAAAAAAAGGGCAAAATTAAAATTAATTATAAATTTTATAGTAAGTGTAATATAATTGAAATTTTTAAAATTCAATTTAGATAAAAATGAAATACATTTCATCAGAATGTACTCTAGAGTTGAAAGACACCTCAAACTATTTAAATCCAATCTGGCCTCATGTGTTTCAAAATAACATGTAAAGTGTTACTTTCAGCCTTTGTTTGGAAGACCTGAGAAAAAATTTTATAACCTCCCTAAACAATTCATGATAGTTCTAAAAAGCTTTTAAATTTTAGAAATTGATGCTTTCATCACATTTCTAGATGATGGTCATATAATTACCAACTACAGGGGAACTAAAAAGAGTATTTGTCATCTACTATGTGGCAGCCACTTTACTGTGCTTTACAAATATCTCATTTGATCTCACAAAACTCTGTGAAGGTAGGTGCTATCATAACCCCCATTTTACATGAGGAAACTGAGTAGATTGAGATTTAAATAATTTGCTCAATCAAGCTAATTAATAAATGTTTTAAACCTGATTTGAAATCAGGTCTTGTTGCCTCTTAAGAAATTTCATTCATTTCTTGCCTATCTTATAACAGTAAAGGGCTACAATTGAGGGCACACAACATGAATGTGGAGTGGACTCAGTTAACACTGAGTATACCAGTTGAAAAAGTCAACAATCCATGAAACCAAGTCACCAATATAGTTGAAATGTAAGTAGTCAGCTGGGTGGAAAAGAAAGACAAGAGAGCAGGATGAACTTGCTACAGTCACTAGCTATGAGACCCTGAGGGCAAGCCATTTAACCTCTCAAGTTCTCAGTTTCTTCATCTATAAAATAAAGGAACTGGACTTGTGCCCCTGAGGTGTCTTCCATCTTTAAATTTATTACAGGACAAAGCCAGGTACTTTTCACTATGGAAGATGCCAGTATATGGCAGAAATGAACAAAGAGATGGGTAGTGTATTGTAATCACTTGGTATAATTCCTTGGTCAGTTAACTTTGATCACATCTTATGACCACCTAGAGATTCATTGCATTTTGTCTGTAGTAACCAAGTTCAGAACCTAGTAGAACAGTTACTAATTCAAGAAGGAAGCATGTTTAGCAAGACTTTAGAGCATTATTTTTTGTTAGATGTGTCCAAATTTTTGGTTCAGAAAATACAGCTATACTTCTGCTAATGAGTTCTGTCACATCATTCTCAGCATGGCAACTCTATCTTCTGAAGCAATTCCCTCCTTTGCCAAAATGAATAGTGAACAAATAAAAACTTGGCAAAACCATCTCTGACAATCTACAGTAAAAGTAAATACTTTGGATTAAATCAGATAGACCTTTTCTATCTTAAGAGTTGTTCCCATTCTCTTTTTATACTTTCTCCTTTTCCCTTCCTTTCTTACCATATCTCATTCTTTCCTTATCAAACTCAGTGTGCTAAATATTTTTCAAATTATCTTCCATTTGGGGAAGATTCTAGGAAGATGGAGTAGATCAGTAAATTTCAAGTTCTCCCAATTTCCCCCACAAATAGAACAAATCTGCACCTCATGGAGAAGGTGCCCTCGTGAAAAATCAAGACGACAGGACAGAACAGGGCACTCTCGGTGTGGCTGGAGCCTCAGTGAGAACCAAAGAAATTTTCACCTCCCAGACTGTAAGTAGACTCAGAGTCTAAGTCCAGGAAGATCTGAATAAACCAGCTGATTAGGAACACCAGGCCCAGCAGTGCAGCAGAGAGACAGCCCTAGGTGAAAAGGAACCAGCATTTGGTGAGTTCAGAGACAACAGGGCAGGGATGCTGCAGGCACATGCAGCATAGTGGAGCTCTTGGTTTGGGGTTCTGGGTCAGAGGAGAGAGCTGTAAGAAGGTCTGAGAAGCCAGAAACATCTCCCTCCCAACCCAGCATCAGAGGTACTTATACTTATATCTTATTTTATAAATAAATAATAAATTTTAAAAAAATAAAAAAGATGGGCAGTCAAAGAATAACAAACTCCACCACAGAAACTTATGATGAGAACAAGGAAGATCAGAGTTCATCTTCAGAGGATGACACATAAGTAAAAAAGTTTCTCCACCCAAGAGTAACGTGAAATGGCTCCTTGCCCAAAGAGAATTTATCAAAGAACTCATAAAATAATTTAAAAATCAAATGAGGGACAGTGAGGAAAAACTAATAAATAAAAAAAGATCATCCAAGAAAAACAAGATTAAAAAAAAATTATCCAACTAGAAAAAGACGTACAGCATTTCAAAAACAAAAATAACTCTTTGAAAATTAGAATTGGGCAAGGGGAAGTCAGTGAAGCTATGAGAGACCAAGAAATAGCAAAACAGATTACAAAGAATTTAAAAAATAGAACAGAATGTGAAACTTCTTTTAAGAAAAATGACGTCTGGAGAGTAGATCAAGAAAAGAAAACATAAGAATTGGACTGCCTGAAAGTTGGGACCAAAAAAAGAACCTTGAGACAATAATGCAAGAAATAATCCAAGAAAATTGTCCTGGAGTGATAGAATAAGAGGGGAAAGTAGAAATAGAAAAAAATCCACACGGATCACCATCTCAAGGAGATCCTCTGTGGAAAACACATAGGAATATTATTGCAAAATTTCAAAACCCCCAGATCAAAGAGAAAATTTTGCAAGAAACAAGAAAAAAAAACAATTCAAATATGCTGGAACTATAATTAGAATTGTACAGGACTTAACAGCAGCCACAATAAAAGACCCCCAGGTCCTGAAATCATATCTACCAAAAATCAAAAGAACTAGGCCTGTAGCCAAAAGTATCATATCCCGCAAAATTATCTATAATATTAAGCGTGGAAAAAATGGACATTCTATGAACTTTCAGATTTCCAGGACTTTCTATACCAAACCCAAACTTTATAGAAAAATGAACATATAAGAGCCAATATCAAGGGCAATTTAAAAGAACTCAATACGGATGGGATAAATTCTCCAAAATGGGAATTTTATAGCATTTGTTTAAGATTGTTATCAACAATACTACAGCTCAAAAGAAAAATTGGGGCAGAGTGATGGCAAAAATAGTAATGATGTCAAACAAATGAGATGCAGAGAAAGAAAAGACACAGAGGCATTAGAGGGGGAAGGAGGACTCGTATTTCTGAAAATCTACTCACATCAGGAATGGGTTAAATAGACAATACTACATACATACTACTAAGGGTACAGCACACTCCAAAATCTATAAAGAAACAAAGGGGGAATTGGTAAATGGGGAAGCAAAAAGTAAGGGAAGAAGGTTGGGGAGGTAAAGTAACAGGAAGGCAAGTTAGAAGCAGAGTCAGCATTGTTAAGAAAGGGGTGTGGGTGTGTGTGTGTCCACATTTTGCTACTAAGCCTCATCAAGGGTTCCCCCCCACCCTCCATGGCAATTGGGGTTAAGTAACTTGCCCAGGGTCACACAGCTAGTTAAGTATTAAGTGTCTAAGATCAAATTTGAACTCAAGTCATCCTGACTTCAGGATAGGCCACAAACTGTAGGCCTCAAGTTACCTCTTGTATATAAAAAGGTGATTTAAAAAAACAAAATGCTATGGTGTCAATGAACTTTAAATATATGACTCCCTCCTACTACCCACTTCCTTCAAGATCTCCCCTTCTACCAATCATACTCAATTTCTCTATACTTAAGAAACATGCTTAGGTCTCTTCTACATCCTTCCCTTTCTTTATTATTTGCCCCACATTCCAGGGGGGAACCCCAATATTTTTCTTTGATCTTGGTACTGGTGTTTTATATAATCTTTCTTCCCTTTCAAAACTAAATTTTTACATTTCCACACTTAATCCAATGATCATTCCCCACTTTGCTGTCTGATGCACTAACAATTACTTTTAAATCATCAATAGTGTACTTTTAAACCCAATATTTTTCTCTTAAGCCTTACCACCTTCCATAATTCTTCTACAAGCAGGTTGTCCTACTAAACTACCCTGTCTTTTCCCTGTAACTTTTCTAACTTTATTCTTTCCTAGTTCTTTCCCCTTTATTTCTGAACTCTTTCTAAGGCCCCTTCTTCTCCAACTTCAAAAGGCTGTTTTTAGTTTTTTCAATTATCTTTTTATTAGGGCTTCTTAAGCATTTTTTTCTCTGTTGTAGACTTCTTCCTGGTGAAAACAACGGCCCCCTTATTAGAAGGGGTGTGTGTAGTAGAGATAAAGTGAAGAACTTCAGCAGCTGAACTTCTAAGAACATTTAACTTCCTCTTCTGTATTTTTAGTTTCTCTAGGTCTCTGTGACCTGCGTGGGTATGTTGAGTGGTAGCCAACATGTACTTAGATTTTAGACATATGTATTTAACCTCAAATGATGACATTTATTGCTGTTCAAGTTACCAAAATCTGGACAATTAGTTGCCTGATGTATGGTTCCTCCCAGAACTAGGGAATCTGCTGTTTTTGGCACGAATAACATCCAATTAAGGGGTGGAGGGATGAGGGGGTACCTATCTCTTAATGTTCTCCAACTCATGATGTAATCCTTTGTCACTAAAACCTATAAAAACTGTATACCTTATCCCCTTCTTTAGCCATTCTACCGTGGGCTTTCTCTCTCTCCCTCCTCACGGTGGAATTGCTCATTTTCATGAGAATTTATTAAATAAACAACTTTTCTGCTTTTTACTTTGAGAGGTCTCTAAGTAGTCATTTTTGGATATCCCTCACAAAAAAACATCATTTCTAACTACTCATCACACCCCATTTCTAACTACTTCATCATTCCCCATGCCCTCATTCTATACTATCCCTGGCCTGAATCCTCAAATAATCAACAAATTTAAGGCTTAATACAGGAGTTATCTTTGACTTCTTTTTCTCTCTCATCCCCTACTTTCCCATCAGATCATCCCATTTTTATTTCAAGGATATTTGCTTATGCTCCTTTTCTGTTAATAGTCACCAACTTAGTTAAAAGTTCTTATTAACCTCTTATCTAGACTGCCCTACAATGGGAGGTAGAGGTGGAGGGTAGTCAAACCAGCCTCACCATCTCCAATCTAGCCTACATATTGTAGCCAAAATAATCTTCGTAATCATATCTCATGCTAAATTTCACTTTCTAAAAAACACTTCAATCATTTACTACTCTAGCTAAAATTTGAATTCATGATTCTGTCAAAGATTTCTTCAAATAAATTGTGGGATACAGCCCCCCATGACATACAAATTAAATCAGAAAGCCTTCACTGACAAAGTTCATTAACTAGTAAGAGAGATAATTCAAGTAACTTTAATGTCCAATATTAGATATGTGTAAATCTGAGAGGTATCTACTAAATATTGTAAAATAGGTAAGCATAACAGAAAATTTTGCAACATGGTATAATAAATTTGTGAAGAGCTCAGCTACAATTCTACTCTCCACTTCCTTTCTGGGGCTAAAATACAAACATCAGACAATCAAATATTTTCAAAGAAACTGTTACATGGTCAGGAATCAGGAAAAGAACTCAATTAGTTTTCACAAAATAGGTATAGGAGCCCCTACCAAAATATATTAATCACTATATTATACAAACAACTCTTAATTATAAAAATATTTTATGTGAAGGGGAAAGGAATAAAAGGGGGGAGAAGGAAGAAGAGATTTTTTTTTAAAGTACAAAGGAAGAAAAAGAGATGTGAAGGAAATAGTTTTGCTAAGTTACTACTTCAGAATTCTGAAATGGCGGTTATTGTCATTCTTTTAGTCTTTTGACAGAAGATTGCACCAAAGTAAAAAAACAGAAGGCTATACTAGAAGTCAAGAATATCTGAGTTCAAATGATGAACCTCATAATTTCCAGGCTGTGTAACCCCCGTACAAATCACCTATAAATCCTCTAAACCTCAGTCTTCTTCATTTATAAAGTGGGGTTAAATAATATTACCTGTAGTATATAACTTGTGAAAACTGTAGAGAAGAGGAGTCAGCAAAACATTAGCTCAAGTTTCTATTCTAACTTAAAAAAAGCATTTAACCTCTGAGCATCCCAGAAACTAAAGTAGGTAGGGCAGTTGCTGATTTGCATTGATAGAAGGCATTTCCTCATTCAGGAAACATATTTGTTGGTTTTACTGCCTCTTCAATACATTCTCCAAACACCTGCCAAAGTGCTCTCCCTAAGGCTTAAGTCAGACCCTATACCCCCTGATATCCACTCCCCCCCTCAATTAAAATTGGAGATTTCTTACTGCCTACAAATCAAATATCTAGTCTTTTGTTTTACATGTAAATCTCTTCACAATCTGGCTCCTTTTTACCTTGCCAGTTTCCTCAGACTGGCCTATTTCCTATGCCAGGTAGCCTCCCCAATTCCTTTAAGAATAGTTTCTCTGCAACTCTAACAGAATTTCTCTTCTTTTTTCAAAATTCAACTCAAATGTTACTTTCTGCAGACTACTCCCAGTTCTCTCAGCAATAAAAGTTACTATTTATTGTGTATCTATCTTCTGTACCTTTTTAGTAGTAAAGATGCTTCCTTCATTGAATAGTTAAGTGCTTAACAAATCATCACTGATTTCATCTAATCATCATATTAAGTTCTTGTGAAGCTCAAATGAGAATCTGTTAAATACTTTGCAAACTTTAAAATAATATATTAATATCAGTTATTATTAGGCTTCCATTTCTCTCTTGGAAAAATATCTTAAGTAGAAAAAATTTATGAAAATATATCCTGTTGATCATTATACTTCAACAATAATACTATACGATGATCAATTCTCTCTTCAACAATGAGATGATTCAAACCAATTCCAACTGTTCAGTAATAAAGAGAATCAGCTACACCCAGAGAGAACTATGGGAAATGTGTGGACCACAACATAGCATTTTCCCTCTTTCTGTTACTGTTTGTTTGCATTTCTGTTTTCCTTCTCAGGTTTTCCTACCGTCTTTCTAGATTCATTTTTTCTTGTGCAGCAAGATAACTATAAATATGTATACATATATTGTATATATTAAATACATATTAACAAATTAAAATATTTAATATGTATTAAACTACCTGCCATCTAGAGGAGGGGGTCGGAGGAAGGAGGGAAAAAGTTGGAACAGAAGGTTTTGCAAGGGTAAATGTTGAAAAATTACCTATGCATATGTTTTGTAAATAAAAAGCTATAATAATAATAAAAAAAAAGAAAGAAAAGAAAATATATGCTGTTAGTGAAGTTTATCTTACCATACCAAACAAAGAATATTAAGTTGGAAAAGCAGTTAGGTCAAGAAAGGTCCCTGGTTATATAAGTCTTTCACATGTGTGAATACAAATCAGCCCAATATTCCTAAAATAAAAACACAGAACGCCCCCTCTTGAAGTGTAGTTTAAAATTTCACCACATGATGGAGCTAAAACTCTATTTTTCTTTTGGGATCATTAATGATTAAAAAAAATTTCAGTCCTAAGTCTACATTATATGACAAAAAAACAAAAGCATAAAATGTTAATTCTGCTGGAAAAAGGAAATCAATCAGTAATGATACCTTTCTACTATAGCATCTACTTGTATATGATGAGGCATGGCTAACATGCAGTTAGCATTTCCTAATGCTCTTTATTCACTCAATAAAAACTTTATACTGCAAGGACCTAACAAATAAAACAGCATACTTTTGTTCTATTTAATCTGAATTCAACAAACACTGAATCTCTACAAAGTTCAAGAGGGAAAGAAGGCAAGGAGACTCAAAAAATATAATAAAACATGAGAATGAGACTAAGCAAGAACTTTGGTATAAGGGTTCAAGAAAAATCTGAAAAGGGAAAAGATCAGTTTCAACTAGTAATAAGGTAAAGCACTCACTGTATATTGTTTTTCCCTGAAATCTAAGATCCGGATATATTGGTCTTCTCAAAATTTCTCACACTCAACACTCCATGTCTTTGAATTGATCATCTCTCATTCCTAAATTGTACTCTCTCCTCTTCACTTCCACTTCAGAATTTCCTATTTCCTTCCATGAATGAACATTTAATGCTTACTTTGTGCCAAGCCCTAGGATGGCAAACAGAAAAGAGGAAATAGTCCATATACCCAAGGAACTCAGGCTATAACCAGTGGAAACAATGCAATACATAAAAGAAAATTCTGCTGTCGAACGTTCATCTTCAAGACGAATGGAATGGCACAAAGTACTATGGCTAGAATAGAGGGGTAGGTAGATGGGAAAATCCAAAGGTCCTTAAGTAAAGTGAGTTGTTCTGTAGTGATTCTGGGACATGAGCAAGGAAAACTCAGAGGAATGATGGCCCTTAAAAGACCCTATAGATCAAAAAGGAAAGAGAAGGGTTGAAGAATGATCCAGCCAAGAAGATGGTTCAAGAACAGCTGGAGAAAAAGGGGAAAGAGGAAAATGTTAAGAGACGGCAGTGGGTGAAGCAAGCCAAATTAGCTCAAACACTATCTTAGCTTCCAAGTCTTTACTGGTTCCAATTGCTGGTATTATCTCTTCCCTAACTAGCCTGTTTTTATTTTGTAAATATTTATATAATAAGTGCATATTTTCTCCTCCAACAGAATGAAAACTTCTGAGAGAAGATTGTTTCAGTTTTTGGTTTTGATTGGGGTTTTTTGTCCAGCATCTAGTCACACCTAACTAGCACTCAGATCTAATTAGCTAGTCTGGTGCCTGACATACAGTAGGAGGGACTTGAGAAATGCTTGTTGAATGATTTGACTGAAATTTCAGCTTCAATTAAGATAGCACTATCTAACGCACCAGATTGTTTATGTTCAGAGCCAAAAGATTTGAGTTCAAAACCAAGCTCTATCACAAAACTTGTGACCTCAGATCAGTAGAATAAACTAAATAAGACTCAGAAACAATCAAAAGCAGATGATAGCCACCATTCAATAAAATTTTAAAAAACATAAATTATCCTGATTTCAAAAACTTCAGGGAAATTGAAAAGTAGCTGGAAGAAATCATCTTTAAACCAACAATCATATATTAAATACCAAAATAAGCTCCTAATGAAAAAACACAAAGTATCTTTCAGATCTACTAGAAGGGAGGGAAATACAGCACGAACCTTCTAGCTAATCAGGATAACAAGGACAACTAAAGTTGTCCACCTAATTATCAGTTTCAGCATGATTATTTCAGAATAATAAAGAAAACTTTGAGATGATGCAGAGGCTCATAGGATCACAGGTCTCCATCTATACCTAGAAGGGAACCTCAGAAACTATCAATCCAACTCTATCTATCCTTTCACAGGACAAAACCAAGGACTACCAAAGTGAAATGTACAATTCTAGAAGTACACTCAAGCACATAAAAATGCCAGAAATAGATCATTCAGGAGCAGCAGATTCTAATCTTTGACACAAACATTTACTGAGTAAACCATCTGAGAAAATAAATTATGGGTTTTTTCACCTTTTTTTTTTTTGGCCAATAAGCACATACATTAAACTGTTAAACACAAAACTGTTAGATTCAGGCAATAGAGAACAACTGATTGCTTCCAAAAAGAAATTTAAATTATCATTATTGCATATTAGAAAGGTTAGTGAAGAGGAATAATCTATAGAAAAGTAAGCAACTTCTACTGAGATAGATCTGTATGGTGGTATTGTATTTACAAAGCATGGGACAAATATTATTGTCAAACTAAGAAGTGTCAAGAGACAGAATATGAACTCTGGTCTCCCGATTTAAATTCCAGAAGGTGAAATTACTAGACAGTTCTTAGCCAATTAATTTGACATGAGAGGCAAGCTAATAATGTGAAAAATGTGACCTTTGATTGGGAGGTTCTACTATTTACCATATATGCACACCCTAAGAGGAACAATGACAAAAGAAAAGCTCCATATACACAAAATGTTTACAGGAGCATTTTTTGTATAATGAAGTAACTTTAAACAAAATAGATGCTCACCAACTACTACTATGCTGAGAAACAGAATATGAATAAATCCCAAGGAGTATGAAAGAATTATATGAAATTATTGCAAGTGAAATAACCAGTATCAGAAAAACACA
This sequence comes from Sarcophilus harrisii, assembly GCF_902635505.1. Taxonomy (NCBI): domain Eukaryota; kingdom Metazoa; phylum Chordata; class Mammalia; order Dasyuromorphia; family Dasyuridae; genus Sarcophilus; species Sarcophilus harrisii. Next base: position 146,343,706 of record NC_045426.1, on the reverse strand, counting down.
TTCAATGACTACAACAATACTAAGGGAAAACCAGCAATCAAAAGTGAAAGCTGTGTCAATATTATCAATGCATAAGGCAAAGAATGCATCTCAACCCTGTTCTTTGTGTTAAGTATGGAACACTTACATGTAATGTCAGAATTGTTTTTTGATGTTATAGTACATTTATTTTTGTTTAAAAAAATTCTTTATTAGAAGAAATGGCTTTGTGGAAGGAAAGAAAGATACTTTTGAATGTCAATTTTAAAAAAAGGACATCAATTTTTTAAAATGAATGATCTGCCTTTAAAACTGCCACTTCTGTAACTAAAGACTTATTTCTCTAGAATACAAAAAAATTTAAAGGAGGTGGCTTTAGACAAAAGTTTTAAAGGAGGCAAAGCCTCTTTTTTCTTCAACTTCCCTGTAAAAATAAATTGTCCAGGAAAGTTTTTCAAAAAGGTGACAATTGGGAAAAGAAAATTTTTATGACTAGAAATGTGTAAATGTTCATAGCAGAAGTAACTGATGAAAGAAATAAAATCTAAGTTCATCTTTAGAAAGGTCTAAACTCCAGTGCTGTATTCAAATCCAATACTGCTGAAATGCAGGACAGTATTTACTTTTCTTTTCTCAGGCTTATTTCATTCAGAGAAAATTTCCTCCCCCAAAAAAGGGGGGTGAGGGGAGAAAATGGAAAGTACCTTTATCAAACAGCCTGCTACACTTACCAGGTACAATTAATATTAATTCCCCCAAGTTCAGAGATCTGAGTATTGATCTTGGGTCAAGCTTATATAGTATATTATACAGTATAATAAAAAGAATACTCCACACTTTACATAAGAAAACCAAGATCTGAGTCCTGACTCTGCCATTTACAAACTGGACAACTAGAGAAATTGTTCCTGATCTGAAAAATGATGATTACTAATCTCTATTCTTGACAACATAAATTTGGTCTGAAATGCAACCTTGCTGGGAATAGGGGCAGAGATCAGTAAGACTAGGGGGGGAAAAAATTATGATGAAAGACTACTTCAAGAGGCTAAAGACTCAACACGTCTTTGGAATCAGCAATCAATAAAAAAATAATTTATTATTAGGTCCTTACTATGTGCTAGGCACTGTTGTTAAGTCTTGTAACACAAGGCCTTTTGTGTAACAGGCATCATACTAGAAACTGGAGATACAATGTACAAAAAATGAGACAATTTCTACTAATAAAGAACTTATATTCTAATGAGTAGACAAGCACATGTGCAAAAGTGTACAACCTACAGTACAACCTAAAGTATACAAAATGATTACAAATATATATGTAGTTAAAAGACGGTTTGGGAAGGAGAGTACTAGCAATTAGAGAAATCAGGGAAGATTTAATTCAAGTGTTAACTGAGCTGCATCTTCAAGTCAGAAGAGATTCTAAAGTATGGAAGTACTGCAGTTTGAAAAAGAGATGGAGTTCTGTGTGTGAGAAATATAGAGAAGGGAGGGCCATGCTGTATAGGCAAAAGGGAACAACTAGAGCTTACTGAGCTGGAGCTTATCTTGGAATATTACCTTGGCAACAGCATGAAGGCTGAACTTCAATGATGAGACATGAAAGGAGGCGGACGAAATAATCTAGAAGAAAAGCTAATGAGAACCTGAACCAATTGGATAGTTTTATGAATAAAAAGAAATGAACTAATATGAGAGATGTTGTAAAGATAGAAATGATATTATCTGGTAAATCACTGAATGTGTGGAGTGAGGAAATGAGAAATTAAGAATGATACTAAGATCATCAACTTGGGAGAATGATGATGCTTTAAGAAAAAGAAGGAAATTGTGGACAAGGGAAGGCATGGGACAATAGTGAGGGTTTTTTTTTAAACTGGTAATTTCAATGTAATTGGTTCCCTTTGTATTCTTATAAATTCTTATATATTTAAAAACCACTATTCTCCATTATTTAAATCTAATTGTACTGTATAAAAATTTTAATGTAATTTTGCTTATAGAGTTTCTGGATTTATTATGGCAGGTACACTTTTAAACAGTTTATACTGTTTAGAATTATTTTACAAGGGAGTATCTCTTACTATCTTTTATTACAGGGTTTGGTCTGTGACACATAGGAATGCCGCTGATTTGTATAGACTTTTTTCTATTCAGTTACTTTGCTTAAATTATTGATTGCTTCAACTAACATTTTAATTGATTCTTTTGGATTTTCCAAGTATATTATCATACCACTGCAAAAAGAGATAATTTTATTAACTCATATTCCCTAGTCTGATTCCTCCTATTTCTTTTTCTTCTCTTACTGCTAGGACTTCCAAGACAACACTGAATAATAATGACAATGGATATCCTTGTTTTACAACAGATCTAACTGGGAAGGATTCTATAGTGTATTCCCATTACAAATAATGTTTACTGATAGTTTTAGATAAATGATTTTTTTATTAATTTAAGGAAAAATTCATTTATATCTATATTTCAAGTATTTTTGAAAGAAGTGAGTTGTATTTATATCAAAAGGTCTTTTCTCCTTTTATACTGAATCGTGGGTTTTTTTTTTTACTTATTGTTGATATCTATTATGTTAATATAATTATATAACAAAATATATAACAATATAATTAATAATTAAACCATCCTTGCATTCCTGATATAAATCCCAACTGATTATGATGTGTGATCTTTATAAATTTTTTTTTTAAATTAAAATGACTTTTAAAAAAATATCTATCAGGGAAGTTTTAACTTAAGGTATATCAAAGCTCTAAGATAATGTCTTTCCCAAACTATCAAAGCATGTTAAAATGAGCCTCAATGTTCATTATTAATACAATTAATAATGGCAAACATATATGTAGTACTTTGGTACTACAATACAATTGTAGTAATACAATTGAGAGTGTTCTACATATCTAATATAATCTTCAAAAAAGTATTAATTCTGCAAACTTGAAGCTGGTTGCTGTCAAAGATCACGTAACTACTTTAGTGGTAGAAAGAACCATGTAGGACCAGAACCTAAGTTGCAAAAGGTCACAAATCAACTCTAATTAAGTAATTTTATTTACTCAATACCCAGCACTAAAGTCCATCTTTATCTAACAAAGAGGAATTGTCCATTACATAGGCACCTATTAATAATCTTAATAAACTTTCCAAAGGGATAAGGAAAGGGACTATATTTGTACTATCACTGATACAAGGAAGTTTCCAGGTGAAGAATACCTTGTCAATGCAGGCTGGTATCTTCTTTAGCACCTATAATTTAAAAGAGTTGACTAGAACACTAAGGAATCAAAAAGTCTTGCCCTGGATCACATAGCCAGTTTGTGCCAGAAATGAATTTGAAGCCAGTAGTTCATGCCAAGTTGCCTCCCAATCTTTCCATAATGTTAAATATAAAACAATTTAAAGCTAAGTATGAAGTATTCAAAAAATAAGGAAAACAAAGAGTACTGAAGTGATATAATTTTTAGCAATAGCTCTTCTAAGAGCACAGAAAACATTTTACTATTTAAAACTAATCTCATCTTACTGAAACTTAATGGAGAAATTACTTAAGTATTACTTAATTACTTTAAAAACTATAAATATGCAATCACCAATGAGTACTTAAGGAAAAAATCATAATGTGGATGAACACATGGTTGTTGCCTAAACTAATGTTTCAATCAAAATATTGTCAAGAATTTCATAATATAGTTTAAACTCATTTAGATATTCCATTCAACAACCAATCATTAAACATCTATATGAAGAACACAGTGCTAAGGGCTATAAATACAAATATTATGCCTTTATCTTTTTCCCCTGGCTAGTGCTAATTGTGTTCCTCTACAACTTATAATCAATTATTTTTAAACTGGTTATCTATTTTTCTATTAAAATATTTTTGTTGAAATGTTTGTGGCAGCCCTGTTTGTAGTGGCTAGAAACTGGAAAATGAAAGATGCCCATCAATTGGAGAATGGTTGGGTAAATTGTGGTATATGAATGTTATGGAATATTATTGTTCTGTAAGAGATGACCAGCAGGATGAATACAGAGAGGCTTGGAAAGAATTACATGAACTGATGCTAAGCGAAATGAGCAGAACCAAGAGATCATTATATACGTCAACAACGATACTGTATGAAGATGTATTCTGATGGAAGTGGATTTCTTTGACAAAGAGACCTAATTCAGTTTCAATTGATCAATGATGGACAGAAGCAGCTATACCCAAAGAAAAAACACTGGGAAATGAATGTAATTTGTTTGCATTTTTGTTTTTCTTCCCAGGTTATTTTTACCTTCTGAATCCAATTCTCCCTGTGCAACAAGAAAACTGTTTGGATCTGCTGACATATATTGTATCTAGGATATACTACGACATATTCAACATATATAGGACTGCTTGCCATCTAGGGGAGGGGGTGGAGGGTGGGTAGGAAAAATCAGAACAGAAGTGAGTGCAAGGAATAATGTAAAAAAAATTACCCTGGCATGGGTTTTGTCAATAAAAAGTTACTATAATTAAAAAAAAAAAAAAAAAGATATTTTTGTCGTCAGAATTCACCCATCAAGGAGTTGTTTTTCCATAACAGAAATGTGTCTTGATAATAACAAAAAAAAAAAAAAAAAAAAATCTTTCCCAAATAAATAAGACATACACTAAGAATATAAAATAGATTACCCCAAAGTTGTAATTATTAAATACTAGAATATAAAAAGAATCCCATACAACTCAAGACATACACATACATGCCTTGTATAGGCAGTTTTAACTCACTCCCAAGTAAGCTGTATAGATGGAGTAACTATAAAAAGCTGATGAATTTGGAAAATGAATTTATATAAGCTCATTTTGGACTAAGTTAACACTAGGCCTATTTCTATAATATACACAAAGAATCCTTATTTAAAAAAAAAAAAAAAAAAAACTTATGGAGTACCAGCCCTGAAGTTCAAATCTTGCCTCAGACACTTAACACTTCCTAGCTATGTGACTCTGGGCAAGTCACTTAACCCCAATTGCCTTAGGGGGGGAAAAAAAATATGGTACAAAAATTTGTATTTTAATGGAAGAATATTTTACTCAGAATAGCATACACTCTTACACCATAACAAAATTTATGACACCAGCAAAAAGATATTTCTCACATAATTTATTTAGTATCCAGAAAATTAGTGATGTCACAAATATTATGACAGTGCTTTGTAAACAAATCATACAAGGTTACTATAATTATAAAAAATGAGAAATGAGATGTTATGTCCAAAAGGTTAAATATATGTAAAGCAATTAAGATTAAAACTTAGAAAAGGAAGAGACCCATTACATGTTTGTATTCAGGCTGTGTTTTAAATTCATAATATTCCAACCAGGATATCAACTATAATCTACAAGTAACTTTTTTCTTTTAGGAAAAAAAGCTTCTTTTTATTATGTGGGCTAATAGACACAAAACATAAGAAAAAAATCTAAGTTAAAGAATAATATAAAAACTATTTGAATTTGGTTCTGGAATGTATTAAATATTCTTATTTACAGCAAGTTCACCTTTGTAATAATCTCAAAGGAGTGCATTAAAAATTAGACATCAGAAAGCAAACTGGACAAGTATAAAACAGAGAAGCAAACTCTACTAAAAATGTGCTTCAGAGTAAAAACTACAGTAGAGTAACTATATGAGTTAAAAAAAAAACTCTTAAAATCCTTATAATTAGAATCATGTGATCTTGTGCAAAGTGCAAAAGGCTGTGATCTTGTGCATCTTTCAATTACCTCAGGAAAACACAGATATAATATAAAGGCTATTGATCGAATCAGCAGTGGCAATAGTTGCTTCTGGAATTTTCAGCCCACAGACAGTGAGGAGTTGAACAACTATTCAGGAGGAGATTACAAGGGTCTTTTTGCTGGCACTCGGGGATTAGGACTGTTCGTATGTTCATACTGAGATTCAGAGGTCACAGTCGTGGGTGGCAGTTCCAGGGCAAGGAAGAGAACTCACACACCAGAGCTTGCAGGTACAATGGAGCAGGGACTCTCATCACAGTTCTAGGGAAAAAAAGTGCTAATGCAAATTCACAAACTAGGGTGCAGACCAGGAAAGTAGTAAATATCCCTCTTCTTAGTTCATTATCATCTTGAAGAACCCAAAACTTACAAATCCTTAGAAGTATTTCTGAAAACAGCTGCAAAAATACCCTGAAGTTTGGGCCAGTAAACCCTTCCACCCTGAAAACAGAGCCTCACTATAAGCAAAAAGTTAAAAGTCAAGGAAAAAAAACCTGGAAAATGAACATACCAAAAAAAATTCTGACTATAGAAAGTTTCAATGACAAGGAGGATCAAAACATTCATAAAAAGACAGTAAAACTCCTATATCCAAAATCTCAAAGAAAAACATTAATTGCATTCAGGCCATGGAAGAGCTTTAAAAAGATTTAAATCCCTTAAAAATGAGAATTGAGCAAATGAAAGCCTACAATCCCTGAGAGACATGAAGAAACAATGAAACAAAGCCTAAAGAATACTTAAAAAAAAAAAAAATACAATGTAAGTATCTCATTAGGGGGAAAAAAAGTTTCCTAAAATAGATCCAAAAGAGATCATTTTAAAATTATTAAACTTCCTAAAAGCCATGATGAAAAAAAGAGCCTCGATATGATCTTTCAGGAACGTATGAGCCCACCTATCACTTCTTGGAAAAGATTCCCAAAATAGAAATTACCAGGAATAATATTACAGCCAAATCCCAAAGCTCCCAGGTAAAGGAGAAAATACTGTAATGCAGCCAGAAAAAAACAATTCAAACATTGTGGAGTCAGAGCAGCTGTAATACATGGTTTAGTAACTTCTACATTAAAAAGATAAATAGACTTAAAATATAGTATTCTGGAGGGCAAAGGAACTAGGATTACAATCAAGAGAATGACCCACACCTTGCAAAACTGAATATAATCATTTAGGAGGGGAAACAGACGTCAATGAAATAGAAGACTGTCGAGCATTCCTGACGAAAAGACCAGAACAATAACGTTGGCTTTCAAAGACAAGACTCAAGAAAATAAAAAGATAAATAGGAAAAGAAAACTATAAGTGATTTAATAAGAGGATGCCTGAACAATTTGTGATATATCATGATGATGCAATACTATTGTGCTGTGAGAAATTTTGAGTCAAATACTTGAAACCTGGAAACTTACATGAATGATACAAAGTGAAATGAATAAAACCAGGAGAACACTGTACACAATAACAGCAACAGATAATAAACTGTGAATGACTTAACTATTGTCAGTAATACAATGATCTGAGATAAGGATGAAGGACTTAAGATGGAAAAAAAGCTATCCATTCGAGAACTGATGGAATCTGAATATAGATCCAAGCATATTCTTTTTATTTTCTTTTATTTTTCTTCTTTGGTTTTTATTTTGATCAATATATATATATATATATTTTTTTTACAATATGACTAATATGGAAACGTGTTTTGCCTGACTTCACATGTCTAACTAACCTTTATCAAATTGTCTTCTCAATGAGGGAAGTGAGGAGAGTAAGAGAGAATCTAGAATTTAATTTTAAAAACGAATGTAGATAACTGTTTTTGTGGGTAATTGGGGGGAAATAAAATATTAAATATAAAAATAAAATAAAGGCTACTATAGACAAAATTCTTATCAGGAAATTTTATCTGTAGATATTGGCTTGTAAGGAAATATATTCTGGTCTTACACAGATATAAAAATCTGGATGGTTGTTTGTGAGTGATTACCTTAAGATAAAACCAAAGAAGTCAGCCCTATACCAAGCCAAAATGTGATTTTCTAGGAATCAGACTCCATTTTAAACTTGAGAAGATGAGGAGTATAAATAAGTAAATTTCTCAAAAGGTGATCAGTTATGTCATATCTATAAAAGCCACATGGCTACAATTTAGAAGTCAAAGCATCAAAGCATGATTCTTATCTTGGTGTCACACTCATGTTTACATTTGAGAATCTGTTTCTTGAATCACAGATCATACCCAAATCTGAAAGATTTCCAGTTAACATCTAGGTTCTATAATGAGACAAATTAGATAGTATATTAAATGTTCCTAGCTCTGGACTCTTTCTCTCAAGGAAAAAAAAAAATTGTAATTATTTCAAAGAGCAGTTTTATTGCCACAAATTATGACATACAACTGTAGGCAGTACTGCAGATAAGACAATGAATTGAAGATAAAATAGAAATTAGTTCTCTGACTTTTCCACCATGCTCCCAGAAGCTCATTATTGTGAAAACTGAATCATCTAAGATGATATCAGAAGCCTTGGGTTCTTATCTGATTACTACCTTCTGCCCCATGAACTCCAACATTTAAGTAGCCAACAGCTCAGCAAAGTCTCATTTCTTACCTAGTTTCCCTATTCTGGAAAGTTTCTTTCTTCTCTACCATAACACTACACTGGGTAACTTCAGAGTCTATTCCTTGACTCTCCTCCACCATCCTTTTCAGTTTCCTTTTTATATTGTTTTTTCCCATTACATTACAAGCTATATGAAGTTAGGGGACTATATTTTTTCATATTTGTATCCCTAGAGATTAGCACAGTGCCTGGCATTACCATAGCATTAAATGTTTCTTGAATGCTGACTAATTGCATGCCACTACAAATGTACATTTGTAAAAACCAAAATTTTCCCTACGAGAACAATGACAAACAATGTAGCAAAGGAAAGTTATATATAATGGATTTATTATTACTATTTATTATGACCTACTATTAAAATCAAAGATCTGCCATCTGGGTTAAATGAATGAATACTGATGCCAGTTTTATCTACTTCTGATTTAGTCTAAAATCTACTCCTTCCCCTTGTGAAATACACCTCTCATCCATTTCTTCAACTTTTGTCATATTTTTTCTCTCAAAGATTTGCTCAAAACTCACCTCATCAAGTTACCCCACTTGTTCCTAGTTAATCCAGGATTCCTTATTTACATACGCCTATGGATATATGAACAAAGTTTTGCATTTCTGCAATATAACAAATTAAAAGATAGGCATCACTAGGAAAACAGAGGTCTCTCAGAAATTAGGCTTAAACCAACAATACACACACACACACACACACACACACACACTTTTTTAAATAAATTCGAAATGGAAACTCAATCTGAATATTTAAAATACCAACCAAAAAGAAAAATCAGAATAAGCAGATCACATACCCTTCAAAGCAATGGATTGTGTATGTGTGTGTGTGTGTGTATCCTTAACCAAATAGAATAGAATTACAAAAATATGAAATGGTATGATGACACAAAATTGAGAGCTTCTACACAAATATAAAACATCTAGTATAAATGAAGCACTCAAAAAAGAAAAAAAAATTGTTATCAAATTTTTGGATAAGACTTTAGTATAAAAGTTATTATATAGGTAACTAAAAGGAACAGATTGGATGAATGGATGGAATAAAAGGCTAAAGGACTGATTCAATCATCCTTCAATCCTGGATAAATGCCCAAATTAAAATTAGAGGTGATGAAAGGAAGGGATAATTTATTCTAGTTTCTCACCCACAGACTAATATATTTGTATCTACTATTATTCTCACTATAATAATAATGATAACTATTAAACAGCTATGAAAAAAGGGAGCATCAGATATAGAAAGTAGCCTTTTAAGTTCTTAAGATTACAAAATGAATTCATTGAGAAAATTTGTTCCAGTGTAAAAGACATATAGAAATGTCAAATTTTGTAATGGTAGTATGGGAGCCAATTTTTTAAACCTTTTAAATTTCTCAAAGAATATGATTAAGATGTAAAAACTGAAACTTCTCTCCAAAGTGACCAATGATTTCTTAATTCCTAAACTCTACACATTTCTCAAACCACACTTTTCTTGATTTTTCTACATCCTCTGACACTATAGAATTCCCTTTTCTCCCTCTTTTCTTCTTCCTACTTTGTGATCTTGTCAACTTCTAAAGGTACCTCATAGACTTTAAAACACAATTGAATTGTTATTTCTCCCTCTAAACTGTCTCTCCATCTAACTTCCCACCTAACTTCAAGTCCTCTAGACTATCAACCAAGGTGTCATCCTGGCTTCTTCAACCTTTTCATGTCCAATTTGTGGCTAAACACTGTCAATTCTATCTTTGTAATATCTCCCTCCCTTCTCTCCTCTAATACTACCACCATCCTAATATGGGACTCCATTACCTCATTGTTAGATCACTTCAATAGCTTGCTGGTGGGTCTGTGTGCCCTATACCATTCCATTCTCCACTCAGCTGTCTTTGAGCTTTCTGTAGGTTTGATCATGTCATATTACTTCCTGCTCAATAAACTCAAGTGACTCCCAATCACCTCCCCATTTTCCTTATTCCCAAGAACTGGTCATTTGTCTTTGATGGATCTATAATAAATTTTAAAGACAATGTTGGAATCTACCCATATCCTTTTGTCAATCCATAAGCACTGTTAGTATCTATGACAGATTCTAGCCAGACTGTGCTAGGCAGAGAAGATATAAAGACAAAATTGAAACAGTCCCTAATCTAGACTTGTGAATTTTCAGCTTTTTGATTCTGGCTCAAATACTTCTACAAAGACATATCCTACTAGAGCTCAGTAACTTGATTTTAATACAAAGTCTGCCTTTCAAAGCAAATCTATTAAACTTTGCTAATTAGTGGAAGAAGGAAATTGGATTCCAAAGAATAAGTATTTTAGCTGACTTTGTAACAGGGAAATCAATAAATTAAATGTATAATGATATGATATTTAAGATTAATTTTATTATAAAGCCTTGATTAAATCTTCTGGCAGTCACCATATACATAAAGACACACAACTAAAGAAGGGATTAAAAAAAATACCTTTGTTGACGATGGTGGAGTAGGAAAATTAAGCCAGGCTGGAGCAAAGTCATGCTGCGCCATTTAGGTCCAGTCTCTCCAACTCAGTGAAACAAGGTTTCAACACCTCATGGCAAGCCCCTGACATTTAAAAAAGCAAAAGAATTATGCTTTAGTTTCATAAAATTTAGTCAAAATTAAACTTTTACATCTCTTTTACTCAAATCATACTTAAAGTACCTCTTGGAAGTTTTTCAAAATTATCAAAATATAGATTAAGTCTCGGGATTTATATAATTAACTAAGTAGTAAAAAATGTGTTTTGATTCCCCCAAAATCTGATGCTTAAAGAAAATTATGGATTTTAAAAAAATAAAAACTATTCTACAAGTAAATATACATGGATATATAAATATCCATGGAGATGGAGTGCTCCCTAAATACAACTGTTTATTCTAGGGAGAAAGAAATGGTTAAGTACTAGTGATGTTACCAAATCAATAAATGAACATTTATCAATCAAGCACTGTATTAAGTGCTAAGCACTGAATCACTGCTGGATAAAAGTAATAATAATAATACTAGATCTCTATTTTCCAAAAAGTTCCCTTCAAATTAACACAAAATCTATTGAAGAGCAAATAGGCCAGAACGAGGGTTAGGAGGTAAGGAGAGGGAGAGGACACTCAAGGGAGGTAACTTTACCCCAGAGAAGTCTTCAGAACAGAGATTGGAGAGAAGACCATAGGAATTCTTACCAGAATAAAATTCTTACTAGAATGAAATCTAGTAGATGACTTCTTCCAATCCAAACCTTGCAAGCAAGTAGCAGTTAAATGGATTTTGGGGGACAAGTGGGAGAGGAAGAGAAGAGAAAAAAGAGGGAAGGGAAAAGCAAAGCAAGAAGATAAAAGAATGGAATTTCAATTCTTTCTCATCCTTATCTTCTACACCAGCATGTCCCAAAAGGTGGAACTGAAGGAACCAAAAGTGGAGAAAGGAAAAGAGCCCTTGTGGTGGCACCTAAGTCAAATCTAGGTCTTCCTTACTCCAGTATCTGCTTTCCATTCACTACCTCTAACAGAGCTCAACTGACATTTACAAAATACTTGAGTTTGTAAGTTTGTAAAATACCCCTATTAACCACATTTGCATCTCACAACTACCCAACAAAGTAGGACCATAGACAGTATTATTCCCTACATATAATACTAAAAGACTTCGAAATATATATTTCTTTAAATTACTCATTTCATGTGACCAACTTCTCTAGCCCACTTCAGCTACACATAGAAACAGTTATGCATTTGACCCCTCCATTACTCACAAATGCACTTCTCTTATAATTATATGATCACAGTCTATTGTCATTCAAATTTACTCTCAATCTTTACAACCCCAAATGCTATTCTTTGCACTTATAATGATCCCCAATCCCAATTTTCTCCTTTGTTCATCTTGACTCTTAGATTAACAACCTCAACTCTATACTGTTCTCCAGTTCCTTGACCTCATTTTCTAACTATCTTGCCCTGCTAAATCTCAATTTTGATTACTGCCACCATCAGATTGCCACCACTTTCAATTCCTACACTCATTCGGGAAGAAAAAAGATGAAGAAAACATTAAACTATAATGATTGGGTCTATTACAAATTTGTTTCACAACCTCAATTAGGCCCTCACTGCAAAAAAAAAAAAAAAAAAAAAAAAAAAAAAAACAGCAATCCTTTTTACAACCCTAATTAACTTCACTCACCACAGCTGCTCCTTAATGGGCTAGTGCCCACTAAGTGCTAATACTAAATAGTAGGGTTACAAAGAAAGACTATAGACAGCACCCTGCCTCCAGGCTGCTCACAATCTAGTGAGAGACAAGCAAACAAATATGTACAACCAGGTATATAAAGGATAAATAGAAACAATTTAGAAAGCACTATAATTAAGGATTGGGAAAGATTTCTTGGTAGAAGATGGGATTTTAGTTGGTACCCGAAGGAAACCAGGAGACACAGAGATGAAGAGGGAGAGCACTGTGGGCATGGAAATGGAGTGCTTTGAGAATGAGGAGGTCATCAGTGACATTGGTTCAAAGGGTGAGAGAAGAGTTTAGGATGTAATAAGACTGGAAAGATAGGGAAAGGCTGGATTATGAGAATCTTTGAATCCCAAAATTTTAATCTGAAAGTGACAGGCAATAACTAACTAGAGGTTAGAAAGCATCGGAGCAACATTATTGGACTCATACTTTAGTACTTAGACATTTTGGCAACTGAATGGAGTGGGATGAGATTTGTGGGGGAAAAAAAAAGACCAAAAGGAGACAACTGCAGGCCTACACCATGGTTTTGTCAGGAAAGAAGGGAATGGGAAAGATGTTGCAAAGGTGAAATCAACAGACTTTGGAAACTACTCAAATTTCCTGTTGTTTCCTTTCAACCATTTCAGGGGAGAACCTTCCCTCATTTTATTGGGGGGAAAAAAAATCGAGACTATGTGCTAAGAGCTTCAACTTTTCTCTTCTTCATCAACTATGACCAAAACACATTCTGCCATAGTCTTTCTTAACCCATCTCTCACATGATGAGGTGGCCCTTCTCTTTGCCAAGGTTAATCAAGTGATTCCATTCCATCCAGTCTTCTCTAGAGTCCCTATCATTCCCATTTTCTCATTTGTTTACAATTTCTATTGACTGCTTCTCTGCTATCTAACACGTTTTAGCAATCCTCCAAAAATCCTTACTTGATCTAATCATGCTCACTATGTCCATCCATTTCTAGATGGTGTATGTGTGTGCATGTAGTAGAGATAAGGTAAAGAACTTCCAGCAGCTGTGTGTAATAGAGATAAAGTGGACTTCCAAGAATGTTTAAATTCCTGTTTTATATTTTAGTTTTTCTAGGTCTCTGTGACCTGCATAAGTATGTTGAGTAGTAGTCAACATGTACTTAGATTTTAGATATATGTATTTAACCTAGAATGATGACATTTATCGCTGTTCATCAATGTTTAGACAAGTAGTTGCCTGACGTATGGTTTCTCACGGAACTATGGAATCTGCTGTTTTGGGCACGAATAACATCCAATTAAGGGGTGGGGTGATAGGGGGGGCACCTATCTCTTAATGTTCTCCAACTCATGATGTAATACTTTGTAACTAAAACCTATAAAAACTGTATACCTTATCCCCTTTCTTTTAGTCTTTCTACCGTGAGCTTTCTCTCTTTCCCTCCTCACAGAGAATCTGCTCATTCTCATGAGAATTTATTAAATAAAACAACTTTTCTGCTTTTTACTTCGAGAGGTCTCTGAGTAGTCATTTTTGGATAGAATTTTCTATCCCTCACAGTGGTATAGTGGATAGAGCACAAGCCCTGAGTCAGAAGGACTGAATTCAAATCTGGCCTCAGACACTTTAACACTTCCTAGCTGTGTGACCCTGGACATGCCACTAAACCCCAATTTTCGGGGAGGGGAAAAGAACCTCAGGTGAAAAGGGGCCGTGAGTGGGAAAGGTTCAACAAGTCCTGCTCTTGTGGACCCTCAAGAATTCCATATAAAATCCAGTCATTCAGAACTCTTCATAACCTATCCCCAGACACATCTTTTCAGAGTTACATTTTACTCCATTTCACGTACTGGCCAGTAGTACTGGCCTTCCTGCAATTCCTCAAACAAGATGCTCTCTCCACATTTCTTTTTGACTTCCTTCAACTACTAGCTAATTTAATCCCACCTTCTACAAAAAGACTTTCCTAATCTCTCAATCCTAGCACACACCATCACCCCCATTATTTCCAAAATATCCTATATATGACAAAATGAACATAGTACTGAGCATGAAAACAGACATGGACACAATAAATAGTATGATCCTGTCAAGTCTGCCAATGATCTGCCTAAATTTCCTTACCTTAATAGCGCGTACTGTTGTGAGAATAAAATGAGATATTTGAAAAGCTCTTAGCACAATCTGAGGCAAATAGCTGGCTCTTAATGTTTGTTTCCTTCCCGGGCCATACAATTCATTTGTACAATTATTTGTATGTTGTCTCCCCCATTTGGTCCTGAGATCAAGAGTGTATGCCTTTCTCTATATCCCAGTGATTTGTTCATGGGGTCTGACACATTAAGTAGATGCTTAATAAATGTTTACTGCCCATGGCAATAGATAATAAGTATAAAAGCATGAATCCAGATGTTTTTTATTTCAAATCCTGCACTCTATCTACTACACACCAAGTTGCTTCTCAAGCCGTCATGTGCAAATGCTTTGTAGGCTAGTCTTGATAATTTTTTTCTCTTTTGCGTATTTCTGGGATATGAGTACACACCGTAGGTATATGGTACAAAAAACATGTATATGGTGCAACTTTTTTTATGAAGTTAAATGTTATGAAATAAAATGGAATTTATTCCACTTTGGAATTTTGGAGTTTATAAAAGTGAGTCTGTAAAATAATTGCACAAAGAGTCAACAGTTTTAAAGGCAAGAATATTCAGGCACTAGGGGGCTTTAATTCTTGCTCTGTCTCAAGACTTGTTTACCACTGGCAATTAAGCAAGAAAACATCCATTTTTGAGTTTCATTATCATGTATAACAGTGCTTGAGGAAAATCACACAAAACAGTTGGGAATAGGAATCAGATCTGAGCCCATGCCTTTACTTCAGTAATATAGCTTTGTCCTTTGTTCTGAAGAACAAAACATCAAGGAGATGATGCCATGACATGCAAGTGAACTAAATTTAAATGAAGCAGGGCAGTGCAAAGTCAACAGCCTCACTTTCTCCTCCAGAGCTATCTTGATCCAGTAGCAAGATAGAGATCAAGAGGACTAAAGATATTTTGAGACTATGGTCTCTTTCTAAGAGCAAGTAACCTAGTAGCAAAACTTTTCTATGAAATTATTGTAAGTATTTCAATGTCTTTACTTACTATGCATATTCCACTTTTCAGCATTAATAACTTGTTTAAATAAGTCAGGTTAGTGTTGATTTTAATTTCACCCCCTATCTTTTTTTCTCACTTTTAATCTTTTTCCTGGCATTAGTTTTGATCTTTGCTTTAACAAGTCAGTGTTCAGAAATGCCTCTTATTAGTAACAAGTTTCCTGTTAGTTAAATATAATTAATTTCATTTTTTTGTAACGTTATTTAATGCTCCAACACTTTCTTAAGTCTTTTTTCTAAGAATACACAAGCTATATATAATTAGGTGAACTTAAGTGCAATTACAAGTTTTTGACTTTTCATTCCTTACTGCAAGATCATCTTGTCCAACATTTTTTTTCCACCATCTTTACCTACTTTATTCCCCCTTTTGTACTTGAATGTCCTAAGCATCAAAGTGTACAATGATTTAATTTAGAGGAAATTATAAAGTTTGGGGGTTTTTAATCAAATTTCTTTCAATCTGCTTAAAACATGTTAGTCATAAATCAAAATTATTTCATGGTAGTTTTTGTTGTCAAAATTTATCATGAGCACATAAATATGAAATCACCCATGAAATGTTTTTTTGTGACCACATAGTAAGAATTATATCTAGTTGTTCACTGCCTTTTCAAGGAGATCCCCCCCAAAAATAACAATCCTTCCATTCAAATTCAATTTCTGTCTTCAACTTTATATATGGCAATTTCAAGTTTAACACAATTCAGCTCCTTCCAGTAATGTGTTCATTTGGCATCTCCATTAAAGTACCAATAAACAATTTAATATTTATAAATCATCTAAGAATTCTGTGATTTATTAACACTTTCTTCCCCCTTTTCTAAATCACTCTTTCACCAAAGATGAAGAAGTGGAAAGAAGCCACGCAAGATCAGGGGTCAGTTTATATTTTTCCTTTGTTTCAGAGTAAAATCTTGCAGTCTCTACACAGTCAAAGAATTCACAATCAAGTAGTCCACTTACAATGATCCTGTCTATCCATCATATTCAAAAATTTTCCATAATGATAAAAACCTTACAGACCTAACACTCTACTAGGATAGTCTTCAAGAACAAAGTCACTTCCAGGTAAGAATAAGTCATTGGAGTGGGACGTCTGGATCCCAGATATAAAAGGGAGATAAGATTAACACAGTGAGACAAAAAAAAAAAAGGCAATAAAGATTTTTTTTTCATTTATTATCTTACCATATAATAGAAACCATAAGGCCTAAAGTACTTCAGAAAAAAAAAAAAGGGAAAAAAGAATCATGAAAGAGCTAGAATAGAGTTAAATATCATGAAAATCTTGAAAGAGATGATAAAGGCATTTCAGGTGAAAGGAACATGACTTGACATATACAAGTTGGTAACTTATTTTTTGTCTTCTTTTTCAGAAAACGTGCTCACTATAAATTTTATCAGATCAGAATCACAAGTAGCAATTATTAATATAATTACTCCAATGACTAATACTATTTAAAATATATCACTCTTCAATTTGGAACTGAGCCCAAAAGGTTATAAAACAGATCATAAAAGAGGGAAAAGAACCCACATATGCAAAAATGTTTGTAGCAGCCTTTTTTGTAGAACTGAAAATTGAGTGAATGCCCATTAGCTAGGGAATGGCTGAATAAGTTATGTTATATGAAGGTAATGCAATACTATTGTTCTATAAGAAATGATGGGCAGGCTGATTTCAGAAAAGCCTGAAAAGACTTCATGAACTGATGCCGAGTGAAACAAGCAGAACCAAGAGATCACTGTGCACAGTAACAGCAAGATTATGTTGAGGATCGACTGTTATAAACCTAGCTTTTTTCAGCTGATCGTTTGAGGAAATGTTAAGAGTCTAGTAAAATATTTTTCAAGGATATGGGAGAAGATTTGGGATGGAGATGGGGACGACTTGATACAATTGGCTAGAGAAGATGGGAGGGAAGAAGACTGAATGCACATGTAGAGAGAAGTAGGTCTTAGAAATTGAAGGGCTGAAAGGCCACCTTTACCAGAAATGCAGCGGGGAAAGGGGAGGCGAGAGGACGAGGGGGAGAGAAAAAGGAGGTAAAACAGTAAAAATATAAAGACATTCACATACCATGAGAATGGGGAAAAAATGTAGTTCACATAGAATGCTCTTAATTTTTTGAGCAATATAAGAATTAAGATCCTCAGCTAAAGAAAGAAAAGGGCTAATAAAGGAAAAGCAAGTTTGAATTTTTTTGGGGGGAAGGGGAAGAAATGAGATATTTAAGAAAGAATAAAAAACTGCCTTGCTGCACGCAATTAAGAGCCCCAAGTGAGGTTAGATAACATAATACAACTACCCAGTTTTCCCAGATGTGAGACGTCTTCCTGCTTCATTCAGTAATTTGTGAGTAGCAGAAAAGAAAGTAGATGCTAGGGAAAATTCAGCTTTGGCAAGAGAACATCAATAAGACATTTTAAATCAGTGTGAAATTTGCAGATAACACAAAGCTGGGAGTGAAAGCTAATAGTTGGGATGACAAGATGTGGGAGAAAAAAAAATTATCAGACCAGAATAGAAGAATGAGTCTCAAACGTTTTTACACAAGGCCCCAGTGTTCTTTCCTTTGAGGAATACTAACTTACAAATATCATCTATAGCGAGCATAAATCTGCCTCTCCAAAACTTTAATTCATTGTTCTTCAGGCTTCTAAAACCAAGCAAAACAAGTTTGTTCCTTTTTCAGACGACAAAACAAGTTCAGAGGGATAAAATATGTGGCTGTGAAGAAGAGAAGGAGAGAGGGGGAAGAAAAAGGTGAAGGTAGGAAGGGAAGAAAAGAGAAAAAAGGAAAAGAAAGAAAATGTCAGAACCAACAAATGCTGAAATACTTTGCTAATTATGACCAGAATAAAGAAACCACACTAAACAACTCCAAAATGGGGCAGTTATGTTTAACATATTTGTTTGCCTTTAAAACTATCAAAAAAATTTCATATCTTAGCTTCATAATAACTGAAAAAACTGAAGATTTGAGCAATTAGAAAAGACATAGGTCATCAACTTTCTGAACAATTGTTTTCCTATTTAAATATTAAACACCATAAAACTGAAGGTATAAGATTTATAATGTATAAATTAAATCAGTTCACAATAACACCTAGGAAATGTTGTATACGGGGCAACTAGGTGGTGCAATGGTTAGAGCACCAGCCCTGAAGTCAGAAGGACCTATGTTCAAATCTGGTCTCAGATACATGTAATACTTCCCCTAGCTGTGTGATCCTGGGCAAGTCACTTAACCCCAATTGCCTGGAGGGAGGGGGAAGGAAGGGGAAAGACAAATGTACAGTACAGTGCCCAACATTTATATATTATTATTTATGTTATATATTATATGTTTATATAACATAACATATATAACAACTATTTATTGCTTAATAAAGGTGATTTGACATTAATTTTGTGTTCTAATGCTAAAGAATCACATAAAAACAAAACTCTGGATGGGGCTGAGTCAATCCTAAATCTCAAGTATCACATATGTACCTATAGTTGTCAATTATAAGTCATGAATAAACACAAACTGTTCAACTTCATTGCATTTTTCCAATTCTAATGAAAACATCATGAAACTTTAATCATTAGGAAATTCAGAAGCTCATGGTCCTGGAGCAGAGATAATGTCCAATAAATATCATTTTTATCATTCCTAACAGCATGACTATCATGGATTCAATTTATGAACCAGGCTGCTATCCAGAACATCAAGTAATATTACAGAAAGAGCATGGTAAAGAAGCTTCAGTTAATCATTCTAGTACAAGGTGGGTCAGTCCTTCAGTTATATTCAAATGGCTTAGCATTTCCTTTTCCAACTCATTTCGCAGTTGTAAAAAGTGAGGTAAACAGGGTTAAGTGACTTGCCCAGGGTTACAACTAAGAGGGACTAAAGTTAAATCTAAACTCAGGAAGATAAGGCTTCCTGACTTCAGGATCCACACACCTGTGCCACCTAATTTCCTCTATTACTACAATACTATGTTTAAATCTCATAACTGTTTCTGGAATTCTCTTGGAAGTAAAACATTAAAAGAAATACTGGAGATATTTTCAGTTGGACATTGCATATGCAAGAATGTCCCCCTTTTGAGGAATTTTAAAACTTCAGGGAAAAATTTATCAGCACAAATCAATGAAATGGTAGCAATTCCAACACAAAAGTTTCAATAACAGACACTGCTTGCAAGAGTAAGAATGTTCAGCATAATTGGTAATCAAGGGACACTGAAAATTACAGCAAATATGTTTTTGGAACAAAATGTGGAGAGAGCTACATCACTCCTATACCAAGGAAATCAAAGACCGTTTCTATCTTTATCCCTTTCCTTCACTAAAATAAACATGGAGGAAAGTCTTTCTTCAGTATCATATTAAGTAAATTTGTGCAAGACATCATTTAGGTTTGATGCATGTATCAGACAAGGACAGTAGAAGGAAGAGCTGAATCCATAACTGACTAGGAAAAAGAGGACAGGATAGATGATATTGGAAAACTGAAAATACCTTCCATATTTCCAACCCATAAAAAAACTATTCAACATCAGTATCCAATCAATAATCCTGTATAATTCTGAAATATGGAATACCACAATTTCTTAAGTAATCAAAATTGCAGAAGACTCAAAGGGCCATTAAAAAAAATCAATAATGCACAGAATTAAAAAGTGGCATTGGCATAAAGCATACCATTCAGGAAATACATGATCAAAAGGTGGGTTTTAAGAATGAGTGTTAACCCAACATGATTCATAACCAGGAAAAAATGTAATAATAAAAAAGAGGAGAGGGAATGAGTGTTAAACAGCAAACAGGTAAAAGAACAATCATGTTAATGAGATTATATAAGACAGATACAGTAATATGTTTTGGTGGAATTGTCCAACCATTCTGAGAAGCAGATTTAAATCATGAGATTTAAATCATCTGATCCAGGGAATCTAATAACTTTCAATGTTATTTTTAAAACTATTGAAATTTTTTTTTAATTGGAAAATTGCAAAAAAAAAAAAAAAATCAACTGGGAAAAAAAGCAGTAAGACAATGTAAATAAAACTACCAAAATAATATAATTATAAAAAATTATAATTGAGCTTGATCTCAAATAATAAATGTGAATTTATTTGCAGAAGTGGCAGTGGGTAAGAACCATAGCTGTGGAATAGGACATTAACAACAGACCTTTGAGCTTTAAAACTATTTTCACTCATTTCACAGCTTACTTCAGTGACATTTTTATTTTGTATTGTAAGGACAGCTGTGTAGGACTGTTGGGGGATTACAATGGGGAACATTAGTGATATAAAAACACAAGATATAAATATAAAAACAATGAGAAAATAAGCTATGACATATTAGAAACTTTACATACAATATTCAGGTTAGATAATAAACTGCAAAGAATAAAAACAATATAATTATATCAATGGATTTTAAATGGCCTCTTACTAATATAACTTCCTTTCCATTCAGATCAGAATAAAGCAAGAATATCTGTCTATTACCTTCACTATCATTTAACAATACTAGAACTACTGGGTAGAACTATAAAAAGAGAAAAAGAAATGGGGAATAAACATAGGCAAAGAGGAAATAATTAGCACTTTTTATTTCTAGCATACTTAAAAGAAACCCAGAGTTAATGAAAAATTGATTGAAAATTAATAAATTCTGCAAAATTGCAATATATAAATAAATCTGCATTTGTGTAAACTACCACCCCTCTCAAAAAAAAAAAAAAACTGCAGTTACAAGAGGTAGAAAAATTCAATTTGAATGTATTACAGACTATATAAAACACTCTGATGTCAATGTAGTAAGAGATACCCAAGAACTATATGAATCCAACTACCAAAAACAAAATCTTTACAGAAATACTTAAGTGAAGAAAAAAATTATTCCTCATACTTTTTAAAATTTTACTATTTTTTCTAATTAACATTTTCTCTCTCTCTTACTCTCTTCCCTTCCAATGAAGAACCAAAAAGAAAATCCTCATAACAAATGTTGGGTGGATGATATTTAAAAAAAAAAAAATTACAATATGATGCAAATTAATCTACTTAGTGCTCTACCTACCATAAAGCTACCAAAGGATTACTTTATGGAGCTAGGAAAAAACAAAACTCAAAAGAGCAAAATGTCAAAAATCTCAAAGAAATTAATGAAGGGGAAAAAGAATAAATATGTGAACCTATAAAATACCAAACCTCAAATTATGCTATAAAACAGCAACCATCAATAAAGTGGATTAAAAACAAAGAACACTATCAGTGTTACATAGTAAAACTCAGCAACATAATGTTTAATAAACTGAGAATCCTCAATTACTGGAGTAAGAACCCATTTATTTGACAACTATGGAGAAAATTAGTCAGCCATCTGACAGAAATCAGGCTTATACTTAAATCTCACAATACCAAAATAAGCTCCATCCAAATGAACACATGACTTAAGACACAAGAATAGAAATCCATTAATTAAAGGAACAAGGATGGAATTCTCTTTCAGATCTCTGAATATGGAAATAGTTCACAGAAGATAAAAGACTATTGACTACATAAAGTTTAAATTTTTATACAAAGCTGGTGTAGTTAAAATTAGAAAGGAAACAGGTAACTGGAGAGAGGGCTAACCTATGCCAGCAAGTTTTTTTCTGATTAAGGTTTCATTTATAAAACATAATTGATCATACTAAAAACCATTTCCAAATTAATAAATGGTCAAAAACATGTGACCATGTAATGTTCAAAGGATATATACAAGTTATCAACCAACATGAAAAAAACTGATGTAGATCACAACTGCAAATAGAGAAATGCAAATTAAAGAAATTTGAAGATTCTACCTTAAACCCATCAGCTTGGCAAAGATGATAAGAGGAAAATACTAAATGTTGGCAGGACTATGGGAGAACAGGCACACTAGTGCTCTGCAACAGACTATTGATCTAGCCATTCTAGAAAGTAGTTTGCCAGATATCACTGAAATTTTGCATGCCCTTTGACCCAGATATACCAGTACAAAGCACTTATCCTCAAAAAAATAAAAGAGGGAGAAAGTCTCCTTTGCACAAAAATACTTATAGCTGATCTTTTTATAATGGGGGGGGGGAAAAACATTAAAGGTGGTAGTAAGTGATTTCAAGAATTTACAATTTTCAGAAGAAACTGAGAATACCTTTATAAGTTGTTGCAGAGTGAAATGAGTAGAACCAGGAGAGCAATTTATACAATGACAACATAATAAAGAAAAATCCTAAAAGATTTTAGGATCAATGCAACTACAATTTCGTATGTACAAAGTGAATTATACTACCCACCTCATGACAGAGAAGGGATGAACTTAAAAACAAAAAAGCAGATGTAACATTCCAGGTCATGGTCAATGAGGGGGAATAAGTTTTTCTTAACTATGCGTAAGAGCTCACATTCTAATTGGGAAAACAATATGTAAACAGGTATATGCAAATGAAATATTCAGATAAGGACAGGAGCAGTAAGAAGGCTCAAGAAAATTTTTTACAGAAGGTAAGATTTTCAAATTACCAAGAACCCTAAAATATTCTGAACACTTCATTTTGATCTCGGTGGTAATATTTAAAAATGACAGACAGACAGACAGACACAGAGAGGAGAGAAGGGAGAGACACACAGAGAGAGAAGAGGGGGAGAGAGAGAGACAGGCATCTTCTCATTTACATTCTTTGGAACCATACGTTATATAATTACATAGGAGATGTTATCATTCTTATTCTTTGTTTTTCCACAGTACTGTGGATATTGTTTTCTTGGTTCTGCTTATTTCATTTTGCATTAATTCATATAGGTCTTCCTATGCTTCTCTATTCGTTTTATTTTAGCATTACAACATTCCATTACATTCATTTAGCTATTTCCCTGTTACTATAAACACACACACACACACACACACACACACACACATCCTTTTTATTTTTTGATCATTCTAAGGTCAATCAAATATTTTAAAGTTATGAAGTGTTTTAATTTTACACAAGATTCTTTTGTAATTTAAATTACTAAATTTTCTTTTTAAATGAGAAAGGAGAAAGATAGAGGTCATACAGTGTTAAACTTCCAGTTAGTATTATATGCAAATAAGTAGGGTAAAGAGTAAGGATTTGTTGTTCCAGTTTAAAATAAGAACTGCAGCTATCATCCAAACTAAATTCAAGATTAACCATATTTATTATACCCACCATTCAAGACTCAGTGTTTCAATCAGCTTAATCTTTTGAAAGTCTGTATGAATCCTGTAAAGCTTTTGTGATCTTATTAAAATTATATTCTCATAGAACTACTTAA
This sequence comes from Sarcophilus harrisii, assembly GCF_902635505.1. Classification (NCBI taxonomy): domain Eukaryota; kingdom Metazoa; phylum Chordata; class Mammalia; order Dasyuromorphia; family Dasyuridae; genus Sarcophilus; species Sarcophilus harrisii. The sequence goes on along the minus strand of NC_045426.1, from coordinate 146,319,576 downwards.
TTAAAGACAATTACAAGTGGTTAGCAATCCTTAAGCTGCACTGAGCAGTCTTCTACTGCTTTCTTAAAATTCAAACAAGTATTATTCATTCCTCCACTGTTTAATCTTAAAGACTAATTTTAAATAAATACATAGCAACAATACTCTATTAAAATGCTATGATTTAATGTAGATTTCTATTTGCATTATGAATCATTTTGTTCTGTTTAAATATTACTATATGTTGAATATTTGTGCCAACTATTTTACATGCTAAAAAACCATTAGAGAAATCCCTCTTCATTATTAATTCTGGTTTCAGTCTTAACTAGCTGCACAACTTTAAACAAGGCACAGACTCTGACCTTAATTTCCTCAACTACTACTTCACCAAGATATCTATAAGGAAAGGTATTTAAAACATGAGCTATTAAATAGGATCAAACACAAAGCTCATAAATTCCTGACTCTCAAACACAAGGCTACCTCCTTCTATATAGAATCTGAACTCCAATTTTCCTGAGTCAATCCAGCATTCTATCCACTATGCCATTATCGATCTTTTATCATTATCTGCAAGAAAACAGTAAAGAAAAAGAAATCACAGAATAGTATATTCACCCAGCTTCATTTTGGGAGAAACAGATGTCCCAAATATGTCTCACTCATCAGGAAAATACACTTACCTTAAGAGCCAATACAATTGTATAATAAAAAGGTATGGTTTTATATATATATGTGTGTGCATAATTTATAGTTATTCACATGTATAATTATATTATATATGATTATAATTTTTGTATGTATGTATGTGTGTATATATATATATATATATATATATATATATGTAAATAAAATTTAAAATGGCCAAACATTTTTGGATGAAAAACAATTCCTGTATGTATTATATTCTTCCTTATCAAAGTCTTATTCCAGCGTCTCAATATGACCAGATAATGGCCATCAAACACTACCCAAGTGATCTTAATTCGTAAATCCATTATCCTTTTCCCTCAATACTCACACTTCTAGTCTTTCTCTCAGAATAGAATACCCTGAACCAGGGAATCAGCACACTACAGCCTGAGGGCCAAGTCTAGCCTGCATTTTTGTACAGCTTACTAAGAATGGTTTTCACATTTGAAATTTTATTTAAAACTGTAAAAGCCATCTTACCTTAGTTCATTTTGCCTACCTTTGCCTTTGCCTTTTTGTACTCCTGAATTCTCTGTTATCATCTCCAATGATACTGGTTAAATGATCCTGGTTTCTCACCTTACTGCTCTAATAAAACAGAAAAAGGAGAAAGCTCATAGATCTCCCCCCTCTTTGACAAATGCTAGTATTGCTCTAGTAAGAACATCCTAAACTTCTGACCCTCCCCTTCCATGAACATTAGGCTCGTTTTTCTTTAAGACCTGACTGGTTCAGGGGACTTAAGGCTCTGGCTACTAATACAGCATGTTTTCTGTTCCCCTGGGTACAAAAGAATCAGTATATGAGTGATTAGAGCCTCTCCCTGAGGTTCATGCTTTAGCAGCATGAACAAGGCAGGGAAGATGTAATCAATTGAATCATTACTTTTTCCTGGATGACCATTCCTAGTTCCTTTGTTATGGCCAAGCAAATGTTTTTGTTTTGTTAACTGTGAAGCATCTTATGAATTTCATTTCATTCCAATTTTGGACCTAAATTATCAGGAAACTAATCTGATTCAGAAGCAAGTTCTACAACCTCTAAAAAATCCTTTTTGCGTCTTTCACTACAATCTCTCTAAGGTTGAGTTCCTAGAAATTCAATAACCATATCAACAGAGATGTATGTGTGCATTTGTAAGCTCCAAACTCCTGTTCTTTATTTTAAAGTGGATATTGCAACATCATCTCATAAGTATCTCTTATTAAATGTCCAAAACAGAACCAATTCTGTTTCTCCCTAAATTCATCTCTTCTGAATATTTTTCACACCTCTAATTAAATGTTCAAAACACAACTAGTTCTTGTTTCTCCCCAAATTCACATCATTTTTGTCATATGTACCACTTTTCTTTTAGTCATTAAAGCTCCCAAACTCATAGATGCCTCCTCACTTTCTTCTTCCCCGTCCTATCCAATCAGCTGTCACATCCTATTTATTTGACTTCCACAATATCTCTCAATTCTTCCATCCCTTTTTCCATATCCACAGGGCCAGTTTCCTAGTTCAGTCCATCATCTCTCACTTATTTAAATAGTTTCCTAATTAGTCTCCCTAGAGTAAGGACCCACTTAATTGACAACACTAAAATAAAATAAAAGATTATGAAAACAGCTAACCTAAAACAGGAGAAGTTACCTGATAGAAAAATTATAATTTTAATGACATTGAAGAATAAAATCTAACATATCTTAAAAAAAAAAAAAAAAAAAGGAAGATATTGAACTTGGAGGGGGAAAAAAAAATCATACTTCACTAACAGCTTAAGAAAAAAAAAGAATCAAAAGTAGGCATACATATATGTCAGTAGTTCTTGTTAAAAGAATAATCCACACATGTTTCAAAGATATAAGAGGAAAATTTTTGCAAACTAAATTATACATTTTCATATATGTATATGTGCATATATTTTCAGAGTCAAATACCTGGAATGTACAGCAAATACAAGAGTCCATCATGCTGTTAAAAGATTTACTTTAGTAAATCAAAATGCAGCCTTCAAAGGTTCTTTAAAGGTTCCAACAAGGTATGTACTTATTAAAATTATTAGTTACTCATTAATCATAAAAAGGAATTGTGTTCATCAATCTTCATCAACAAAAACAACTGAGGTATAAAGAAGGAGAACATAGCCAGTATGAGTTCACTTGAAAATGGATCTTCTAACAAATGGAAGTCTTCCAGATATTCCTGTATATGTCACATTGTATAGAATTCATCAAACTCTAAAACATTAGAAAGTCTCTTAAATGAGATCTAAAACTATTCAAGAGTTCAGCACTTGGCAAAAATAATTATGAAATTTATCTAGGAAAACACACAGATCAACACATCTAAGAATACTCTGGGACTAAAAATAATTTAAAAAACAAGAAAACTAATAGCAAGGCTGTGAAAGAATAGGTGCTACTAATCTGTTGCTGGTGAAACTCTAAGTCAACTGAACAATCTGGCAATACAGTAGGTTTTAAAAAAAAAAATCATTCCTTTTGACCCAGTAATTTAATTTTGAGCAATACACCCTTTAAATCATAAAAAGAAAAAGCTGTCTGTTCAATATTTTCATAGCATTATTTGCCATCCCCAAAAAAGTTGGAAGCTACCTAAATATTCAACAATAAGGAAATGATTAAACTTTGGTGTATTAGTGTTATGGTTAATACAACTAATGTAGACAAGAGGAATATAGGCATACCTCATTTCATTGCACTGTACTTCACTGATATTCCATTTAAAAAATAATAAAGCTGAGGCAGAGCCCAAATGGCAGAGAGTGAACAGGATTTTGTGAACTTTCCTAGTTTCCCTCAGTAACAGATCAAGCCTCTGAACAGATTTTAGTGACAGAACCCACAAAGATTTGTAGTGTAACAAATTTCCAACAGAAGATATCTTGGAAGGATTTCAAGAAAGTTCTGCCTCAATCAGGAGAAGGTGGGAAGGAAGGGACATGGCCCAATGGAGAGGGTCTGCTTAGGAATCTACAAGGAGGCTCTTAGTCAAAATACATAAGTTTTTGCTATTCTGTCCTGGTTCAGAAACCAGTGGATCAGCAGACTAGCTGTGAGACTTCCAATGCAATGACAGAAGGCAAACAGTAAGCCTCTGAACCCCAGCATAACAAGTGGGACTTGGCCAGGCCCAATACTGGAAAGCCAAGCAGTACTGGCCCTAAGACACCACAAAAGCCTTCATGCTGTACAGGAAGCTCAGGACAATTTCCCCTTTGCCCTAAGAGCAGACCTCAATCTTTAAAAAATGAGCAAAAAAGCAAAAACAGCTCCAACCATAGTTAGTTATTATGGAGAGAGGGAAGAACAGACCCTCAAACCCTGAGGACATTAAATGCAAACCATCTCATATGAAGCTCAAAGGAGGATATGAATTTGTCTCCAACTCAAAAGGCTCTCTTGGAAGAATTCAAAAAGGATCTTTAAAAGAGTTAGGAGAAAAATGAGGAAAGGAAACAAGAATGTTGTAGGAGAGTTTGAAAAAGGCAACACAGAAATTTTCTGGGGAAAAAAAAAAAAAACAACTTAAATAGATTTGGCAAAATGAAAAAAGAAAATAACTCCTGAAAAACAGAACTGGTGAAATGAGAAAAAAAAAAACAAAAAAACCTTCAATGAACAAAATAACTCATTTAAAAGTTCAATTGGCGAAATGCAAAAGAAAATTTAAAAAAGCTATTTGAAGAAAATTTACTAAAAATTAAAAATTGAACAAATAGAATTAAATGACTGGATGAGATATCAAGAACAGTTGAAGAAAATATAAACTACCTCATCTGAAAGACAACTGAGCTGGAAAATAGATCCAGAAGAGACAATCTAAGAATTATTGGACTACCTGAAAACCATGACATGCTAGAACCAAAGGGTAAAATAGTCATTGAAAAAAGCCAATCACCTCCTGAAAAAAGACCCCAAAATGAAAACTCCAAAGAATGTTGTAGCTAAATTCCAGAATTATCAGATTAAGGAGAAAATACTGCAAGCAGAGAGAAAAAATTCAAGTATAGAGGAGCCACAATCAGATTACCCAGAACCTAGCACCTTAAAGGAGAGCAAAGGGGAAAGGAAAAGGGGAAGAAGCTAAAAAGGGGGGGAGGGGAGATTAAGGTAAGTGGTGATCAGAAGCAAAACACTGGTGAGGAGGGAAAAGGAGAAAGAAAAGAGAAAAGTATAACTTGGGGAAAATAGGATAGCAGGAAATACAGAATTAGTCATTTTAATTTGGGATGAACTGTCGCATAAAAAACAAATTAAGGGTTTATAATAAGCTTATGTTGAGTAATCTTATCAGCACCATTTTTTCAGTAACATGCCTTAATACTTTACCTGTGTCACATTTTGGCAATTCTCACAATATTACAAACTTTTTCATTATTTTATCTATTTATGCCAATCTGTGATCAGTGATCTTTGATGATACTGTTGAAATTATTTGGGGGTATTACAAACTACACCCACATAAAATGGAATTTAGTAAATGTTTTATGTACCAATTGCTCCACCAATCTCCATTCCCCAATATTTTCTTTCTTTTTGGGCCTCCCAATTCCATAAAACACAACAATATTTCATTATTGTTTTATTTTGATAAACTGTCAACACCACCCCAACCTTCAGCAACCATTACCCAAATCAGTCAGCAGCTTATCAACATGGAGAACAAAATTCTCCACCAGCAAAAAAATTATGACTCAGTGATGATTCAAATGATGCTTATCTTTTTAGCAATAGTTTTTTTTTTTAATTAGGGCATATATGTTGAGTTGTTTAAACATAATATTACTGCACACTTAACAGACTACGATACAGTGTAAACAAAACTTTTATATGAACTGGAAGCCAAGTAATTCATGACTCGCTTTATAGCTGTGATCTGGAAGCAAAAGCATAATGTCTCCAAGGTATGCCTGTATAAAGAAATCTGCAAAAATCTTTATGAATAATGAGAAACAACAAAAACATACAGAACAAAATACCAACTAAACTACAACCACTTAACAGGAAAAAATCAGTGTGTGTGTATGCGTGTGTGTGTGTGTGTGTGTAAAACAAATCCTGATAAAAAGATTAACTGTGAAAAGTGAAATTAAACATAAAAAATTAAAATGCAAATCAGTTGTACTGATGTTGTTTACTAAATTTATAAGTAATCTACTTTTAAAAAAATAATTCACCTAAGCATTCACATAAAGTCAAAAGATATGAAAAATGACTACAGCTTATAATAACCAAGAGTCTAGAACTGATCCAAAAGGATATCTATATAGATGTGGATGAAGATGGACAATATACTGGGCCTAGAAGCTTGGGATAGTTAAAAAAAAAAAAAAAATCAATATTCTACTAACGGTATTATGTAACTGCAAATGAACTTTTAGTATGTAAAGAAACAAATTTGAGATAATCCAATGATAATGGAGAAACAGAAGATAGAAATAGTAGATGGCAGTATATTATCACTGCAAAACATATGCAAAAAGAAATCTGAAATATGACTGGAAAAGGCAATGGGCAGAACACACAGCCAGAAAATAAAAGTATGGAAAGCACATGTGCTACATATACCTGTCATCCACCTAGAAAGCTCCTAGCATTAGAGACACCCCTCTAGAAGATTTGTAAGACAAAGACATTTTCTTGAAATGGTTATTACCTAATTTGAATTCTCCTTATACTCCACTGTGCACATGACAATGTGTTTTTTTTTCTATATTCTATTTAAATTTTAAATAATGATTTTAAAAAGAAAAGAAAAAGAAAATAATAATAATCTTAAAGATACTTTACATCTCACCATTATCTATCATGGTTGGATATCAAGTAACAGACTCTCATCTATCAAGTCATTTTGGTGTACCTATCAGCAAATGGTAAAGTTGCAAAAGATGGTACAAAATTGTTTATGAATATCAATTCACATTCAAAAATGACTCCCAAAACAAGAGTTTAGGCCTTTTTTTGTGTTACAGACCCCTCTGACAGTATACTGAAGCACATGGACCCCTGACAGTATACTGAAGCACATGGACCCCTGACAGTATACTGAAGCACATGGACCCCTTCTCAAAGTGACAGATTCTTCAAAGTTAGTTTTATTTGCAATGTTATTGTATAAATTGTTTTCGTGCTCTTCAACAGTTCATACAATTGTTCCCAATTTTATATGAAACCATCATCTTCCTCATTTCTTATAGCACAATAGTATTCCATTATATTCCTATATCATAATTTGTTCAGCTACTCCCCAATCAATGGGATCTCCCTCATTCCCACCGAACATAAGAGTTGCTTCATCTTTGTATACTTCTATTTCTTTTTTTTTTAATCTAAGGTATAAAATTGATAATAGTGGTATTGCTGTATCAAAGGATGTGAAATTTAATAACCTTTTGAGCTTAGCTCCAAATTGTTTTCCAGACTCATAGAAAGTGCCTGTTTTCTCCAGAACCCCTCCAAATGAAGTAACATCTATCAAGTGCTTGGTACAGTGCCTAGGCATATAGCAGGTACTTAATGCTTATTCTCACTTTGTAATTTCCCTCCAGAATCCTTTTTTGCGTGTGTGTGAATTTGTTGCCCACCTTACATTATGAGGTAGAACCTGAGTTGTTTTAAATTCCATTTCTCAAATTATTAGTGATTTTCCTTTTTGTCAATAAGCTTAGCTTCCTTTCACAGAAAATTGCCTGTTTATATATTTTGACCATTTGTCAATTGGGAAAAGTCTCTTAAAATGTTTCTGAATGCCTAAAATTACAAAGAAAAATCTTTATTTTAAAATAGAATTATCAAAAATTTTACAAGTTTAAGATTTCAGGTTAAAAAATTCTGCTCAAAAAAGTTATAGCTGGAAGATGGCAGAATAAGAGATCATGAAGAAATCAGTTCTTCAATGCAACCCCTAAACTGATTAAAAAAAAAAAAAAAAATTCCAAAAGCCATGTAAAAAGGGGAGAGAGAATTCAGGGAGTAAGAAAAAAAGGCCTTAAAAAAAAATAGCTTTTCAAATAAGGAAGAAGAAACTAGAGACAGAATAGGGGAAGGGAAAAGAATAAACAATTTGGAAAAAAGCAGTAATTTTTTTTTTTTTTGAATGGACATATTTAATTATAAAATTTGTAGAATGAAAGGCCAATCAAAAAATTCTGCAAAATAAGGCCAAAAAACACCCAATCAAAAAATAGGTTAGTAAAACACAAGGAAAAAACGATAGTTCAAAGAAACAATCTTTAATCAGATTACCTGAAAAATACAAAGAAAGTAAGGGTCTAACAACCATTTTCCAAGGAATTGTCAAAAGAATTTCCTAGAGACTATTAAAATTAAGGATTTCAACAATCAACCTAATTCAAAGTCCTCAAAAATAAACATCAGATTAAAGTCACCCAGACACAATGTCCTCAAATTCTAGAGTACAATTAGAACGATTGTACAAGAAGTTAAAAGGAAAAATCCCTACAAGGTAAACCAATTCCAACTGCAAAAAATTATTCACCCATAGGAGGAAAAATAAAGTAGGAAAAGATGAAAACATCAGAAACAAAATTTCACTACAAAAATCTTCTAATATATCCAATTCTCCACAACATTACCAATATGGCAACATTATCTAGAATCTTTGATATGGAAATCAGGCCAGGAACAATCCTCCTAATTTTTGCTGAAGAAAATCACAAATCTGACAAGTAAATCAATGGTGATCATTTGGTAAAATTCTGAATTTCTTAACCACAAAAAATTACTTTTTTTTTTCCTGAGGCAATTGGAGTTAAGTGACTTGGCTAGGAAGTGTTAAGTGTCTGAAGTCACATTTGAACTCAGGTCTTCCTGACTTCAGGCCTGGTGTTCTACCCACTGCACCACCTAACTGCCCCAAGAAATTACTTTTTTATAAAGTTCTACACGGTTATCAGAACAGTTTGGAAAGAGGAGCCAGAAATAATGTTCCATTTCCTATCTTTACACAGGGTTAAAAAAAACTTTCCTCCTCACCTACATCTATGAGAATCTGTGGCTTCTTTTAAGACCACTCCAATTTCACCTTCTGTGGGAGGCTATTTTCATGTCTACTCAACTGTTACTGCCCTTCTAGTTTTAAGTATAACTTCCATCTACCCTATGTGTATAATGTATATAACCATTTATTTGCCTTTTTTCTCCTCTATCAGAATATAAATGCCTTTAAAAGCAGTGGCTGTTTCTGTTTCCTTTCTCTGTATTCCCAGTGCTTATTTATTAAAGTCACTCTAGAAACAGTAAACTTTAATCCCTCCTGACTATTGATTGGATGAGGGCAATTCTCAAGAATGCTACTAAAGGATAGGTAAAATGTTTAACAGTTATCCAAAGAGGCTGAAAAGGTCAGGTGGAACTAGGGTCTGAAAGGAATATAAAAAAAAAATTTGTATTTGACCCCTAGATATAATAGGGAACCACTGTAACTTATCAAGTGAGAGAAAGAACACTCTTTGTGAACAAGTCACTTAACCTGTTTTGTCTTAATTCCCTGAGAAGAAAATGGCAAACCACTTTGGTATCTTTGCCAAAAAGCTTCCCATGGATAGTATAAAACACTGGGTCATGAAGAGTTGAACCCGATTGAAAGACTGAACAAAATCAAAAACAGTAGAGCTGGGCTCCAATTCTACTAACTAGCTGATTCATCCTGGACTTGATCTCTCTTCTCAGTTCAATTGCTTCATCTCTAAAATGATCCAGTTGGAATTAGGTGGTTTTGAAGATCATCTTTAGCCTTTCATGTTTCTTCCTTCTTTTCCCACCAAGAAAGAAGTGATGACGACATTCTGATGCTGAATCTTGATGGGATTTTATCAATATATATTTAAATCTTTTGGCATAGCTCTGCCAATTTTTGTTGCTGACATGCATGATTCACAAAAAAAGAAATCTAGCCTCTTACTATCTTGTTGGATCCCATTTATTGACCAACAATAAATAGGCCCCAGCCCAAGCCTTCCTGCGTTATTGTGTGTGTGTGTGTGTGTGTGTGTGTTGGTGGTGGTGGTGGTGTTTTTTGCCTCATTTTTTTATCTAGTCTGAATAGGTGTTGTCTCAAACAAAGACCTGTAAAATCTTAGCTTAAAAAGGTATCCCCACTGCATTGGGAGCCATCTCCAATTATCTTAATCTGCATCTTGTCACTGAACCTAGATAGTCCAGGAAGAGAAAGGCAGGCTGGTGACTTTGCACAGCCCTCCTTCAATTAAATCCAACTCAACTGCAAGTTTTAACATCCTTCCTGAGCTAAAGATCTTCTTTGAGAACAAAGGACAAACAATAACAACAAAAAACTTCTAATAATGTGGAACTATTTCCTTTCTACCTAAGATGATGATATACATTGGATTACTGGGCTATTTACTTACAAGAAAAATTTTCTTTCATTTGAATTTTTATGCCCCATCAATTGGAGAATGGTTGGGTAAATTCTGGTATATTAATGTTATGGAATATTATTGTTCCGTAAGAAATGACCAGCAGGATGAATAGAGAGAGTCTTGGACAGACTTACATGAACTGATGCTGAGTGAAATGAGCAGAACCAGGAAATCACTATATACTTCAACAACAATACTGTATGAGAAGGATGTATTCTGACAGAATCAGCTATACCCAGAGAAGTAACACTGGGAAATGAGTGTTATCTGTTTACATTTTTTGTTTTTCTTCCCAGGTTATTTTTACCTTCTGAATCCAATTCTTCCTATGCAACAAGAGAACTGTACGGTTCTGCACACATATATTGTATATTTAGGATAAACTATAACATATTTTACATGTATAAAACTGCCTGCCACCTGGGGGAAGGGGGGTGGAGGGAGGGAAGGGAAAAGTCGGAACAGAAGTGAGTGCAAGGGATAATGTTGTAAAAAAATTACCCATGCATATGTTCTGTCAATAAAAAAGTTGTAATAAAAAAAGAAGAAGAAGAAGATGCCCTAAGAGCTATAGAGTGATGTTCAGGGAATTAAAGAGTACTTCCATTTTAGTGAAATAAAAAAGGATTCAAGAAAGAGAAGGCACTTGAGTGAGTGGTGCTGTATTCTAGAACTGACATTTGCTCATGACTAACTTTGTTATTTTTCATTGATTTCTTTTTATAAAATAGCATATATATATTCCCACAGAGAGAATAAACACTTGTCAAGCTGACAGAGAAATTAATTGCTTTCCCTGTTACACTTGGATAGTTGGAAGTGTCTTAGATCTCCATTTCAGAGCTGATATAAATTCTTTAACATAGTTCTGCTTATCTGGGTTCTAGTCCTGGAGACTAGTGACAGACAATGGCTATAAAACGTTAAATTTTTCCCCCCTTCTGCTTAATGAGACCCTTGGTGTTGAAAATTAAGAGGCTGAATAATCTTGATAGTATTGCTCTGATATAAACAAATGGTAGCTGAATTTGGTAATGTAAAAATGTAGGTGGGAATCATTTGATGCAGGAGTAGCTGAATGGTTCAGTGGACAAACAGATGGGTCTGCAGTCAGGAAGATCTGAAGGATCTTTCACTCTAAACCCTCCCCTCTTTTAAAAGAATTAACTTCAGTCAAAGGCTCCACCATCCTCTCAGGTTCATAATGTTAGTATTATCCTCAACTCCTCAATCGGTTCACTACTGTCCCCTTCCCTTAGTTCAAGCCCTCATAACTTTTTACCTAGATTACTGCAAAGACCTCCTGACTAGAATCCCTACCCCAAATCTCTTACCACTCCCCATCCTACACATTGACGCCAATGCAATTTTCCTTAAAGCCAAATATGACTACATGACTCTCCCACTCAATCAACTATATTTGCTCCCTATTGCTTCTAAATAAATGGTTTTAATGTTTTTAAAATATAAAATGTTTTTAATGAATTAAAAGATTTGCTTTAAACAAACTGAATTACAAATTTCTTTATATTCAAAAGTATTTAAGGGCATTACTAATGTGCTAAAAGCAGAGGAAAGAAGAAGAAAAAACTGACGTCCCCTTATCTCCAACAGCACACTCTAATTAAGGGAAAAAACCTATAAAAGAAAGTGCAGGTACTGAGCATAGGACAAGGTCTGGATGGCAAAGTCCAGAGGTACTTAGTTATAGAAGTAGGTCAGATGAGCTGGTAGGATCTGGAGCTCAAGAAGACTCCAGAAAGCTGAGACAGGGTAGATAGTTAAGATCTGGTGGTCCTCATCTCATCAGAAAAGGGTGTTGAAGACTCCCATCTCATCCAAAATTTGATTTGTCAAGCAGTTCAAGTTAAGTGCTAAGTTAAGGGGATATATCTGCAAGTAGCAAGTTTTGCCCCCCACCTAGCCATCCTGAATGCCAATACACAAATAGTTTATACCTGATCAGACATATGATAATTGAGGCAAGAAAATGCCAACTATAATCAAGAGCCATCTAACTTTCAGGAGGATGGCCAAGTGCAAAGTTCTTGCCAAACCCAATTTTCCCAATTTGAAAACTAAGAAATGCCAAAAATAAAGTAAAGCAAAAAAGAAATCAAAAGATGACTATATTGATCATCATATCCAAACAAATCTATACATGTTGCAGGCACTTATGGTTGGTTAAGCGTAATTTAAGAAAATTGAAGAATAAAATTTTCAAAACTATAGGGGGAAATCTCAATAAAACCAAAGATAGAGAGAAAGTATTATAAAAAATAAAATAACTGGCTTAAACACACACACACACACACACACACACACACACACACACACACACACACCTTTTGCACAAGGAGAAAAATCCCAAACTAAAAGGAGATGACTATTTCTAGAATTCTAAAGTAATAATATAGTAAGCTTTCCAGCAGGGTGTTGAGGCTTAATCCTGCAGCAGTCTATTCTTGTTCAAAATCAGTCCAGTGAAGCAGCAATAACAGACTCTGCCCCTAAATCAGACCATTTTGGAAACACTGAAAGTTTTCAGGTCCCCAGCCTGTCCCTAAAATAACACAATACTGAATAAATCTCTCAAGAAAGCAGTAGCAAGACTAGTCCAGACCTTCCTCCAGAAGTACAACAGAGCCTAACCCTATCCTAAAGTTTAAAGTCAGAAAGAAGGTTGGAAAAACAAGTTAACTCCTCCCCCCCAAAAAAAGACAGCCATACAAAGCTATTATAGTGGCAAATCAGGTCAACACACAAACCCCAGATGAGTGATCCCAAAATACCTACAATTGAAATCTAAGTGAAAAACACAGTATAGATTAAAAACTTAAAGTAGAATTCTTGATAGAGATGGAGGAAGAGGGTTGAGAGAAGAGGAAGAGAGAGATAAAAAAAAAAATTTATAAGCTTAATGAGCTCAAAGAAAAAACTGTTAAGGAAATCGACAGCTTAGTATAAGAGGTACAAAACCTTTCCCAAGAAACAAACTCCCTAAAAATTCAAAACGGACTAAATAGGAACTAATGAGTCCACAAAGCAAAAAAATATATTAAAACAAATTCAAGAGCAAAGACTGAAAAATATAAGAAAATGTAAGGTATCTCACAGCAAAAAGAACTGAGCTGAGAAATGGAGAAGAAAAAATTTAAGAATCATTGGTCTCTTTGAATGTCATGACCAACAGAAAGGACATCAACATGTTATTTCAATAAAAGAATATTGAATATCCAGATATCCAAGAATCAGAGGGCAAAGTAACCATAAAGAATTCACTAGTCATTTCCTGAAAGAAACTGCCAAATGAAAACTCCCACGATCATCCAAAGGAAAATCCAAATCAAAAAATAATAATAATATAGATAGACAGACAAGACAGATCTATTTAGAGTTAGGATTACTACAAGCACCCAAAAAGAAGAAATTCAAATATTGATGACCTACAATCAGGATCACCCATGACTTAGCAGTCACTACCACAAAGGAGTGAAGAAGTTAGAAAGTGATATTTCAAAAGACAAAGGATATGAACTTACAGCAAAGAATAACTTATCTAAGCAAAGTGAATATAATGCTATATGAAGAGGAGGGGTGTGAAGTGGAAGTTTAAAAGAGAACTTCCAAGCATTCTTGATGAAAGGATCAGTTAGATAGAAACTTGAAAACAGAAATGAAAAGATACATAAAAAGGTAAACATGAATGAGTAATACTGAAGGACTAAACAAAGATAAAATGCTTACATTCAATTATACAGAGATACGGTGTCTCCTGGGAACTCCATCATTCGAAGTCATAGAATGCAATTAGACAAGGCCCAGGAGGAATTATGTCTTGATGATATTAAGACTAGAAAGACAAGGGAAGAAGAAAACACACTAGGAGGAAGGAGAGGGAAAGGAAAGTCTGGGGAAATTATTGCACATAACTATTACATGCAAGCAGACTCTACAAATAAGGATGGGGATGTGACTAAAACTTGAACCTCACTCTTATTTGAACTAGCCACAAAGAATACATACACACACACACACATACATACAACATGAAGGCATACATATACACATTTAGAGAAAGAAACATTTCACTCAACAGAGCAATAATAGGAAAAGGGGATAAGGGGAATATGAAGGATGATTAGTCCTAAGTAAAATAAATTCAAAAGGTAAACAAAATATTTACAGCTCTCTCAAGATGGCAAAGAAAAGGAAATTGAAGGTGATAATTCATAAACTGGAGAATGAACAACTTATGGCATATAAATGTGATGGAATTGTATCATGCTGTTTCTTATCAGTATAATGACCAATCATGATTGCAAAGGAAAAATGATGAAATATGCTACCCACTTGGTGACAGAGATCAAAGGTAAAGGACACAATGCAAAATTAGTTAATTTTTTTTGATATAGCCAATGTAAAATTTTATTTTGAATGATTAAAAGTTTGTAATGAGTTTTGTTCTCAATATAGGAGATGGGAAAGGGAGAAGACAGATTTTGAGTGATTAAAAAATATTTTAAGTGATTAAGACCTCCACTAAATGAAGTGGTAGCCATGAGAAAAGAGAGAATGGAATAGATGAAAAACATATTTGTTTAGAGATAAAAGAGTTTTTAAGATTTAGTGACTGAAGGGTAAGGCAAAATGAGTCTTAATTTCAATATTTAAAATCTAAGTAAAAGTACACTGGTGTCAACATAAATGGAAAAGTTTGGAGGAATGCCAAATGTGGGTAGAGGGGACAATTTTTTTTTTAAAGTTGAGTTAAAGATGCCAGTGGCACATTTAAGTGAAGATGTTCAGTAAAAAGGTGATTGATGCAGGATTGGAATTCAAGAGATATTAGGACTAGATATATAGCTTGCAAGTCATCTCCATTTTCTCTATATACCTTCATTCAAAAAGTATAGATAGAAAAGGGCCTCATCGTAAGGAAAAAATGCTCTAAAGGTAACATTTATGCACCAAACTAAATTTTACACTGAATTACATTACACTAAAGATGTTTTCCAATGAAAAATTTTCAGGCTTTTCTTGGAACAATTTCAGAGCAACTCTTTAATACTCTTCAATTTTGCCCCAATGCTGGAAGGTAAGAAATAAAAAAATGAAAGAGAAAACAGGTTATGTTATTTGTCAAATGCGATCTCAATCTATACATAATTTTAAAAATACATCTATATCAATATAAAATAACCTTGATTTATGAGCTAAAATTATTTCCTTGCAAATATAGTCTTTATTTTGATCATGAATCTTTAGTGACAAGTTAGACATGATGATTCTTTTGTTTTGGTTTTGGAGAGTTGTTATGGGCCAGAACTTGAAACAAGGTATTAAGTGGAATTGAGGAGACAATAGTTAAATCTAGTTTAGCATTGATTTAATCCTACAACAAATAATGGCTACTTAGTTATATAATGATTGGTTTGTACTCAGTGTGGAGCATATAAGCTAGAAGCCTCAGCCAGGGAGATTCAGAGAAATTCGGAGAAGTTGGCAGAGGCAAAGGACTGGCAGCAGGAGCTCAAGCTCTTGGAACCAAGGAGAGAGATAGTCCTCTAAGAAAGCTAACCGGGCCCCAGCAAAGGAGACAGGACTTTGAAGGAGATAATAAAGGATTTGGACTTCAACCCCTAGCTACTCATGTGGTGACTACTGAACTGAAACGAAGGCTGCTCCCAGAGACCGAAATAAAATTGAACAGAGAACAAACAGGAGAGTGACATTTGGAGTGTCAGACTAGAGCAAGGGTTCTTAACCTTTTATGTGTCAATGCACCCCCTTGAATAGTAGGGCAGTTTCTTCTCCTAAAGTATATACCCCAACCTATGCCCAGGAATAAAAATTCACTTCTTGAGGAGTAGAAAAATTCTGTAAATAACTCAAATTTAAAGCTGAAAAATGAAGTCATACACAGTCCAACCTTCTCATTTCACAAATAAAGAGGGCCAGAATAGTGAAGTGACAAACATCATAAAGCAGAAGATGCTTAAAAAAGATATTTAAAGGAAGAAGACTGGATAAGAATTATTCAACGCTAAAAATAAAAAGAGAAAAGAGAGAGAGGAAGAGGGAGAGGAAGAGGGAGAGGGAAAGGAAGAGGGAGAGGGAGAGGGAGAGGGAGAGGAAAGGAAAGAAAATTAAAGAAAAGAAAAGAAAAAGAGAAAAAAACAGCCCCTAATAGCGTTGAGGCAGCAGTCAAGCAACTTAGCAAGAGCTGCTTCAGCCTGAATCACTGGGACCCCTAAATTTCATGTAGGTCACTTAAAAAAAAAAAATCTTTTTGATTTTTGAATAATTACAAACTCCTTGTACAAGTCCTAGAAAAATGTCTTTTTGTACTTTCCACTTCTTAGTAAACTGTTTTCTCTCAAGGTCACAGTGACATGTGTGACAATCATTTTTAGAGAAAGGACTGAATACCAAAAATCCATTTTTTAGGCATAAAACGGCTCTTCTTCCAATCCCCAAAATATATTCTTATTGTTGAACTTCCTTTCCTTATTATACACTATTTAAGCTACCTTAAAGGGCTAAATGTTTGCTGATAAGACATTTTTTAACAATGAGATTTAGTTGGATTTTTCTGTAGGTTCACACATTTTTAAGACCATCTCTTAATAGCACATTCAGAAAACTTTTCTATTTGACATTTATGGCTTAGAAAAAGAATAGTTTACAGTTCCTAATTACATCCCTTTAAAAGACTGGTGATTATGGGAGAGAACTACCACTAACCTTTATATGTTAACCATGTTATGTAGGATTTCTAAAATGTTAAGACTATCTAGAAAAACCCACCTGTATGCACTTCACCAAAAAAAAAAAAAAAAAAAAAAAAAAAAACAAAGAATGACACAGGAGTCTAGAAGAGGTAGAGAAATATTTATTTGATTTGAGTGAAGAATTCTATAGAGTTCATTATGATGGAATTTTTACTTCTTGTTCACTAAATACAGGAAAACAGAATTTTTAAAGTCTTTAAAA
Organism: Sarcophilus harrisii; assembly: GCF_902635505.1. Classification (NCBI taxonomy): domain Eukaryota; kingdom Metazoa; phylum Chordata; class Mammalia; order Dasyuromorphia; family Dasyuridae; genus Sarcophilus; species Sarcophilus harrisii. The sequence continues at coordinate 146,302,493 of NC_045426.1, read as the reverse complement.
AAATACTTATTTGTAGTATGAACACAAGAGATTTCTTGGTATGATGGAAAGATCATTTAAAAGTCTTACAAATTCTAGTGCTTCCTAGCTATGAGATTTTCTTAGGGCTTTTATTCATCCTTTTGGGACTTATTTTCTTCATTTCTCAGATGGGGAGAATATCGCTAAATTTCTCTCAGAATTGCTGATATCAATTGAGCAAATAATTTCTTTTTGGTCTTGCTTCCTCTGCTGTAAAATAAAGTACTTTCAGAAGAGCCAGGTAATTCCAATCTAGATCCTCCTATTCCAAATCTAGTACTTTCTTTCTAGTACATCACAAATCTATTTATTGAGATAGATTTACTGAAATTCAAATTAAGTGAAAGGCAGAAGAAAAAAACGTTGTTTGCCTCAGGTGTCCAGCAGTCATTAAATTTTCTTAAGCCAATTAAGTATGCCTAAGAAAAACTAATAGTCACCTCTTTTTTACCCTACCTTCCTTTAGGTCTCCCACAATTCCCTCATCCTCAAAAAGAAATCATTTGAGAGAGGATGACACTCTATAAAATGAAGAGACTGGAACTAGTCAAAAAGAACACACACACTCAAATGTATACATAGAGAGAGAGTAAGAAAAAGGGAAAGACACTATAAAACAAAGGGGCTGGACTAAACGACCTCTACAGTAACTTCTAGGTCTCAAACTATGATCCTTAGGAATATAGGTTTAAGGGCTAATGTTTTTTTCCTAATCTATACTCTTAAGCCACATTATCTGATATTAAAATAGTATACTGTTTCAGAGAAACCCCTTAACAACATGGGCTCTAGATTTAGCACTAGTGATACCTAGAGAATATATTATACATACATACATACACACACACACACACACATATAAATTACTTTCCTTCTATGCTATATTTTACAAATTAAAAAAAAAAAGTTTCCCCTCACATTTCTTTTTCCATTCCATTGAAAACTTTTAGGAAAACAAGAAAAACCAAAAATGCTTCTTTTTTTTTTCCTGAGGCAATTGGGGTTAAGAGACTTGCCCAGGGTCACACAGCTAGCAAATGTTAAGTGTCTGAGGCCAATTTTGAACTCGGGTCCTCCTGACAACTTCAGGGCTAGTGCTCTATCCACTGCGCCAACTAGCTGCCCTAATGTTTCAATTTTTAAAATAAGACAAATTAACTCAGAAAAATACAAATTGCCAACAATAAAACTTGTCCACGGCCTTAGAAAGGAGAGCAGTGTTTTTTGATCGGTGGTTCAGTGTATTTTAGCAAACTGTAATAATGTGTAAATTTGTAAAATACTTTGCACTAAGCCTAGTATACAGTAAGTGACTAATAAATGCAGTTTCCCTTCCTCCTTTTCTTCCTTTGCAACAATTTCTATATAATTACCATATTACAGTCTACTACTGAATCAATTATGAAGATCGAAATAAATACTGGCAATGACACTCCAAGAAAACTCACTTTAAATAGTATTTACTATTTTATTGAGCTTTTGTTCTGCGCTTTTTCCAACACATTTTGCTAATAACTTTTATATATAGAATTTTCACTCTAGCTTCTTGGATCCAAATTATCTTTTTGGTTACTTTGGGTTGCTCTCCTTTATAATTTTCTGAATTTGTCTTTTAATCAGATTTTTCTTTGTTGAAGGTTAATGGAATTTGTTTTGCATTAATAAACCTTCAGGATACATAAAAACATTTTCTCCATGAAGGAGAGAAGCCACATTCAATGACGGGGTCACAAAGATAAGAAATTTCTGAACATGAAATCAAATCATATGAACGATGCACAATAATGAAGTTGCAATGGTTCAATGCAATGATATCAAAAAGTGCAAATTTTTACTCCTGGACAAATTAGAGGCAGCTCTTTCCAAATTCATAGTAAAGAACACATTTCTTTATGGATATTTTTAATAGTCTTACTTTTTTTATATTAAACACTTCACACAAAGTCATGAACATGAATTAATCCATTTTGTAAATAATCATTCATTAAACACTGCATTTGTGGACTGGCAGGAGTGGGAAAAGGAAGGAACAGTCTCAAGAGGACAGAATTGAATTCATTCATTTGCTCTCATTCCTAGTTCCTAGGAAAAGAGGATGAAAACCTGCTTAGACGGGTTGTTCTAATTGAGCTTTTCAAAGGAAATACACTCTAGGGTAAAGTATTATTTGAACAGGGATTGGGAAAAAAGTTGTACTTTTGCTAAGATTATGTTTCTAAAGTCTTTTTAAATGAACAAAGAACCTTCAACAAAGAAAAATCTGATTAAAAGACAAATTCAGAAAATTATAAAGGAGAGCAACCCAAAGTAACCAAAAAGATAATTTGGATCCAAGAAGCTAGAGTGAAAATTCTATATATAAAAGTTATTAGCAAAATGTGTTGGAAAAAGCGAAGAACAAAAGCTCAATAAAAGTTATTAATTTAGACTGATGGGGAGTATTAACTTTCTTAGCAAAAAAAAAAAAAAAAAAAAATCAGACTATCAGAGAGAAGCATCACTTTAAAAAGTAAACCAAAAGGTAAGTTTAACCTGCCCTTACTATACAACATATATAGGGTTTTAATTAATACCTTGTCTAGCCTTGACATGGACAGAGATGCTTATGCTTGAGGTTGATAACTGGGGTACATAATTAGTTTGTGGATAGATTTCACAGGTAGCCCTTGGTTTCCTTTGTAAGCTAAGCTTATGTCTTTAAAAAAAAAAAAAAAAAATTATGAGAAGTAGTCCACAACTTCATCAAAATGCCAGAGGTCTAGACGTTAAAAGAAAATAAAAGTTAAGAACAACAGCTTTAGGCTCTCTCTAAGGGACCAAAAGCGGTTAAAGCAACACATTTCATGTCATAAAGCTGAATTGTGACAAAGCCTGAACAGAACACAAATCTTGTAGAAATCCAGACCACTGCTCTTTCCACTAGATGATGACCCACCTTCAAAGCATAACATTAAACAGTTAAAAAGGAAAACATTTACCATGAGATCATACAAAGGATCTATATGTAGGGATATCTAAGGAGGGACTTCAAAGCTTATCTACCCAAATCCTTCAGAGGAGGACCAGTACTGAACCCAGGTCCTATGATTCCAATTCCAGTCTGCTGATCCCCAAAGTGAAAAATTCCCCATTTTCACAACTTTCTATCACTCTTGATTTGGAGCTCACCTTTCTCCCATGACATTCTATTTTGTGTTATTATATTTTATCTGTGTGCATGTCATTTTCTTTTCCTCTCTCTCTCCAAAATAATTTAAGCATCTTTAAATAAAGGCGCTGTCAACTTTTTTCCCCCATCTCTATATCCCCAATTTCTAGCATAGTGCCTTGTATACGTTTTAATGTTTATGGAAAATTGAGACAGAAAAAAAGGCATTATAGTACCAGATAATACTGATTAAGCAACTCCTCTGCCTTTTATTCTTTTAAGATGTATATTCTCAAACCCTTTTCTTCCTTCTGGGTACCTCCTTAATTCTTTTACATTTTACCTTATACCTTACTACCCCCAATTTTATGTTATAACCTATAACACACATTTGCCAAACAGTAAAGTCAGTTCTCCAAGATAAAAAGAGAACAGAAATCTAATAATTCTATATTCAACCCTCCATCTGTGAAAAAAGAAATGGAAAAATAGCCTCCAAAAAAAACTCTAATTTTCCTTTCTGGCTTGATCCTCTTCCCCCTAAAAATGGTTGTAAACATATCAAAATACAAGGGATAAAATTTCCCTTTTTCCTTCTCCCTTTGGTGCTGGAAGTAACTGTGATGAAAAGAACAATAAATCTATATTCACAATACCGGAGTTTTAATCCTGGCTCTGCTGCTTACCTACCTATGTTACACTGGACAAGTCACTTCACATCTATTTAATCTGTAAAATAAGGGCAGCTAATTGGCACAGTGGAGAGAATGCTAAACAGAATTTAAATCTGACCTCAGACATAGTAGTTGTGTGACCCTGAGCAAGTCACTTAACAATATTTGCCTCAGTTCCTCATCTGTAAAATGAAATGAAAAAGGAAATGGCACTCCTGTATCTTTGCCAAGAAAAGCCCAAATGGGTGATGATAAATCTGTCATAACTGAAATGACTGAGCAACAACAAAAATGAGGGTAAAGAATTACCTTGACCTCTCTAAGATATCTTTCAGTTCTACATCAGTGACCCATGATTCAGGGTAAATAAAACGGCCAACAGCCCATTTAAAAAGCAATTCTCCAAAGAGGTGTCATTAGGTTTATGGGCAAAGAAAAAGAATAGAATAAGAAATTTAGGGAAAAGAGAAAAATAAATGTCAGAGTATATTTATTAGTGGACCACAAGCAATTTACTATGCTTATGGAACCTCAGGTTTCCAATTCTGAACCAAATTAAAAGCTGATTGTAAACATACACAAAACTTAAAAACTTAATCATGATAAATTTAAGTGGATGGATTTGGCTGAACTTCTACAACACTCAAGGATTAAAGTTCCAGGGAAGTCAGCAAATAGAAGAATGACCTAGGAATCTGGAAACCTAGGTTCAAGTCTTCCTTAAATACATACTATCAAAGTTCTTGAACCAAACAACTAGGATTCATATATTTCAATATGGATTGGCAGTTGCCAATGTGTATAGCAAGAAGTCTCCTCACTGGTCTCCTTTCTCCTTTACAACATTGGAGGGGGGCTGGGGGAGAGCACAAACTCTGACCTCAAAAAAATAATTCTAACCAACCAACTACTTACTACAAAAGAAATGAAAGAATTGGAAATCCTGAAGGAACCAATATTCTAGGAGATTCTGGTGGAAACTATTTTCAACAAGTAATACAGTCAAGAGACACAGAAGACCTCCAAAAATAAGAACAACACTCAATTACCTCCTTAGGCATTGCATTAAACATTTAAACTCTTTCTCCAAATTTCATCTTACTAGATTTATCCCAATATTCTAATCATTTGAGATCTTTTTGAATCCACTCATCCAAATTCTTAAGCTATCTCTCCTCTCTGTCTAATCTATACATATAATAGGCATATTACCAATGCCTTCATTTGTGACATAAAAAAAAAAAAAAAAAAAATCAAAGGTCCTTAACTGAGGGGAAACAACATTGAAAGTTTTAAATTCCCCTAAACATCAGGTAGAAACTTTCTAATGAGCTCCCATCAACTCTCCCTCCTACTAAATTCGTTCCAGTATAAGAGGGTAAAGTAGCCCTTTTAACAAAGCGGATTAATCCAATCCAGTAAATTCCAGCTTCTCTGTTAGTTCCTTCCCAGGTTACATTCACAGCTCTGCAGAATGAAACATAAAATGAAATAAACTAGCCTTCACTTTGCCATCTTCTCAAGCTTAAATCATCTCTGTCCTCTCTTTTACTGCTAAAACTTTTACAAAGAAAAACTTACCTTAGCTACCTCCACTTCCTCAAACTTGATAATCATCTGTTTTCTCAAGTCCATCACTATACCTAAATTCAAAGGATGCCAAGGACTTCTTAATTGCTATATCCAACCCCTTTTGATTAGTCCTCATTCTTCCTTGACTTTCCAACACCTTTAGCCATAGTTGACTTACTCCTTCCCTTCTGAATACTCTCCTCCCTAGTCTTCCAGAACTGCTCTTTCCTAGTTCTCTTCCCAGGAGGCTATTCTATTAGATCACAAAATTTCAAACTTTAAACTTTAAAAAGCCATGAATTCCACTTATAGCAGACAAAGAACACTCTTTACACTATCCCCTGACATTTATTGGGCATTAATCTTTGCTTAAAGGAATCCAGAGAACAAAGGAAGCATCAAAAAATAAACTACAAAAAAAAAAAAAAAAAAAACACCTCACTTCTTCAGAAGAAATCCAATTTCCTACCTAAAATCATTTACACTATCATAAAGTAGACATAAATCTTAATGATAAAAGATTAGAAAATAAACACATGCACTAAACTAAATGCCAGAATCCAAGAGGCAATAACCTCATTAAAAATGTTGTTGGCTTGAAAAGGAAAAAGCACTCTCCAACAATAAGCTGAAGATCAAACATTGTAAAGAGGATAAACATTACTTCTAGAAAGAAAAGACATTACCTAAGGATGCTGGCAGAGGAGGAAGAAAATTCAAGTTTCTAATGCATCACCCTCCTTTCTTAGAGGGGTGTACATTGTTGCATTCAGAGGTAGGTTCCTTTCCTAGGAAAACTGGTTTTGCTTAAGTGGTTTTCTATATTAAAAGGAAAGGATCAATCATGGGGTATAGGGAAAAAGGGTATACCTAGGATTGACTGACAGAAAAAAACAAAAGGTATCAATAAAACTTTTAGGAAAAAAAACTTGAGGGAAAAAGTTTAAGATTTCTATTCTGAATGCAAGAAACTGGTAAATAATCCCTTTTTGATCTTTGAATAACTAAAAATTCTTCTGGATTCTAATTTTCTGGGGGGGAGGGGAAGTAATTAATCAAAAATAAAAACAGGTAAAGATAAATATTTGGGAAAATCTGGAAAGACATTTTCCTTGTCATAATTAACATGTTGCAATAATAATTCAAAATTAGTTAATTGTCTTTTTAAAGGAAATTTAACAAAATAAAACTAAATTAAAATTACATGATATGAGAATCTGCCCATTAAAATGTGGACTTAAAGGAAGAAAACAAAATCATTACAAAAACTTGTGTATTAGGACTTTTAAAACTTCAAGAAACAGTCAGGCCTCTAAGGCTACTGGTATCATTCTATCTATTCTCTGAAGGACAGATACCAATTTAGTGACACATTTATTCGCTCTATTCAATCATATATATATATATATATAGCTGAATTTTCTCCCACTACCAACAAAGGGCTCATTCTTTTTACAACTAAACTTCAACTTTAAAAAAGGGATGGGATGTGGGATATTGTTTCAAAGGTTGTCAGCATAAACTCTAGAGGAAAACAATACTCTAATATCTTTTCTAAAAATCAATACAGGTTTTTGAAAAATGGTCCTTAGTTGTTCTAAACTAAACATGCAGAGAAATCTATACTCCTTCTAAAATAAATATAATGACTATTTCACATATTTAACTGTAAGCAAAAAATAATTCACATGTTTAAATTATTAGATTCATTAAGCTAAAACTTATTAAAAATAACCTTATTGATCTTAAGTTAACATTTAGCCTTAATTATAAGTAAAAAGACACACAGACTTATGTTTGAGGCCTAACTAAATTTGAGCTGCAAGAGATATATCCAATTTCCCATATTTTAGAATATGGGATATTAAGAAAGTTTCACAAATGGACTGGTGGAAAACATTTCATAAAACCAAAAGATATGCATTAACCACATAGACTGAACGCCAAAATATTTACAATTCACAAGTTCTTTTTTATAAATCTGTCTCCTCTTAACAGAAATTTCCTTCATTTTTTGATGGAGATGGGGAAATGAATCTTGATATAAGTAGATAAGTTTTGTTATTAGTTTATAGAGAATAGTATTGGAAATGAAGACAAGCAAAAATGCAAGAAACTACAAGTCTAGCAACACAAGATTACTAAAATCACAGTTTACTCAAAGAAATGTTAATTTTTAACACACCACATAATACTTACAAAATCCAACAGGACTGCACAGGAAGGTGTCAATTTTCTCTCTGGAAGTGGAATCTTCACTTTTTCCAGTTTGTGTTTTTATTTTGTATCCTTTGAAATAATATCCAAGTTCCTTGAAGGTACCTGACTTGTGGCTATTTGACATAGAGCTACTTCAAGTCAGCTACCCATCCTTTTGTTTTAAATTATTCATATGGCTATTTCCAGAATTAGTCTTGGATTTAAGATTGTGAAATCTTCTGAAACCTTTCTTCTTTATTATCTGGTGTACATGTCACTGTCATAAGCATCCACTCCAGATGAAATATCCGTTTTATAACACAAAAAGCAAAAAACAAAAAGCAGATTTCACATCTGAAGTGAAGAGCATTCCTAAGCATCAGCATATAGAGAGAGACAACAGCTATCTCAATACCACCATATTGCTGGTTAAAGGCAACATTTTAGAAAATATATTTACACTTAAATAAAAGAAGAAAAAACCTCTGGATTCTATTATCTCTTCATTTAGAAAAGAGGATGCATGGCAAAGTGAGAAAGGTGGACTTCAAAATACCTAAAATTTATAGTAAAGGTAAAAATATCTGCCATGAAACTTCATCAATGTTTAAACAATTTTGAAAATGTTTAAACTATTCAGTACACAGATCAAACATATCTTACAGCTCTGGCTTAAGAACATTAACTAAAAAAAAAAAAAAAGAATCAGCAAAATTCTGCCAGCTGAACTACTTTAACCCTTAAAACGATTTGTTCTGAACCAAAATACTGAAGAAGTGCCTGTATTGCTGCGGTGGAGCAGTGAAATTGTTCACTGATGTCAATTCACTTCCAAGTTGTTTCTTGCCAGTCTTAATAAACTTCTGGGTCAAAAATATCCAGTCATCATAATTCCAAATAATGGCCACTCCAAATATCCAAGGTTTTTTTAGTTTTTTTTACACAAATAACCTAGAGAGGGGAAAAAAGTTATTACGTCTTTGTGCTTTAAATCACCTGTGAAAGTTTCAAAAACAACTCTACACAAGCTAGTAAAGAACGACTAGTGGGCTAGGGCTAAAAAGAAACTAAAGATCAAAAAACTGCAGACGAAAAACTAACCAGCACAAAGAAGTGACTGCCCAAGGATACTGTATTTACTAATAAAAACTCTTGACTCTGAGGGGAAGGGAGGAAGAGGAGTGATAAGAGAGGAGGGAACGGTAGATTACATAGAACTACACATCCGGAATCTTCTCCTCTCAGAAAAGACCCGAGATGCCTCTCAAAGTACGACAGTTCTTATTTTCAGAATACCTTGGTCCCATCCACACAGCTCGGGCAGACACAGGTGTTGACGCCGCGGGGTTAGCTCTAGATGTTACTCCCGTCGGTCACACAGGAGGGACAAAAATACTAAGCCTCCATGGGAACGTTTAAAAAGAAGGGGGCGGGAGGGTCATTCTTCGATCAGACAAGTGTGGGAAGAGGGGAGATGGGGCTTAAATGAAGGCGGGAGCAGGGGGGGGTAAAAAAAAAAAAGGAAGCTTTCCCAAAGGGAAAACTTCCCCCTCCCAAACTGAAGGTGCGAGTTCTCCTTTCTCGGGATTAGCTCGGAAAAGAAGACTTCCATCTGCGCTGGGGGAAGGGAAGTCCTTCTCTCCAACCTCCAGGGCCGGTGTCTCCCTCCCTCCCGAGAGGGCAGCTTGTCTCCCCCGCCGCGGGACGAAAAGAACCGGTCCCGGTCCGGCTCCGGGGAGGGAGCGAGATGGGCCGGGAGAGGGAGGAGGACCCTGGACACGGACGCCGTGAGCCAGGGGTTAGGAAGCGGGATGGGGAGGGGCGACCCCAAGCGAGAGGAGGCCGTCGGACCTACCTCCCTCTCTGGCCCAAAACCAGCCCAGCCCCCCGGGCGACGACGCCGGAGCAGCCACCAGCGCCACCCCAACGGGAAGCGAGAGCTGGTCCCACCAGGGGCCTTCGTCGTCGCCCCCGCCCCCTCGAGCTCCCCTCCTCCTCTCCCTCCTCAGACAACCTCGCACCTCCCCGCCCGCCGCCGCCGCCGCCGCCAGCTTCGCTCCCGACAACCCCCCCTCCAACGCAACCCCAGCCCCGACGGTCACCCCCCCCCTCCCCAGGGGACCCGTCGAGGAGGGGGAAGGGAGCCGTTACCTTCCGCCCCACCGGAGGTGCCCCTGGCCCGGGGGTGTCGCTGCGCTCGGTCCCGGGAGGAGGTTTTCGGTACTTTGAATAATCCCCTTTTGCCGCTTTTCCCTCCCCCCACAGCCAGACTCAGTCCCAAAATGGCGCCGGCCCGATCCGCAATGTTCTGCGCCAAGTCTCGCGAGATCGCGGAAGGTGGCGATGTAGGGAGGAAACGAGTGTGGTTGCGAAGGCGAAGGGGGAAAGAGAGGGGGGGGCGGGGCGAGGAAGGAAAGAGGAGGTGGGAGAAAGGGTGTGGAAGGAGCCGAAGGAGGGAACGAAGTGGGCGGGGCAGCGGGAAAGAGCCGATTCGAAAGAGAACGTTCGGGCCTAAGCAACCGTCGACGCCGAAGTCTCCGAGAGGCTCCTCCCTCCTCAGCGGGTGACTGGAGGAAGCGGAAGGAAGGCGGGGCGGCGGGGGCGGGGCTTCGAAGGCGGACCCCGAGGCAGGGGCGCGCGGGGGGCGGTGGCTCCGCGCGGTGACGTCAGAAGCAGCTGGAGCCGGGGATTACCCCCTGCTGCTGACGTGATGATGGTGAACAATCGGGAACGTTCGGTGGAAGGGGGAATTCCCTGCCGCTCCCCAAGGAGCCCCTCCTCCCTCACCCGCCCAGAACAGTGGGGAGAGAAGGGGGAGGGGGGAATAAAGGGGCGGAGAAGGAAAGATGGGAAAAACGAACCCTGAGTGGAGAGAAAACAGTCGTCGGTTTGCAGACGCGCGGCGGCCGCGGTGCATATCCTACCTAGCAGCTGCCGTGCACGCATTTCCTACTCTTGTAGTTTTGCGGCGCTTTGGGGAAATGAGAGATCACATGGTTGTATGTACACACAACCGTGGGCGGGAAAAGGGAGGATCTCTTTGCAGCTCCGGGGCTGCAGGAGCAAATAAAAAAAAATAAAAAATAAAAATAAAAAAAAAGCAAGGCGTATAAGCGACAGCATGCAAATCCACGGGCGCTGTTTAGCATGAACAATTAGAATAATGATAATCATCATAATTATAATAAAAATAATAGTGATGATGATGATGATAAATCTGCGGCAGATTAAATTTAAAATCCCGGAAACCGAGACCAGATTCTAGCTAGGATGCTTAAAAAGAGTTCGTGCATTTAAGGCAATAACACCGTTGTCGTTCCCTACGCCCGACCTCCAACCTGGTAAATAAAACCTGTGCACTGGCCACGGGAGCTTCCGTTTAAGGCGAACTAGGCTATTTCTCAGAATGGTTTCTACCGAACCTTCTCGACGAGTATCTCTGCATTTACCTGAACCTTCACCCCACGCAGAGGAAGCGACTGATAGTGGGGGCCGCCGTTTGTCCCAGGGGGTCGCCAGTGTCATTAATAGAGTATTTAATAATGTGTGTTTAATAGACAAAGGCTCCGGTGGGGTTTGTAGTTAGTAGTTCTCCTTGTCTTCGCCAAAGAAGGTTTGAATTAAGAAGAGGATACAATCATTCGCTCCCCGGTATTATTTTTTTTATTGTTAAAGGTAAACCTCGAGAATTCCATGGTATGCCGGAGCAAGGAACAAGTTTCCAGGCAAGCTAGGCGGTTTGCACAAAGGCTGGCGTGGCGAAGCTGGGGTTTGCTCTTTCCAATGCAGTTCAACAAATAGATACATAATAACGTGTCCGACACAAAGTGGGGGAGGGAGAGTACCGGTGAGCGTGTGCAGGTTCTGTCTATAAATTGTACAGCTACCCAACTCCATAGCGTTGACTCACCTGGGAGGTCCCTGCACCAACAAAAGCAAGTCCATTTCCTGCTCCCGTACAAAACAAACAACGTGATTTTGAGGCGTCTGAGGAAAACAGGAAAGGGCTGAATAGCATTTGAGCTGAGTTTTGGGGAAAACCTAAGGACTTAAGCAGGGAGGAACAAAGAATGTGCGTTTTCAGTGTAGGAGAGAGACAGTGCAAAATGTGAGGAGCAGCAAGAAAACTAATCTGGCTAAAACAAAGACTTTATGAAAGGCAGCAACATTATGTTATAATTACTAAATTACAATATGAATACATTATTATTATAAAACAAAATGGAAAGGGTAGATATTATATATATATATATATATATATATATACACATATAACTAATCCTAAAAGAATTTAATATTTATGAATCATGGAAGTAACTGGTTTGAACGTCGCTTTGGCTCCAGTATGGAGGATGAGCTGAAAAAAAGGGAGAAACTTAGGATAAGACCAAATAGGAGGCAATTACAACAGCCCCAGAGAAAGGTTATGAGGGCCTGAATCACGTCAGTGGAGAAAAGGAGACATTAAATAACTTGTGGAAGTAGAATTAACAAAAAAAAATAGTAAATGATAAAAGTGACAGAAAAGTAGGCAATGGAAAATGACCTCAAAAATGTAAATCTGTGACTAGAAGTATGATGGTGGCTTCAACAGAAATCTGGAAAACTTAAATATACTAAAAATATCTGAGTTTTTATTTAAGCCATCAGAAAATGCAGAATGGGCTCATCTCCAAGCTTTTCAGAAGTCAGGAAATCTATGACTTCTCTTTCTATAGGGCTCCACACAACCCAGCTTTCTATTATAATAGTCCACGTGACTCACAGAAGCAACAAATAGTTGCATTCCTCCTTGATGCTCCTGGTTCCCATCTTTGGTGATCCTTCATAACTTTTAAGACTTAATAATTGGTATACTCTAGGGCTCTGAGTCCCTCTCCCTTCATTAAGATTCCTTCTCTCTTTTAAAAGCCAAATCTAAAGGCCAGCTTAGGAATATGCACTATTTTTCCTGGAATGTCAACTCCATGATCCTCTTCAATAACTAGTATCAGCAGTTTTCAAGTCCTTTAAAAATTATGTGAACAAGATTCCTGTTTAAGCTGGCTGCCTGAATGGAAAAAGGCAGCCTAGGTCTCACACATTTATTCTAGAGAAAAAAAAAAACCAAAAAATTGCAATAGACTGAATAAAAACAAAGAAATCCAAAGAGAAACAACAGTAAGTGTTTTCATGTACCCCAGAACTGCACAAAAAGTCAGAGAGAAGATTGTGGACAACAGAAAAGGGGTGCCACCAAAGTAGACAATCAAGATGATAGATGATGACTGGCAATAGGCCAGAGACAACTGTAGCCTGTTATCTCCTGAATCTGGAATCAGTAAGAATGAAAGGCTCCTACTAAAATGCCCAAAAATGATCCAAAAACTAGAGCATAGGATTTGGACACGGGTACTAGTGACATCCCAAGACTTATTTGTTCACAGTTTGATAGCACTTTGAGATGCACTAAAATGTCCTAAAAATGTATTACTCTGAGTCTCCAAATCAAAGGAGAAGTAAAACCTACCATCTCTTACTATAAATATGCTCTAGGAGGTATAGGTTAATACATGTCCAGAACAATGCATGTCAAGACCAAGCAGATTTGGCTCCCCAACCCAAAAGTATAACAAGGACCTGACCCTGGCCTTGGCCCAAAGCCCTATTTCAGGAATTAAAGTTGGGAAATGAGTGTATAAAAAAAAGACATAGGCCAAAGTATTATTACAGATCATGTGCAAATCAAGACATTGCTCTTGGGATGTCATTGGTTCTCTTCAAAAATGAAGGATGGACAACAACAACAAGAAATCTAAAGATACCCAAAAAGTTCAACTTGGAGAGAATAACACCACTTCTAATGGAGGCAGAGACTCAAAGGGAAAAATTGTGTTTTGAATAAAATATTTAGATGAAACAGAGCCACATATAAAAAAAGAAGTAGAAGCTTTTAAAGAAAAAATTGAAGGGAAAATAAAAATGTTAGAACTGAAAGTGTTAGATCTTACTGACACAATGAACTCTCTGAAAACTAAAATAGAGAACAGAAATCAATGACTAAGAAATAAGAAACATTAGAACAAAATCAGATAAATGGGAAAATAGAAAAATGAAAGGTGAGGGTATTTGCTTTTGAAAACAGGAAAACAGTTGAAGACACAGGTTAAGAATGATCAAGCTCCCTAAAAACTATTCTCCCTCACCAAAAAAAAAAAAAAAAAACACCTTAGATACTATATTTAAAGAAACTATAAATGAAAATTGTTCAGATCAATTAGAACAAGAGGGCAAAATGAATAGAAACCCCATTTATCTACACAAAGTGTTTAATTTGGAAACATATCCAACTTGAAGGAAACAAAGAAAATGAAAAGAAAAATGATGGGAGAACGGGGAAGAAGAAATAGGAACAGTCCAAAGCAAAATAAACTTCAACTTTGGAAGATGAATACTAAAGAGAGTATTAAAAGGGGAAACACATAAAGGAAAACACATAAGAACCAGTGATAGGACCCTGGAGAAGAAGAAATAGAGGGACAGTGAGGTGGAAGCTGATTGCTTAAGTTATAAACACTGGTGTTGATTACATTTTATCTTTTATGGCCTTATATTTTATAAAATTGAGTAGAGAAGGACAAAGTGCTAAAAGAGGAAATAGTGTAAGAAAATACACAATTAACAATCATATCAGTGAATCTGAACAAGATAAATTCTTATATCCAAGATATAAAATGAATTAAATAATAAATGAACAAAAATGATTTTTCAACAGAAAACTAGTAAAGGTTTATGAACAAAAAGTTTTTTAAAGCTGAAATCTAAGCTATCAACAGTCATATGAAAAAAGTTCCAAATCACTAAGAAAAATTAAAATTAAAATAACTCTGAGGTTCTTTATACTCACCAGTTTGGCAAAAAACAATAAAGGAAGATGACAATTGTTAGAAAGATGTGGGGTTGAGCAGGAGAGATTGGAGCCAGCTCCAGCTGACCCAAGAACAGATTGTCAAATTTTTATTGTAAACATTTACACCTCAGAAATCAACAGATTACAAATCAGGGCTTAATTTATTGTTTGATTGTTTTTCTAGACTTAAGGAAATGAGAAGAGAAAATATTAATAATGCAAATTAAGTTTAAACCTGTATTTTGAGTATTTTATTTTTGAGTCAGTTTTTGAACATTTATCAGCACATCCTGGAGTACAAGGCACATCAATGCAGTATTAGTAAATTATGAATAGGTCCAGGCATTCTGAAAAGTAATTTGGAACTCTAGCCAAAATATCTTTTGACTTCGCAATACCACTATGGGGATTATATCTCCAAAGAGAGAAAAAGGAGAAAGACCCATTTGTACAAAATATTTATAACTTTTTATTGTAGCAAAGAAATAGAAACTTAAGGGAATGTCCATCACTTGGGAAGTGGCTGAACAAATTGTTCATTGAATGAAAGGGAATACAAGAAACAATTTGAGACAGTTTCATAAAATCCAAAGAAGACCAGTATGAATTGATTCAGAATAAAAGAAGTAGAGCTAGAAAAAGAAAAAAAACAATGAAAATGCTATAAAGAAAAAGACTCTTTGAAAGACTTCAAAAACTCTGGACAAAGCCATGACTAATCACACCACCAGAGATAAGGAAACATGTTACCTACAGAAGTGATAGTCACTATATGGATTTGATTTATCTAACTATGTATATTCCTTATACTATTTTTAGTTTCCCTTTTTAAATTGAGGAAAGGGAAAGAAATAATTAAGAGTGATGTCAAAGGGAGGGAAAGGAGACTAATTGGAATGTGTATATAAAATGTACAGGAAAAAAAAAAAAAAAACATAGAAATTCACCAGAAAACATAGACACGAAAATGTGTTAAATTTATTATATACCAGAAAGGAAAAATAAGATCTAAGGAAAAGAAATTAATGATATCATATACAATTCTTTTTTTGTTTGTTTTATTTTGTATATGGAAATGCTCATTGGTTTGGGTTTTGGTGTTGTCTTTGGTGTTTCTTAAGATAAGGTATTTTTTTTTATTTTAAAATAAACCCCAAAAAAAAGGTTTAAATAGGGGCAGCTAGGTGGCACAGTGAATAGAGCACCAACACTGAAGTCAAGAGGACCTAAATTCAAATCTGACCTCAGACACTTAACACTTCCTAGCTGTGTGACCCTGAGCAAGTCACCTAACCCCAAATGCCTGGGGGGAAAAAAAGTTTAAATAAAGTAGCCCTGAGCTGTGCTTGTGCCAAAGAAAGGACCCCTAATGAGGGGAAACTTTGGAGAATGGATGTAGAGTGGCCTTTTACCTAAAGATAGTAGTTATTTCTGGTATTCAAACATTTAAAATGATCAAATGAAACTATATATGTAAAGTGCTTTGTAAATCTTAAAGCACAATATAAATATTATCATATCATTATTATTATTTCTCTAAAAATAATCTTGCCATACAGATTTCATCATACCCTTGAGCTGTGCATGCTGGTTACACTAGGAAATTAAATAAATAAAAGGAGAATTTGTCTTAGGCCCTTTGCAAATGTATATAATTAATAATAATAATTGTTTTTGTTTGTAAAAATGCCATGTAAGGAATGAAGAGGATTGCATAATGGTGAGATCTGTCTTGAATAAATTTAATAAAACAGATTGAGGCACAGACTCCTAGCAAGATCAGTTTATTAACAGTTAGGTATATAACTCTTAACAGAGTCAGACTGATGACCTCAGCAAAACCAGCAACCCCAAGAGAAGGAGGGAACTTTTTTTTACTAACATACAAAATAGAAAGGGTCCTGTTAGGCCTGGGGAGAAGGTGAAAAGTTAAAGGGTTGGGGAAAGAGCTTTATGATTGGATATATTGGAAAAGGTGAGCTAGCATGGGGTGAAGCTAATCTCACCCTTCTCTAACGATTAGAAGGTGTTAATTGTTTTATGGGACTCATCTGCATCTTCTAATCTTTGCTAGGGGATCAAAACTAACAAACTTGCTGTCTCCTTGGAAGTGATTAAAAGCTCCCCTACCTCCAGAAAGCAACCTGTCTTTTGGGGATGGTAATTTGTGGGGCTTAACAAACCAATATCCATGAGGTATCCCAGGGGATAACTGCTAGAGGATAGCTTTTCTTTTAAACTAATTTGAAACTAACTCAGAGAAAGCTTAATTCCTGAATTCAACTCAAAGATAAAGAAAGGTGGCTTTAGGTAAATGCAGATTCAATTATAAAAGTAATACATTGTAGAACCAGTAGAGTAGACATGATTTCAATTATGTCTGACTTTTGTGAACCCACTGGGGTTTTCTTGGCAAAGATGCTAGAATGGTTTGCCATTTCCTTCTCCAGTCATTTTACAGATGAGAAAACAGGTGAATATGTGACTTGCCCAGGATCACATTAGTTAGTAAGTATCTGAAGATCAGATCTGAAGATCTGAAGAAGATTTGAATTCAGGTCTTCCTGAGTTCAGGATGGGTACTCTAGCTACCTGGAGAAACTCAGTATTATTAATTTTTATCTTATCTTTTCAGTATCAACATATACCTGACCTGAAGATGCTTGAAAAATTGGGTTTTGATTAAGGCATTCTTTGGCAAATTGGTTGACTCTTCTTAGTTTTGATTAACCAAATTTTCTTACTTCTTTAAGAATATGGGAATATTCAGTCTTTTCTTTTTCAAGGATTTGCTACATTAAAAAAAAAAAAAAACTATTTATGTAACTTGGACCCAAGTCACTTAACTCCTCTGTACCTGTTACTTCATTGGTAAAATAAGGAGGCTAACTTAGCTGACTTCTAAGTTCACTTCCAGGTCTAACTTTTATGACCTGGATTGGTCCAGTTATAAGTCTTTTCCAAAGAAATCCAGATGTAGTCATTTATCTAAGAACTGGAAGGTTAAGTTTAATTTACAGGTGTCCCAGAAGTTTTAGTGAAGTTCCAAGTTATCGAAGCTTGAATTAAAATTTCACTAAGACCTATGGGGCGTCCAATGTATCTGGTCACTATCCATACACCCCATGTACCAGAAGTCTTTCTTTAGGTCTTCTTTCATTTCATAGATGCTAGCACAAAACTCAAAACTGTTAACAGTTATTTTTTCTACATGAGTAGCCAACTTCCTTCTCCACAGAACCATATACTTGTAAGATATTCAGATCAGATAAATCTGAACTCTTCTCCTACACACCTACAATAATAATAATAATAAACAATAATTGTTGTATAGCAAAAGAAACGATAACACTATCCCTTCCTCTCTCTGGATTGCAAATTCCTTATCTGAAATAATGAGGGGGATTGAACTAGAAGATTTCACAAAACCCAGTCCTAAACCCAGTCATTTTAAAATCTTAGTGATAATGATCCTATTCAGGGAAATGGCATATAGGTTATATCTTTCATTCCAACTATGATCATTGTATCCTTTGACACATTAGTAGTCTCCTCCTTTTCTACTATGCTCCTGCTACTCCTCTTCCACACATATACCCATTAATTAATGAGTTAATTATTCAGAAATTCTGACCATCAGAGGGATTTTATACAATATAACGGTGTTTCCCCCCCCAAAAAAAAAGGAGGTCCACTGGGGCTAGGATTTCCCACAGAATCTCAAGAAATATCATAGTATAAATGTAAATGAATATTGCTGGGCAAAAATCAACTTATGTAAACTGGAACTAAACTTACTCTGAAATCTAAAGCTCAGAAATGGGACCCAAATTTGAAATCTTAAATTCCACTGCTATCCCCAATCCCTTTAACACTATTTCTTCATCCCTGTTTGAAATTAGTCAATAGAATGCAATAGTATAAGAAGAACTGACATACAAACAGAACTGCCAGGCCTCCCCATTTCTTTGAGCCAAGAAGTAATTTGATTCAAATTTCTAATGGACACAAATGATCTTCTGCCATAAAAGGTGCCAGCATCAATAGAAGAAAAAACAGGAGGGAGGTTAGAAAGGGGATATGGTTGGCCCTTAAAGAGATCATAGAATTAGAGTTGGAAAGGATTTTGGGGGCCTTCTAGCTCAACCCCTTCATTTTACAGATGAGAAAATTGAGGCCCCAAGAAAAAGCAAGCAATTTGTTTGCAGTCACATAGGTAAATAGCACAAAAGGGATTCAAATCCAAGCCGCCAACTTCAAAGGAAGCACTGCTTCCACTGTGCCAGGATGCCAGCCTAGGGATGAGTGGCAAGGAGATTCCTTGGATGTTTAATTTGCTCATTCCTCCTGGATCTCTAACCACCATTGACACAATAGCCACTCGGACCCCAAGGTACTGAGATAGAAGCACAAAGGGGAGCGTGTCGCTGATTCCCTTGGTATGTGGCATCTGGTAGAATGCTGCTTAAAAGAATTCATAAACACATTTAACACATGTTTACTGGGCACCGGGCCATGGAACGACACTGGAGACCAGCAATGGAACACATGGGCTTCCGTTGCTACCTGTGCCAGGCAGATCGGGAGAAGGATAATGTTTAATAATTTCTATAACTTTTCCTTTTTCCACATTAATAAGTAAAATAATTTCTGTAACTTTTCCTTTTTCCATATTAACAAGTAAAATAATTTCTGTAACTTTTCCTTTTTCCATATTAACAAGTAAAATAATTTCTGTAACTTTTCCTTTTTTCATATTAACAAGCATCAATGTCTATCCTTGCTTCACCACACCTCGAGAAAGGATTTGCCATAAGCCAAGCAAAATAAAGTATAAACCTTAAAAAATGTATAAATGGTACTATTTCTCATTTATGTATCCTCAATAAGAACATCTCCTTCTGTCTAGCTAGGCTTTGTTGGGAAGAATACTCACTACAGATTAAATTATGGGCCTTTGAAATAAAATGGAGTTTTAAATTGAATCACCTGTACAGGAAGGTCGCTAAGTGATAATAATAGTGTTCCTCATCCCAAAGCCAAATGCAAAGGGAGAGGACAGAGATAGAGAAGGCAAATTAGGAAAACTAGGCCACTTTTGCTTGCATCTAAAATTGGGAGATTGCCAATGCACACAAAACAACATGTGTGTTTGGAATAAGAAGCACAAAGACAATTCATATGCAATTAGCTACATGTACAACTTTGGTGACTAATCCAATGGGAGTAAACCTTTGGAAAACTTAAACCCATAAATAGGTATTAAGCTGAGTAGGACTTGATAGGATCAGAAACCTCTTTCCCGTGGGAGAATAGTCTGCAGGGTAAGACACTGAAGCCCCTTTCCTGTTCTCTTCTGGCAAAGGTTTATTTTTTTTTTTTTGTGCCATAGACCCCAAAATAGTCTAGTAAAGCTTGTGGATACTTTCTCAGAACTATTTTTTACATATATAAAATAAAATATACAGTATTACTAAAAAAAAAAAAACAAAACCCTAATTATATTGAAATAGTTATCAAAAAAAATAGCAAAACCAAGTTTAGGGTCTCCAAGTTAAGAACCCTAAGACTTAGGGTAAAATAACATGACTATGATTCTTATCACCCAGCTGATCAGTGAAAATCATCATTAAATATTATCATTATTAAGAGTGTCCACACAGATTTTTCCAGAGTGAAAATGTGACTTTTTGGGTCCCATTTGATTTTGTTACCCTTAAAATCTTTGGAATCATACTTAGCTGGCCATTTATAATGGAATCCCTTTATATTCCTGGTATTAGGGATAGACAAAAATCCCAATTTTTATTGCCAGTGATTTATTTTTATATCAGAATTGAAAATGAGAAAAAAAATTTAAGCCTTTTAGAGCTTGACAAAGTATGGCATTTCTCAGGTCCAATTGTGAAAAATTACATATTGTCAAGAGAGATTCATTGTCTGATATGGGGTAGATACAAGCTTAAAAAATGAAAGATAATTAGAAAATGAAAAGCTATAATTCTGTTCAGTCTTTGAACTAAAGAATTGCAGGCTCCAGTAATAATACCACGTAATTTTATTTCAAATAAATTACAGGTAGTTAAACTCCTATTTTAGTTAAAGCTTTTATAGTCAACTCTCAATTATTTAGGGATTATTCAGTTTTCGAATGATAGAGGTTATTTGCTTCTTTTTCTTTCTTCAAGCTGCCATTCTTCTAGACATGTTGCTTTTTATTAGCCTTTCTGTCAGAGAGTAGTTAGAAAAGAGTCCTAAAAATGACACTTAAATCTGGCATTTTCACTCCTCAGAGAAGAAATTGAAACTATCAGTGAAATAGTGGTTTAGATTATTGACAGGTTTCCTGTGCTCATTATACCAGGGTCAGCAATATAAAATGGCTACTGGGGTAAGTAGTACTAAATATACCCATAAAGGGCCCTTGGCAGGGAGAAACCTTTAGACACTAAAGTTGCAACTGGAGAGATGTCTATGAAAGGAGGTACATCTGGGGCTGACTCAGAAGGCTTTAAGTTGCTATGATAATATAAGAGAAGAACTGGGGAAAAGCCTATCATCTGGTACCTTCCTATTTTAACAAGTTAGTCTTTCTAATTAAGATCCTAGATGAAGAATTAGAGGACACTTTTAGGGACAAGGCACCATGCTAGGCTCTGGGGATATAAAGATTAAAATAAGACACAAGAAACTTCTAATATATTGCTGGATTTTCTGTTTCTAGTGCTTGGATTATTATAAAAATAATCTTGAAAGGCCTAAAATATTAATGAAGGGGGGAGGGAAGGATTGGCAACAGCTATTATACAATAATCTCAAGGTTCTGACAATAGAAAATGGATTTACACCATAATGTCAATGGTTTTAACTAGCTATAAAGGAGAACTTTCCTGTAGAACAAGTAACTCGGAGTTTTTAGCATTTTTTCCTTGAACGTTTTTGATGGCGTTCAAAAGTTGACTGCAGAGGTAAAGAGAATTTTAGAGCTGCAAAGATTTTATAGTTCACCTAGCATAGATCCTCATTTAATTAACCAAAAAAGCTTAGGTCAGGGAGAAGAAGATGATGCAAAAATTTTTGAGTCGGGACTTGATTCTAAAACTCACTCTTACAACTTGTTTGACCTTGGGGAAAAGAGTCACTTAACCTCTCTTGAACTCAATTTTTTCAGCTTGAAACTAGGAGGTTTGCAAGAGATCACTGATGGACAAAACTCTTTTCAACAGCGAGGTGATTCAGGCCAGTTCCAATGGTCTTGTGATGGAGAGAGCCATCTGCACCCAGAGGACTATGGGAACTGAATGTGGATCACAACTTAATTATTTTCACTTTTCCCTTTTTGATTTGATTTTTCCTGTGCAGCATGTTAATTGTGGAAATATGTATAGAAAAATTATACATGTTTAACATATTGTGTTACTTGCGATCTAGAGGAGGGAAAGGAGGGAAGAAGGAGAAAAAAAATTTGGAACACAAGGTTTTGTAAGGGTGAATGCTGAAAACTATGCATATATTTTGAAAATAAAAAGTTTTAAAAAATAAAAACAAATAAAAATTTTAAAAAGCTAGTAAAAAAAATGGGAGGTTTAGAATAAATAATCTATAATGCTACAGGTGATTTACTCAAGGTCACACTACTGATCTAGTCAGATCTGCTTATTCCTAATCTAAGACAATGCTTTACAGGGCCCAGGAATTAGAATATTCTATCCATTACCTTTCTACCAAGGGGCCCATCAACTCTGGATGCATGCATGTGACCTGGACTAGGTTTAGTTCTTGGGAAGCCTGGCCCCTAATAAAAGGGACTTGGGAGGGGGGGGAGTCTCTTTTTTTCAAACTTTCCAAGTCCTTCTGCTCTAAGAGGAGAAAAAAAAGCAGTATGAGATAGGTATTCATTCCCAATGCACAAAAGAAATGTTTACTACAAAACACTCGTAAGTACATATTGGCAGAAAGATAAAGTGAGCAAATTTGGCAATATTAACTACTGTTATACTGTTTGGGGAGTTTGATGATTAAAATTATCTGATCATGAAGCAGCTGGTAGGAAAGTGCTGATAAAGCATTTTACATTTCCTTCTGTACTGTCTTCCACAAAGTCCATGTCTTTTGAAAAGTCAAACCCATCCCTGGGCTTATCCTCCAACCATCAGTCATTCTCTAACAATGGTAGAGTGGGATCGCTGGAAGTGTCACTTTTAATAAGCAGGCAGCTTTCCAAATCTCTCAAGTTCACAAAAGGGCCTCTAAGACGAACATGTACATTTTGTTATCAAATTTGTTATCCTAAGATCAGGAAAATAAGAGACATAAAAGAGGCGGTTCAAATCTCAAAATTAGAATTTAGGCAATTTTTGTCAGCCATGTGTTCCTGATTGAATGATAACTGAAGTAGGAAATAAGATGAGCTACCATTCTATCTATCTCTTATGAGAAGTCCCCGAGCTTTCTGGAAGATTGAAGGAAGAAAGAGTCAGGAATGGAGTCACTCCTTATTTTTAGGTTCATTCAGTTATTTATTCCTCCTGCTAATAAGGTTGCCTCATCATCTTAAAGCACCAAGATCCTTCAAAGCTAAAGTCACTTGGGTGGTCAGCCAGAAGCAGATGGGTAGCCCTGCACATGTTTTGTTAAACCCCTGCTTAGTGCTAACATAACACTTATTTCTATATCATAATATTCTGTCATGAGAGCCCACTGTTCATTAAACATAAATTTTTATCTGAGTTTCACCAAATAAGATTAGGAGAATGAGATCATAATTAGGAGAATCAACAGTATATATTGTATATGTTAGGGGAATCACAATTATATGGTGCTTTAAAATTTACAAAGCACTACAAACCTGTGAAGTAGGTAGTCAAACATTATAATTCCTATATTATTGATGAAGAACGTGATTCCTAGAAAGCTTAAGTGATTTTTCCATGATCACACAGTTAGTAAATATTGGAGGGATGATTTCAATCCTGGTTTCCTGACTCTGAATCCAGTTGTTTTTAATAAGGCAATTTAAATACAATATAGACTGAAAGCATGATAATGAGGAGGAAAATATGACTTGCAATTGAAATACTCAATTCACAATTATTTAAATAAGTCATTGAAAATCAAGAATGGCAGATAAACAATAGAAAATTACCTAAATACTGAGTATAAGTATTTCCTACATATATTTAATCAATATATATCAATTGCCACAAGACCCAAAACCCAGAAAGTGTCTTAGCAAGGTAACATCTGACTTATAATAAAGAGAGATGGTGGCCAAAGTTACACTGGTTTAGAATATAAACTCATTTGTAAAACTTTTACAAAGAATGGTAAATGATTATGAGCAATATTATTTCATAAAGTAAAGAGGTACAGGGGCACGGAAGGGGAAATAACAAAGGAAGTTTGGCAAGGTATCCAACTAAACAACTTCATCCAAAAGTTATTACAATGAAAATGAAATAAGAACAAAAAATTACTCTAGTTAATTGCTTTTTCTATAGTGGAGTTCCCATATTTAGAATATAACACTATAATCCTAGATGTGCTTATGGGACTTAGAAGTGATACTAAAAAGACTCAGATGATAAAAGTTCTCAGGTAAGTACAGAAGTATGTTGGAGCTAACTCAAACTCACTCTTATTAAGGACTGTTAAATTTCCAGAATAAGCATTTACACCTTGAAAAAAAAGTTTGATTTATTTTTTTCTTGATCGTCAACTTAAAGTGATGGAGAAAATGTTAATACAGGTTAAACTTTAAAATGTGTCCTACTTTTTTAAAGAGTTGATTGTTAAATATTTATTTCCGTACTGCTGATCAAGTATATACAAAGGAGATTCTTGTTGGAGGTGATATATTCCTAAAGGTATTAGATATCAACATATAAGATATCTGAAGAAAAAAAAACAAACATATATAACAAAATTTCAAACTTTAATAATAAAGGTAGTTAAAAAAAATCAACTACCAACCTAAATGTTTACTCTTCCAAAATAAGGCCTAGTGTCTTAATTACAACTAGATAATTGAGGGTCTTAGATCTGTAACATCAGGTTATCAACATTATATTCACTAGGAAAAGAAGATGAAATCTTAAATTTGTTGGGGCAACTGGGTAAACTCATTATCTACTTGAAAATAAAGATTTTGCAAATTAATTGTATCTTTACATATATACACATCATCATTATAGCAAAAATTTTATCTCAATTTTAAGTTTTATTGATTAAAATGTTTTTTTTTATTTTAGCTTAAGTTTAATGAATAAAAAAAGTTTCATATGATAATTTAACAAATGTTCACCACTTTAAAAAATAAATAAAATGATCCTAAGTCATTTGTTGAAATGGCCTGCACATGCCTATAGTTTAGGTCAAATGAAATGGTTACTTGGAACAGTATGCAAATAAGTTGAAATATCAAATTTCTTTAAGTTTTAGAGTTTCTTTGGGTTGATAAATAAAAATAATGTTCTTTATGATAATTTAACAAATGTTAGTCAGCTAAATAAAAGTAAAATTTTCTGAATAATTTGTTGAAATGGGCTACACATGTCTATGCTTTAGGCCAAATAAAATGGTTATTTGGAAAAGTTATCAAGATAAAGTTGAAAATATTCTCTTTTTCTTCTGTTTCTGTTTGTTTTTTAAGTTCAAAGCAAAGGTGCAATCACAGCACCCACCATTGGGAAGGAAGAACATGCATAATAAATTATTCAACTGGTATTTTGTTTTGTTTTTAAATTTTCAGTTCTAATTTCTCTCCTTTTTTCCACTCTCCTTCCCTCTGCTCCCCTCCTCCTCTACCTCCATAAAGTATATTCTTCTATTTCAATCCCATGATGCTCCCTCTGAAAGAGCTCTATTCGAGAAGAAACTCAATTTAATTCCCATTCTTCACTCCTGGTTTTTGTTAGAGGAAATGCCCTTTGGAGAGGATATGTAAAGAGGAAATTATTTATCTCATTCAATTTCTTCTCATCTTCAAAATCACAAATTCTGTTCATTGGCGGAGAAGAAGCTTAAAAGAGAAAGGCAAACGCTAGGAAGATTTTTCCCCTGCTGAGTTTAAATTCAACGAGGGGGGTTGGGGAGGAAGAATAAGGGAAAGAAAAAGGGAAAGGAGAGGAAAGATGTATGGAGGGAAACAGGGTTGGTGTAAGGGGAGAAAAGCAAAAACAGATGGAAAGAAAGACAGCCTGGTGTAGTAACCTAAACTGCTCGGCTTTATTTTCCACCAAACCCTCAGCGATCAGTTTACTAATTATTCTGCACTTCTTCTGGGTGAATTGTCAGAATTCCATTTTACTACCTAGGGATGACTTTACCAGCAGGGGGAGTTAGCAGCCCACAGGGAAAACGTTGCTGTCCAGTTTTGTTTTGTTTTTTGATCAACGCAGCAAATATTGAATCTTAGAATGTTAGAAATGAAAGAGATCTAACAGATAGTCTGGTGTATGTTGCAGACAAGGAAATGAAGTTCTTGCTGTAATAAAGACCCAGATGATAAATTCTACAGATTTTACATCCCAGCCCCATCGAATAGCCTTATGATCTTGGATGCCATAGAATACAAACTTTTTGTTTTACTGAGGGAAAACTGAGGCCCAATGCACCATTGATAGTAAGAAGCGGAGCTAGGAAGGGAAGAGGAAGGGATACATGGGATACCATGATGATGTAAAAAGAGAGATAGAGAGAGAGAGAATGAGAGAGAGAGAGAGAGAGAGAGAGAGAATGAGAGAGAGAAAGAGAGAGAGAGAGAGAGAGAGAGAGAGAGAGAGAGAGAGAGAGAGAGAGAGAGAGAGAGAGAGAGAGAGAGAGAGAGAGAGAGAGAAGCAGATCCAAGATTTCAACCCAAGTTCTCTGACTCCGAATGCACCGGGCTCTCAGTCTAACAAGGGTGCTGAAATGTACCCAAATAAGTACAGTGCAAGGTAGAATGTGACCACTGCAAAGGAAGAGATTCAGGCAATCAGAATTTAAAGGACAGATCACCTTCCACAGGAATGGCCACAAGGAGTTTTTGTGGAAGACGCGGTAGTTCAGCTGGGCTTTGGAAGGTTTTTTCCTACCAGAAGAGATTTCTAGGATGCATATTCCTGTCCTGGGAGGCTGGCCTTAGGAATGAAGAGGTGGGAGGGTGCCAGAGGAAATTAGGGAGCAGCTATTAAACTGGTCTGGCTGGATTGAAGAGTGCATAAGAAAAGGATAATGAAAAACCAAAAGAATTATAGTTTAATTTACAAAAGCACCATTGGAATAGTCTGTCCTTCTCCTTGCCTTGCTCCAATCCATTGTCCGTTAAGCTGTCAAACTGACCATCCTAAAGCACAAGTCTGACCATGTCAGGTTCTCCACTTCTCCACCCCCATCTCCACCCCGTACAAATACCTCCAGTCAATTCCGGTGGCTTACAGGTGCCTCCAGGAACAAATATTAAATCTTCTGATTAACCCTCAAAGCCCTTCACCACCAAGACTACCTCTCCAATTTTCTTACACCTTACCTTCTCTGCCTCCCCCAGCTCCCCGCCTCCCACACTCTGCCCTTTCTAGCTCCAGCCTTTGGAACAGTACATATATATCAGAGGCATTTAGTAAAAGTTCACATCTCATTTTCAAAGAAGACCAGGGACATCATGAAATGAGGTTTTGTTTTATGTGTAAACTGGATTATAAAGAGACAGAGTTGCACAAAGTTATCAGCCTCAGTCTCTTTCAGTCATTGAAATCCAGTGGCAAGATAAAAATCAGGATCACTGGCAATGGCCTGGAATACAGTGGATGACCTTGTATCTTTGTTGTCTTACCTAGTGCCTACTTCAGTTGCCTTCCTGGCCAATGAAAGAAATCCCTTTCCACCAGGAGAAATCTCCATGGGGGTAGTGTGATCTCCACAAAGGGAGACCTTGAGGGACTCAGTAGGATTGAGGAACAAGCCCTGGACAAGCTGCCACTGCCCACTCCTTCCCCAGGCTGACCCAGGAGTGTTACAACCAAAGCTCTTTTAGAGTCAGAGAAGAATTCTTTATTTACTGATTCTCATGAGAAGGGGGTACACTCATGCAGGGAGACATACCTCAAATGCAGAAGCAGGGAGCAAGCTGTATTTATACTGTAATTCAATTTCTGACCTTTTTCTTCAAGGTTCAAATTGGTCAAATTTACAATCAGAATTAGTTACAATTGTTTGGATTTACAATCTAAGTTATAATTGGTCAGATTTATAATCCAAGTTACAATTGGTCAGATTTACAATCAAATTAGTTATAATTGATTGGATTTATCATCTGAGTTAGTTACAATTGGTCAGATTTATAATCCAAGTTGCAATTTTTTTTAATAACTTTTTATTGCCAGAACCCATGCCAGGGTAATTTTTTTATAACATTATCCCTTGCACTCACTTCTGTTCCAACTTTTCCCCTCCCTTCCTCCACCCCCTCCCCAATATGTCACAATATAGATACAATATACTGTGCAGAACCGAATAGTTCTCTTGTTGCACAGGGAGAATTGGATTCAGAAGGTAGAAATAACTGGGAAGAAAAACAAAAAAGTTGCACTTGTTCTTATTTGTGTCAGTTAATAAGTATGAGGTACTGCAAAAAACTTGAGCCTTGACATTGAACCTAGCCAGTTTGTGCCTGTTTATGCTTTTATCGAGAACTTTATTGTTTAGCTGGTTTCTTGACTCACAAGGTGATTGGTTAGAGATACAATCACAAGATAATTCACCTCTCCCTTCATCCTATTCCGATAATAACTGTGGAAACCTAACTTCACGTACTCTCCCCCTAATTCATCAATGGGTAGGAAACCCATTGAGTATGGGGTGTGGCCACTGCACATGCTACAGCTTCTTGGAGCCACAGGTGAGAGCTGAGTGCCAGGTGGACCCCAAAGATTGATTAGCATTCCTGAAAAGCGCTCAGCAAGCCCTCATACCAGAGGTGCTAATTCTCCCTGAGCTCGCCATTCATAATCTCCCTTCATAAATACTTATTGACTGATTGACCAGTTATGGAAGGATTTAAATCCCCTGCTAAACAGCTGCTGTCTTTTCCTTTTGGCCATACAGGATTTTCTGATGCTTCTTAAGGCAGGAAGTAATATGATTAGACCTTGCATTAAGAAAATTATTTCAGCAGTTGTGTAAAGAATATATCAGGGAGGGGAGAGCCTGGGGTTAGGGAAAGCTATTTAAGATGAAACTCAATAGTTCAAGCAAGACATGAATTAGGATAGTGATTGTTCCAGCTTTGAAAAGAACACAAATACAAGAAACACTGTAGAACTAAAATCAACAGGTGTTGGCAACAGGTGGACTCCTTCCTCTCCCTCCCTTCCTCCATGCAGCCAAAGCTAACTCTAAGGTTTCTAGCCTGGCCAGCATAAGGATAATAGCATCTTTAGTGATAATAATTAAGAGTTAGCATTTACATAACATTTTAAGGTTTGCAAAGCACTTCTAAAATGTCATCCCATTTGAGCTTCACAACAATACTGGAAGTCAGGTGCTTTTTTACAGAAGAGGAACCTAAGCCAGAGGTAGAAGGGCTTGCCCAAAGTCATATAACTGGTCAGTACCTGAGGCTGGATTTGGACTCAGGGTTTCTTATCTCCAGGTCAGTTGCTCTATCTACTTATGCCATCAGGCTGCCAATAGAAACAGGGAAGTTTAGGATGAGGGACAGAATTAAAAGGGAAGCTGTTAAGTTCGATAGAGTAGCTAAAATTGCCTAGAGAAGAAGCTGAGACGGAGATAGAGAGCCAGAGATAGAGAAAGAGAGAGAGAGAGAGAGAGACAACACAGAGAAACAGAGATGGAGTCAGAGTCAGAGAAACAGAGAGAGACAGAGACAGAAACTGAGGGACAGGGACAGAGAGAGATAGCAAGAGAGAGAGAGCGAGAGAGAGAGAGAGAGAGAGAGAGAGAGACAAAGAGACAGAAACAGAGGGCCACAAGGAAAGGGACAGACAGAGACAGAGAGAGACAGCAACAGAGACAGAGAAAGAGAAAGAGATTGAGAGAGACAGAGACAAAACAGCAAGACCGAGAGACAGAGACAGAAAGATGGCTATCATTTTTGATTCTCCCCATTGGGATCACCCGAGCAGCCTGGAAACAGAGTCCTGAAATAGAAAGTGAACTAGACTTGGAATTAGCCCAGACTTGGGTCAGAATCAAGCTTCTCGTGTCTCACTGGCTGTGTGATGATCGCCCCTCTGAATCCATTTTCTCATCTGTGTGGAGCCATGAGCCAAGATCGCTGGTTCTGGAGGCAAAAGGCCTGAGCTTTCAGTTCTGCCCCCTACACTATCGGCCCTGGAAGAACTGGACAAGTCAGTAACTTCCCTTAGTCTTGCTTTCCCCATTTGAAAACTGAAAGGGTTGAACTGGAGGGCTCCTGGAGTCACTCCCAGCTCTGATGATTCTCTTAGTGATATTTGTAGTACTTAACCTCTTGGGTTGTTGTGAGCACTAAATAAGATAATGCAAAACACCTTAAAGCTGTGTAAATGTCAGACACACTCAGCGGCTGAGTGTTACCATCCTGCCAAAAGGCAAAGTAGAATCTTGGGTCCAATTTATACGCTAAGTTTCTGTCTACTTGGTTCTTTACTGCCAGAAAATCCCAACCTCCTTCAGTTTCCTGTCCTTCAGAACTAGTCTTTCTATGAAGAAGTGTTTTGTTTTATTTTATTTTTTTGCTAATTCTCCCTATAGCTTCATCCTCGATTACTCTTAGCCATTCCTCTCCCTGCCTCTTCCCCTGGGCTCCCTGAAATTCTTTTATTTACTTTTAACCAACTTTCTTTCCACCTAGATATCTTATAATTCTTCCAAATGGAATAACCAGAAACATGGTTTTCCTGCATAGAGAAGAAATCTTTTGCCAGCCTATCGAGTGGCTGGTCACTCTTCTCGAGCCCTGGACACCTGCTAACCTGGGGTCAGCAGGAGGAGCTAGTCTTCTGTTTGCTTTCCTCTGCAACTTTCAGACCCTCCTGTCACCGACACTGTGACTCAGCAACAGAAACATATTTTTATCTGGGACAAAACCCATCTGGAGAAATGGGGTGAGATGGATAGTGGCAGGACAGAAAGTCTTTATACTCCAAGCACCGCCTGGACAAGAAGCAGGTCCGGGACAATCTGTTATCTGGAAGTTGGAGGAGGACATTCTCAGGAGAGCAGAGAAGGGCTCCTAGAACTAGGGGTTATTGTCACCCATGGACACAACTGTGACATGGACTATAAAGTTCCAGGAATTATTCCAAGTTTGAGGAAGTCCTTCCTAGAAGTCTAATGTCAAAGCAAAGTCCCAAGCTCTGGTTACCACTATCTTTTTATAATTTTCAGCCCACAGGGATTATATTACATTACCCTGTCCAGATCAATCAATAAGAATCCGATCCTGTAGCTGCTCCTTTCACATTTCCTCATTTGCAAGACTCCATCTCCTCCCTCTGTGTCGTACCCCCGCTACCCTCCTGTTTCTGAAACATACTCCTTCCTCATCTTAATTTCTCAAAACCTCTAATTTTCTTTGTAGTGATGGAGTGGGCCCCACATGGGGTAAGGTCTTATCATTGTATGGCTGGAAGGGAGGTAGAATAAATGTCACTAGCTTCTTCTCCTCATTCCCTTCTCCAAGGCATACTTTGGCTCCTGTCCAGAGGGGAAGCAGGAGGTTAGGGTCAGACATTTGGCCACTTTGGTCTCCTCACAGAGAAGCTAGAGGTGTATCTGTCTGCTTGCTTAAATATTATTAGTCTAGGGAATTTGACCAGATTTGTGCCAATTTTGGATCACTTTATCATTTTTGGTGGGAGCACATCAAACTTTATGTTCAAGGCTTGACCCCTTTCATCACAATTTACAATGAACACAGATAGCAAATAGCAGATCAATCCATATAAACAAATCATAGCAAAATAGAAATCAAAGAAGGTAATACATAGGAAACTATTCAGAGTAAAGGAGCTCTCTGTTGGAAGCAAGATAACTCAGTTTAATTAAGAGAGAGGATCCTAGATCTCTCAAGGAAAATCTATCTGATGTCTCTAGGATAACAAGCTGGGAATAGGGACATGCTGGAGAATGCTGATTTCTTCCATTCTTTTACAGTTTTTTTTTTCCTTCAGTAACCTAAAGTGGAATTGGTCTCTTCCTTCTTTCCTCTTGAAGCTGGAAACCAGAAGCACCCCAGTGCACCTTGACATCTCTGCTGCTGACATATACAGTCTTTGTGATCCTGGGAAAATCACAAAGAGACAGGACAACTCTCTGCCTTCCTGAGAAAGTACCTAACTCTATAGGTAGAGAGAATTTCCTCATGCAGGAACTCTTTATCCCAGTGAAATCCCAAGCCCAATCTGTATGTCCCTCTTCATGATTTTATATTCTGAATACTCTCTCTTCCCAGAATAATTTCATAAAATAACCTCCTCAATTAACATTCCCATGAGACTAGATGACTAGCTGTTCTCCAATCTTGGACCTTCACTCTACCCACTTTAGGTATTTAGACAGACCATCTCCTTTGCCTGAGATGCCATCGTTTCCAAATTCTTAACCACCATTACCACTTAAATGTCACATCCTCCAGGAAGCTTTCAATGATTTTCCCCTCCTCCCCACCTTTCCCACACCCATTCCCTCTCACCCTCCTACACAAAATGAAAGAAAATTTTCTTAGAGCACTTCTGGGTTCCTTCTTTGCCTCTACCACTTTCTACCTGGTATCCTATTTTTGTGAAAAATGTAAATCACTTGATGACATTCAAGATGAGACGTGTCCCCCCCTCCCCCCTTGGAACTTGGACGATGCTTCCTTGAGAGATATAATTATCCTCTGACATTGATTAGACATGGTCTCACTGGGCCCATCTTAGAACTGAACCACACATGAGGACCTTGAGCCAGTAAAAAGATGGGGGGTATATACCTGCCAGAATTAGAGAGATCCCTAGAAAACTGAATAGAGAATATATGCTGGCACCTGTTTGGGGAAACCTGTGCATTATCATAATCCCCGGAGGAACTACCAATCACCTCTCAGTCCTGCAGATATAGCATTTCTAATTCTAACCCTAATTAAACCCAAGAGAAGGCAGAATCCAGACTTGTGGGGAGAAGAGGAGCACATATGGGGAATGGAGCTGGTGGAACCACAAGGGACCACATGGTGAAATTAAAGAAATCAGACAGACCTCCTCCTCCCTCCTTTATTCTTTTCCTGACCTATCCAAATAGTGCAGGGCCACTGGGAAAGGAGTTTGTTCTTTAAGCAAACCCAAGGGGGTAAATTCCATTCTGGAGAACCCCAAGTCCTTAGGGTAGTGCTCTAAGTATGGAAGTCCCTGAAGGAGCTGGAGAAATTACTAGATGCTAACAAGTTAATACTTTAGAAAACCGAAGTGAGTTTCCCTTCTGGTAGGGAGCCAAAACCTAGGTTGACCCTAAGCTTGTTGGGGTGGGAGATAGGGTTCTGTAAAAAGGAAGGGAGAATTATCCTGACTGATTATGGACTGTGATGAGTCTTTTATGTTGTGAAAAGAAATAAAAGTTGTTCTGCATCTGAAACCTGTTGTGAGCTGGTGACTGCTTGGAAGCTATAAGGATCCTTCTACTCCTGTAAATACCAGACCTAGACAGGTATCTGAGATAATCTGGGATCAACTGAGACAAAGATGGTTTTTAGTAAGAAACTTTTCCTCCTCTCTACTCTCACAATATAATTCAAGTTTAAAGCTTGGAGCCACAAATTAAAGTTTGGGTTTTTTTCTTTCTTTATGCTGGTCTCCTCCATTAAGACTAAAAATTCTTTGTGCCATTTTTTATCTTTTAATCTCAAATCAATAAGTCAACAAGCATTTATTAAGCACTCACTAGGTACCCTACAATGGTCTTGTGATGAGAGAGCCCTGCATCCACAGTCAGAACTATGGGGACTGTGTATTACAACATAATATTTTCACTTTTTATTGTTGTTGTTTGTTGCATTTTGTTTTCTTTATCATTTTTCCTTTTTGTTCTGATTTTTCTTGTGCAGCCTGATAAATATGAAAATATGTATAGAA
Organism: Sarcophilus harrisii; assembly: GCF_902635505.1. Taxonomy (NCBI): domain Eukaryota; kingdom Metazoa; phylum Chordata; class Mammalia; order Dasyuromorphia; family Dasyuridae; genus Sarcophilus; species Sarcophilus harrisii. Next base: position 146,268,899 of record NC_045426.1, on the reverse strand, counting down.
GAATTGTACATGTTTAACATATACTAGATTACTTGCTGTCTAGGGGAGGGAATAGGGGAAAGGGAGAGAGAAAAAATTTGGAATACAAGTTTTTTGCAAAGATGAATGTTGAAAACTATGCATATGTTTTGAAAATACAAAGCTTTAAAAAAATCATGATAAAAAAAGATATAAACTTAGCAAAATGTGGGCTATAAAATAAACTCACAAAGATCATCAACATTTACCACTAATAAACCTAGGGGAAAAGTTAATAAAAGTCTTATTTATAGCATAGACAAAAATACATCAAATATTTATATTTTACCATGTCAACACATACAAGATTTATATAGAACACCTTTTAACAATTTAAACTGAAATAAAGGAAGAATTAAATAACTGAAGAAATATAACATGCCATGATTAAGTGATAAGGGTTAGTTGGAACCTGAAAATTATTTCCCCTAGACTAAAAATATTCAGAGGAGTAGACAGGTATAATTCTAGGATGGTACTCTTTCTCAGAAGAGACAGAGTGACCAAGCTTTTTTCAGTTTCTAGTTTCAACCTCTTATTCTTGAGGTATCTAGGTTGTGGCCGAGGTCCTTTATGCTATAAGAGGACCAAAATGACACATCAGAGTCAAGATACAGTGTTTCCAAATGTGGATGACCAGCATACAAACTCAGGATGCTCTACCACAATTTGGGGACAAATGGTCCAACCGACATTTGGAATATAGATGGCTCTCAATGTGCACATCTCACATTTCTTTTGAACTATTGCAACCAGACCTTTTCTGGTCCCATCCTCACACTACTAGTTGAGCAATGTGGTCTTTAAAAAAAAAAAAAAAGACTACCCAGAAACCTAAGGGACTGCTGATTCCCCCTGATGCTTCAGTCCAGTGAGAATGGCTCCATGGTCTAGTCCACCTCAGTGCAAGGTGGTGATTACAGCTCCTAGTGTATCGGCACCTGTTGCCACAGGACATTGAGGTAGGTAAAAATGGTATGGATGATGTCTTCTGACTTGTGCTAAATTGAATAATAAATTGAATTTAAATGAAAAAGAGTCCTTGAAGTCTTTGGCTTCTAAAGTCAAGCCGGCAATGGCTCAGGATACAGTGAATGACCTTGATGTCTTTGAAGTCTAACCAATATAAATGCTTCAGGCAAAATAAAGTGTTTTCATCTGCCCATTTTATCAGGGGAAATCTTCACATGCTTGGGAAAGACACTCTCCTAATTCACGGACAAGTTTGAGACCTCTCGGTTACCCTCAAACTGGTTTAGCCTGTCTGCTGAGGTGCTGAGAAGCTGTAGCTTCTTAGAGACAGGTGAAAATTGGGTGAATCCACCTAAAGTGGAAAGTAGCAGCCCTCACACTAGAGATGCTACTCTTTCCCAATACCTGTATGTCCCAGATGGACCAAGCCCGAGATCTGCTAGGAAGGCCTGCTATGTTCAAATCTGGCCTCAGACATTTACTGTTTAACTTTGGATTTAACATCTATTTGCCTCAGTTTCCTTACCTGTAAAATGAAAATAAAAACAGTACCTTTCTCATAAGGTTGCTTTGAAGATCAAATGAGATAGTGAAACACTTAGCACAGTGCCTGGTACATAGTTCTATATAAATGACAATTTCTTTCTTTTTTAACCCTTTAAAAAAGGGTTTTTTTTAACTCCTTATGGGAGTAATCGGTCTCCCTCAGAGAAAGATGGGAGGAGGAAACTCTAGAGATAATTATTTATTCCTCCTATCAAAATAGACTATGAATGCATGCAGGTAACCCACATGGGCAAAACACAGCACACATTCTCCCTACAAGGGCTTCATTCACAGGACTTGTAGGAATCTTGACCAGGTGCCTTCTCCCTGCCTACCTCGCCCTCCTAGACCCACTTTTTCAGCTTACAAGAATGTTCCTTGTGGGGAGAGATTACATTTTGTTTGTATTTGTATCCCAGACTGGCACATAGGGAGTGCTAAATAAACTCTCATTGACTTAACATTGGAGCCCCTGTCTGATATTCTGATGGATCTGGAGCTCTCCTCTGGGGTCTGATACAATTCACACCAGACATAGACAGTGTCATTGTGCAGTACAGAGAAAAACATACTTTGGCTCTGCTCAGCCATTAAGTCCCTTCCTATTGACTCGTTGGTTGGTTGGTGGTTGTCCTTTGTTTTTGAAAAGAACCAGAATTATATCACTATGTTAGAGTCGAGCTGCAGTGGCTGATCAGACCAATACAAGCTTGGAGTGCTCTGCCACAGGTTGGACACAAATAATCCCTATGAATATTTGGGGTGGATTCCCTGAATGTGCACGTTTTGCATTTTGGGGGGGCTAATCCAATTCTGTTTCACTCATAAAGTCCAGCCCCTTCTCTGCCCATCTGGGCAGTCCTGTTCTAGTGTCTCTCATGTGATATAATTAATCCAAAGTTCTCAAGAGAAGCCTTGAAAGGTTCCTTGTTTTGCTTTTTTCTGACCATTTTATGAGCACTTGCACTGTGTGAATTCTCCATAAAATCATTTTCTTGGCAAGCCTACATTTGGCTTTTGAACAAGGTAGCCAGCCAATGGAGTTGTGCTTTCTACAGTAGAGTTGGAATGGTTGGTAGTTTAATTCAAGAAAGAACCTCAGTTGGTATCTTATCCTGCCGGGTGAACTTCAGATCTTCCTAAAACAATTCAAATGGAAGCAACCCCATTTCCTGGCGTGATGCTGGCACATTGTCCATATTTCACACACATACAACAGGTTAGCACAAAAGCTCTATAGACCTTCAGTTTTGGGGGGGATCTAACCCCTCTCTTCTCCTGCACTTTCCTTCGGTCTCCCAAACATGAGCCAACTTTGGCAACGTGTGTGTCAATCTCATTATCAGTGTGGGCATCCCTGGAAAGTACACTGCCAAGATAAGAGAACTTCTTATTGACTGAACTTTCCAAATAAATCAATTTTATTTTCCAAAAAGAACATTGTTCAAAAACTATGTGGTAGATCCTGTTCTTTCTCCATGAGTACACCGTGCTAGAGAAAACTCTTTCCCCCAGAAAGTTAACTCCTTAGACCTTTGAACATGAAAACTCTTGAACATTGAATTAAACAGAATACAGTTCCCAAGGTTAGGATTCCTCTGGGACTATGTGGGAATGCACATGTCTGCTTATTCCATGTACTTTTGATGAGTATTTTTCAGTGTTCTGGTTGCTACTATCTCTAGAACTAAGAAAATCTATTCTCAGGATCACTAATGGTGCAATGAAAAGGATGGATCTCAATTAATTTTCTCATCTGCAAAATGGGGAAGTTGTACTGAATAGAGTAGGAGGTCCCTTTCCACTTAAATTTGGGATGCTATGTTCCTCTCAGCTCATGTGTTAAGTTTATACAACTCTTCAATCCTGGAGTCGCTGGAGATGGGGAAGATTGTGCTTTTGCATATGACTCTCTTCCCTGAACAACTCCCCAGTGGGTCTGCTCTGCTTCCTAGTATAGTCTGCCTTCTGAACTGAGAAAAGCAAAAAGAAACTTCAAAAGAGAACAAGCCAGTGTCTCAGCTGATTTTTATAAACTGTAGATACAGTTCTTTTGACAGGGGGCCATCCCCAATGGGGATGTCCACACTCTCTGTGGGGAGGTGCAACTCAGAAATGTGGAAACAAAGACTCAAGTCTTATATTTTCATCAAATTAACTAGAAAATTTTCCAAATTGATCAGAGACTCCTTAGATCAACTCCTCTCAATATTTATTAAGGTATATTGTATGTAGATTAAATGAAATAATATTTGGAAAGTGCTCAGCAGGGTGCCTGGCACATAGTAAGAGCTATGTAAATATTAATGATAATAATTATTAACATGAAAATATTATTATGTTAACAATAACAATTATAAATCTGTGCTCAATCTTGATCTCGTTAGAGGGGTAGAAGGCGAAGGAGATGGAGGGCAAAAAAAGTCTGACATAAGATACCTCTATCAAGTATTCATCAGAGTAATCAATCTTCACTAATGAGTAAAATCTCATATGAATGGGCTTTAAACCCCTAGTTACATTCCCAAGCCTCTTTACCTATTATCTGAACCCAAGTATAAAAGTTCCCTTGTTAAAAAAAGCTTTAAGAGTGAGTTTTACCCTATTAAATCAAGAGCTTTCTGGTAAACAACAAACAACAGTCAGATTTTGTATTTTCTGCATTTTAAGTCAATTATGTATTTATTAAGCTGCATTCTATTATACAAATAATTTTTGAAAATATGTTTCCTTTTCATATCTTCATTAAGGATACTAATACATGTATAGGACTCTCATGAAATGAAAAAAAAATACAAAGACTAATATCTAGGGTGAATAGAGCACCATGCTTGGAGTCAGGAAGGCCTGAGCTCAAAAGTGAGCTCAGACACTTACTATCTGTGTGATCATGGGAAAGTCACTTAATCCTATTAAAAGGGAATTATAATAGCACCTAATTCCTAGAACACTGCTTTGTTGTAGTGGAGGGGCCTGAATAAGTCAATGAAACTAGGAACTATGCTGTCCCTAAGATGGACAAGTCATAGTGGAGAGTTCTGATAAAAGGAGATCTACTAGAGAAGGAAATGGCAAGGATCTTTGTCAAGAAAAATACCAGGAGAGAATTAAAATGGTAAAAGATGTGACAGTGGAAGGTGAGCCCCTCGTTTTGGAAGGTGAACAATGCACTGAAACGGAAGGTCCCCAAGATGAGGAAGGACAGATGCAAGTAGTCCTAAAAAGAATGAAGTGACTGACCCAAAGCCAAAAGGATGCTCAGCTGCAGATGTGTCTGGTGATGAAAAGACTGGCTAATGCTGTAAAGATCAATAGGAAGCTGGGCTGTAAGATCTAGGAACCAAGGTAAGCTGGGAGTGATCAAACAGGAGATGGAAAAAATAAACATTGACAGCTTCTGTGTCTGTGAAATTAAACGGATGGGAATAGGTGAATTTAATTCAGGTGTTCACTATCTACTGCTGTGGGTAAGAATCCCTTAGAAGAAATGGAGTATACTTAAGAAAAAGGTGAGAAAAACTGTACTGGGGTATAATCTCAAAAATGATGGAATGATATCCGTTCAAATCTAAGGCAAATCATTCAACATCACAGTAATATAAATCTATGTTCCACTGATACTGATCTCTATGAAGACCTACCACATCATCTAGAAATAACACTAAAAAAAGATGTCATCTTCTCCATAGGGAATTAGAATGCTAAAATAAGAAATCAAAAGATAATTAAAATAACACACATTTGACTTTGCAATAGAAAATGAAGCAAGATAAAGACTAATAGGGATTTGTCAAGATTAGTTACTGGTCATAGCTAGCATATTTTTCCAACCCAAAAAGTGACTTTACATATAAATATCACCAGATGGTCAATATTAAAATCAAATTGATCATATGCTTGGCAGCCAAAGATAGAGAAGTCCTGATAGTCAGATTTAAAGCCAATTAAAACAAGTCTTGAAGCTGACTGTGACTCAGATTATAAACTTCTTATTAAAAAATACAGGCTTAATTTGAAGAAAGGAGGGGAAACTTTCTCCTCCTTTTTTCAAATTAAGCCTGAATACTAGATTACATAGGTGTGACCTAAATAACATACCTCAGGAATATGGAACTGAAGTGAGGAATAGATTAAGGGGATTAGATCTGTGAGTGGAAGAAGAACTATGGGCAGAAGTTCATAATATCAAACAGCAGACTGCAACAAAAAGTATCCCAAAGAACACTAATGCACTATTGGTAGAATTGGGAATTGAGTCAAACAAAACATTCTAGAGAACAATTTGGAATTAGGCCCAAAAGGCTATAAAAACTGTACATACCTTCTGGTTCAGTAATACCACTACTAGGTCTATAATCCAAAGACATCCACAAAAGGGGAAATAACCTGTTTGTATAAAAATATTTATAATAGCTCTCTTTGAGGTGGCCAAGAATTGGAAATTAAAGGAATGCCCATAAATTAAGGAATGGCTAAATAAGCTATGGTATATGATTCTAATGGAATATTATTGTGTCATAAGAAATGTTGAGCAGAATGATTTTAGAAAAACTTGGAAAGAATTATATGAACTACTGCAGAAGGAAGTGAGCAGAAGGAAGGAGGATGTTATATATGATAACAGTAATATTGTATGATGAAGAATTGTGAATGACAGCTATTCTTAGAAATGCAATAATCTAAGACAATTTCAAAGGACTAATGATAAAGGATACTATCCTCCTTCAGAGAAAGAACTGATATTGTTTAAATCAGACTGAAGCATGCTATTTTTCACTTTCTTATTTTTTAATCTTCTTGTAGAAACTGACTACTATGGAAATGTTTTACATGATTGCACATGTATAAACTATATCTGAAGTGAGGTGGGGAGGGAAAGGAAAATAGAATTTGAAATTCAAAACTTTTTTTTAAAATGTTTTCAAAAATTGTTTTAACATGTAACTGGTGGGGGGAGGGGAATAAAATGTAATTTTTTTTAATTCCAAAGAAAAAGAAAAAAGCAAGAAAAGAAAATTACTGTCTGATGGGATTTTACAAATACCCAAGGAAAATAAAAACAAAAGCAAAAGGGAAAGGAGAAAGGGAAAGATATCCAACTGAATGCAGAATTCCAGGGAAAAAAGGAGACATCAGATAGTTTTCTTAAATGAGCAATGCAAAGAAATAGAAGAAAATAATAGGATAGGAAAGACAAGAGATATCTTCAAGAAAATTAGAGATAGCAAGGTGAAAAAAATGGTAGGGACTTAGAAGAGATTAAGAAGATATGACAAGGATATATAGAACTCTACAAGAAAGGTATTAACATACTGGTAACCATGGCAATGTGTTTGCTGAATCTAGAGTCAGACATCCTGAAGAATGAAGTCACTTTTGGAAGTTTTGTTTACAATAAGGCTAGTGGAAGATGAAGAAGAACTAAGATACCTCAGCAACTTACTACTATTTCTGTACATACCTTCTGGTCCAGTAATACCACTACTAGGTCTATAATCCAAAGACATCCACAAAAGGGGAAATAACCTGTTTGTATAAAAATATTTATAGCAACTCTCTTTGAGGTGGCCAAGAATTGGAAATTAAAGGGATGCCCATAAATTGGGGAGTGGCTAAATAAGCTATGGTATTTGATTCTAATGGAATATTATTGTGTCATAAGAAATGTTGAGCAGAATGATTTTAGAAAAACTTGGAAAGAATTATATGAACTACTGCAGAAGGAAGTGAGCAGAACCAGGAGGATGTTATATATAATAACAATAATTTAAGTAATTTAATAAGTAACAGTAAAACAGACTTTGAGTAGGTAAGAACTCCTCAAAACTCACTTTCCTCATCTATAAAATGAATGGGTTGGACTAGATAAAATCTGAGGTCCATTGTAGTCCTAAATCTTTTAATCTTGTGGGTTTATTATTCTTTTTTTTTATTATAGCTTTTTATTGACAAAACATATGCATAGGTAATTTTTCAACAATGACCCTTGTAAAAACTTCTGTTCCAATTTTTCCCCTCCTTCCCTCCACCCCCTCCCCTAGATGGCAGGTAGTATGGGTTTATTATTCAATTTAAAAAAACACTTGAGTAAATAGCAAAGCAGTAAGATTTTAAGAAATGGATCTTGCTCCACATCTCATATCACATATTGTAAAATCTATGAAGGTACTCCCCTCCCTTCCTAAAAAATTATCAATAAACCATGTAATAAAGTGTTTGAACTCATAATAATAATAAAAGAAAATTATCAGCAACTCTGGAACTATATATGTCTCTATAATGGATAGCTAAACTGAGTTTGCAATATGCTTAGTGCTCACCAAATCCATATTATGTATTGCTGGGGAATTTGAGTCATTTAAATATTCGATTTGGCCAATGGGAAAATTCCACCCTTACAAATAAATACAGCCTTGCACCCCCATACACACACATACACATCCTCCCCCTTCCCACTAGATTACTCAGGACCTACTCCTGGGTGTTCACTCAATTGACTATTACCCTAAAAAGGACATTTTACAAAAACAGGATGCACTGTGCCAACAAATGGGTAAACCACAATGTTTGACAAAACCAACTGGGTGTTGCTGCAGCAACTGTACTAAAATTATAAAAATTCAGCTACCCAGCAGCCCAGGGAAGTCATTCAGCTTTTGGCATCCTGGCTATGTCTTCCTCTCGATCCTGACCACCTAAAAATGATGGTGTCCCTCGAGACAAGCAAGCTGGAGTATGGGTATGCAAGATTCTTTAGCTGAGAACTGTCCAAGAGAGCCAAAGACCGTCCACAAGAACAGGAATATGACCACCTTAGAATATAACATAAATAATATTTTCCACTGACTATGGACTTTCTGACTCTGATTTATCCTTGTAAAACTGATTGTTGAACATCACTCCCCCCAATAATAAATGAAAGCCTAGTCTCTGGATAATGGCATTATAGCTATGAAAATTTTCCCACTTTCTGACTCAGTGATCTCATTATTAGCATCCCTGCTCTGTTGCTATTCAGTCATATGACCCCATTTGAGGTTTTTCTTGTAAAAAGTAATGAATTAGTTTGCCATTTCCTTCTCCAATTTATTTTATACAGCCGAGGAAACTGAGGCAAACAGGATTAAGTGACTTGCCAGTAAGTGTCTGGAGAAAAGATTTGAATTCAGCTTTTTCTGACTCCAGGCCCAGAACTTTAGGCCCTGTAACCACTTAGCTGCTTTATAATCAGTGGAAATTATCTATAGGAATAAAAGATCCATCTATAAATAAATAAATATATATAGTATCATTGTATTGTATATACATATAAAATACTATGTTACATTTACAATATTATTATATTGTATAAAATATATACTACACATGTATATGATTTTAGTATCAGGCCTTATCATGAACAAGTCAAGCCAGAGTAAACTCATTTCTTGTTTTGATAGGGTTATGTGAGTAACACATGAGAGAAATGCCATATTTATAGAATCAGGGAACCATGATTTCTGACACAGGTACAACAAAGACAATGAGGGGTTAGAAGATGTTAAGTCATTGGCCTTGTATCAGAGTTATTGCCCATAGCCTTTGATGTTTTCTACTATTATGGTCTTGTGGGATCATAAGACTAGAGTGAGAAGGAAACCTGAAAGTCATTCAGTCTAACTTCCTCATTCTACAGAAAAAGAAGCATAGGTCTAGAGAGGAAAGGTGATTTGTGCAAGCTCACATAGGTGATAAGTTACAGGCAGAATTTTTAAAAAATAATATTTTTATTAATCTTTTATTTTTTAGATCATCATAGTTTGCCCCAGTATCCTCGACCACCCTATCCCAGAGAGCCATTGTATATAACAAATAGTGTTATTTTTTTTTTTAAGAAAAAGATGAGGAAAAAATCAGTGCAACCAATCAATACATTGAAAATTTCTGAAAATATGTGCAACATGTGACACTTGTGGACTTTTCAACTCCATGAAGGGACAAGCAGGATTTTAATTAGAGTGTGACTTTGCAAATCTGGTGCTCTTTCAAATGCACTATTATGCTGCCTCAGGTAACTTGATACATAGTCTGGTAGATAAGCTTTCTTCAGAATCATAAAGCAGAGAGACACCCAAACATCCACTTTCTGGACCCCAACAGCCATACTGCTCTGTTACAAGATCCCAAAAGGCTCTTTTCCCCTTTATCTTTCTCTTTCAACACAACAAGATCTGCTGCAGTCACTGTATTAATCCAGTGTAGGAACAGGAATCCGACTTTTTAGGATGCTCTTGCTCCTATCTTCAAGCAGTCTTAAAAATGGGATCCTTAATGTAATTGGCAACAACTGCTGTTTTCCTGTTTTTACTGCTCAACTGCCCTACTTCCTTCATTTTTGTAACAATGGTGGCTCCAGTGATGGATAAATAATGGCATGTAAAAATTGTGGTTATTGACTGATGTAAATCTGAAATGAAATCTCTAATGGAGTGCTCTTTTCACATTCTTCTTTTGTTAAAAATAATTTTGATCAATTACTTGTATAGAGACTGGGTAGCAAATTGATCAAATATGCCAGTGACAGAAAGCTTTTAGGGACATCTTATATATTGGATGCCAAAAGTGGAAGTCTAAAGGATGAATTAATGGGCTGAATTTTTTTTAATTAAGAAGGATAAATGTAAAGCCTTGATCTTAGTTAGATGCATTTTCTCACAAACATGTTGTGGTGCATGAAAAATATCTTGGAAGTGTTAGTAAAGTACATATTAGTTATATCATTCCCCTAAACCTAGTTATCTGGAATCAGCATCATAAGTATAACCCCATTTTGCTGCTATCTTCTCTCATCTTTATTCCCTTAGTCTTATCTAATCTTCCCTTATCTTCTCCTTTATCCCTTTCCACTAAATCCTTTGTAATCTTTATCCCGTTTTTAATAAACTTCCCTTTACCCTTGATCTCTTCCTCTTACATATTTCCAGTCTTGTTTTGAAAACACCAAAGATCTGTCTTTTTTTCTGAGACTGTAGCCTAGCTTTATTTTGAATTTGCCTCTTCCCCTCTGCACTACTACCTCAATCTCACAAAGGTGTAAGGTCTAGTCAGCCCATTTGTCTTCCAGATTCTTGCTCTATCACTATCATTAGATAACCTTTTGGCCTCTTTCATTTTTTTTTCCTTGTATTTTATTTTTCCCAATTACATGTAAAAACATAGGCACTAGAATTAAGAAGGGTTGGGAAAGGAGTTAGAGGGGATGGAATCAAGGGAGAAGTAGAGGAATTGTCTATAGTGAGAATCATCTCTTTATCAGAGACTAGTAAATGAAAAAAGAATGGGGGATGATCTCAAGAGCACTGAAATGTAGAGTAAAGAAAAAGAAGTTAGGAAAATAAATTCTATTTTCTAAGCAGAGCACAAGACAAGACTTGATAGTGAGTGTAGAGAAAATGTAGCATGAGAAGATTGTTGTTTGTCCATCATTTTCCAAGAGGACCATGACATCAAGAAGGTGATGTCTTGGCATGTAAATGAATTGAATTTGAGTGAGGAGCGCTGTGCAAAGTCACCTGCCTCACTTTCTCTTCCAGAGCCATTTGGATCAATAATAGATTAGGGGGAAAGTTAGGAAGAGAAGAAAAGCTGTAGAAAAAGCACTGTGGTAAATTCAGGAGAAAATAAATTAAGGAAGAATAAAAGGGTGGCTTTGAGGGCCAGATTGAGATTAGAGTTTAAAAGTTTGCTGAAGACCAAGATAACATGGTTGTATGACTCCCTATAAGAACCACTCAACAGTATGTAAGGAGGAGCAGAAGAGCTAAGATGGGGAGAGGGCTCTAGGGCTGGGGTCTAGCTGGGCAGGACTGATGACAGGGATTCAAGAGTAGAGCATGATGTACTGTTGAACTAGCTGACTATAGTATAATGAGGGATAACAATAAATGCCTGCTGAATTTAATTGGGTCAATGTGGTATTATGGAAAGAGCATTTGATTTGAAGTTGAAAGATTTGAGTTGATATCTTACTCCTGCTAATTAGTACTTGGGGGAACGCATCCAGATGTATGGAGTATTCAGGAAGAAGCAGAACTTCTGATGAGAGAGTTTGCTGAGCCTTTTTTGTAGGGCTGCTCATCTACCTTTGGTGTCTACCTGTTACCCAGGTCTTACCTGTAGCTCGAAGAAGCTACATGGTGAGCAGGTGACTTTGCACAATTCTGCCTCACTTAAATACAATTCATGGCAAGTCAAGAGTCACTCAACATTATGTCATTGGTTTTCAAAAACAAGGGACAAACAGCAGCAACTTTCATGGTTTTGTGTACAGATAATCTTCAAGGACACTAACCGCTCTCACTCCAGTGATGTTATCAACTGGGACCACTTGAGGAAATGCACATCCAAGCTCACTTCTCTCCCGGCTCTGCTCCTGACCCTCCAGACTTTCCCTCTCTCCCTTCTACCTTGAAGAAAAAAAAGGTTTTGTTTTGAATATTCTGCCTAGGGACGATTATAATCAGTTCTGGGCAACAGATTTCCAGGAAAATGACAAACTGGAACACGCACAGAAGAGGGCGTATGGGAATATGGGAAGGGGATTGGGGACCTTGCCTTATGAGGAGGAGCCAAAGGAACTAGAAATATTTGCCTGGAAAGAAAACATTTAAGGAGTACGTGATGAGCACCTTTGTAATTAGTTAGAAGGGAGTAACTTCTTTGGTTTTGCTACAGAAGGCAGAAATAGGAAGAATGCAAATCTATTGGAGGTAAATTTCATCTCCAAGAAAATATTTATATTTTTTAATAATCAGAGCTACCAAAAAGTGGGATGGACTACCTCATGCGTCAGTGAGTTTCCTGACTTTTGGGAGTGTTCAAGTGAAGACTGGCTTCTTTCTATTTTTCCAATCTAGGTAATGCAGTGGATGGAGTATTGGGCCTGAGATCAAGAAGATCCATCTTTGTGAGTTCAAATCTGGCTTCAGACACTCACTAAGGTGTCTGACTCTGTTTGCCTCAGTTTCCCCATCTATAAAATAAGATGGAGAAAGAAATGGCAAACCCCTTCAGTACTCTTGCCAAAAACAAAATACCAAAATCCAAAATGAATCATGAAGAGTCAGACAACCAGACAATACCGTATCTGCTGTCTCTCCATTAGAATGTAAGAACCTTTAGGAGATTGTTTCTTTTTTGTGTGTTTGTATCATTAGCACTTAGTACAGTGCCTAGCACATTGTAAGTACTTAATAAATACTTGTTAACTATCTAAATGACACTACTTGTTATAATTGTTATAAATGGGATTAATAAGGTATGTAGGGTTTGATAAGATGACCTTTGGAATTCCTTCCAACCTGTTGATTCTATAATGCTAAGTTTAGATTATTTCCCCACTTCCCTCAAGACCCACTCTCTGATATATCATAATGGATGGTAACAGATAAATCATATTAGCTAATCCTAATGAATTCAATTGGCTAACATAATATAATTTGTTGCTATTATTCATAATAAATACTTGTTGACTAATTAAATGACTACTTGTTATAATTGTTATAAATGGGATTAATATGATATATATTTTTATTTAATTTTATTTTTATATATTTATATTAATTAATTATTATATTAATGTTTTATATATATATATTATATATCTATTGACCTTTGGAATCCCTTCCAACTTGTTGATTCTATAATGCTAAGTCCAGATTCTTTCCCCATTTCCCTCAAGAACCTACTCTTCAATATATTATAATGGATGGTAATAGGTTAATCATATTAGCTAATCCTAATGAATTTAATTGGCTAGCATTTTACCTTTCCTGGATAATATAATTTGTTGTTATTATTTCAGTCATATCTGACTCTTTATGAATTCATTTGGAATTTTCTTGGCAAAGATACTATAGTAGTTTGTCATTTCCTTCTCATTTTACGGATGGGGAAACTGAGGCAAACATGGTTAAGTGATTTGCCCAGCATCACACAGCTAGTGTGTCTCAGGTCACATTTGAACTCAGGTCTTTCTGATTTCAGGCCTATACACTGTGCCACCTAGCTCCTTGGTGTTATATAGTGGATAGAATACAGGACTTGGAATTGGGAAAGACCTGAATTAAAATCCAGCTTCAAATACCTTCTAATTGTGTGACCTTAGGCACTAAGCATCTGTTTGCCTTTGTTTTCTCAACCATAAAATGACATTTGTAACAGCACTTACTTCATAGAGTGTTAGGAGAATTAAATGAGATAATATTTGTAAAAAATACTTGGCACAGTGTCTGACTCATAGTAGATGTTATATAAATACTTATTCCCTTCTCTTCCATAATCAAATTGAATTTAATTTCCTAAAAATTGGAAGGGGGATATTTTAGTTCAGGCACACTACTTAGCATCCCTGAGATCAGAGGAGGTAGGCAGCTTACCTACTCTGCTTGTCCTATTCATTAAACCTCATCTAAGTTCTCCACCTTAAAAACAATCTAAAGAAATGAAGAATTGAATGACGCTTCCAAGGTCATGATATGATTGAATAGAGTTGACCAGATATCCTGGTTCCCAGTCGCTATTCTAGTCATTGCTTCCTTATGGCAAGATCCAAAATGTTAATTATAAATTCTCCCAGAGCCAGTGCACATTAATGCACTGACAACAACTCTGATATTAAGTAGATGAAAAGACAAACAACTAACCTTCATTCATAAATTAGCTAGATAAATGAATTTACAAAAAAAAATTTAGCAGTCTACAAACCCAGAGGAAAAGATAATGGGTTTTATGAAATTGGATTCTTTATGCCGCTAATGATTTTATAAATTAAAATGGAAAAGTTCAAACACATTTATGTAGAAAGTAAAAAATGCAGAGTTAAAAGCAGTATGCTACAAATTGGTATATCTAGACATTGCTGGGTTTTAATTCTTTTCTTAAGAAGTTTACATATATGTTTATATATGTGTGTATTTGTGTATACCAAATATCCATTATAGCATGTAACCATTATAAGGATTCTATTTTTACATAATAATTATTTTTCCCTTCAGGATGCCTAATTAGTACTATTTTACCTTTTCAATATCCCCAGTAGGAATACACATTTTCTTTTCAAAACTGATTAAACATCATTTGGAATTTTGATAGTTCTTTGTTGTTTCCACTTGGGTAAGAACAGAGAATTTGGTAATATTCCAAGTAAAATTTATTCATTCTTTATGTTCCTTTTTTTTCAAATACAGTTTCTCTTTCTTTGCTTTTGTTCTTCATTTATCCTAGGTTTTAATGGTTTTTCTTTTTTCTTCACATTGTATTTTGTTCTATAGGTGCATAGGATTTACCACTAAAACAGACAATGTCAAAGATCACGGAGTCACATTCCTTTCTTCTTTTATTTAGCATTAAGAAGAAACTGAGATGCAGAACAGAATTTGATTCATTCAAAATGCCATGAGTAACTAGTTAGTAAAGAACCCAGAATTCAAATCCATGTCCTTTGATTCCAGATTCAAGTTTCTTTCTATTTTAACACAAATCCTCTACTTTGCTTCTTTATCTTTCCGTTGTGCAATGGATAGCGTCTTAGTCCTGGAATTAATAAAATCTGAGTTCCAATCTGGCTTCATATACTTATTGTATAACTCTAGGCAAGTCACAACTTCTGCCTCAATTTGTTCAATTGTAAAATAAGAATGATAGGTCCTATTCCTCAAGGTTGTTGTGAGTATCAAATGATATAAATATCTATAAAGTGCTTAGGACAATGCCTGGTACATAGTAAACACTTAATAAATGTTTGTTTTCTTCCACTTTCTACAGAGTACACTTTTTTTTCTTAAATTTTGCTATGTAACCAGCAGATGTCAGCTCGAGGTAGGGTTTGTCTTATAGGTGAACTTGCAGCTCCCCTGCCTTTTACAATTTTAGAGGCTCCAACTTATGGCTTCCTGATAGTTATTTCAGAGGTTATGGCCTTCCCTAAGCTTCTATTCTTCTCTGATTCTGGAGATTGGAAACTTCATGAAACATCCACCACCCATTAATGTTATGCCCCTTGTCTTTCTCTGACATTTAGGAACTTATAAGAGTAATTTGTAAAAATCAAAATCATGAAATTCTCTTTTTTTTTTTTTTTTTTTTTTTTTTTTTTTTTTTTTTGGTAGCTAAACTCAGGTGAGATGAGGAAGGGAGAGAAAAAAAATCTTTTCTCTGTTGTCACTACCAATTAATTAGGCAGAGAAGATCCATCCTCTGTGCCATAAACTACTCTACTACATTCTTCCAATGCTAACCTCCTGCATGCAATTAATATGCAGACAGGAAACACAGAGAAATTATGAAACCAATTAAGAATTAGAAACAGTATGGAGAAAGAAAAATTACGTAAAAATTACCTATTAGCTGTGAGCCAAAGGGGAAGGGAAAGGAAAGTTTAATCTTCACTGACATTTTCTAGATCTCAAAAAAGTGGCAAGTCAGTAACTTAAAGCTGCTTGAGTCACCTCATCAGAGTTGTTCTTATTTTGTGGGTTTTTTTTTTTTCTCCTAATGAGTGATTGCTACAGCCACTAAAACCCAGCCTGAAACACTCAGCCTCTAACCTCCAAACTGGTATCACAAAATACCTGCAAAGGTTTTTCCCTTTTGTTTTCCAAGTATCATTGTAGTGCTGCCACTTTGTGCAGACTTCTCCAAAGCCCCAATTTAACAGAACTTCCTCTTAACTCTCTTCGTCTTAGCACAAATGCCCAGGAGAATCTCTCTCTGAAGGGAAAACAGTTATCTTTCTGGAACTACAAAGTTTGAATATCTGGTAACAGCTCTAAGTTTATCACCCTCCTCATCTCAATTCTTCAAAGTTCTGTGAGGCTGGAGTGAAGATACTTATTATCCCCTTGATAAAAACCCCTATCTTTCTAGGATATGCTAAATAATATTCAAGGTTGGTTGTTGCTGAAAAACCTGTCACCTCTGAAACCATCCTAGTGATTAGCTTCTCAGAATTGTACAGATTAGTAAAAAACAAAACAAATATTGCCTTCTTCCAGAATGATTCTTGAAGCCTTTCTGGCTTGAATAAGAAAAAAGAAGGGAGGAAGCTAAAGAGGGAGAAAATCTAGCAAAACATGACCTGTTAGTTAGAATGACATATCTGAAGTTCATTTTCTTTCATGGACTGACAGATGACAAATCTCCATACTAAAAATATAGACCTCAAACTATCTTGCAAAACTCAATCAATAAACTGTACTGGAGCCAAACCATTAATGCAGGTCAAAATGTTGCCCACAATTCCCTAGATAAAATACCAATTCACAAAAACTTAAGAACAATGTTTTTAATTGATGTCACCATACAGTGCCTGAAATAGGATAGGTATTTAATAAAGTTTCTTGATTGATTCATGCCCCAAATTCATAATTTCCAAATTACATGAAATGAAAAGGTTTTAAAGTATTGAGACAAAGCACAAGAGATAAAAATCATATGAGAACAGGATGAGCTACATATCATCCCTATTTTTCTGTCTACTACTGGAATAGTACCAAAGATGTTTTAAGTGAGCCTACAAATCATAAACTTACATATGAATACTTTTGTTCAACTATAAAAATGCAATTATTTTCTTCACCTATGTAATAGCCCATGCAACATAAAGTATAAAAGAATAATTGCAGGTTAGTGACTGTTCTAACTTCATTTCTCATTGACCATGAACCTTATTTTTAAAAATTTTAAGAAAAACTAGCCAAGATACTAATAATAACAATAGCTCTCTTCAAAGTCCAGTCCATCCATCATCTGTGCTATGGTTGGTGGACAGAGTAATGTCAAACTGGAGGAGCTAGAGTGATGTACAGCAACTTTTTGTACCCTAAGATTATTATGTAGCCAAGAAGACTTGGCAGGAAACCTAAAATGCTGATATATTGGGCTCTGGAAATATCATTGAATAGGTTAAGCACTCTTGCCAGTGTGACTGCTCTAAATAAAGAAAAATGAGAAAGTTACGGGATGGGGGGAAGGGAGAAGGCAAAGGAGGAAGACAGAGACAGAGACAAAGGCAGAGACAGACAGAGGCAGAGATAGAGACGGAGACACACACACACACACACACACACACACACACACAGAGAGAGAGAGAGAGAGAGAGAGAGAGAGAGAGAGAGAAAGAGACAAAGAGAAATGTAGAAGGTGACAAATGGGCTGGTCCTACTCAAAGTTATAATGATCAGTATAACACATAGGACAACAGACTGAGTGGTATTCCTTTGTCCCAGTAGCAAAAGAAAACAAGATGTGCCAAAACAACTCAAAAATATGAATACTGTTAGAAATCTTTCAATACAGACAACATTGATCATTGAAAGGGGCAAACTGCTATTATGCAAGAACTGGGATGAAGCTATGAATAGTTACTATGTGCCAATCTTATATTTCTTTATTCTAAGAAAAGTGGAAATAGATCTTAGCAACTAGAGGCAAGGGTTTCATGCTACCTTTTTTCAATAGTATTCTTAGTTCCAAGTCATAAAATAATATAGCAAACCAAAACATTGGGACTGCAAAGAAAGAAATAACTTTACTTTTAAGCTTTAATTAGGTAAAATAAGAGCTTAAATCAAGGAACAATTAAAATCTAAAGATTGAAAAGTGGAAAGAACCTGATGCAATTAAAAAAAATAAAATTATCTTTCTGGGACTCTCATTCCCAGAATTCATGGTGAAATTATTCACTTAATGCAAACTCCAGAAATTCTACTTATTAACAAAATAGATAAAAACCTACACAAATGTCTTGAATGATCATAAAGAAGAGATTGTTTTAGGCTAGAATTTTGAAAATCCTCTTTTTGTTTAATGTGACACAATGAATCTGATTATATAAAAGCAAAATAATTTTTACAAATTGTCATTTGTAATACCCATCATGAACAAATTCATTCTCCCATAATACTTGACAGAAAGTGTAAAAACATTTTAAGAGTTACTTACAACAATATATGTAGTAGCCATTGCCATAGTAAGAAACATAGGAAGAGGAAAGGATGAGATATAAGTAGAATTATTTTGAATTTGAGTTCAAATCCTATCTCATATACTTAACTATGTGACTCTGGGCAAGTCAACTAACCTGTCTCAGTCTCAGTTATCTTATCTTTAAAATAAGGATAACAGTTCAAGGTTATTGTGAGGATTCAATGAAATATTACACATAAAGAACTTTACAAACTTCAAAGCACTTGTATAAATTCTAGCCATTATCCTCATCCTCAAGGACAGCTAGATGGCATATTGGATATAGTGATGGTCCTGAGGTGAGGAAGACTCACCTTCATGAGTTCAAATCTAGCTGTAAATATTGCCTGTGTGACCCTGGGTAAGTCACTTAATCCTGTTTGCCTCAGTTTCCTCATCTGTAAAATGAGCTGGTGAGGGAAATGGCAAACCACTCTAGTATCCGAGAAAAGGGGTTCATGAAGAATCCAACATGACTGAAAAAAACTATTGAAAACTGTGCTGAGAAGGGGAATGCAATATTGGTGTGTGACAAGCTGTATTCTAAAGAGTAAAATTTGGGAAATGGAGCTGGGGCCAGGAATAATGGTCATTTTAGACCTTGAAAACAATAAAAAAATGACCTCATTCTCAAGTAAGTCACCGCAAGTTGATGAAAGAACACTATCATCAAGAAATCATCAGAAAAATAGAACTTTTCTGTTATAACTGTGCATTCGACTGTCATGAATATATTAAATATACTCAGTGGGGAGAAATATCACTTGATCTGGGAAGAAGCTGATGCCTGTGGAACCTAGATCAGGAAATTAGCAGACCCAGAAGATTAAATTTTTTTTCCAAGAATTGAAACAAATTGAATTTTCCAAGAAAATTGAAGTTTTTAGAAAAAAAATGATTCTGGTGGTCAGAAAATATTAGAGAAACTTAATAATCAGATGGAAATGTTTAAATGTGAGATCTTAAAGGAAGAGAAAATAACAAAGTCAAATAAAGGAAAAGTTCAATGTAACCAATAATCCACTTAACATAGAAGAAATTATTACTTTAAAGCAGCAACCCAAGACTATAGAAACTGTTTCCAGGTCAGCAAAGAAAGTTACTAAACAGAGTCATTTCCAAAGTTCCCTCAAATTGGGCCTAGAACCAAGTAGTAATCCAGTTCAGATAATGAGGATATAATTACATATTAGTACCCTCTCCTTCCCACTCCCCTCAGAGACTTCCACCACATGGAGCTCAGCCAAGGGAGAATGAATCCCATTTCAGATGCTGGGAGAGGGTCAAACCCCAAAGCATATTGACATAAAACCTCAGCTGCAGAGAGAGAACACAGTATCACTATGGAATGTAATAGTCTACCTAAACCACAAGCTCACTTTCCTTTAAATGATGCTGATAACCAGCAATTTAGAAATTGAAAATCTCAAGGTAAGAGTTTCAGAACCATTAAGCAACTGATGAAACTTAGATAGGATGTACCAAGCAAACTAGCAGTGGTGACTTCTCCTAAATTATTTTTCAGTCATTTCAGTTGTATCCAACTTCTGTGACCCTGTTTGGTATTTCCTTGTTAAAGATCCTGGAGTAGTTTTTACCATTTCAGCTCATTTTACAGATGGGGAAACTGAGGCAAACAGGATTAAGTGGCTAGCCCAAAGTCACAGAGTTAGGAAATGTCTGAGGTCAAATTTAAACTCCAGCTTTCCTTATTCCAGCTCTAGCTTTCTATCTACTACATTACTTAGCTGTCCGATAATTCTGGAATACTTATATTTGTGATTTATGTTTTATGCAACTATATTTTCCTCTGTTTTCTTCTGTTCATTGTGTTGTTGAAATGCTTGTATCTTTTTTACTCTTTATAAAATGTTGATAAATACTTTATGTAATACTTATATATGATAAATACATACATATAGAAATGTACACCCATAAACACATACTTTCTCTATGAATGTATAAATATGTATATGTATATATAAATACATATGTAATGAACTTGATGTAGCAGAGATATGGATTCAAATCCTGTCTCTGACATATATTGATTATGTGACTCATAATAAATCCCTTCAGTTGAAGGGATGTTCTGATCTGTGTAAGTAGAGGAAATTCTCTTATTTGGGCATTTTTAGAACAATGAAACCACAAGTAAATCCCCTGTACAATATCATCATTGTATTTCAATATATAGGATTACATGTGAGTTATACATCTGGTTGCTTCTGTGCTATATAAATCTCTGTGTGTATATATTATCATGGATGGGAATGTTTACTTTATATCCGTATCCATGATAATATATGCACACAGAGATTTATATACCTCTTAATGGATAAAATAGCTAAGAAGGTTTATCACCACTTTTAAATAGACGAGCAAAGTAATAAAGAAAAACCAAATGGCTTGTTCTAAGCTATATAATTGCACGTACAGAAAGCTATGAATGAGAAAACTATTTTGTATTTAAGCAATGTAAACTGTTGATTATATAGAATATTTGATATATGACTGCTACATTCTGTTTGCCCATTGTATGCCATCCTGATTTCTGATTTTCAGAGACTGTAAATGTTCACCGTGAGGAGGATATGAAGAAGTTTCTTTCATATGTGGGCATTTTATGTACTGAAAGTGACAGGAAAAGGACACTCATGGGGAAAACACAGAGAAAAGCAGATTGAAACAGTTCTTAAGATCTCAGTGGATCTGTTTAAAAGCAGTGACCTGCTGAAGAAAAAAGTATAAAACAAAAGCTGCAATACATTGTTGCCCATCAGCTCGTTTACATATGACTGTTTTCAGGGATTTGAAGGTTGTCATTGAGAAACTATGAATCAAAGAATTGATCTGGGACTCCTTTAAAATGATCATTTGTGTTAGATATTTGAATTTTAGATTTCTTAGCCTAAGTTAAGGATAGCAGGATCATTTCATGAGGACACTCTGACTTGATATAAAATCCAAAGAATGAGACAGCTAGGTGGTACAGTGGATAGAGTGGTTCTCCAAGTATGGTCTAGAGAATCCTGGGGATCTCTGGAACCCTTTTAAAGGATCTACAAATTCAAAAATAGTTTTTATTTCAAATATGGTAAATGTCTATAAATATAATCCAGATAAACAAAACCTCTTTGGAGAGATCCTCAATTTTTAATAGGATAAAGATACTAAAAACAAAAGTTTGAGAACCACTGGACTAGAGTCTGAAAGACCCTAATTCATCTCAGATACTTACTAGTTGCATGACTGGACAAGGCACTTAACCTCTGTTTGACCAAGTTTACACAATTGTTAAATAAGAATAATAGCAAACACTTACCTCCTAGAGTTGAGGATCAGATGAGATAATATTTATAGTGTGCTTAGCACAGTGCCTGGCACACAGTAGGAGCTTTATCCCTTTTTCAAAGAAAGAAAGAGATTCCAATCTGTAGTCTATAATCCAACTATGAATTATCCTTTGTCTATAGGTTTCCCTATTCCTGTACTTCACTACTAAATTTGTGTATATGTCTACTCTTCCATACAGATAATTGTGTGTGAGTGTGTGTATTGACAATAGAGTATTTATGAGTGAACTGTCCTATTTCAATTTTGTATCTTCCATGTAGTAAATATTCTATTATGATTTTATCTTATTGATTGGTAAATATAGTAAATATTTCATGTTTAAAAGTCAATGACATAATTGTAATTGCTTTGTATAAAGGGGAAATATGCTGGTAAGCATCAGGAGTTAAACTGCAAGGAATAGAGTCTATTCTCTTGTACCAGGTATATTCCCTAGGACTCTAAGACAGTAATTAGTAGCTATGTGGTTGTGGCTAGGGCTGTTCCTCTCCCCAAGGGAAAATTCTCTGACCTGCTCAAATCAGTTTAGGTTGGAATGAATGACCCAGCTCAGGAACAGAGAAGAATCATAAGTTTATGCTGTGTCTGAGCTATCCAAGACATGAACAATTCTAGATGTCTGGATCAGTTCTTTGGTCCTTTCACCTGTAGAATCCTCTTGATGGGAGTAGACTTCTCTGAGAAGTCATTACAGAAATCACTTACCTAATTATCAGTCCCAGCCCAACCTCAGTTCCTAAGGTATCAGCCAAGGCTGGAAACATATTTCTCAGGATTGCTGGATGGTGCCATGTTCTTCAGACAGACGGAGACCCAGGAACTTGAGATCTATTCTTGGGATCACCAAGGCAAGCAAGAGGCCCTGATTTGAGATATAATATCCAAAGAATGAGACAGCTGGGGGTACAGTGGGTAAAGCACTGGGTCTGGAGTCCAGAAGACCCTGATCCAGTCTCAGAAACGGACTAGTTGTGTGCCTCTGGACAAGGCTCTTGCTGCCACGTGTATGTGGTCACTATTGCTTCCCAGGAGGGGAAATCACTTTCCCTTCACTGAATATACAAAGAAAAATTGATGTTCTTTGCTTCTCAATTTCCATACACAAGACCATAAGAGGACAAACTTGGAACAAATGCTCACATATGCTCTTTTGCTAAAGACCAGAGCACATTTTTCTCCTTGTACATCCCAGCTGCCTAAGAAATGCCCTAGTCCAGCAGATCAGAGGCTTCTTTTGAATATTTTTGCTAAGCTACACACACACACACACACACACACACACACACACACACACACTAATGAAACACAGGATACATCACTCTAAAGCAGCTATGGAAAAATAAATACTTCCTTGTCAAAAAGAAATAAGATTGATAGATATTTTCAGAAGGCAGGTTAAAAACTTATGGAAACACTTTTGAAACAAATAGACATCACTTTACTCAACCATAGTAATGGATGACAATAGATAAACAGCACTGCATTTGCTGAAATCCAATTTGCATCAAAGTGGTTTAGTGCTACTTAGTTCCTATGAAATGGCTAAATTCTAAATGTAAAATCAAATGGTCTTCCATGGGTAACATCAACATGGATTTAAGTAACAAGAAATATTGGACATATGGTGGAATTATAAAGATTTGTTCATAGAAATGGAGTGGTTTATGATGGCTATTTAGGATCAACTCACCGCCACCAGAAATTACAAGTGTTTTATCCTTGAGGATCCTGGACTTACTGATCTGTGACGATGATGCAAAGAAATGGTAGAAATTGTACAACATCACTGTAGGTCACAAAATTTTAATACCTACCAAATACCTAACAAGACACCCTCTGGTGGCCAGGATTACACACAAAATTTAATCTCTTAAATTCACAGATGACAAATTCCAATGCTACAAACATAAACTTTTAAATGTAACTGAAAATTCAACAAATAAACTACAATGGAATACGGCCATTATCACAAATTGAATTGTTGCCCACAATAACACAGACATAACCTTCTTCCATGAAAATTTTAGAACATTTTTAATAGATGTCCAGACCATATGGAACAGAAATGAGAGCTAAAAAAAATCATGTTGCTACAGGATGGGATCCATATCATCTTCATCATCCTGTCTGCTCCTGCCATTGTCTCAAAGATGACTGCTGAGTTTTCATAAGATGAGTTTATATCCCAATATTTTTATTCAATTGAAAAAAAATAGTTCTTTTATTCATCTGTGTAATAGTCCTTAGAACATTAAACATAAAAGAAAAATGGTAAAATAGCAACTTGTGCCAGTATTGTTTTAATCTGAACTCCATTGGAAAAGATGAGAATGAAATGAATAATAATGATAATTAACATTTATTATAGTCTTTCAAAGTTTTCTTCATGTACTTATATACTTTATTTCTTTATATATTTTATTATAGTCTTTATTAAAGTGTGCTTTATATACTTTATTTAAACCTCATGATAACCTTGTGAGTTTGATATGACAGATTATGTTCTGTTGGCATAGGCTTTGAGTAATCTGAATCACCTGTGTACTACTACAGTGAACTATGGGAAAAAACTTCAATTCAATTCAATAAGTATTTATTAAATGTGTACTATGATCCAGGCCCTGTATGAAGCACTGGACATAGAAGTAAGAAAAAGAAAGATTATTCTTGTCCTAAAATTTGCAGGGATTAACTTTTACCTTTTTTCTGTCTTTAGGGTTTAGCACAGTTTCTGGCACATAGTACTTAATAAATATTTATTGAGTGAATGAGTGGTCTAAATGAACTAGAACCTTTTCTCAATATGCTTGATCATGATTCTAATTTCTTGCAAAGATACTAGACATTGCAAATTGACCCAGTTGTTTTTGTTTAAGAAACTCTAAGCCTAGATGGTGCAATGAGTCAGGAAGACGCAAGTTCAAATTCAGCCTCAGATACTTACTAGCTAAAGGACTCTGAGCCAGTCCTTTTACCCTGTTTCCCTCTATTTCTAATCTACAAAAGATTTTTATAAAAAGGAACTGGAGAGGCAAATGGCAAACCACTTCAGTATCTTTGCCAAGGAACTCCAAATGAAATCATGAAGAATCAGACACCACTGAACAACAATAAACAACACCTTTTATAACTTATTATCCAAAGAAAATTCTTAGTGGATAAAAGAGCTAAGGTTTATCATCTCCTTTAAATAGACGCAAAATCTAATAAAAAGATGTGAAATGGCTTGTTTTAAGCCTTATAGAAAATCAGTGACAAAGGAGGATATGAAGCATACATTTTGACCATTTGGCCGACTTTTACTGTTAAAACCAACTTGTAATTAAGAATCATTCTGTTTCCTCTTGACATTTTTCCCAACTTTGGTTCAAACTTTTAAATTCATCGGTATAGCTCATTCTCAATGAGGAAAATTCCAACTACCAAAGCAGATGGTCATTGAGTCTTTTCCTTACTGTTTTAGGATATTGGCTGGAGGGATGAGATGGATGGTGTAGTGGATGGAGCACAGGCCCTAAAGTCAGAAGGACCTGAATTCAAATTTGACCTCAGACACTTAATATTAACTGTGTGACCTGGGCAAGTCACTTTACCGCAATTCCAAGTCAAGAATTCCATCGAGAGAAAGAAGAAATTATAGTCACTATATTAATTATATATATATATATATATATATATATATATATATACTATATATACATACATATATATAGTGTTTTACACATATATACATACACATATTTCATGTGTGTATATATGTACGTACATAATGTGTATATATACATACATATACAGTATATATACACACATAAATACATATATGTATATATACATACATATAGTATGTGTACATATGTATATATACACACACACACATATTGATTAGATCACTGAGTAACCACAATCCATTAATATTATGCATCCCAAGCAGGTCTGTTTGACTTCAAAGCCGGCACCAAATTATCTTTGACGCTTACTAATTGAAAACTTCATACTAATATACTCTATAGTAGTACAAATGTTTATGTGTGGATACATGTATGTACATGTATAAACAAATATGAAATTAATTATGATTCTCTCTATACTATAAGGATCAGCTACACTGATTTGATTGAATGAAACCTTCCTTTCTTAGGACCATCAATATTTTGGTTAGGAATTTTTCACTGGTAATCCCATTAATTCTAACCCTTGCTATGTCAGTTCCAGAGTTCCTTATTGTCTCCCTGCAGTGACTTTGGGGAACTCAAAAGTTGTGATTCGTTTCAGGAATCTGGGCTTTCTCACTATGGTTGCCAATCCTGCATTAGGAGGAAGTTAGCCCAGTTCCGAGGGACACGCACACTATTATTTGCTCTTCCCCCCCCCTTTTTTCTCCCTCCATAGACAATCTCTTGCCAAGACCTGTTGATTTTAATATTTCTCCGGTATTTCTCTCTCATGTTGCCAACTGTCTGCTGCAGGCTCTCATCACCTCAAGCCTAGACTATTACAACAGCCCTGCTACTAATGTCTCTCCCCACTCTCCACTCAGCTGCCAAAGTGATCTTCCTAAAGCTCAGGTATGGCCATGCTACCCCCTGCTCAACAACTCCCTCCGACTCCGGGATCAAATATAAAGTCTTGTGTTTAGTTTTTAAAATCTTTCATAATCTAACTGCCCACCCTGCCCCTTCCCGACTTCTTACACCTCACACTCCCCCACAAACTCTTCCAGTCTCTTTGACGTGGATCTTGTTGTTCCTTAAACAAGACATTCCATCTCCAGACTCCTGGTATTTTCTCTACATGGTCCCCATGCTTAGAATTCTTTCTCTGCCTCTTTCTCGACTTCCTTCAAGTTCAAACTAAATCCTCCTTTCTACAGGAAGCCTTTCCTCATCTCCCTTAATTCTAGTGTCTTCTCTGTTGATCATAAACTGATTATATAGCTTGTGTCCACTTAACTTTGCATGTTGTCTCCCTGATTAGAATGAATTCTCTGAGCAAAGAGATTGTCTTTTGCCTTCTATGTCTCCCCAGTGCTTAGCAGAGAGCCTGGCATGGAACAGGCATTTAATATATGTTTATTGATTAACCATTCACTGACTCACACCAGCTCCCCGTGGACCCACTGGACTGCAGAATCCCTGCCTTAAAAGATGCTGAATTACTTTCTCTGACTCATCCAAATCCCTCTCTCTCTTCTTGGCTTCTCTTGCTTTCCCATTCACAGAACTCCTACTCCAAACCTGCACACAAACTGCCAAGGTTCCCAAGCCCTTGACATTTCCTCATCCATGCTGAAACGACTATCATTCATGCTGCTTCTTCTCTCTCCCTCTCTTCCCCCACTGAATGGCTTCTGTCACTGACCCAAAACGCAGGTTCTGGCTGCCATCCCTTCCAAGCACACCAGACACCAAGGGATGGCCCAACTCTGCTTTTATAAAACCAAGGATTACTTGGCAGCTGCAGGCAACTGCGTGCCCCCGCCGCCTCCCTTACACAGCTGTTCACCCTTTGTTTTCATTCTTTTGACACTATCACCTGCCGGTAAATGAACATGTGTTTGACTCTATACCAACATGTGTGAACTTAATAATTACACAGAGCTTACCACAAGTCTTAGTGCAGTTTAAAGCTTTAGCCCAGGGTGCAGGACACCCTGAAGGGAGCATGGTCTTCAGTCCTTTCCCTTCAGAAGAGTGTTATGGAGCTCTCCTTTCTTTATAGGAAATTTAACATCTTAATCAAAAGATATATTAAGAAATCATTCTCTTGCACATGTTTAACATATATTGGATTATTTGCCATCTAGGGGAAGGGGTGGAGGGAAGAGAGGGGGAAAAAATTTGGAACACAATGTTTTGCAAGGGTGGATGTTGATAACTATCTTTGCATATGTTTTGAAAATAAAAAGCTTTAAGAAAAAGAAAATAAATCTTTTTTTTCTCTAGAGTAGTATAAAGTATAGCTTGTATTTATATAATAATTTTTCAATGTTTTCTGGATCCTTAAAGGAAAGAAAAAGATCACACTCTCTCCAAGGAATACCTGAGCACATCATGCCCATATAAATGCATATCTATAATATATAACGTAATATATAGATAGATAGATATAAATGTAATAAATATATGATGATTTATATTGATAATGCTAAGAAAAACTCATGTTTGGACTGCAGAAAGGAATAAAGTAGGGTTTTCAATGAAATTAGAATATAAACATATTGCTCAGGCAAAAGGAAGATGTTTGGGACTTTCATTTAATTTACTTATGGATGGTTGTTGAGAGAGTTGTTGAGAGAGAGCGAGAGAGAGAGTTGAGAGAGTTGAACACTTGTCCTGAGCTTGAGTACTTATCCAAACATTCAGAACCCATTGAGGAGTGATTTGACTGGCTAAGGGTGAATAAGAGGTTTCTTTTTATAAAGGATATATCAGAGAAAGAGTCTTCCCTCAGAAAATTCAGAATTAGTCTAAGAATCACAGCAGAGTAAAGTCTAGAATTGGATGTGGGGATTGGGGTTGGGAAAGTCCAGATTTCCACAAATTTACCCACTAAATAAGTGGGAAAATAAGTGAGCTGCTATTGGCAACCTGGAAGAATTGGGGAAGAAGTACATTGCAGTAAAATGTGCTGCAAACCAAGTAGTATGAACTAATCCCAAATTATTCCCTAAAAAATAAAAAGAAAGCTTATCTAGTATTGCCTTCAGATGAAAAAGACAGAAGGGTCCCTCAAAAAAGATGTGTAAACTCCTAGGGAATATATGTATCAGAACAGGATCTCCGGGTGAAAAGGCATGAACATTTAAGTTACTTTTTAAAAACATCTTTTCAAATTGCCTTCCAAAGTAGTTGGAACAATTAGCAGTTTCACCAGCAATATAATAGTGTTGCTCTTCCCCAAAGTCCCTGTATTATTATTTCCATCATTTGTTGGTTTTGGTCAATTTTTTGAGTATGACATGAAATTTCAGAGTTGTTTTGATTTGTACTTCTCTTATTATTGGTGATTTGCAGCAGTGTGAATGACATTATGCTCATTAAGACATTCCGTAGAATATAACATAGATAACATTATCTATTCTAAATGAGATTTAAAATTTTCCAAAAAGTTTAGTCTAACAATCTACATAGGAAAATCCAAGTAGATAAAGATCATCTATTGTCCAGAATATAAAATGCAGTTTAATTGATAGCACACTGAATGGATCCTAAAGATGGATAATGAGTTAGCTTCAGAATTAAGTAGGAATAAGAGAATAGGATGGATTGTATTTGGGGGACTGTATAAACCTTTCAATGAATCCCAAATTATGCCCTGAAATAAAAACCCATATTTTTAACCCTAATGTTTTTTCACATGTGAATAGTGAATCTTTATTATGTACAGTTTGTTTTACATACACTCAAATGTATATATTTGTAAGGAGTATCTGTGGTGCTGTGGCTATTTTGCTCATGTAAATTGTGTGTGTCCACTTTGCCTAGAAGTGATTCACAGGGAGATAAGAATAGATACCACTAGAGTGTCCTCTCCATATCTGTTTCCAAGGGGATTTTATTCCTGACTGGAGGGGAAGCAAGAGGTTGGGCAATCTGCTTTCTCCAGAGGAAAGAGAGACTGAACTTCTTGTTCCTTTAAATATTGCTAGTGTAGGGAAAATAATTTTTAGTTTTTGACTATGTTCCTCACCACTATTCCTTAATGGAAGGAGTGTCCCAAGCTATATATCTAAAGCTTGAACTCACCCCCCCCCCCCCCCCAATCCCACAAGAATGCAATTCCACAATGAACAAATAAAACAAATAGCAAATAAATCCATCTATCCAAACAGATAATAAACAGAAATAGGAGAATGTATCCAAATGAGAATAGTTCTCCCACTGGGAACAAGATAACTCAACTTAACCAAGAGAGAGATAGTCTCACTCAAATTTCCCCCAAGGGGAAATTTTCTGAAATCTCTAGTGTAGCAATCTGGGAATAGAGAAATGATTGACATTTTGGATCGTCTCCATTTCAGCTTCTTTCCAAAGTTTTTCTCTACCTTCAGGTTAAAGGGGAGGTTGGAACCATATTTCTTCTCTCTTGAAGGTGGAAACCAGAAGATCAGAATATCTTCTCTTTAGCTCTCATCACCTCTGCTTGTCACACAGGCACAGAGCACTGAATAATCAATCTCCACTAATGAGGAGAGTAATTACATGCTACTTTCAAAGTTGTCCTGTCTCTGCATTTCCTTTTGAATGTCCTTCTGTTTCTTTTGTTCTCTTCTGCACGCTAAAAAATGTTTTAATGACTTTCCTTTCTTTTCGTCTTCTTTTTTTGGCAACAGTGCTGCCAACTCCTTTTCCCCTCCAATTAAAAAAAGAAAAATACAATCTTTATAACAAATAAACATAGTTAAAACAAAACCACACGTTGGCCACTTCCAAAAAAAAAAGTATGACTTTTTTTCTTCTTTTTCTGGCAACAATATTGTCAACTCCTTTCCCCCTCCAATTAAAAAAAGAAAAATACAATCTTTATAACAAATAAACATAGTTAAAACAAACCCACACTTTGGCCATTTCCCAAAAAAAATGTATGTCTCATTCTGCACCTTGAATCCATTTTCTCTGTCTCTGTTTCTCTCTCTCTCTCTCTCTCTCTCTCTCTCTCTCTCTCTCTCTCTCTCTCTCTCTCTCTCTCTCTCTCTCTCTCCACCCTTCCATCAAGAAGTGAAAAGCAGGCTTTATTATGATCTTCTGGAGTTGTGGTTGATCAGTGAATTAATCAGAGTTTTAGAGACTTTCAAAGTTACCCCAATAATTTTTTAGTGATGTTATAAGGCTATAATTCATAGAATTCTACAATTTCTAACAAATCAAAATTGTGATTGATGCAAAGGCCAAGGAAGATCTGTATAGTGGCAATAAGTAAGTTGTTATATAGCACTAATGATGATTTGAATTCAATAAATTGGGAAGTATGAACAAGAAAGAAATAGATCAAACACACAGTATAAAAGTAGAGATGCCAGATGGGTAGCAGAGTAAATTGTTTCTGACAGACATGGATACACTGAGAGGACTGGACCATAGGCACTTATTTTACATGTATTCTTGAACATTAGGATGTAAAGTCTGTATAGTCAAGTATTATTTGCCTTTCTTTATATCTCCAGTTCTTAGCACTGTGGGTGGTATGTAGTAAGAGTTTAATAAATGCTTGTTGACAGAGTGATTGATAGTGTCTTGAATGTTGGAGAGTTTCTTTTTGGAGATTTATGAGATAACTTGGATAAAAAAAGGAGCACAGATTGAGAAATTATATACAATTGCAATCTATATTATGAGAGTATCTTTGGTGATGAGATCATGGATCCATTGGAGGAAAAAAAAGATCTATTCTGTTAATAAGGACTTTTCCATCTTAAATTTTTCTAGAGCACTTTTCTTGGTTATCTCTTCCTTGCCTGCACTACATCCATATACATGTCAAATCTCTCCCAGTTAAGTGTAAGTTTTTCAAGGACAGAAACTCTCATTTTTTCTCTTTATACCCCAATGCCTTAGCATAGTCTAGGTGATTAATAAAATATTTATTGAATGTGTTTGTTGAATTCTTTAATGGGATGCAAGCACAGGAGTGAAGCTGAAATGTAGGATAAAGCTTGATAGGATGAAAGTAGGACTGATGAATTATATCTTGAGAGTGTGTGGGAGCTGTAGTTGTAGGGGCAGCTAGGGTAGTAAAGTGATTAGGTTAGGTCCGGAGTCAGAAAGACCTGAGTTCAAATTCAGTCTCAGAAAATTACTAGCTGTGTGACTCAGGGCAAGGCACTTAAAATTCTATCTACTTTAGTTTTCTTAACTATAAAAGGAGTTAATACAGCACTCACCTTCCCAGGTTGTTGTGAGGATGAAACATTTATAAGGCACTTAGCACAATATCTGGAACATAGTAAGTGCTTAAAAAATGCTTGTTTTTGGCTCCTTGCTTGGAGATGACCAAGAGCTCAAGGAAAGTGGACATCTAATATCTTTAGGAGTTTGGATATATTACTATATTTATACCCTTCTTTTTCAGATAGACTCGGTTATAGCCAATTTTCAGTTTTATCCCAAAGGATACCTTTCTTTATTCAAGGGTTCTATGTAAATTGACCTGCACCTTCTGGATTGGTCTTTCACAGCTAGAATAGCTAGGACAAATCAGAGAATTAGAAAGTTTCTGGGATAGACACTCATGTTCATTGTCCAAAGTTCACATGGAAGGAGAAGTTTTCTGTGAAGTGAATGATAATATAAAATAGTGATATTGTTGAGAAGACAGTCTAACTCCATTCTCTGCAGAGATGTGATACATGGATGTGTATAATGGATGTGGTATATCATACATATCTTCAGATCTTTTTGATATATTGATCGGGTTTTTGGTTTTTTTTTCTTTTTTTAAAAAAATATTTGTTACAAGAGATGGCTCTGTAATGTGGGAGTAAGGGATGAATTTGTTGTTACCTTGCAAGGGTCCTCAAACTTTTTAAATAGGGGGCCAGTTCACTGTCCCTCAGACTGTTGGAGGGCCAGACTATAGTAAAAACAAAAACTTTGTTTTGTGGGCCTTTAAATAAAGAAACTTCATAGCCCTGGGTGAGGGAGATAAATGTCCTCAGCTGTCGCATCTGGCCCGTGGGCTGTAATTTGAGGACCCCTGCAAAGGGGCTGATAAAGGAGGAGTTAGCTTAATAAGGATATTATTTTCCTTTTCAAAGAACTAATCATATATATATGTATGTATATATATATATATATATGTATTTGCATTTAGTGAACTTGAATTTGAATGCCAACTCTGATACTATCCATGGAACTTGGACGGATCACTTAATCTCAATATGCCTCAGTTTCCTCATCTACAAAGTAAGGGAAAGGAGTATATTTAGTGACCTAACCTCAGTTCTGGCTGTAAATATATTAGTCTTCCAGTTTCTATTTATCAGGTTCCTCTTCTAGGGATGTGATCATGGTATGGAACCACAGAAAGATAGTGGATTGTGTTATAGGACATTTCATCTCAGCTATATAATAAGAGTCTGGGGAATTATTCTTACCCTGCTATATGGTGCATCTTTCTAGAGATGAGATGCCTATGAAATAGATTATTTTTTCCCCTGAGCAGTCAGGATAAATATGGACAAGTTTTCACTGTTTGGCTCCTCTTATTTTTTTCTAAACTACAGTGAACCCCTGCACTTCTATTTGACTTGTTACAAGTTATAGGATTGCTAATCTGCATCAGCAAAGAGTTTTTTTCACCCTAAAGTTCCATTTGAGTGACAACTTCTTTCTTCTGGTTTTCTTTATAGTGAGAATGTCAAAATTGATATGATTTTTGTCCCACTATGTGGTATGTGTACTCAGGAACTACTCTCATTTTTGAAATGTCAAATTAAAATTATGGCAATTCTAAAAACTGTGATTTTTTTTTTTTTTTTTTACTTTTTTCTCTTTTGCACACTCTGCTGCTATTGTTGTTTAGCCTATATTTTAAAGTGAACCAGGAACATCATGGGGTGATGTCTTCACTTGCTGATGAACTGGATTTAAATGAGGCAGAGTTGCACAAAGTCATCAGCCTCATTCTTTCTTACAGAGACATAGAAGTCCAATGGCCAAATAAAAGTCAGGATGACTGGCAATGGCCTGGCATTGGATGACCTTGGTATCTTCAATGTCTGACCAAGTTTTAAGTGCTCCCCAGAGCCTGCTTTAGCTGTCTGTTAGAACACATTGTTCTCATCTTCCCCTTCCATCATGGGAAGTCTTCAAATGCTTGGGGCAGACATCTTCCCTAACTCACCAATGGGTTTGAGGCCTGAAAGTTACCCTCAATCTGGTTTAGCCCATCTGTTAAGATGGTTTAAGTGGAATGTGGCCATTGTATATACTACAGCTTCTTGGAACCATAGGTGAGAGTTGAGTGAACAACAAAGGGGTCTTTTGCCATTTCATAAAAATAGAAGGGGTCATTTAAAAGAGGACTTTTTAAACTTTTTCTATTCATGACCCCTTTTTGGCTGAGAAATTTTTACATGATCCCAATTACATTAAATATATAAACTAGGTATACAAATCAAAAATTTTCTGATAATAAATCACAGTTTTACGATTCCACATTTAAGTACGGGACCCCATATGGGGTCACGAACCCCAGTTTAAAAAGCTGGAACTCAGGACTTTTTGCATTTTTCTTTGTTTCATAGGTTCATGACTAAAGAATTCATCATCAAATGGCCAACCTACTAGTGATGAACCTTTGACTCTTGGAACTTATGAGGGCCAGTCCTTGGAAAATAAGTTTGGTTATTTTTTTATTAAACATATTTAAATAAATTGATGACAAATAAATACTCAAATGTGTGTGATCTCATAAATTCGGCAGTTTCTTTCAAATAGATATTTATACTTGTTCATCCTGTCAAGTAAACAAGCATTTATTAAATGTTTATCATATGTCAAGTACTTAAAATACAAATTCAAGCATTAAGATCCCTGCTCTCAAAGAGCTTATATCTTAATGGGGAGGGGTGTGGCAACAGCATTTAAAAGGAAGCTAAAGGGAAGGGAGGAGAATAGTAGGAAAGTTATGAATCAGGAGTACACTGTGGAGAAAGAAGACATGGATAGACTGGGAATTTTTTCTTAATATGGAATTCCCAGAGAAGTCAGCCAATCGGAGGAAGTAGTCATCAGTCACCATGGTGGGGTATACTTTCAGTGTGAGAAATCCAAGGGTAGAGTGAAATTCCAGGTTCCAGTGAACCTGGAAACTTCTGTGGCATAGAGAAAGTCTGGAGGTCAGCCTGGGGAAGAAGAAAAGAATACTGTGTGTCTAAAACCCATATTCTCTCAAAGGCACACCAAAATGCTAGAGGCATCCTGATTTCCTCTTGATAACAAAAGTGTACCAGTGAAAAACTCTGGCTGTCCTTCCATCTCTCATTCTTGTCATTTGACCAGTTCATTTTTTTTCCTGCCTTATAATTCTCCAGTGACATCCTTTCTGTCTTTTGTTCTTTAATGAAATTTCTTGTTGGTTTTATGTTGGAACTTGCCATACCATGTGCCATTCCATTGCCCTTTGCATAAAACTCATTTTGAGTAGGGTTAAGGCCTTTGATTTCATTACTGTAGAAACCTCCCAGTGAGGAATTCCCTCTATCAATGAAAATTATCAATTGTTCTGCAACTAGTCTCAGAAATTTGACTGTGGGGTACTAAGAGATTAAATCATTTGCCATAGACAGTATGTATCAGAGGTAGGAATTTTAACCCTGCTCTTCCTGACCAGTTCTCTGTACTCTACACTTCTACCTTCCCCTTCCCCCAAATGGACAGGGTTTCCACCATCTTCATTTCCATTGGCAAGGATTGAAAGGCACCCTAACAACTTGAAGAAATTTGGCAGAAGCTATACTTTCAGTCAAGAGACTTTTTTCCAAGTCTGAGCTCCTCAGCTTCCTGGACATGTCAGCTCCCTCGCTAAATCTTAATTTCCTCATCTACAGAGTAAAGATAATGAAATCTTCACTCCTTACTTTCTAGGATTGTTGAGAGGTAAGTATATTGTAAACCTTAAAGCACTACATGAATGTAAGTTAATATTAAGACGACGTAATTCCTGGAAGAAATTCAAATAGTAGATGTTATCCCACTTCTCACCAGCTGAGAGAGCCTTTGGATTCAGGGCTGGGTCAAGGATGTCACAAATGAAACTGTTGCTATAGGAACCCAGTTGCTATAGGAGGTGCCCTCTTAGTTACCAACTACCACAGAGCTCATTTGTTCCCTGCATGTTTGTCACTTCTGACGCTGAAAAACTGCCCTGGTTACTAAGGGATGGGCTATGCACAAGATGGGATGTCCAGTTTTTTTCATGAAAAGCCAGAATTCAATTTTCTCCTGAGTCCATTTGTCTCATGAATGCCTAAATGCTATTGTTTTCAATGGAAGCTAGAGGGAGAATGTGGATGTTTCAGTATAAATCCATCATCGTTGCTTAAAAAAAATTACTTTACATAAAGGTCTTATTTCTGACAAGTTTATATCAACATCTTCATAGATGAAATTCTAGCACATAAGGGTTTGAAGAAAAAGAGTTCATTGTGGAAGGATGGGGAGATGTTGCAGGGGCTGGGGGGGAGGGGACATGATTCAGACACAAAAAAATGTCTTCTCTCAGCCCTGTTTTGTCAGCATGGAAAAAAGTCCCTGTTAAAAAACGATAGTTCTGCCTCCAGTGACCAGAAAGCCTTGTGTTTGATGTAGTGAAAGAAGAACTGGGCTTCTAATCAGAAAGATCTGGGATTTGAATCCTGCCTCAGACACTAGCTGCATGACTGTAGGTAAGTCATTCTTGCAAGCTCTTCAGCTCAGTTTCCTCATCAATGAAATGGGGATAATACCTGTAGAATTTATGTAGAAAGGCTGCTATAAAGGGATAAATGAGGTAACAATGTATGTGAAAAAACAAATTTATCTCCCTAACACTTCCCTACTCTTGCCATTCTTGAAAAACACACACACACACACACACACACACACACACATACTGAGACCTAGGGAAAATGACTTGCTTCCTATATTTCTCTCACACAAAACATCTCACCCCCAAATTCTGGGCATTTTCACTGATTGTCCCAATGTGTGGAATGTTCTTCCTCATTTCTGTCTCCTGGCTCTCCTAGGTAATATTCCGTCTTTTGCAGGAAGTTTTTCCTGATCTCTTGATTTAATTCTAATGTCTTCCCTTTATTGATTATCTTCAGTTTATCCTGTCTATCTTGTCTATAGCTTGTTTATGCAGAGTTGGTTACATGCTGTCTCTTCTATTACATGGTGAAAGCCTTATCTTTTATGTTTGTCTCCTAAGCACTTAACACAGTGCCTGGCACATAGTAGGCCCTTAATAAATGTTTATTGACTGTAAAGTACTTTACAAATCTTAAAGAGCCACACAATTGTCAGTTATTATTACTTATATTCTAGGTCCTCAAAGATATATATGCAAAGGCTCCATTACCTTTGGCTTCTTGCTAAATAAAATAGATTTCTACCCAAAAAGTTCTCCTTTTTTTCTCTCCCCTCCCACCTCCAAACCATTTGCCCTGAGAGACTGAGTAACCTTTTTTCACTTTAGTCCATATTGAAATATGAAAAACATATTGTACAAAAGTTCATAATTTTTCTCTGGGCTTTAGCCTTGGGGGGAAAAACCTGTATGGGGCCCCAGAAGTGGAAAGAATCAAATGTTATTATTTTTGCCAACTAGATTTGGCAAATTGAGAAGTTCACATTTCTTTGCAATGATTCTCCAAAGAAATTCTCAACTATATCATCTGTCATGTGGTCCATAGTAACATTCTTTTGTTTTACTGGTTTGTTCAGTTGTACTTTCGACCTGTTGTTCTTGGCCTCTGTGTTTGGAAGGTATGGATCCTTGGCTACGTATGTTCTGTGTTTGAAATATTGCGTCCAGAATGGATAAAATTGAGATTTTAAAAAATATTCCAACAGTGATTTTTAAAAGGGAAATTACAGAATCAAAATGGCATCACAGGTCAATTAGCTGATGATGGTCTATTGCTCCTGAAGCAAGTGTCATATTTCTGTCATGCACTTGATTCCATATCCAAAAGAGACAGCATCTCAACTTTCTAACGCAAGAAAAGATAACAACTTTAGAAATACAAATGTAAACAGTATTTCAGAAACATGAGTATAATTTAGAAAATGGGATTTTGTATTACAAACAAAATACTGAAGAGGAACATGTAAGTTAAATTCAAAGCCTCTAAATCTAAATATCTTAGTCTTATCATTGTTAGAACATGGTAATCTGTGTTTTAAAAGAACATTCAAATGAGTTTATGATATCAATTGTACCTTCTTATAATCATTTTTTTCTATATGTCCTGACTGAGAAATAGAATACCACCATCAATTGGAATGTGACTTGTCTCCTCCCTCCTGTGATTTTGAGAGATTGTCAGTGGATCAGAGAATTGAGATCTAAGAGAAGAAAATAGAGAATGGATAGGTGAAATGATTTGTTTTAAGATAAAACAAGCTATCAGGAATACAGTCTTAGACTCCAAATCTAGACTGCTTTCCATTGCACCATACCACCTCTTTTATTTATTATTATTAACATAAAAACCAATAGAGATGTGTCAAAGTTACTGCAGTTATTATTTTTTAAAATGTTCATTTATTGAAGGCCTAAGAGAAAAAGGTAAAAAAATCTAGATATCTTATAGAGGAAAAATATACTGTAATTATTTGAGAGGGGCAGAAGGAGCCCTGAACCAGAACCAGATCTATAATATCCTTTGAATAGGGAAATATTTCTTCCAGAAAAGAAACTTCTATCTTTACAGCTCTATCAGCACTTTAGACAGTTGCCTGGAGGTAATAAGAGGTTAAGTGATTTGCCCAGACTTCCCCAGCCAGAATGTTTCAGGTCTTCCTACTGTGAGGCTCACCATGCCATGCTGCCTCTAATTCAGTAATTACAACACTGTAAAGGTCCATAAATTAGCTTCATGAGTTCATAATTAAGGGAGCTCATGATTATTTTAGTTGAATTAAATTGCTAGGCATATGAAAAACCATTTTGATAAATTAGTGTTGTACTAGACAGAAATTTGAAGACCTTTCTTGTTTTTTTTTAATTATATCTCTCATCCTGATTTTTCCTATTATGAATAAGTATTCTGTCATTTAAGCCATACTTTTAGTTTGTCATTAGACACATCTAAGCCACACTTCTGGGGAATGAAGTTTTCCTCTTTCAACTGTCTCTAAATCTACCAATTAAGGTCAATATGTGTTTCATTTTTTACATTAAAATAAAAATCAACCCCTTCTCCTTCTTACCTCTCCTCCTACCATGCTGAGAAAGAAAAATGAAATCCTTGTTGTAAACATGCATAGTGAAGCAAATCATATTTTTGCCTCCCCAAATACATTTCATTCTGCACTCAAGTTCATCACCTCTCTGTCAGGAAGTGGGTTTCATGCTTCTTTATGACTCCTCTGGTATTAGAATTTGTCATTTTGTTGATCAAAGTGCTTAAGTCTTTCCAAATTGTTTTTCTTTATTATGTTTTTATTGCTGTATAAACAATTTTCCTAGCTCTACTCACATCAAATTTTCCTAGTTTTCTCTCTACCATCCTCTCTTATTTTTTATTTTATTTTTCTGATTCACATGTATATTAATTTTTAAATATACATTTCTTTATGAATCATGTTATGAGAGAAAAATCAGAACAAAAGGGAAAAACCACAAGAGAAAAAAAAAACAGAAGAAGAAGGGGGAAAAAAGTGAACACAGCAATGTATTGATATACATTCAGCCTCCATAGTTTTCTCTCTGGATGCAGAAGGTACTTTCTACCCAAAGTTTATTGGAATTGCCTTGGATCACTGAACTGCTGAGAAGAACCAACTCTTTTATAGTTGATTATCATACAATCTTGCTGTTACCTTGTACAATGTATTCCTGATTCTGCTTTGTTTCATTCAGCATCATTTTGTGTAAATCTTTCCAGGCCTTTCTAAAATCCTGTTCATCATTTTTATAGAACAATAATATTCCACTACTTTCATATACCATAACTTACTCAGCCATTCCCTAATTGATGCATCCTCCATTATTTTTTACAACATGATAGTATTCTATCATATTCACATTGTATAATTGGGCACCTAATAAGAACTATATAAATGTAAAAGGAGAAGGAGCTTTACAGATCACCTAATGACTAATCT
This sequence comes from Sarcophilus harrisii, assembly GCF_902635505.1. Lineage (NCBI taxonomy): Eukaryota > Metazoa > Chordata > Mammalia > Dasyuromorphia > Dasyuridae > Sarcophilus > Sarcophilus harrisii. Next base: position 146,229,186 of record NC_045426.1, on the reverse strand, counting down.
AATCACCTTATTTTATTTTTTCTCAAGTTTATTAGTGCCATTTTAATGCCACCTTCATTTCCCCATATGTACCTTCACCCTCACTCTAAATACCCCCTAGTAATAAGAAAAAACAATTAGAAGTTTAAGTCTTCTAAAATTTAGTGTTCTCTGTAGAAAATAAGGGTGTTGGACTAATTGGCTTCTAATTAAAATCCCTTCTATCCAACTGTTGGATAAAACAAATATATCTGAAAGCAAATACAAAACTGAGCTCTTACTTGGCAGCCAGCTGACACAGTAGTTAGAACCCTAGACTTGGAATCAGAAAATCATCCTCATTCATGGGTTCCAATCCACACATTTAGTAGCCATATCCCCCTGGATAAGTCCCTTAACTTTGCCTCAGTTCCTCATCTGTCAAATGAACAATATGGCAAACCACTCAAGGACCTTTGCCAAGAAAAGTTCAAATGGGATCATGAAGAGTCATACATGGCTGAAATGGAACAACAATAAATCCCTTACTTCTACCAAACAATCAATAAACATTTATTCAATATCTAGTAGAGCCAAATATTTTGCTAGCAAAATACACATAGATAAAAATAAAGTAAATAAGGAGCTACTAGGATATATATATATATATATATATATATATATATATATATATATATATATATATATTATATGTCAACTTCTAAAGAAAGCCTTCTCCAGTTCCCTCGCTTGCTATTGCTTTTCTTTCTCAGTCAATAGACAAGCATATATTAAGTACTTTCTATGTATCTTGTAGATACTTATATATGTACATTGTATATATTGGAACATATACAATTGGAACATTGGAATATAAGTTCCTTGGGAGCAGGGACTGTTTTTCTTGTATCTTTTTTTCTTGTAGTTATAATAATATTTATATAGTATATAGTAGTAAAGGAGTAGAAATAATGATATTGGTGGTGGTGGTGATGGCAGTTGTAGTGGGTAGGAGGAGGAGGAAAAAGAAGAGTGGTGGTAGTGATGGTAATTGTAGTAGTAATAGTGGTAGTAGTAATAGTAGTAGTGGTAATAGTAACAGTAGTAGTAGCAATAGTACTAGTAGTAGTAGTAATAGTAATAGTAGTGGTAATAGTAGTAATGGTAGTAGTAATAGTAGTAGTAGCAATGATAGTAGTAACAATAGTAATAGTAGTAGTAGTAGTAGTAGTAATGGTAGTAGTAATAGCAGTAGCAGCGATAGTAATAGTAATAATGGTAAGAGTAGTAGTAGTGAGAGCAATAGTAGTAGTAATAATAATAATGGTAGTAGTAGCAGTAGCAATAGTAGAAGCAGCAGCAAGCACTTCATAAGTGCTTATTGATTGACTGATTGATACAATAATGAAAGGGAAACTCCAAGTATAGAGAAATTACCTGTGGTAACAGTTAGCAATGGGCTGTGGGACAGGAATTTTAGTAAATAATGATCTAAAAAGTTCACAATCTTTCCACTGGTACTTTCTATAGAAATAATAGACCAAAGCCCTCTTTTTACTTTTCTCTTCAGCCAATAAATTATAAGTAAAATTCTGGGTCCGAGCCATTGCCAAAACTGGTCTCCATAACACTCTCACAGATTAAGAAAGACTTGCCTTCCTGAGATCAGGGACATACATTTTCCATCTTTGCTACTAAAGAGTGGGAATAGACTCTTATTGACAGATGGCTATGGGAGCCAATCTGGGAATAGTGGAGGAGCACAAGGTAGCTAACCCTCTCTATTCTCTTGGGAACCATTTCCAATCAGTGGCTTTTGAGGAGCAGAATTTGCAACCCTTCCACTCCCATACCTCCTGGCCAGCTTTCCCTGATGGAAAGACAGATGCAGATAACTCAAAGGACAAGGCCTCTTGCTAGAGTTCAAAACTTGGTACCCTGAGGAGCAGTAGTCTAGTTAAGGGGAGAACAGAGGCAACTCAATGAGCCTGGTACCAAACTAAACTTCTCAAAGGAGTCATACTCATTTGGGGGCCACTGTCTGGGACCACACTCACATCACAGATTAGAGAGGTCCTGGAACAGAAAGCCAAAGTTCCCAGTGTGAAGGAGCAGACAAGATGGGAAGAGACGCTGAGGCAACACCTGTGTGGGGGCAACCTAAGAGGCTCCTAGGGAAACCAGTCATGTTGGAAAGATTGAGTGGGCAAGTGAGCTTGAATCCCATAGCAGGGTCTTCCAGAGAGACCTCTAGAATCCTCCAGTTAAATGATGCTTCAGAACAATGCAGGGCATTACTTGGATTTCAGGTCTAACTATCACTCCCTCAGTACATCTCTCTTAAATAAGACAATTCTGCAAAAGTCTAGGAATAGAGCAAGGGTTTGTTTAAGCAATAATTGGTAATATTGAAGATGAAGTAAAGCATGTAGTTCTGCCTTGATGCTTGTATTCTCAAAATGGTTTAAAATTGCATACTATCAGAAAGCCTCTAGGAGGCATAGTAAGGTAGAAAAGACCTAGATTTGAATTCAGAGACATTTACCACCTGTATGATTCTGGTCAAGTCATTTAACCTTGCTGAACTTTAGTTTCCTTATTTAAAAAAAAAAAGTGTTATATAAATGCAGGCTATTACTATTATCTATTTATATCATGTTATGATAGTTCCATTTAATATTTATGCTTAGTTTGGCTAAGCTTTCAGTGCATTAATAAATAACAAAAGGGTCATGGCTTTTTGATTGACAATACTTTTAGACTACAGAAGAAGGTTTGGCCTTGAGAAAGATGAATGGCTTGCACTCCGGTGGCCCCTTTTATCTTGGAGCGTTGAGGGAGCCAGAATGGGGTTCAAAGAAGAGACAGCTCCAATTTCTTGAGATTGGCTCTAAGTTTTAGACAGCAGGAGGGGGAGAGAGGAGACCTTCCATTTCCTTTTTAGGAAAGGTTTAGGAATTGTAAAGATAGGACAAACACTCTGTCTAGGAACAGATTACATTCAGAACACCCTGCATACTGTTGCTCAGACCAAAGGTGGGACAGAAGATATAAAGCTTCCCATCAGTTCTCTCTACTTTGATTCTTCACCTTTTTTTCCAATTAGTTTCCATGATTCTGAATTTTTTCCTTGCTCCTCCATAGGTAATAGAGTATTCTGGCTTCTTTCTGTGTGATTAACTCCAATCACAAAGAAGAGATCACTATGCTCAGAAACAAACATTGATTTACTTATCATTTATTTTTAGGTTATTTTTTTTGTCCAACCATGACCAATTCATAAACTTACCAATCTTAGAGCACGCATGAAATCATATGTATTATTTATACAAGTAGTGATTATCATCCCTTCACTAAGTGACTTCTTTACTGGATCCATTATTAATTTGGATGATTTAATTAATTAATTTTTAATGTTACTCATTTTTCTTTCAATCCTGTGTAGCCATTCTTCCCATACATATACAATAATTAACTCTTTCACTCTGAATGCTGTTCTGGTATATCCTTAACTACAACACTATACAGTTTCTGCATTATAAAGATTGCCTTTCCTTTAAGAGGGAAAAAATGTGAATCATGAAAAGCAGTAGTAATAAAGGGATTGTTCTTGTGAATAAGAATAAGGATGTGAATACTTAAGTAGTTTTACCGGCTCATGATCCTATTAAGTTATGAAACACAACCAGTTTTGCTCATTGAATTGCAAATTAGTCTTGATTTTTACATTTATATGTTTTTTTCATTTCATAAACTAAGGTGTGAGCAAGTGGCTCCAGAAATACATCAGAGGTCCTGTCAGCCCTTCAGGGTCACTTTTGTTACATCTTCAGTGTGAGCATTGACACTTCAGCAGTTGGCAAACATTACAAATCAAGGCTTTATTTATTTATTTTAATATTATTATATGTATTTATTTTATTATTATTATTCATTTGTAGGTTTAAGAGATGGAGAAAATATTGTGTTATGCATATTGCCTCCATCCCAAGAGCCAGTTGTTAAACATTTACCTGCATACTGCTGCATATAAATCATTTCCATGTAGCATCCCTCTCTCTCAAATTATAGACAGACAAAGAGACAGGGACTGAACCTGTGATTTCATTGATATATGGAACTCTTAGATGATAAATTCCCTTTACCAATGTGGGTAAGCACCTTCTCTGCAACTAACAGTCCTGAAGAGTTTTGCCAAAAACACTGAAAAGTTCAGTGACTTACCTGAGACCACTCAGCCAGATGTATCAGGCAGAGAATATAAACCTGGGATTTTGTGGTTCTGAGACCAGCTCTATGTCTACTATATCATCCTGCTTCTTTGATAGACATATATTTTCTGTCAGTTACCACCCTTTTGTGAACATGGGTCATGTTTGGAGGTGGTAAGATGATTTTTCTGGTAAGTATATCTTGCATGGCTTAAGCATCTATTAAAAATGAATTAATATTACTTAAAATTCATATCATTTTTTATTGATGACTTTTGTTTTTACTTCATTTTAATTTTTAAATATATTTTTTCCTTCTCCCTGATCAAGCAAGACATCTCTTGCAGTAAAGGCAAAAAAAGACAAGTTCATCAAAACGAATGGAAACATCAATTATGTCTGACAGTCTATGCAACAATACAGCCATAGTCCCCTATTTCTATAAAGAAGGAAGGGAAATATAATTGCTCAACATTATCTGGAGCCAAGTTTGGTCATTAAAATTACATAACATTCATTTTATTTAGTTATTCATTCACCCATTTATTCATTATCATCATTTGCTTACTGTATCCATGTATTTATTGCTTTCTATTTACATTGTAGTAATGGTAAATATTCTTTTTCTGGTTTCACTTATTTCTACTCTGCATCTGTTTGAATGAGTCTTCCTATGATTCTATGAATTCTTTATATCTGCCATTTCTTATGGAGTAATACTATTACCCATACTCATGTACCACAATTTATTTAGCCATTCCTCAGTCCATGGACATTTACTTTGAAACTGAGGACTTTAAAAAGTTGCCTTGGTTCTTGACAATCAGTTATTTCTAAGTTAACAGAAACAAAGAATAACATAGAATCAGCAAGAGGATTTAAATTGAATAGGAAAGAAAATTTTTAAAATTAGAAATTATCAGAGCATTATTCCTTAAATGAATAATTCTTCCTCTTCAGTTCTAATCTATTACCTAGAAAAACAGGCACTGACTTAACAACCTTGATCAACTCATCACTCTTAACCGTTTATTCTGTGGAATCTTATTTTAAAAAAACTTCCTGTTCAGTCTCTTTAGAAATATAAGGAAATATTCCTTTAGTCTAAGTACCCTTCCAGACTTTGTCCTCCATATTCTGGACTAGGGTCAAGAAGAAAAGACTTTTTTTTTTTTAAAAGGAAATTGATTTAGTGTTAACTTAGAACAAATTATAAAAATATTCACTTAGTTAGGCTATTGACCCCTCTAAGAAAGTTATTGGAGATATGATCTACTTCATTCAGATAAGAATGACCATACTGACAATGATCCTGGGGAAAAGGCCCTTTTAAAATTCTTTTTCTATCCCTTTCTTCTCCCTTGAGAGGAGTGGTCAAGAAAAGAATTGAGTAACTATTGGCCACTGGATATTGATCTAGATATTAGTGATCTTTTCCTTACTAAAAATTCCAATAAATATTATCTCAAATCGTCTTGAAAAAAAAAAAACCATGCTCAAGGCAGCAATTGTCAAACTTTCTGGTCTCAGGATCCCTGTATACTCTTAAATATTATTGATGACTCCAAAGAGCTTTTGTTTGTGAGTCATATTATCTATTGTACTGTATTAAGCATTAAAACTGATATACTTTTTCAATGTTAATTTTTAAATGAGTTATAAACCCAATTTTAGCATCAAATTGTTTGTTCCCATTTAATAGTATTTTTTCAATCATATGGAATTATATCAACATTCACTTTTATGAGATTGATTTCCAATTTTTTTCTCCTTCCTCCCTAAGATGGCAAGCAATCTGATATGCAATCATGATATATGTAATCATATTGAACACATTTCCACATTAATCATGTTGTGAAAAAAGAAATACAACAAAAGGGAAAAATTACAAGAAAAAAAAAACAAAAAATGTGAAAATAGCATACTTCAATCAGCATTCAAACTCCATATTTCTTTTTCTGGATAGGGATAGTATTTTTCCAATATGAGTCTTTTGGAATTGTCTTAGATTTTGTAATTGTATTATTGAGAAGAGCTAGCCCTATTATAGTTGATCATCACATAATATTGTTGTTACTGTGTACAATGGTCTCAAGATTCTGCTTCCTTCACTCAGCATCTGTTCATGAAAAATCTTTCAGAATAAATAACATTTTTAATTTAAAAAAAACTATTTTACAAAATAAAAAATTGTGAGAAAATGGCATTATTTTACATATTTTGAAATTTTTTTCCTTAATTTCTGGAATAATAGAAGACAGTTGATTTTCATATCTGCTTCTTTATTCAATCTGTTGTTTTGGTTAAAGAATATGAAGAAAAAACAGTCTTACACAGATGTATAATTGGAAATTGGAGGAGAATTTTAATAGCCTTTTCAGATAATTCTGAATATTCTTTGATACTATACCCAAACTGGACCAGGAATGTTTTCTTAAATGCTGGTTGGAATGTGGAATCTAAAACCATTTCAATTAATTTTTCATATTCTGTTACATTAAAACCCATTTTTCTATCTTGTATTTTTTTTTTATTTAATAGCCTTTTATTTACAGGATATATACATGGGTAACTTTACAGCATTAACAATTGCCAAACCTCTTGTTCCAATTTTTCACCTCTTACCCCACCCCCAACCCCTCCCCTAGATGGCAGGATGACCAGTCTATCTTGTATTTTGAATGAATCTTTTATATATCATGTAATAACATGAATCAGTCATTTAGAAAATATTGTTTCACTGAGTTATACAGTTCTTCCATGTGTTGATATTTCATTGTGCAATATCAAAAATCATATTTTGTAATATCACTATCACATCAATCAATCAATACTTATTAAGTACCTACTGTGTGCCAAGCACAGTGCAAAGCACTAGGAATTAAACAAAAAAAAAGACAGAATATTTTTTAAATATTGGAAAGCTGTCACATTTACAGTGGCAAATATGAGTTTTTCAAAATTCTAATTTTTGCTTGAAAGCTCCGATTTGATCACTGGCAACAAATATTGTCAGTTTTCCTTGAAATGACAGGCTTGCTTTGTTCATTTTTAAGAGAATGTTTGCCAAATATATCTGAATAACTATAGTTTGTCTATCAGTCATTCTTTCAAATAAAAATGGTATACCAGTTTCCATGAAAAAAGTGTTTAATACGGCTTGCAACTCAAATAATCACACAAATGCTTTAACTTTAGACTAGAGATATCAAACATAGTTCCTGAGAGACATATGTGGCTTACAACACTCCCTGATGTGACCCAAACTAGATTAAAATGTAACCAGGAAATAATTTAATAAATAAAAATATAACATAGATAATATTACATTTTAAAACTTAAGTCAAAAGAGCCCACAGGTACCTTTATGAACACACTAGTGGCTCCTGTTTTTATTAGATTTTGATACCACTGATCTAGAAACCATCATATTTTGGTATGAAACAGAGACATTTTGTGCTTATGTAATTGATTACCTTGGCTCTCACTCTGAAGGCCAAGTGTGTTACAATTTACCCCTCTCTCAAGGTTCTGCAGTTCTCTTAGAGATTGGGAATATATCTAGGCACTCTGCCATCGGCTCTAGCCCTCATGGATGGCGTTGGCCCAATTATAGATGATTCTCCTGTTCCCTCAATTCCATTTAATCACTAATAGTTGAATTCACTTCTAGAAAGGGATATTTACTTCAGATGTATAATAAATTATATATGACCCTCCACAGGTCTTTGTTTGCCTTAAATTCACTGGAGAAGGAAATGGTGAACCATTCTAATGTCTTTGCCAAGGAAATCCCATGGACAGTACGGTCCATAGAGTTACAAAGAGTTGGATATGATTGAACAAAATATAAAAAAATAAATAAATATATTCCTCAACATAAGGGACATAATCCCTCTCTTAAACCACGTTATATCTAGGAAAGGAGAGGGCACTAAGTTCACACTTTAGCTTAATGGTCCCAAGTTCCAAGTCCAAAGTCCCCCATGGATTTGAGTACCAAGCACCTTGGCTTCTCAAGGCTTTCCCTGATGGGCTGGCTGCGCCCAGCCTGCAATCCTGGTCCTAAGGTTGCTATGATTCAATCCTGGGTTCAGGGTGATTCCACCACCACTCCCCACGAAAGCTGAGAAGGACACATGAATCAGAACAAGACAAACACTCCAAGCACATTTCTCAGGGCCACAGGATAAAAGAGAGTGGGGGGTGGAGAGATGATACCCTTCCCCCACCCAGTCAGCTCATGATGCTCATGAAGTATGTGAACTCTGACCCTGACCCTCTCTGGACAACAGCAGAAAAATGCACAAGGGGGAAAAAACTGAGGCTGTCCCAGGCTGGCAGTTTTAAAGAAGCAGCTTGTACGAACTAAACAGTCAATCAAAGGAGGCTTCTCCTACTGAGATATTAGGGGAAAGCAAGTATGTCTTTCAGAAGCAGGATTCATCTGTTAGGTGATCTGGCTATGTACAAAGCAAGCCCAATTATACACACTTCCCATTTCATAACAGAATAAAAAGATGAGTACTCAAGAGAAGAGATTTTAACAAAATTAACTTTTATTGCTTCATCAAGGATACTTAAACAAACTGGCTTTTTCTTCCCTTTTCTTTTGCAATTATATAGCAATGAAGAAATACAATAAGCACTAGAATACTTAGGTGCCATTGCCTTGATTTGTGCCAAAGTATCAAAAGTGTTCCCTACTTTTGCTTTTGCACCATCAATGCAAATGTCAACAGTTGTTCCAGGATAAACCATGAGATTGAAAAAAGTTATTCCACACTTTGAATATTTAAACACCCCATGTATGCAGAACATACTGGAGATATTAGCAGAGGGAAGTGCTTGTACTTTTGCTAAGCATTGGATAAAAGGAAGTCTTTGCTAAAAGGTTGTTGCTGGTACCAGACAAATGCAAGAGACATAGCAAGACCAGCTACATTTGTAGATGTCTGTAAAGCAAAAGTGGTGTGGTTACGTGGTGCAATGGAGAGAGCACTGGGCTTTCATGAGTTCAAATGTAGCCTCAGATATTTAGTAGCTGTGTGAACCTGGGCAAGTCATTTCACTCTGTTTGCTTCAGTTTCTTTATGTGTAAAATGAGCTGGAGAAAGAAATGGCAAATCCCTCCAGTAAGTTTGCCAAGAAAAATCTAAAATGGAACAGTCAGATATGACCAGAAAACAAAAAAGAAAAAATTCAATTAGGTAAAGAGATATTAACTAAATCATCACGCTTCAGCTAAATCTTTAATTCACAGATTATGTAGCCTTGGGAAAACTTCACTGAATGAAAAAGGCAAATAACATCTCAGTATTATTATGAAAATGACCTCACACAAAAGGGGATTTTAGGGATCTTTAGACAACATCTGAGAACCACTATCCTAGGTAGGGCATGTGGAAACAGTACAGATTGGGCATCTCTTTCTCTAGACTAGAGATGCTTGGATTATTAAATTATTAATTAAATATTTAATTAAATGAAATTATATCTGGGAAATGTGTACTTGAAGAACAGAATACATCTTCATTATTAACTTTTTTCTTCTTTAACAACTCTGACTTCTGACTAAAACTTTTTATAACTCTGGGCATTTCTTTCTCTAGACTAGAGATGCCTGGATTATTAAATTATTAATTAAATGAAATTATTTCTGGAAAATTTGTGCCTGAAAAACAGAATACACCTTCAATATTAATATCTTTTTTCTTTAACAACTCTGACTTCTGGCTATAACTTTTTCATAACATGGCATTAGAAGGCCTTGGAAACTTCCTCAGCTCTGCTGGTTCACTTCCACTTCACTAAGTCAGTATTTTTAAATCCATCCGTAGACTTTTAAAATTATATCTGTTACATGGTCTGGCTACTCCTTTTCCCTCTCAGTTGTCCCTTAGCCATGAGGACAATTTGCTTCTAGCACAGCATCTGGTGGGAATTTAAAGTATCTTGTTCTTAATGAAGTAAGGAAGAAAATAAGCATTTATTTATTAAATGTCTAATAAATACTAAGCACTATACTAAACTTTTTACAGTTATTAACTTTATTTGATCCTCACAACAACCCTGGGAGGCTGGTGCTACAATAATCTCTATTACAGAATTGAAGAAACTTAGACATAGAAAGGTTTAAGTCTTCTTGATTTCAGGTCCAACACAAGAGAAAGTATCCGAAGCCAATTAAAATAGCATTAACTTACATTTGTAGATTGTCTTTTAATTTATTATATTTACATGTTATTATCTTAATATACCTTTATTATATATATTACTATACATCTTATTATATTTACACTTGTATATATGCTATTTCATTTAATACAACCATGAGGTACTATTCTTTTTTTTTTTTTTAATAGATAAGAACATTGGGATAAAGAAAAATTGTGACTTGTTCAAGTTCATATGGCTCACCAGTAATAACAACAACTAGATGGTTTTGGACTTAGGGTCAGGAGGACCTGAGTTTGAATTCTGCCTTACTAGCTGTGTGATTCTAGGCAAGTCACTCAGCCTCAAACTCCCCCTCTGAAAAATGGGCATAAAAACAGCACCTACCTCCCAAGGTTGTTGTGAGGATCAAGTGAAATGACATATAAAAAATGCATTGTAAGCCTTAAAGTGCCATAAAAAAGTTAGAAATTGTTAATATGATATGAGTAAATTCCAAATTTTCTGACTCTTTCTTATATGTACTTACACACTATCCTGGAAGCCTTCACACTTTCAGGAAATAGGAACAAAGTTTCACATACAAAGCAAGTGAAAATATCGATTAAGCACTTTCCTCGTGCCACGTATTGTGCTAAATGCTGAGCAGTTCGTATTCTGAAATTGTTCACAGTCTAATGGGGGAACAACATGAAAACAACTGTATGAACACTAGCTCTGGACAGCATGAATTGGCGATAATCCAGAGAGGAAAGGGACTAGCATTACGGGGGATTGGAAAAAATTTTCCTGTAGAAAGTGGGATGTTAGCTGAGACTTAAAGGAAGCCAAGGAAAGCAGGAGGTGGAAATAAAAGAGAGAAAGGGAACATTCTAGACATGGGAGGCAAGCAGTGAAAATCCTCAGAGTGCGGAGATGGAATGTCTTGTGCTAGGAACAGCCAGGAGGCCAGGGTCACCGGACTACAGAGTAGGGGGAGGGGAGTAACATGAAAGAAGCCTGGAAATGTTGGAAGGGGCCTGTTTAGGAAGGGTTTTAAAGGCCAAATCAAAGATCTTATGGTTAATACTGGAAATACTGCTTATATGGGAGAGACAGAGAGACAGACAGAGAAATAGAGAAGAACAAGGAGAAGGAGAAGAACAAGAACAGAAGGAGGAGGAGGAGGAAGAGGAAGAGGAGAGGGAGAAAGAAGAGGAGAGGGAGAAGGAGGAGGAAGAGGAGGTAAAGGAGAAGGAAGAGGAAGAGGAAAGGGAGAAGGAAGAGAAGAGGAGGAAGAGGAAGAGGAGAGGGAGACTAAGAAGGGGAGAAACAGAAAGATAGAAGGAGGAGGGAGAGAGAGACAAAGAGAAAGAGAGAGAACAAGAGGGAAGGGAGAGGAGGAGAAGTAGGGAGAGGGGGGGGAGAGAGAGGTAAAGAAGAGAGAAAGGAAGAGAGGGAGAGGGAGACAGACAGAGAGAAAGAGACAGAGACAGAAACAGAGGGAGGGAGGAAGAAATAGAGAGAGAAGAAACAAAGACAAAGAGAGAGGGGGAGAGAGAGAAAAGGGGGAGGAAGGAAGGGGAAGAGAGAAAAGGGGGAAGGGAAAGAGAAAGAGAGAGATTAAGTAGGTGAAGTGACTTGGTTAGACCTGCATTTAAGAAATACAGTATACAAAAATGATGGTGAATCTGGATTAAAAAAGCATAGAGTAGCCATCTTTGCTGGCCTTCTCTCTTCATACTGGCAAGATATGTAAGATAAGAGTTCCTTTCTGTTCTTTGTCTTTTTTTCTGACCATTTTGTACAACACAATGGATTATGGTATGACCTTGATAGTTTACAGGCTTCCCAGTGCACATTATAGAGTTCCAAATGATTTTAGTTTTAGAAGGATGGTTTTCTTTTATTTTCCTTCTCTCCCAACTTCATACTTAATTCTGCAAGTCATAGGTAAATTCATTAAAATTTAGGTTGCGCATTTGGGGTAAAAAAAAAAAAAAAAAAAAAAACACTTTACAAGTACAAGTTAAGGAAGGTGTGGCTAATTAGCTTTTCATATGAATAAGATTTAGGGGTTTTGCAGTCTACAAGTAGACTACCAGTGAATAGGATCTGAAGTAGTACCTTTGCAATTTAAGAATGATTGAGGAACAATTATTTCTTCAATGAGTAAAGTGTCTGTATTTTAAGGCACTGTTTCTATTCATTCCCCTGTTCCATTCTAATTTTGAACATTACAAAGAAGAATGATGAGGTGAAGATGTGGTTTTTCTTTCATTTTTTATTTTTTGGAACAATGAAGGAGGAATATGTGGTTGTCATTACCTCTCTCCCAGACAAGAAGACCCAGAGCTCAGGCCACCCATAGAAAGAAGCTTTATTGAAAAGCAGGTATTATGAAAATCAAGATGTTTCCTCTGAATTAGGAATTATGAGAGGATGAAAGGAGATCAGAGAAATTTAGAAAATCATGAGGTGCTGAATAAATGTTATCATTCTTAATTTTTACTGTTGTTGTTGTTAAGCTGAGGTCAACATCCTATGTAGGTATGGGTGAATCATGGCTTCAGGAATAAATGACCCTCCACAAAAATGAAAAGAAAAAGATAATCACAAAAAGGAAATTATTTCATTATTTTAATTTGTAATTGCTTTTAAGTGGAATGGGGTAATCAATGGGACCACATCCAAATAATTTCATTATTATTTTAATTTGTAAGACAAAAATTGTAATTGCTTTTAAGTAGAATGGGGCAGTTAATAAATAGAACTGCATCCTTGCAATCACATCATTTTGAAACACATGAACATCAAGAAAACATGAATAGTAGAAGAAAATTACCCTGTGTAATTTCTTCAACCATCACATATGTTTGCCTGGTTACAAACAAGGTCACACCACTGATAGCCATGGGTGACCACAGTTCTAGCACACTAGATATCCTGGCTATAGAATTATTCCCAAGCTCAGGAAATGGAAGATATTAATCATGTCTGCCTTGCATTAAAATCATTTTGAGTCACCAAACATTACTAACACTGCAGAATGATCGTGATTTGCCAATTGCCCTGAGATCTCGCTTATTTCTGACTTTGCTCACCATGTTCCCTCTACCTGTAACGTCCTCCCACCTCTTCTCCATCAATTGAAGTTCATCAATTCCAAGACTCAGCTCATGACTCACCTTCCTGATTAAAGCCCACACTACCCTGCTTGCTTCCCTATCCCCCAAAGCACTTACAGATCTGATTCATCCATAATTAAATGATTGTTGCTGCTTTTCCATTCCCATCAACTGCTGTGCTCTAAGCACAGTAAGAAAAGCCAGGGTCTTTAGGCCAGAACAAAGGCTGTCCTCCCTCACCTGTTTGCTTGGGTTTATAATCATCTGACTGCACAGCTGGTTAAGCAGGTGTTTACCGACCAAAAAAATAGCTCTGCCTGTTTTTTGAAAATTGTTAATACCGGAGAAGGCATTTCTAATGAAAATGCTAATACCATGGCTAAGTTTATTACTTATTCACATGTCATATCAAATGGGGAACTTGTCAAAAACACAGAAGGCTATTTTCCCCAAACACGTCATACTAAATGCACCTAATATCAGGAGCTGTTTATGCTCATTTGAAATGACTGGTGCTTAATTTGGAGCCATTGCTATTAAATGTGTATTGCCTTAGGCGAGTTATTCATCAGTACAGAGTGTTAAAACATATGTAGCCTAAGTCTTTGTGATTTATTTCATGTTCTCATATGATATAGTTTGTGTGACACTGAACCCTATGTCTCTTTTTTTTTTTTTCTTGTTTGTGGAGATTTCAGTTAGTTTAATGCTGTCTTCATTATCATTACAATTATTAGGCAACACAATGGGCATAGATCAAATGGGGATAATATATAATAGAACCTATTTCCCAGAATTGTTGTGAGGATGAAATGAGATAATATTGTTGTAGGATGAAATGAGATATTTGTAAAGCATCATATAAATATTGGCGATGATGATGATGATGATAATGATTTGCTAAATGAAAAAATAAAAACAACTGGCAGCTTTGAAAATTTTAAATAGCTTATTTAAAATTTTTGGAATATAGGACAATAATATTGTTGTTTTGTGGCTCATGATGGATTTCTACAGTTTGGGTGAAATATGAAACTATAAACATACAATTATATATTTTCACATTATTGAACTCTGATTTGCTAATTTATACCTCCTCAAGAAGGTAGCAAGGAGGCACATAGATCCAGGATGACCTCAAGTCAGAAAGATTCATGTTTCTGAGTTCAAATGTAGCCTCGGATACTTAACTAGTTGGGTGACTCTGGGCAAGTCACTTAACTTTGCCTCAATTTCCTCATTTGTAAAGTGAATTGGATTGGGAGAAATGGCAAACCTCTCCAAATGGTGAGGGATAGAGGAGATTATAAGGAAGATATTTTGTACAAAAGTCAAGAAAAGGAGAATGAATCTATGAATTTTGGGGGAGATGCATTCTTCAACATCTGACACCACATTTTAGCCTAAATATTAAAATATATGGATGCATGACTTTCAAGAAGTCTGACAGTATCAAGTTTTTGTACTTATATGGGTCCCTTTGCATATACATATTCTCATATCCTTATCTTGAGAATTCTCTGCCCAAAGGAATGCAAATTTTGATCACTGAAAACTCACAAGAAATCTTGAGATTTATAGGCTAGGACCATGCCTTAAATCCAGCTCACTCTGGAGCTCAGTGATTGACCAATAGTAGGTCCCAGGCCAAGCGCACTTTGGTCATTGTTTGAGCCCTTACTGGCTCAGAGTGAATATAAATAAAAATTGTTTCTGTCCCAAACTTTCAGAGATTGCCTTTTTTTTTTTTTTTTTTTTTGAACTAAGTAAAAGGCTCTCTCTGCCTCATTTCTTAACTAGCCTCAATAACTGAATGGGTGTTGCCTCAGACAAACCTGGGAAAGAACTTGGCTTGAAAAGGCCCAGGTCTCCCATTACATCTCTGATTTATGTCTTGCCATTGGACCCAGAGGGCTCTAGAGGGGAAAGTGAGGCTGGTGGCTTTGCACAGGCCTCCCTCACTGATTCATGTGCATGTCATGGAAAACCTATCTGATCTCATGGTCCTATTCATTAAACAAAGGATAAGCAACAACAATATTCTCAGATCCCATTAGAGTTCTTGTTTCTAATTAGAATTAAAAACCCACATCTTTTCTCTAAAATTCATAATAACACAAAAGCATAAATCTATTTACAGAGCAATTAGATCATTTAAATGGACTGTAATTAATCTGAGCTGGACCTACAAAATTTCACTAGTACAGGGAATTTCTGGATGAGATTTGCTCTACTAATGTACATTGGTTGATAACAACCTCTTGCAGTTTATAGTCAGTTTTAAGAGAATTGTCTAGTGCAGAGATGTCCATCATCTGGCCCCCACGCTACACCAAGTCTACAGCATTCCAGTAGGTCTCAAAGCAGATTAAAATGATTGAGAAATGTTTGACAAAATAAAGAAAAATACAATAGAATGTAGATAATGTTACATTTGAAAAGGGAGTCAATATGTGGATGTAAATATCTGCAAATAAATAGGTGGTACAGCCAGGACTGGAATCAAGAAGTTCAAATCTAGTTTCAAACATCACTAGCTATGTGCAAGCAACTTGCTTACATTCCATCTTCCTACATAAAATGGGAATAACAAAACATCTACTTCCCAAGGTGGTTATGAGGATGAAGTGAAGTGCCTGGAACATAGTAAATACTATATAAATATTAGCTATTATTGCTATTGTTGGTGTTCATTTGTTTCAATTATGGATGACTCTCCATGACCTCATTTTAGATTTTCTTGGCAAAGATACTTTGCTATTTCCTTCTACAGATCATTTTACAGATGAAGAAACTGAGGTAAACAGAATTAAGTGACTTGACCAGGATCACACAACTAGGAAGTGTCTGAAGCCAAATTTGAACTCAGATTTTCCTGACTCCAGTCTTGGCACTCTACTGTGCCAAATATGTGCCCATTATTAATTAATTCTTATTATTACTTATGGATTAGTGGCCCCCATTTCTATTTGAATTTGACACCTGTGGCCAGGAGCACTGAGAAGTTAAACATTTCTAGGGTAAAAGAGCTGATCTGTGTTGCAGGCAGGACTGGAATCCAGCTCTTCTTCCTCGAGGGTAGCTCTCTATCCATTATGTCATGTTGCTTCTATTGAATCTTAACAGCAATTAAAATGAATAGGGATATAAGCTCATTTAAACTTCTTTTTATCAAATGCTACTCACAAATCAAGTGAGTTTCTCTTCATTGCCAAATGTGAGATTCAGTAATTGTAGCATCTTCTCCACTGTATCTAACACAAAGACACGATCTTGCCCAAAGGACGTATCTGGAGAAGGAAGTTGTGGTTTACTGCTGCATAGCTCTTCAAAGCCCTGGATCTTAGAGTATCTTGGCACATGAATGATAGTTGAAATGCAGAAAGACCTGAAGAAATATTGCTTTCTCCTTCCCCTTACTAATGGCTACAGGTCCAGTGGAAGTATGTAAACTATAGCAAATGAGTCTCCCAATGATGCAGAGGAGAGAAAAAGGCAGGGGAAACAGGAGCAGAGACAATGATTTATATAGCTGATTAATGACTTAGAGCTACAATATTATCGGTCAATAAATCAACTATGTATTGAGTGTATATTATGTGCTTTTTAACACTCTATTCTCTCTGTGCAACTGAAGAAAGAACTTTCCTAACCATAAGTGGAAATGGGAAAATATAGGCTGGTCCAAAGTCTGCCTCTAAAATGGCAAAATGTGCTCATTGCTGTACATTGTTAAATTACAAACCATAATGATCTCATAGAGATAGTGTTTCAGCTTTACTATCTATCCAGTCATTTTTCCTTTGCCCCACCCAAATAACATGAGAAATTGCAGACTCATTTTGTGATCTATTGTATTTTGGAAAATAAAAATAATAGTTAAAATGAGTATATTAAATTCAACCCAGAGCTGAAGAAACTTAGTTTTAAAGTTTCCTACAGTATACTGGAGTTTATCAATATTTAACAGATATGATTAAGGAGAGTCAAGAAAGAATTGCTTAATAGAAAGGAAGAAAAATAAATCTTAGATGAACAATTTAGTGAACTGAAAAAATTCAGGGTAAAGAAGAATTTTTTTGATGCTACTGAAACCAAAGGCATGACCAAAGCAAAGTATATTTGGTTTTCAAGATTTCCATTCTGGTGTTTAATTGGGGATTTTTAATTCCTTCTTTTTCTAATTTTTTTAGTTACATGCCCAATTCAATGACCTTTTATTGACATATAATATAAATGCTCCCCTAAGTACTGCTTTGGCTGCATTTTACAAATTTTGGTATGATGCCTCATTTTTATCATTCTTTTTTTTGTTTGTTTATTTTTGCTGAGGCAATTGGTGTTAAGTGACTTGCCCAGGGTCACTCAGCTAGGAAGTGTTAAGTGTCTGACAGCATATTTGAATTCAGGTCCTCCTGACTCCAGGGCTGGTGCTCTATCCACTGCACCACTTAGCTGCCCCCATCATTGTTAACATTCTTTTAAAGAAATTATTGTTTCTATGATTTGTTCTTTGAGTCATTCTTTAAAATTAGATTATTTAATCCAATTAATTTTTAATCTATGCTTGAATGTAATTTTTATGCATTATGATCCAAAAAGGTTCATTTAATTTTCTTGGGGTTTTTTTTGCATTTTCTGTATTTATGTCCTAATATGCCGTTAATTTTTGTGAAGGTTATACTCCTTCCTATTCTCATTTACATAGCACCTATTATATGCCAGATATTCTGCTAAGTGCTTTACAATTCTTATCTCATTTGATCCTCACACCTTGGGAGGTTGGTGCTATTACTATCCCCATTTTACAGATGAGGAAAATGAGGCAGACAGATATTAAGTGACTTGTCCTTCTATTAGTATACAATTTTAACTATTGTTTTCATTTTCCAAAATACAATAGACAATGAAATGAGTAACTTCTCATATTATTTAGGAACAGCTAATAAGGAAAAATGGCTGAGCTGAAAGTAAGTTGAGACATTATCTCTATAAGATCATGATGGTTTATAATTTCACTATGTATTAGTTGTCACATAGCTGAGAAGGGTCTGAGACCAGATTGGAACTTCTTACCTGACTCCAAGCCCAGAACTCTATCCATTAAGATACCTAGACATATTTTATGTATTTCCAGAGACAGAAGCAGAATTAATATGCGGAAGAAGAGAAAGATTACAGTTCTGTATAAAGAAGAAATTTGAAGCGTCTACATGGTGAATGGGCTGCTTATTATAATTGTGAATGCTGAACCAATAGGATCATTCAGGTTCAAGCTGACTAGAGGTCAGATACATTATTAAGAAGTTTCTTGCTTTGCATAACTGCTTGGTCCAAATTGACTATTAGAGCTCCGTCATGACCAACTTCAAATTTTCTAGAAGTTTGTTTTAATAATTGGATTCAATTTGATGTATTATCCAAATCTAATTAGATTCCAAATTTGAAATTTAATTAATAGTCTAACAGGTAACAATGTTCCTAAGCAAATTATAGCTTTCGTATGCTACTGAAAATGATAGGATTTTTCTTCCATCAATATCTTGAATTTTAAATAATAATAGCTAGTATTTACATGACACTTTAAGGTTTGCAATGTGCTGAAATACATAGTGAAAAATGTGGAAGTCAAAAGAAAGTGAAAGAAAGGCTTATGAAATGCCCATAACAATTTGGAATTAAGGCAGTCTCTTTTTATTTCATTCCCTCATTTTGTTGATCTGTCTCAGCTCCTTATCAGCACATAAATTAGCTTCACAAGTTTTACTATTCTTGGAAACAGTGAGAATTGTAATAGCTAAAACTGAATTGTTATTTTCCTTACATTCACATTGTCAGCATTTTCTTACTGTTTAACTATGAGCAAGTAAACAATCTAACCATTATTTTCCAACAAACCTTTTAGGAATTAATGCACATTATCCTCTTAAATGTCATTTTAATGCAGAAGTCAGAATTTTCCAGCAAAGTTTTAAATGTCTTATGAAAATAGAAGTAGATGCATGTTGATTTGAGAGAATTTAAAATTTTAACATATTTTTTTATCCAGGTTGAAGAAATGATTGATTTTTAAGGTGATGTCATCAATTAACAGATGAATCAACAAGTTTTGGGGTTGTTGATTTTTTTTTAATATTGCTACAATGCTCTCAATATTGAGCTAGATGATGTAGATGAATTTGGAAAAAGCACAAAATTTAGTCTTTACCCTAAAGAAGCTTACAATGTTGCTAGGGAGATAAGAACAATATGAAAGTAATAGCAAGCAATTTGATATGGTATATCATTTAGTATTAATTTTTCTGTTACAGGATCTATCTATTGGTGAGAGTTTTCAAGGAGGAAGAGATAACACAAGGACCAAAGTAATCACTAAAGACTTCATCTAGGAATTAGGCCATGAAAGATGGTTAGAATTTTAATATGGGAAGGAAATAAGTTTTCTACAGAAGGGAAGTACTCCAAGAGAATGCAACAATATGAATAAAAATGCATATGAGGAAGAAATAGGCAAAGTATGCTGGAGGGACAATGAGGTAATCATTCTGGATTAAAGCAGAGGGCGCATATTGGGGAGGGGAGGGAAAATGAATTTAAGTAGAAGGAAATGAATTCTTGAAATTCAAGTAGAAAAATTTAGACCTTACTTACACAGGCCCAAGGGAGATAGCATTGTCCAGTCTTGCAATCAGGAAGACCCGCATTCAAGTCAAATTCTGCCTCTGATATATAATAGGCCTGTGATCATCAGTAAATCATTACACTTCCCAGGGCCCCCAGGCAATTCCCTATGAATACAAATTTCAGAAGAATTGCTGGTCTGCAATGGTGAAGGAATTTTGGACAGTGCACTCACATTGAGAATTACATAATTTGATGAGATCACAGGTTTGGACCAAAATAAATAAAGGCCTGAATTAAAAATGAATACTCATTAACAGTAACTTTAAGCTTCATTGGGCAGGAAAGGGCTGAGAATCTTTATGTAGATTGGTACTGCTTCAGCAACATTCACAAGTCCCAGGTTGTATCTCCCTAAAGTACAATAACTTTATTACCTTTCTGTTCCCACCATAATTTCCTGTGTTTACATGTGCAGTAGAATCTTTGGGTCCCTGCAAGAAGTATAAAGAACACTCATTTTCCCTCATAGTGTTAGATTTTCAAAGTTTGGCCATGGAATTTGGAAGACACATGGTGCATGGAATCTAAAGCAAATGTCCCTCATTGACAGTTCTTTTTCCATGTATAGCACATCATGCCTTAATAATTTATCAAATGCTTGATATTGTTGAATATGAGCTTCATTCTTTAATATTTCAAGGATTCCATCATTGTGAATACTCCTGCCACTAACATAGTTAATAATTCCTTCTATGCCTTAGTAGGGATGCTACATTCCCAGCCCCAAAATAATTATCACCTAGCTAAAGACCAACCTTCTGGTGACAAACCCATCCAAAATGATGCAAGGTTGAATAGGCAGGAAGTCTAGCCAAGAAGAAGAGCATCAGGGTCAGGGGAGCATGAGGACCAATCAGCGAAAGATGGGAAGAAAATAGTGGCCGATTCCTGAATTCAGGCACCTTTTTAGGTTCCATGTGGAAAAACAGCACTCAAATATATGAGATGGTCTGGTTTCCCCTCAAAAAAAGCCCAACACTCTTTGGAGCTTGAATGCATTTCTATGAATGATTGTTCTATCCCCTTCTTGTTGGGTATGGAATGTAAATTAATTGGTTAACTGGGAGTTAAGGAGAGCACTCTTTGAAATGGAGACTATCATGGAGATGATAATCATTTGGGAATAGGAATGGGAATATATAATGCTTGATTCAATTACAAGCTTTTACGGAATTATTCTGTTTCTTTTAAAGTTTTTCCTTTGAATTTATGGTCATCTGGTTCACTCTGGTAAAAGAAGCATCAATGGGGCCTCATCACCTATACATCTGAATAAATGTATCTTGGACCCAACAGTATCTTGGACCTAGAGGCAGCAGAGAAGGTCCATTCTGAGGGATCAGGAGTAGTAAGTCATCCTTCAGTGACAGTACATTCTTTTTATTAGGCTGTATCTGAATCTTCTCCTGTTTGGCAAAAACAGACGTTGAATTCCATTATGCTCATAGTCACCTCCACCCTACGATAACACAGCAAAGCAGGATTTCTTTGAGTATATATTTAGCCATAAAAACCTCAAGATCACCACCATCCATGATCATTACACTCTTGGGTAAAAACTTCTCAATGAATAGATGTACTTATATCATGCCTGAACTTTCCATGTGTTTGGACTAACGCCTTAGCTCAAATTCCTGAGAAGAATCTTTTCACAGAGGGTAGGTATGATTTAATGATACATAAGGTGATGTCAGCTTATAAAGAAAAAGACATTCTCAGATAATTAAGCTAGGACCCAAACCATATATTCTTCTAAAGCATGCATTGACAGCCTTTGAAAAGTGATACACCAATATCATGACTTCTTTGTAGATAGGTAGGTAAGGAAGAGGTCAGGAAATTTACTGGCTATCTTAGCTTATGAATTTTGAAGTCAGAGAGGGACAATGACAAGGGGCAATGCATTGCCAGATGCATTGGCTAAACTCCAGTATTTCCCAGAAAATGTTATCAAGTAACACAAATATTTGCTATTCCATCTCTATACACCTGTTACTGATTTCTATTACCACTTTCTTCCTTTTTCTCTCCACTTCGATTTACCAGTTTTCTTCTTTCTCTTTTTTTTCCATATCTCCCTCATTGGTGAACTACAGCTGACATTTATCTCATCATTTATAGCACCTTAAAGTTCATCACTTCATTTGATCCTCACAACCACTTTATAATCTGGGTACTGTTACATCTCCACTTTACAGATGAAGAAATTGAGACCCAGAAAAGATAGATGACATGTCCATGGTGACATACTTAGAGTCAGATGCAAAAGACCTGGATGCTTCCCTAATTCCAGGTTTTCCCTTCTATTAGAGGCAGCTAGGGAGCATGGTAGGTAGAGCATGAGTTCAATCTGGAAGATGAGTTCAAAAACTTCCTCAAACACTTATTAGTGCCTCAATCACTAGACAAGTCGTATTGCCTCTGCCTTTTTGCCTCCATTTCCTCAACAGTAAACTGGGAAAATAAGTAGCACCTACCTCCCAACACAAGTTTTTGTAGGATCAATTGAGATAATATTTGTAATGCGTTTAGAATAGTATCTGGCACATAGCAAGTGTGTAAAAAGTACACACACACATATACACACATACACATTCATCCCCTATTCTGCACTCTCTTTCAGTTAACATCCTGAATCTGGAAAGTTACTCTACTGAAAACCAAAATGGCAGTGAGAGTGGTGATGGCAATGGCCACTCATTTATTTATTCAAAAACGTTTATTAAACACATGTTAAGTGGTGGGAAACTTTGGTTTAGATAATTTGGTCTGTGATATTGATGAGAATGATATTGAACAATCAGACCATTTACAGAATTCACCTAAGAGGGAGGTTTTGGCATATGACATTAAACTTATCATCCATTTTATCTAGAGTTTAAAGTATTTTGTATCTTTAATCAATCAACAAGCATTTATTAAGCACCTGTTGCATGTCAAGTATTGTATTAAGTCCTGAATATACAAAAACAACAAAAAAACCCAGTTCCTGCCCTTACGGTGCTTATATTCTATCTAGGAGATAGTAAGTACATATAGAGAGAGACTGTTATTTATGATCCTCAAAATAATCTCATACACAGTTCAGTGGGTGGGAAGGGAAGTATTCTTGGTGGTATTTTTCATGAGGAAGTTGAGACAGAGTGTGGTTCAGGAACTTTTTAGAAACATATAGCCAAGTTGGGGTGAGGAGTTCAAGCAGTGGAAGAGTAGAGATAGGGAGGCTCTCTGACTTCCCTCTTGATGCTCTTTCCATTTGATCAGGCTGCCTTTCCATTCCTCAGGGCTGGTTGGGTAAGGATGGAAGGTCACTCTGGCTGAGTCATACAAATATTTGATTTGGCTGCAATTCAGAGGGTGCCCTTCATTGGGCTCTGCTGAATATTTTAAGGTGTGGTTGTGAAACTCTGCACGCCACCCAGCCGGTCAGTCACGCATTGACTAGTCAGACTCCTTGAACCTTAATCCAGTTCATCCTCAATTACAGCTTAGTAAGTGTATCATTCTTCTAATAATAGCACCAGTAAGTGAACATATACCACATCTGTCACCATGAGGAGCCCTTTGGAAATTACCCACAGGTGTGTTTCTTCCTAGGAGAAAGAGCCAGACTGGACTCACTGACTTCTGAAGCTTCTTCTAATTTTCAAGTTTTTGTCATAATATCTGGACCATGTACATTCACTTATTTATTTACATATCCACAACCTGATGCCGTGTCTACAAGCTGAGCAGGAGGGATGCACTGCATACGTTGGTTTGGGAATCAGTGAGGGTCCCTATCAATGTGGATTGAGGAAGGGTGCAACAGCGAGCATCCAGCGGCTGTAACGGACGGAACCCGTCCCTTACAGAAGGCTGTCACTTGGGGAACAGAAATCAGCACATGCTCAGCACGTCCCAAGATTCTTTAGGTTTCAGTGTGGAATGCTAGGCTGTGATATGTGCAGCAGCTGCAAAGACAGACCATCTGTGAAAGGAGTAATAGGTCAGATCGTCAAAGGGCTAATATTAGGGATACAGAACATTGGGTGGTTACAACCTTGCGGCATTTGCTGTATTGACAAAAATAGAAGCTGGGCATGGGGAGGGGAGAAGCACTGAGTGGGAAAGAACATGGAGGAAAGAGGTAACACATCAGTACTGTCTGTTTGGGAGAAGGGTGATGTGTGAATGGAAGAGATCGTAGGTATCTTGGAATCCCAAGTTGTACTGACATGGCAACAAGATTGATTGTGCTAGATGGAAGCGCTAGAAAACCTGGGGTGTAGCCCGTGGTATTCCTCTCAAAATTGTTCAGTGAGATTAAGTTCTTGAAACCTGAATGATTCTATATGTTTCTACAAGGAATTCATCTTGAATCCATGAAGTAACCGAGTGAATAAAAACTGTTCTTTTCTTTGATGGGGAAAAACCCCATTTTCCTGTTTTCCATAGGTTTAGATTTGAGGATTATCTGAAAGGCTATGTTGTACAGGACTGCCTCATTTCAAACTCATCCATACTGAGACAATTTAATGTCTGTTCCTATCTAAAGGGAGAAATAATCCTCTCATGATGGGGCTGGTAATCTCTAAAACAAAAAAGTGATGTAACCTTTAATGAGTCACACCTCCAGAGGAACACAGTTAATATAAAAGAAATTACAATGGGTAGGGCTGAGTTTGAGTTTCATTTCCTTCTTCAGCTGTAATTCTAGAGGAGTGACTATACAGCTTTATATATATATATATATATTTTTAAAGGCATTTGTTAAGCACAGTTGTACTCACTGGCACAGATCTGGTTGTAGGGATCGTGGTTATGGTGCAATATGGTTAAGAGGAAATTCTTTGCCTCAATTGCCTTAATTAGTCTTAATCCCTGAATGGGTTCAGCCTTAGTCAAACTGAGCTTAAATAGACCAAGGTCTCCCATTTCATCCAGGGCCATCTCTAGTCATCCTGGTCCATATCTGGCCACTGGACCCAGATGGGTCTGGAAGGGAAAGTGAGGCAGGGGACCTTACACAGCCTCTCTCACTTAAATCCACTTACATATCATTGTATCACCTCCCTAATAATCATGGTCCTCTTCTGGAACAGACAAACAACAACAATGATTAAGAGTGTAGGAAATGAATTTCTTTACAGAGATCTGAGTTGTCATAAAGGGTGGTGGAAAGAATGAATACTCCTAGTAAGACCTAAAAGGTATAGCTCTCTTTGTAAGTACAAGATGGACAAGACAACTTTTCAGCATCCCTTTATGTAATTTCATCCTATAGTTGATATCATACTGATCTCCCCTGACAACATTTTACATGGTGAGGGAGCAAGGTGAAGTGGTTGGAGGGCTGGCCTGGAATATCTGAGTTCAGATCAAGCCTCAAACTGTGTGACCATGGGCAAGTCATTTAACCTTTCAGTGCCTATTATGACCTCTCTGGGACTATTAGATCTATAACAATCTGGTTTTCTAGTCAAGGGAAAGGGGAATGGAAGATGAAAAAAGCTAGAGAAGGAGGAAGAAAGAAGGAAAGGGAATGTATTTACTGAGTTCAAGACACCAAGCTGGGGATACCCAGCTCCTTCCCTTCTTCCTTCCCTCCCTCCCTCTCTTCCTTCCTTCCTTCTTTTCTTTTTTCCTTCATTTCTTCTTTTCTTTTTTCCTTCCTTCTTTTCTTCTTCTTTCTTTCCTTCCTTCCTTATTGGTATCCCTAATACAATAGAACAAAATGATCTGTGCCCTCAAGAAGATTAGCTTCTAATGGGGGAAAACAAAAAATGAGAAGGAAAGGTGGGAGTGGGGAGAAGGGAGGAGAAAGGTTTCCCTTGGTGCTGATGAGATGATGCAGTCAAGATAAGAGTTAGCATGGTTGGGACTGCTTATAAAATGGTGATCCTGACTCAAAACTCACCAGTCAGGAACAACCTCCTCAGGGCAGAGAGGTAGTTCCAGGTGAGCAAGGAGGTGGAAGAGAGGCATTTCTCATAACAAAGATTTTTTTTTAAAGTATTAAGTGAAAAAAAATTCAACCAACTAATTAACCCCTTAAAAAATTCTGATTTCATTTGCAATGTTTCATACCTGTATATTCTACTACTACTCTGACCCCATCACCCCCAGCTACTTCCTACTATCTCTTCAAGGCCAAGTGTCTTCTTTTTTATTTTATAGTATTCAGTTTGTTTGTTTTTGTCTTTCCATATACATTGTTGTAGTCATTTGTTGTCCTGCCTTCTTTATTTTGCATCAATTTCTACAATTTCTCTGCATTTATCTATTTTGTCATTTCCTATAACACCATCATAGCCCTTCATTCATGTATCATTATTTATTTGGCTAGTCTCTAGTTGTTGGACATCTACTTTGTTTCCAATTCCATACTACTACAAAAAATGCAATATATATTTTGTTTTATAAATTTTTATTTATCTGCCAATGCTCTCCTTAGAATACATATCTCACATCTATTTTGTACTCATCTGTACATCTCTAAGTCTCTTCTCTATTGAAGGGATCATTTAACTTTTGTCTTTATATTCCTTGAACCTATAAGTACTTGACAAATTAGAAAATATCTAACAAATGCTTGATTGTTAATTAACTAGCAGATCTTCATCAATAGAGTTTTTATACCAGAAATTCCTTACAATGATAAAATCACAGGTTTGGACCTCCAAAACACTATAAATCTGTGCTTGACAGAGAAATAAGCAAACATTAAAATCTTGATCTTATTTCTCTTAAATATATTGTATCATCACATTCCCATTCTTTCTACCTGTTTTCTTTAGCCATTTAAGATTTATAAAAATCTCCATTTCAATCTACCAAACTCTACCAGATCCAAAAAAGATGGAGTTGTTCTATCTTTTAGGAAACTAGTAAGTAAGTAAATGCTGTTGTTATTTTGGAACATACCTTAGGAACTATTAAGGAAGATAGAATCTTTCATTGTTTCATCTGTGATGAATCATTAAAAAACTCCATTATCAAAGGTGAAAGATATTAAATACCATTTAATGTTTACAGATAGGTAAAGGCATATATGTATGGTACACTGATTTTTTTTCTTCTTCTCCAGAAAAACAATCCTATACCTTTAGCATAGTCCTAACTTCTAGGAAATTGTTATATTGCTCTTATGTTCCTAGCACATCTTGTACACACACACACCCACACACCACACACACACACACACACACACACACACACACACACACACACACTGAGTATAATACCCAATTAATCAGTGGTGATATTGCAGGAGAGGTGAAATGGTCATTAGGAAAATCCAGATGATATTTCTTAGCTCTAGACAGCACAAGATTTTATTCAAAGTTCAAAAAACAAAACAAAAAGGGGAAAAAGGACATGTAGTACCTAATTAATCAGCTAGAACACAACTTGGTGTATCCCACATAATAGACTCCTCTATCAGATCTCTGGACTTCAATTCCTCACTTCTCTTTGAACCCATAATGAACCCCACACAAGTCTAAAAGAAGATATCATTTAGATCACCAAGAATGATAGACATGTTTAGGACTAACTGTTCTAGGTAGGGCAGCCTGGATGTCAGGCAAGATGCCTAATAAGCTAATTTTGAGCAATGGATTTATTCTTCCCACCCTTTGGCAAAAGATCCAAACGGCTCTCTTTGACCTTGGACTGCCAGAAGAACAGAAAAACCTGAATGCTGACGTTATTAAAAGGAAAAAAAACCTCAAAAGAATATATACTGTTTTATTTTCAGTTAACCAAGATCCTATCTGCATTGGAAACAGAATAATAATTACTGCTATTTGTATATGGCTTCAAGTTTTGCAAAACACTAAACATACTTTGTCTCATTTGAGTTTTACAACATCCCTGGGAGATAAGTACTAGAGATAAAATCATCCCCATTGTACAGATGAGGAAACTGAACTCAGTTTCTTGTCTTTGGTCTTCTGGCTAATTAAGTGTCAGAGGTAATATTTGAAACCAGGTCTTCCTGATCCAAGACTAATACTCTACTTGATACAGAGACATAACTAGGAATTCTTGCACCTGGGCCAGTCAATTGAAGGGAAATGTTGTGCATTGCAGCGAACAATCCAGATTCAGTTAAGCTAAAAGAGATGACAGCCCATCTCCCAAACATACCATATGTCATGACCTAAAGAATTTGATATTCCATCTCCAATCTCTAGGAAGAAGTAGTAGAAGGGAGCCTGCTATGGGGGAACATGATCCTGGGAAGAGGAACACTATAGTTTACAATGCCCTAGAGGGGGTAATATGAGACTGGGCAAGGAAGGGGGAAGTAGACAAGATGCTTCCCACACTTGATACTGGAATCTAATGGCAAAGTCCTGGTCCCCTTCCACTAATTATGAGTCTTTCATAATATTGTTCTTCCTCAATCTGTTCCACATTATTGTTCTACCTCTACCTAGAGGAAAGATCTTAACCTTTTTTGTTGTTGTTGTTTACTGTTCTATAATAGATATTTTATTGCTCATATTTCAAAGCTATCTCATTTGCAAATAGGGTCATAATAGTGCAGCCTATTAAATCATGTGATTCTCTCAGCAAACCAGACTCATCAGTCACCTCTAGCTATCATCCCAATGCAGAAGAAAAGCATTGAGGTCTATTAGTAATTATTAGAATCAGTTATTCTGCTGTCAGCTAAACAAGAAAAAGAGAAAGTTTTTACTATCTTTCTCCTGTCTAACTGCAAAGTTGTCTAAGTTTGAATATCTTGCAAGTACTTCCAATGAGTTTCATTATTTGTTTATTGTGCTTATTCAAAGTTATTAACTTTAGATCATAACCTTTTTCTAGCCAAATCATTGATCAGAATCTATCCCATTTTCTCACTTCTTCATTCATGCTCCTGAATGACCAGGATGATTATGTGAGTGTGCACCTCCTTCCCATCCTACACCTACTCCACCATCATTTTCCTCATGTGACCTTCTCTCCCTGCATCTCCATCCCATGTTCCACAACCTTTTCCTCATCTCCTGGACACAAGTCATTCTTGCTCTTTCTCAGTTCTTCTTGGCTCAGTCTTTCTCTCCACCCCAAACCCTATTCTAACGTTTGGGACTTTGATCTGCACATTGATATTCCCTGACATCATGGCTAACTGATTTATCTTCCATGGCTTTTACCACATCTCAATCCCCCAGACCCCTTAGATCTCATGATTATTCATGACTCACATTACACTTACATTTCCCTTTCTGATCATAATCTCTCGTCCTTTTACTTCTGCTTCAGTCCTCTTCACTGGAAAGATCCACTATCACATTCTTGCTTTGGCTTTCCTCTTCACCACCTAGATACTAAGGCTGACCATCTCAATCGGTCATCTGCCTTCTCCACTCCTACACTTACCATTTCCTGGCTCTGAGGCCTTGGGCAAGTCACTTAATCCCAATTGCCTCAGGAGAAAAAATAGCCTAAATGCTTAACCCCAATTGCCTCAGGGGAAAAAATAGCCTAAATGTTATTAGATAAAGCTACATAATCTTTCCAATTCACCACAAAATCATGTCATCTAATCTCAGCTGTTCCATCCTTTCTATATTGTTTCTAGTTAAAATAGAGCAACAAAGTAAATGGACTGTTGGACTTGGTTAGAGTAGGAAGACCTGAATTCAAATCCTGCTGTGTGACCCTAAGCAAGTTATTTCAGCTTATTTAGTCTGTTTCCTCTTTTGTCATATGAGGATAATAAAGCCTACTTCACAGGTTGTTATGAGGTTCAAATGAAATGACATAAAGTACTTTGCAAATCTTACAGAACTATATAAATTCTATTATTATTTTTCCCTTCATTGATTTGTCATGTTTCTTGCTTTGATTGTTTAAAATCTCATTTTTCTTTTTTTTTTAAATTCTATTGATGTTCATTTTTATCTGCTTGTCACTTCCCAATCACTGTTCTCCAAAAAAAAGAATAATACCTTGTAACAAATATGTACAGTTAATCAAAACAAATCAAGATCAGTCATGTCTGATAGCAACAATCGTGTCTGATACTCCTGTCTCTTCTCTGGTGGGAGATGGAAAGTATAGTTCCACAACATTCTTCTGAAGGCTTAATCCCTCTCTTTTCTTTAGTCCCCTACAATGACGCCACCAATGACCTCTCAATTAAGGTTGACTCATCAAATTAAGGCCTTTTATCATAACGATAGCATCATATTAATTGAAGATTAGAAGGCACCTTAGCAGTGATTAGTCTAACTCAAATGCACTATACTTTAAAAAAGAAGTGCCATGGCTATCTTTTTGTCTTTCCTCTAATCAATGAGAGATTTTTTTTGTCAAGACCAACCTGCTCCTTGGGCCCTTAATCCCAACTGTCATCTATTCTTATGGCACAGATCATTTATCCACTTTCCCTCTTCTTCCCTCATGTAATAACTAATGGAATTCACCCTCTGAGATATATGGCGGTAGCCCCAGAAAAGTAACCCAAGATTCAGGGTACTCTGTGGGCTTGCATCAATTAAAAACCCGTAGCTCAAGAGCCTCTACTGATGTTTTTCCTTTTATAAGGGTCAGCCAGGGGAGATAATTAATTCAAAGTAAAGGCATTTAATTTGACTTAGTTCTAGAAGTGATTTGGTATTGTTCTAAAAATGCTAGCTAGAGATATGAATTAAGTAAATGAGCATAGGCATAGAAGAAATATAATTATTAACTTCTGTAGATAATAAGATGGTCTACTTAGAGAACCCTAGAGATGCAATGAAAATTAATTGAAACAATAACTTCAGCAGAGTAGCAGGATATAAAAGAAACCCACACAAATCATCAGTATTTCTTAATGCTACCAACAAAACCTAGCAGGAAGAGATAGAAAGTGAAAGTTCATTGAGAATATATATATATTATTATTTGGTTATTACATATTATGTAATAATATAATAAGAATACATATTATGTAATATATATATATATATATATATAATAAATGTTATATAATATATAAAAATATTTGGTAGTCCACCTACCAAGACACAAAGAAATTATATGAATATGTATACAAAACACTTTCTATCAAAATAAAGATGACTTAAATAATTGTAGAGATATTAATTGCTCCTGATTTTGTGGATAGTGGATAGAGCACTGGGCCCAGATTTAGAGAGACCAGAGTTCAAATCTAGCCTCAGACACTGACTCTGGACAGTTCACTTAACCTATAGCTGTCTCAGTTTCCTCAACATTAGAATAGAGATAATATGAGCACCTAACTCTTATGATTTTTGTAAGAGTCAAATGACGTGATTATGAAGTACTTTACTCTTTTTTAAAATTCTATTTATGTTCATTTTTATTTGCTTGTCACTTCCCAATCACTGTTCTCCAAAAAAAGAATAATACCTTGAAACAAATATGCAAATTAATCAAAGCAAATCAAGATTAGTCATGTCTAATAGCAACAATCATGTCTGATACTCCCGTCTCTTCTCTGGTGGGAGATGGAAAGCATAGTTGCACAGCATTCCTCCACTATACTCCAGTATAATACCTGGAACATATAAGTATTACATAAATGTTAATTATTAATATGATAAAAAATTTTAATGCTACTCTAATTAATTTACTTATTTGCTGTCATACCAAATAAACTACCAAAGGAATAACAAATATATTCTTGGGGAGCAAAAGCTTAGGAATCTCAGAGTAAATAATGAAAAAAAAAAAAAAAAAAAAAGAAAGAAAGAAAGAAATGAAAAAAATGGGGCCTAACAGTACTGGATTACAAACTATACTACAAAGTATTAACTTCTCATAAAAATTATGTGGTGCATTTATAAAATAGAAAGGCTGATCAGAGGGAAATCAGGAGCCAGAAGCAAAAAAAAAAAAAAAAACATGGTAGCATAGTATTTGATAAACCCAAAGATGTCAACTACTGGGGTAAGAATTCTCTATTCAACAACAACTGTGGGGAAAATTAAAAAACAATCTAGAAGAAATAAGATCTAGAACCTGACACCTGACATCACACGCTACAATATATACAATATACAAGATATAAAAGGTTTTATCATAAACAAATTAGAGAAAAAAGAGAAGAGATAACTTTTACAACAGATAAAGGGTTCTTGACCAAAGAATAGAGAGGATCACAAGAAATAAAATGAACAGTTTTAATTACATAAAATTGAAAAGCTTTTGCACAGATAAAAACAATGCAACTAGAATTGGAAAGAATAGGATTCCTTCTAGGAGGGAAATCTTTGTAATAAATGTATCTGAAAAATATCTGATATCCAAGATTTATGGAAAATTAATTCAATTATATAACAAGAGCTATTCCCCAGTAGATAAAGGGTCAAAGGAAACAAACAGTTCTCAAAAGAAGAAAAGAAACAATTACACAAAAATGCCCCAAAACTAAATAAGAGATAACGTGAATTAAAGTAATGATAAAGTTTTACCTCACATTCATTAGATTAACAAAGATGACAAAAAAGGAAAATGGCATTTGATAGAAGGGATATAGCAATAGTTACACTAATGCACTGCTGGTAGAACTGGAAATTTAGAACGAAACCCCAGAAGTCATTAAATTGTGTTTTGACTTAACAACACCATTATAAGTCTTATAACCTAAAGATAACAAAGAAAGAAGGAACAGAATCTACATGCACAAAAATATTTATAGCAGCTCTTTGCCTCAACAAAGAAGTAGAAATTAAGGGGAAGGTCATCGTTTGGAGAACAGTTAAATAAATTATGTATATCATTGAAATGGAATATTATTGTCACATAAAAAGAGATAGATTTAAAGATTTTATGAATTCATGCAAACTGAGGTGAACAAAATTAGAAGTACACTTTATATGACAACAACATTGTACTGCAAAACAACTTTCAGAGACTCAAGAACTCTGATCAATACAATGATCAACTAGAACTCTAGAAGATGAACAATGAAGCATACTCCCCAAGTATTTGTGGATTAGATTTATGGATTATTTATGGATTTTCAAAGAAATGATGGAATAATATATATTTTAGATGTGGCCAATGTCAATGTGTTTTGCTTCACTATGCTAACTTTTTACAAAGAAAGGGCTCTTTTGTGGGGAGGGCAAATGTTGTAATTGGGTCTAGTGACAGCAATAAGTTCAAGTCTGGCTTCGGACATGTAGTAGTTGTATGAGCTTGTTTTAGTCACTTCACCCTGTTTTTCTCAGTTCCTTGTCTGTAATATGAGCCAGAGAAGGAAATGTCAAACCACTCCATAGTAAGAAATATAATAATAAAACCTGGGGCACATTCTCCCACAAATTGTCCACAGCAGTGGGGAAAAAAATGAACATATCTAGGGAATATTTTTGGCAGAGTACATAATTAAGAAGACAATACATGTCTCTGGAATATCCCTGGAGATCTCATGTTTCATCTGGTTGATGGATAGAGCACTAAGACTGAAGTCTGAAAGACTCATCTTTCTTAGTTCAAATCCAGCCTCAGAAACTCACTAGCTGTGTGACCCTGGGCAAATAAATCCCTTAACCCCATTTGCCTTAGTTTCCTCATCTGGAAAGTGAGATGGAGGAGGAACTGGCAAATCATTTCATCCACTTTGCCAAGAGAAGCACAAATGGTGTCACAAAGAGTTGGATATGGCTGAAACAACTCAACAACAACAAATAACTAATGTCCTTTGTCAGAGTATTCTCAGGTCAGGATTTAATTGTGATTTTATGTTTTTTTCCTTTTAAATTTTTCTTCCTGATTATTAAGGGAAAGGTCTCTCTGTTCAAGCCACTCTCTGACCTACAATGGGAAGGGCAGGTTTTGACTTTCACTTCCTTTTCCCTTGGCCATATAGTTTACTAAGTAACTTTAGGACTTAAGGTTAGAAAATCTTTATAATTTCCACTTGATTTCTGATTGGTAATCCTTTCAGCACCTGCCTATTCAGCAAACTGATCAAGCTTTCAGGCATATGAATGAAAAAAAAGTAAAGCACATAAAACAAAAACATCATGTGTTCATAGCCCTCCATCTGTCTTTTATTACAAATTATTCCTATGTTTATTATGTATATAGAGTCAGTAGTAAGCTTCCTTGACTTTAAAGAACCCAGCATTTACCTACTGGATCTGCTGCCTATATGTCCAGGTCTTATTTTTTTTTTAAACCCTTTATTTTATCCTGCCAGTCCCTCAACACATCTTCCTTTCATTGTACTAATTCCTAGAAAAAAATTATTCTATTCTCACTGACTCCATTTTGCAAATTGATCAACAAAACTTCTTGACTGAAATAGCTATTCCTAAGGTTTCTTAATAATCTTTTAATTGCTAAATTTGATAAACATTTTTCTGTGATCATCATCATGCCATTACTGAGTCAGCATTTCAACCAGAGCAAAGTGTGAAGTGTCCTGTTTTAGGACAGGTTGATCATTAGATCCTTCCCACCCTCTGCAACCCTCACATAGATATGATAAATCTCTATTTAAAGAAATTTTGGCAATGTACCCCTGACATTTGGGTTTGGGAAGAAAGGACTAAGCTTTCTGCAACTTTTGACATTATTGATTATCCCTTCTTCCTAAATACTGTCTATCCTCTTGGAGGTCTTTGATTGTTCATTTCTGGTTCTCTTCATTTGAGTCTGATTGCTCTTTCTGATTCTTTACTGAATTACCATCTCTCCTTTATCCCAGGCATTCTCTTAAACATTATCCCCTCAAGGTTCTTGACCTTTTTCTCTTGCTCTCTCTCTACTCTCTCCAATAATGATCTCATCTTCTCTCATATGTTTAATCATTATCTCTATGTAGAAAACTCTCCAAGATAAATATCTGGCCCAATCTTTCTTCTGAATATCAGCTGTTTCCATTGCCAACTGCCTGATGTATACTTCTACCCGGAATTCTTTGACACTCAAATGCAATATATCAAAAACTGAACTTGTCTTCATCACACACTTCTGCCATCAGCCCAAGTTTGTAACATCAGAATCACAGTTCTCTCTTCTGAACTTCGGTCCACAGCTAATCAAGTGGACAAATCATGCTGATTCTGATTCTACTTCCATACCATTCATCGAATCCTAGAATCCAGACATGAAAAGGATTTTCAATCATCTACCCAACCTTCTCTTTTGCAGATGTGTGAGACATGATTCATTTGGACCCCTACTCTATTCCAGTGAGTTTTAATCAGTTTGACAGAATCACATAAAAGTTCTGTACATAAGACCCCAGAGCTGTGAGCTGCAGATCCTCACTTCACTTGTTTAACTACAGGAAGTTAGCTAAAGGCCCTATATCCTTGTTTTGCTTTACTATGGCCAAGATCACAATTTCGTGGAATATTTTTGTACTTCCAGACCAATCCCTTGTCCAATGGGAGCAATGACCATCCTATGACCACTTAGGTCACTGAAAGTGATGGTTTGTACCACTTCTTCCTGTTCAAATTAAGAAGCCTCTTTATCTTCTGTGAAGATATACATTACTTCACCCAACTTGTAATGGGTGACATTATTTTGCTTGGAATTATTCTGTATTTGGTATTGCTGTTCTGGAAAGACTGGACACATCTAGCCCTAGAAAAATAAGGCCCTAGAAAAAAGAGGGCCTTTTTCTCAGATCTTGAAGAAGATCATTAGAGGAGACCATGGACCCTTTAATAAAATGCTCAAAATTCTGCCTCACTCTCTTTTATTATAGGTGGGATAATTTTAAATTCTACAGATGAGAGAATAAAGACCCACTGAGGTTTAATGACTTGACCAAAGTAATATAGATACTGTCTCCTTCTCTCTATTTATACTGCTTCTAGTTAGTTAACTAACTTTGTTAGTTAGTTCAAAGTTAGTTACTTTGAAATAGCTTCCTAATAAATCTCTCTGCTTCTATTTTCTTCTACTCTCCTTCCAGTTATTTTGCCATCTCTTCTCTCCCTTTTGCCTTTTCTCTAGAGTATCCTATGCCTAGAATCAAGACAAAAATCATTATCTGGATTCAGGCTATTTCTCCATCTCTACTTCATATTCTCCTTCATAAACTTTAGCTTCTCACCACTGAGTTAACTGCTGAACCCAACTTTTTATTTCCTTCACACAAGCTGTCTTTCATGCTTGGTAAATACTCCCTTTACACCTCTGGGTCTCAGAATTCTTGTATTCTTTTAAGGCTTAGCTCTGGAGACTTTCCTCCTCCCATCTCCTCTTCCTCCCCAATTCATTATTCCTCTCATTCTCTTCAAATCAAAATGTATTTATATCATGTGTACGTGTTGTATTCCAACAATAAATTATAAATTCCTTGAAGTTAGAAATAACATTGGTTTTGTCTAAATTAGGGACTAAAAGGACTTCACTCAAAAATTTGATGAGTTAAAGCTGAAGACAATAGAGCCTTTTATTTGCTGTGCTTAAGGGAAGTCCACATAAATGTATGTCTTAATTGATGACACAAAATGGAAGGAAGTAGGAACAAGGCATCCCACTGACCCCCTCATACTGGGGGTAAAATACCTTTAAAACACAACTAGAAAGCATCAATAAAAACTACAACCAGGCACATCATCTAGGAACCCGAGTTAAAATGGTCTACAGCCCATGACCCCAATATTTGGGACATTGTAACTCAAGGCTCTTGCTGGGATTCCTGGCATGGTGCTTTAGGACAGAAAATTCTGGGGTCAGAAAATCATTTAGTTTAAAGGTTGTGGAATTTCTTTGATCAGAGGAGCTCAGGAACCTTACGGTGAGTTAATGGGTGCTCAGGTGGGTCTGATAGATTTTACATCCCTAAAGTGACAAACAGGGAGACACTAATCAACTAGGAAAATAGAAAGTCCTAGCCTTCAGATATGGAAGATCCTAGAGATAAAGGGCAGAGTAACCAGAAAGAAGTAAAAGGAAGGAAGAATT
Source organism: Sarcophilus harrisii (assembly GCF_902635505.1). Taxonomy (NCBI): domain Eukaryota; kingdom Metazoa; phylum Chordata; class Mammalia; order Dasyuromorphia; family Dasyuridae; genus Sarcophilus; species Sarcophilus harrisii. Next base: position 146,192,144 of record NC_045426.1, on the reverse strand, counting down.
AGCATAACTAGACAATATACAATCTGTTGTTCCGAAAAAGACTGAGAAAAATGAGAGGTTTTTCTAGAATTTAACAGTATAACAAGCATCTTGGACATGCTATTTATTTAATAAATATTTGTTAAATTGAATTGAATTAAATATTTGGACCAGACTTGTCAAAGAATGAAAAAGGAATGAATAACACATGGCCTCAATGAAGGAGCAGAGGAGGGATTAGGAGAGATAAAACCAGAAATACCATGATCTGGGTCAGTCTTGAGAGAAGCATTCTCAGCCTTTAGAACCACTAAAATGGGTTTGTTTATGCTATTATTGAATTGGTGTTCTAATCAAAGAAGCATGTAATGTTCTCTGGTCTAAGACAGGATGCTCAATATGAACTCCCCATCCTCTTCCCTACTCCCATCCTCCCCCACTCCCATTCACCCCCCAAACTATGATGAATCTCCATTTGAAGTAGCTGTATCAATGTGCTAATGACTTTGGAATTTGGGCAGAGAGAGCTAGATCAGAGTGACAAGTCTGCTATCCAAAGGGTAGAAGTCACTATAGGGTGGGATGCTATAATTAATTTAAAATATTGTGGTGAAATACTCTGCACACAGTAGGCATTTCATAACAACCATTTACTGAATGGTCATATTACCTTATGTTTCTAGAATATTAAATTTAGAAAGGAACTTGGAGGTTACTTAATTTCTCTTAGTCAATGTCCTCATCTTCAAGAGTGGATCATTTTATCTATTATATTTACCTCACAGTGTATAGCAAATGTAATCATATATGCAAAGCATTTGAAAAACTTCAAAGTGCTTTAGAAATGCCAGCTATGCATATTATTATTATTTATAAAACTTCTCTGAGCCTCTATTTCCCCATTTCATAGACAGGGATAATAATACTACTTACCTTGAAGGATTATAATGAATACTTTTTGTAAACTTTAACACATCATATAAATGTGATGATTTTACTATTATTATTTTTGTAACCCTCATTTTCAAGAGCTAATCCATATTAATCACTCAGAATCCAGAGATTTATGAATTGTATTGGAGTAACAGGAAGAAATTGAAAGGACAGGTTAAGAAAGGAATTAGACATATTGGATTAGTTGCCATCTAGGGGAGAGGGTGGGGGAAAGGGGGAAATTAGAACACAAGGTTTTTCAAGGATCAGTGTTGAAAAAAATTATCCTTGCATATGTTTTTAAAATTAAAAAACTTCAATTAAAAAAAAGAAAGGCAATAGAAGGAATGGTGTATAGAAATAGGGAAGAAGAGAACAATCATGAGTCCTCCCAATCCAAACCTTTCCTAAAGTTGGAACAAATTCTATTCTGAAAAAATTAGCTCCAAAGCTAATGAATGACAAATGGCTCTGTTACAGACATCATCACATCATAATCTTATTCATACTTGAGCCTCTTTGATCAATTTAAAAGAAAAGACTTTGGTTCTTGATTGCAAAAGTAAAAATTTTCAAAGAAAGTCAAAGAAATCAAATGCCACTATATTTAAGATAACAATTTCCTAACCAAAAAGGGAAAAAAAAACCCTAAAATTAGACTTGTTCTTATTAACCACAAGCCCTCAGCCAGCTAGCCCCAAATGCCTGGGAGTTTTGACCTATGGGCAGAATGGGCAACTTTTCCCCTGTGGCTAACCTCATAAAAAGTAAACACCTGGATATCTGTTTTAAAAACTCCATCCAAAAGCCACTGTGGTATACTCACAAAGATGAATTGGTCTCTTAATTTCCATCCACAGAAAAGCTTTTTGCGTAGGCAGCATTTGTCCAAGGCTAAGAGTCAGCCCTAATTTTAACCACACTACTTTTGTTAGACCCTAAAAACCACAGGGTGAGGGAGTGGGCTAATAAGACGGAACAGTGGATGCCTATGGCTTAGTTGGCATTTAATACGATGATAAATAATAATAAGCAACAGGAGTGACTCATTTCCTAATTTGTAGCAAGGGAGGAGGGGGAGTTTTATGTAATTGTCAACTAATTTCAAAGACCAAAGAGAAGAGAGACCAACTGGTTTGGGTGATACAATATATGAGAAGGCAACATGGAGTAGAATGAACATTGAATTTGGAGAGAGAAGTCACCATCCGTACCTACCAGCTGCATGACTTTGGGGCAGTTGGTGATTGAATGGACTGAGAAAGACTTCAATTCCAGCCTCAGGCACTTACTAATCAGTGAAACTGGGAATTACTTTACTTCTGGTTGCCTCAGTTTCTTCAATTATAAAATCATGATTAAAAACCTCACCTACCTCCTAAGGTTATTGTGAGGATCAAATGAAATATTATTTGTAAAGCGCTTACTATAATATCTGACACATAGTAGCAGTTAATAAATGCTTTTTCTCTCTTCTCCATCCCACCGAGATAAATTGCTCAATGTCTGTGAGCTCCAGTTTTGTCATCTGTAAAATGGGGATATTATTTCAGTTACCTACTTTATAAAGTTATTATAGAAATCAAATGAGATAATATATTAAAAGTTCTCAGTCACTATAAATCCTATATAAAGTTGTTTTTCATATCACCCCCCTCCACTCTGCTACTATTATGCAAAGCAAAAAGGGAAAAATTCTCAAGGTGATATTAATTCATTTATTCTACAAATACAAGTCAAAGACCTGTTGTTCAGTCATTCCAGTTGTTTCTGACTCTTCATGACTCCATTTGGGATTTTCTTGGCAAAGTACTGAAGTGGTCTGCTATTTCTCCAGGTCATTGTAAAGAAGATGAAACTGAGGGGAAACTGGGTTAAGTGACTCACAAAAATGAGTCTTCTTGACTCCAGACCTGGCACCTATCTGCCTAACTGCCCAAGTGAAGGGCCTGTAAGTGCAAAAATTACATGATAGAATTCATGAGAGACAATGAAACAAAAACACTTTGCATTTATTTTGTATGAATTTTTGTATGAATTTTGTTACTTATCCATTGTGTGGTACTGTTGCCTTCCAGTGGAATGAAAGTCAGAAGGTACTCGAAGCATCTTTCACCCAGAACAATTCTTTGTATTTAGTAGAACCTTAATATACATTTTTTGAATTAATGATAGTTTATGTCAGGCTCCCCTAAGGTTCCTCATAACCATAAGATTAGATCAGACATGTCATGCTTCTACTCCAGTGCCTTTTTCTAAACTTCATGGATAAGATTAAGTATATGGTGGAGAAATTATCATCATCATCATCATCACTATCATCCTCACCACCACCAGCATCATCACAGTAGCATCAGATAGCATTTATATTGTGTTTTACAATTTACAGAGTGCATTACATAGGTTATATCTCACTTAATCCACATAAAAACCTTGAGAAATAGGTATTAGTATTATTCCTATTTTATTGGAGAGGAAAAATGAGGAAAACAGAAGTGAAATTATTTGCCCAAAGTCACACAGCTAGTAAGTGTCTAAGGCAAGATTTGAACTTAGGACTTTCTGGAGGTATTCCAGAGCCCTACTCCACTCTGACCCTTGGACCTACTACTATTCAATTTTTTCTGGGACCATCTGTCCTGCCAAAATCTTTGGGGTCTGGCCATATGCCCTGTTAGTCTCATTGATTGGCCTTTCCCTCTGTCATGAATTGATCATGATCACGGGCCTTCCTTATGAATGCTGTTCTCTCAACTGGAATGTGAATTTCTTGAGAACAAATTTTCTGTTTGCATCCTTAGTGGTTATAATAATAAACATTTAATAAATGCTTTTTTATTCCATTCTATTCCTGAGAGAAGGGATCTTTGTATTCTCAATATCTACCACAGTGCCTGGTATATAATAGGTATTTAATAAATACTATTTATTAGGTTTTGTTGTTGTTTCTGTCAGGTCCAACTCTGTTTACTGTGAGATAATGTATGAAAAATTGTTCTGTAAACCTTGAAGTACAAGCAAATATGTAGGATCATAGCCCTAGAGCAAGCAATGAACTTGGAGACCAACTTGTCCAAAACTCATTTTACTAATGAGGAAAGGGATATTAAGTCACTTGTGTAATGTCACAGAGTCCATTTGTGACACAGTTGAGATAATCTTAGCACCAACTACAAATATTCCTAAAAATTCAATGGCAAGATGGGATTATCCACCATGAATCTCTTGATTATGTCCAGTCCAACAACAAAAAGATATTAATTACAACACACCTCTGATGGAATAAACATATTGCAGCAATAGATGTCCATTGAATACTGAAATATCATAAACTAAGGTGGAGCAATGCTGAAAAATTACCCATGCATATATCTTGTAAATAAAAAGCTATAATAAAAAAAAGAAAATACAATAAAAAAAGAAAAGTCTTTCTAGTACTTTCTTTTCTAATTGTCTTAGAACTGGATAAATCTCAAAAAGTCCTCATGTATCAGTTTAAAAATAGTAAGGAATGTCATCCCACTGTATTGACTTTTCTTACTTTTCTCTTGGGGAAAGTATTTTGGGGAAGAGTCCAAAAGGTCTGTATTGTCATATACTTATATTGTACTTTGTCCTCACCAATCTGTGTGCAGGAATGAAATCAGATATGTGACACTCCATTACTTGTGAGTCCTTCCAAAGGTCCCTCCTGTTTAAAACACTCTATGGTTCAATATCCACTCAAAACCACAGTTTATGAGCTCTAATCATCATATTTTTTTCTATAAGGCTAGAGTGCACAATTACTTAAAAGCAAAATATATTTATTAAAACTGCATAGCAAATTGCCTGCACACTTGGGATATAGTTTGCAACATCTCAAAAATGGGAGATAAGAACACAGAGATAATATGTAACCAGAGAACACATATATAGACAGGGAAAATTCAGAGAGGGGAACATATGGGGACAGGAAATCTGAATGAAGGCACGTGTTCAGGACATGGGTGACCAGGTGAACCACCTGACATCTCTGAGGCTGCAGAACTGCCAGTGACCTTGTTTGAAGTCATGCTGTTTTCTGCTAGAACATCACCTCTCCACTCTCAGGAATCTCATCTTCTCCACTGAGAAAGCATCCCACTTTCTCCAGGCTCACCTACTCTTACATTCACTCTGCTGGTTTGTTTGCTTTTTTCCTCAGTAAATCAGCCTCTTCCAGGTCACCTGCTATAATCTGCTAAGGTGCAATAACTAATAATCCTTTTCCTAGAAAAGGAAGCCTTCCAGTAAGGAGCTTGGAGCTAAAAGCCAACATAGTCATCCAAGGTGCAAGGAATGATCAAGAATGACTTTCAAAGACAGAAAGATAAACAATGACAACAGGGGGAAAAGAGCAAGTTGTCAGAAAGGACTGGTGTAGATACACTGATAACTTATCTTAAATATACAGAGGGTGGAAGCAAAGGCAATACCAAAGAATAGTGCAGCCCAGTGAGGAGAGTGTCAGGACTGCTGCAGCTCAGAATGACAGAAGCAGAAGAAGAAGGCTGCTTGGGGAGAAGGGGGTGATGATAAGGGACAATTGATGGAAATCAGTATGAAGGCATTCTCATTTTTCTTCTGTTTTCCCTGTCAAGGAGCAGAGCTTCGGACTAAAAAAGAAAGAATAAAAATGACTAATAAGTTGACAGTGAGATAAACAGAGAACTACTAAAAGTTGCTCTTCATAAATCCAAGTAAACAAGTTAAAATGAATTGCATAATGAAGTAGCTTGCCTATGTGAATGCGGAGTCAATGTCAATGTTTTTTTTAAAGATGATAGAGAATGAGAGGTATTAAAGGATTAGAGAAGGGCAGATGGCCAATTTCTTTTTTAAAGGAAGGAAATAGAGGTGGCAAATTCTGGGCCAGCAAGCCTGGTATTGATTCCTAGTATCATCCACTTAACAAGAGGCTCCCTCTCTTGGCTCAAGAAGACTCTGATTCTTCTGGACCCTAAAACCCTAAAAGATAGGAGGGAGAAAAATTAAGATTGTCTTCTTTTCTCTGGTTCCTGCACTCAATCTGGAGTTCTAAAGATAAAAGATGAAGTATAGTTTACAACAAGGGCCTTCCCTAAAGGGATCAATAGAATCCATTCAGAAAAGGTACTCAGTATACAAAATAAATATTAGATATCTTTCACTACAAAAGAAATACAAAAGACTCATAAGCACACACTGACAAATATTTACAATATAAAATAATAATCCATCACACCTATTATCCTCTCCTGAGAAGTAAAGATATCTGTGTAAGACTACTCAATAATTCCCATTCACCTTGGACATATATTGTCAGAATAACTCACAATATCCATACCTGCTGGTCAGACAGAGAATGGCTTGAAGTTTTTTTTTTTATTTCTTTCCACTGTAACATCCTCCTAAGGGCTAGTCATATTCTTCTCTGAGGAACTGTTGTAGAAAGCACCATCTGCTCATCAATCAATAACTGACCTCTGGCACTCACAAGGTAGCCACTGAGACTGGAAACACTGAGTTTCCTCTAGAAAACAGAACAGAATGAGAAGCCAGGGAATTGAGTTCAGCCTCAGATTTTCTTAGGGCAAAACACATATTCCTGCTGCCATTTTTGTCCATTTACCACTGCTAAAGGAGAGGGGGAAAAAATTCTTCCACCCCAATGGTGAGTGAACTTTCCATCTAAAATAAACTTCCTAACATTGAAGAGAAAGAAATCAAATGGATCTTTGGGGTTATTATATTGCTCCCTAGGCTTAGAAGGAACCAGTTTAGATAACAGGGTTACTCTAGGAAGTCCTGATAACAAAAATCAAACACATATTCACCAAGAACAGGTCAGGCCTTGTAATGATTAAGAAATTCAGTGATATCCCATAGTAAATAACTCTTGAGCGCAATGGGAAAGAAGGCCCCTCCAGCTAAGCCAGGGACAGCATAAATAAACAAGGTCAGCCTCTCAGCAAGACCAGCAAAGTCAAAGATGTGTGGCCTGAAAAAAATATCTGTCAAGAGGCAGCCAGAGCAGAAAGGCCCCTGTGAAGACCCCAGAATGCTTAACTGAAAAATGGAAATTTTGGAAACCCTGAGAGTGGCAGCAACCAGAATGATACAACAGTGCTCAGACTGGGACTTCCCAGGTACTTGGGTGCTCTGAGATCCTAGGAACTCTCTCCTGAGATCCAGAGAGGGACCAGAAGATCAAAAGCTCTGAATCTCAAAAGTCCAAGAGTAGAACTCAGGGAAGAAAGCCAAAGCAAGCAATCCACCAAAAAGTACAGCAGGGGACAGAACCTGGCCCTGACACCAAATCCTATTTCAGTAACTAAAGCTAGAGAGATGAATAAACCAAAAGAAAAAATAACCAATATATGTATTTTTAATTATAGAGCTAGAAATCTAAAAGAAGAAGGTAACTTTTGTTGTAGGCAGTGAGTTAAAGAGAAAAAAGTGAATTTTCCACAAGAAAATGAAGTTAATAATTTAAAAAACCAAATAGATAAAGGTTCTGGAAGATCTTCTCCCCTTCCTTCCCTCCTTACTTCTCTCCACTCTCTCCTTCCATCCTTGTCTTTATCTTTTTTTCCTCTTCCTCTCTTCTCCTTCCCTTTCTTTGTATTATCTGTGTGTCTCTTCCTCTCTTTCCAATAGCTTATCATTTTGGTTTAGGAAGGCATCACAAGCCAATTTCAATTAAACATTTAGTAAGCAGCCTACTATGTCCCAGGATTCTATTAAACACTGAGGATACAAAAAGAAGCAAAAAACAATTCCTGCCCTCAAGGAGCTTACATCTAAATCTAATGTGGGTGACAATATGAAAACAAATATATACAAAGCAAGCTATTATATAGGATAATATAGGATATGTATATGTATAGATATGTATAGGATAATATATAGGAAATAATTTAAAGAGGAAAAACAATGGAATTAAGAGGGGTTAAAGAAGGCTTCCAATAAAGGTGGGATTTTTGTTGGGACTTAAAGAAAGTCTGAAAAGTCAGTAGTCAGAGTGGAGGAGGGGGAGCCCCCCAGGGATGGGGGATAATCAGAAGAAATGCTCAGGGCATTTAGCACAGTGCCTAGGGCATAATAATAATCCTTCTAAAATTAAACCCGCAAAGGTTTTGGTCCCTCCCTTTTCAAAACTCCGAAGATTGAAGATAACATTCCTCTTATCAGATACTATATAGTCACTGAGACTCTGCAAAAATGATCAACAGAGTCAGTGCTTATTTAGGATATGTGATCCTTGCCAGCTAAATCCACCTGAACCTTTGATTAATGAAACTTGATCTTTAAGATGAAATCTCTTGGGACTGCAACTGATATTGTTTCAAGTTTTGAATTCAGGTATTATTGTTTGCTGGATCATCAAGTCAGTAATCCTCCATTTGAGAGAAATACCAAGTTACTCAGAGGAATGTTATTCTAAACTGTTACAAGTGGAGGTTTGTTTATCTGGACAAGAGTTGGGAGGACAGCCTTGACCTTTGCTTAAGGCAGGAGCCTTCTGATTCAGTTTCCTCATTGTGTTCCTTTGAATAGAAACCCAGCTGGGTTTGGCTATGAGGTGGAATTATTATGGCATGATTAGTTGTATATAATCTCAGACTGAGGCCTGAAGAACCAGTTTTGATGCTATTATAATCATGCTCTTGCTTTTCCCTCTTATGATAAGTTTCTATAATCGGACCAAGTGGTCAATGGAAGCCATGAGTATAATTCAAGTATGTCAGATATTGTAGTTTTTAATCTGAAAATATGTGATAATTAAATCCTAAATAAGTAGATAAGTGAATATTTGGCTCTGTCATCTATTTATTGCTAGGTTTGTATGAAATAAGGTCCTTAAAGTTTTCAAAATGATGCAAGAATAATTTATAAAACCGTGTGACATTCTACTGTGGGGTATTCTATTGATTAAATTAAAGTTGAATCTGAAATATCTTCAGTATGGTTTAGAGAAGAGAATTTTAGTGCAATCAGTTTTCTTAAGAGGAATATAACTTCATGGGATATTTGGTATTACATCAATGAGAAAATCTATTTTATTCAAGTTTGCTACTAATGTGGGAATAACATTTGTTGTGCAGTGTGTTCTGTGGCACAAATATGTTTTCTTATAAATAACTTATTTGGTATGGAAAGCTACTGCTTAGTCTATATTGTTCACTTCTATCCATCTTACTACAGTCCTTTGTGTACTGGTCTTTCTATCTCAAGCTACCCTAACCCCTGCTTGTTAGTTTGTTTTTTTCTAGGCAATTACAGCTATATTAACCAGCTTCAGGGATATTTACTCAGAACCCATCGGATCTGCTCCTGACCCATTCTCAAGCTCAACTCTATGTTCCCTTCCAGCTTAAAGCAGCTACAATTTCTGTGGAAAACAGATCTCCAGCCCTTGTTCCCAAAATTCCATCTCCCCAAAAGGAACAGAAGTGGGGGAATCATGATGGGTTGGAGCTAGAATCTACTCAGAACTGTGTACCTACCTAAAGCATGTGGAATATATTATCGTTTTTATTATCCTCCTGCTTAGGCCCAGTTTATTATATTTCTTTGTTAATCTTATTCCTTCTAGGCTGCATGTTTTTAGTTTAAAAGAAAATGTTAACTGAGAATAGTTACTTTTGAGAAAGATCAGAATATAGATGAGGAGTTCGAACTAATCTCATGGAGATTTGAAGAAGGCTTTGGGAAAAATGTGTGGAAACTTCATCCTTAGAAATAAAAAGGAGGAGCTGTGAGAGACAAAATAGGGTTAAGTTTCCACAGAACAGTTAAAATTCAATTCCTGAGAAACCTTGAGCAGACAATGAGAAATACTGAAAAGCTAAGTTTCCACAGAATGTTGTAAGCCTCAAGGTAATGTAAGATAATAAATATCTCTGACCAATGAGCTTTCAGGAAAAGAGACTCACTTGTGTTCAAACTTTTGATAAAGTCATCTAAGCTAGAAACTGGTTTAAACTGACCAGGTTCAAGGACCAAGAAAAGGCTTTTCTTTATTGCGCTTGCTTAATAAGCCTCATGCATATAAGCTGACACACCCTGAATAGAATTAAAATCTCATTAATAGAACATGGGATGTATGATGAGGGAGGGGGAACACGTTTAGGAGTAGCATGTAAGAAATGATGTAACCCTAAAGAAAACTGACCAATCCCTTCTTTGGGGGAGGGAAATGCAAAGAACTAAGAGCATAAAGCTTGTCTGCCTCGGTACCTAGGGCTCTCTCTTCTTATCAAAGGGGTAGAGCTCCCTTCTGGTCCGAAACATCCAATTCCTCTGAACTTTCACTCTCAATAAAATTTCTTAAACCCTGATTTTCAGAGTCAGCTTGTTTCTAACACCTACGCATGAATATTCTTTTACACAGGTGCACAAAAATGGCCTTCAGTGAGCTTCAATAAGTCCCTGCCATTACTGCTCAAAGCTTTTTCTAACCAGCTTTCTTTAAGAAGGTGAAAGAGCCTTCTTTAAGCAACAATAAACATTTATTAGATTTGAAATTAATTTCTGGTTTGCTTTTTTATGTGATTAGACACGACCACTATAAATTTAATTTTTGTTTTCATTTCTAAGAAAACTACTTGAAAATTCAGTTTCCAGATTTTGTCCTGAAACCTGTTGAATTACTTCAAATCAAAGTAGTTTATTGTACTTTCAGAAGTATAATCTCAACACGGCGCAGTGAAGAAGAAACCCTCTGAAGCCCTCCCAAATTCTTCTGCAAACAGCTAAAAAACTACCCTCAGAATTGGTCAAGGAGCAGCAAAAGCAGCTTACCAGCCTAGCAGGAAAGGACTGTCTCACTGGGCTGGAAGAAGATCCAGGTTCAAGAGCAGCAGCAGCAGCAGCAGCAGCAGCCTCATGCAGGGGGATTGGAGCAAGGCTCTAAACTTGGGACAATGTAACTAAAGCCCTGCCCTTTTGCAAACCAGCAGCCCCTCAGGCAAGTGAGCAGTCTATGCAGTGCAGCAAGGCCCCCCACACAAGTCACCAGCAAGACCTTGACCCTTTGCAGGCCAGTAGTCCTACCCCAGGGCCGGCCAACTGCAAGACCCCAACCCAGAGGTTTATCCACAGAGACTTGCAGATTAGCAACAAAATTACTCTTCTAAGGCTTGTGAGCAGAGAAGTCCTGTTTCCATAGCGACCCAGCAGCAGGGCCCCACCCCTGGAGTGGGCTAGCAGCTAAAGCCCTAGGAAGCCAACTAGGAGGCCTTACTCCGGGCCAGAAGGGAAGCCTGACCACCAGAGGAAGCAAGCAGCTAAGCCCTGTCAGGGAAAGCCATCAGTGAGACCCAGAGCTCCAGCACAAAAAGCGTGGGACAGTGTGCCCAGCTCTCACAGAAAAACACCGAGGTATAAAAATGGCAGAAAAAATGAGCATAAAGCAGAGACAGAGAGAGACAGAGACACAGAGAGAGAGAGAGACAGAAAGGAGAGAGAAAGAGAAAAAAAGAGACAGAGAGAGACAGAGACACACAGAGAGAGACAGAAAGGAGAGAGAAAGAGAAAAAGAGACAGAGACACAGAGAGACAGAAAGGAGAAAGAAAGAGAAAAAGAGACAGAGACAGAGACACAGAGAGAGAGAAAGAGAAAAAGAGACAGAGAGAGACAGAAAGGAGAAAGAGAAAAAGAGACAGAGAGAGACAGAGACACACAGAGACAGAAAGGAGAAAGAAAAAGAGAGAGACACACAGAGAGAGACAGAAAGGAGAGAGAAAGAGAAAAAAAGAGACAGAGACAGAGACACAGAGAGAGAGAGAGAAAGAGAAAAAGAGACAGAGAGAGACAGAGACAGAAAGGAGAGAGAAAGAGAAAAAGAGAGAAATAGAAAGACAGAGACAGAAAGGAGAGAAAGAGAAAAAAAAGAGACAGAGACAGACACAGAGTCAGAGACAGAAAGGAGAAAGAGAAAAAGAGAGACAGAGAGAGAAACAGAGACAGAGAGAGACACATAGAGAGAAACAGAAAGACAGAAACAGAAAGGAAAGAGAAAAAAGACAGAAAGAAGAAAGAAAAAGAGAGAGAAAAACAGTAAGGAGAGAGAAAGAAAAAAGAGAGATACACACAGAGAGAAACAGAAAAACAGAGACAGAAAGGAGAAAGAGAAAAAAAGAGAGACAGAAAGACAAAGAGAGAAAGACAGAGAGGAGGGAAGGAAGGAGAAAGGGAGGGAGAAGCAGAAAGAGATATACACATGGTAAAGGTAAGGGGCTGGAGGAGAATCTATTACGTTTCATCTGAAACAATTTAAAAAGCTAGGGTAGCAATCATCATCTCAGACAAAGGAAAAACAAAAATAGTTCTAATTAAAAGAGAGAGGAAAAAAAGGAAACTATCTTGCTGAAAGGTACATAGACAGTGAAATAATATCAGTTGTAAACATATATGCACCAAATGGTATAGCACCTAAATCTTTAAAGGAATTTTGAATGAGTTACAGGAAGAAATGGATAATAAAGCTATATTGTGGGGATTTCAACTTTCCCCTTTCAAAAGTAGGTAAATCTAACCAAAAATTAAACAAGAAAAAAGTTGAGGTGAAAATAAAATTCTGTAAAAGTTAGATAGGATAGATCGTTGGAGAAAATTTAATGTGAATAGAAAGGAATATATCTTTTTTTCTTAGCAGTACATGGCACCTATATAAATTGACCATGTATTAGTCATAAAAACCTCACCAAAAATTGCAGAAAAGCAGAAATAGTAACCACATTTTTTTAGATCATAATGCAAAACAAATGATATTCAAAAATGAACAATGGAAAGAGATTAAAACCTAACTGGAAATTAAATAATCTAATTTTAAAAAACAAGTGGGTGGAAGAACAAATCACAGAAACAATTGATAATTTCATTAAAGAAAATGTTAACAATGAGACAACATACCAAAATTTATGGGATGCAACCAAAGTGGTATTTAGGGGAAAATTTTATTTCTAATTACTTACACCAGTAAAATAAAGAAAAAGTAGATCAATGAATTGCACTATCAATGAATTGAAACTAAGAAACAAAATAAAACCTAGAAAAAGTACAAATTAAACACCAAATTGCAGTTCTTAAAAATCAAAGGAGAGATTAATGAAATTGAAAATAAGAAAACCATTGACTTAACAATTAAAAGTAAAGTTTGGTATTCTTTTTTAAAAAGCAATAAAATAGATAAAACATTAGTTTGATTTTTAAAAGGAAAGAAGAAAACCAAATTACTAGCAACAAAAACAAAAGAGTGAGATCACTAGCACTGAAGAAAAAATTAAAGCAATTTTAGGAGCTATTTTGTTCAATTATTTGCCAATAAATTTGACAATCTAAATGAAATGTATAAATATTTACAAAAATATAAATTACTCAGCTTAACAAAAGAAATAAAGTACTTAAATAACCTCATTTTAGAAAAAGAAATTGAACAAGCCATCAATGAACTTTCTAAGAAAAAAATTCCTAGGACAGATGGAGTCACAAACACATTCTACTAAACATTTAAAAAACAATTAATCCCAATATTATATAAACTGTTTGGAAAATTAGGCAAAGAAGAAGTGCTACCAAATTCCTTTTACAACACAAATATGGTGCTGATGCCCAAACCACAAAAAGCCAAAACAGAGAAAGAAATTATAGGCCAATTTCCTAATAATTATTGAAGCAAAAATAAAATATCTGATAAAGTTAGAAAAAATTACAACAAAAATCATCTGGAAGAACAAAAGGTCAAAAATGTCAAGGTAATTAATGAAAAAAAAATACAAAGGAAGGTAATCTAGTAATAACAGATTTCAAACTATATTATAAACTGGTAACCATCAGAATGATTTCATACTAACTAAGAAATAGAGAGGTGGATCAGTGGAAGAGATTAGAACATAAGACAGAGTAATCAATGATAAAAATAATTTAGTGCTTGATAAATCAAGACTCTAGTTTTTGGAATAAGAACTCACTATTTGACAAAACTCCAAGAAAAACTGGAAACAAGAGGACACAAATTAGGTATAGACCAAACATCTCACACTCTATACAAAGATAAGGTCTAAATGGATGCATGATTTAGACCTAAAGGGGGACATCATAAGCAAATTAGAAGGAAAAGGAATAGTCTACCTCTCACATGCTTAGGAACGGGAAAAAATCTTGTTCAAATATGAGATGGCCTCATACACTTAACACTGACTATGTGACTCTAGGCAAGTCACTTAACCCTAATTGCCTCAGCAAAAAATAAATAAATAAATGAAAAACAAATATGAAATTGCAAACATTACAAAATGCAAAATAAATAATCTTTATTATTATTAAATTAAAAAGTTTTTGTACAATGCAACAAAATCAATGCAACCAAGATTGAGAAAAATAGAAAGCTGGGAAACAATCTTTACAGCAAATGTTTCTGATAAAGGCCTCATTTTTCAAATATATAGAGAACTGAGTCAAATTTACAAGAACACAAGACATTTCTCAAAAGATAAATGGTCAAACGATATAAACAGTTGTCAGGTGAAGAAATCAAATCCATCTATGGGCATATTAAAAAGTGTTCTAAATCACTTCTGACAAGAAAATTAGAAATTAAGACATCTCTAAGATACCATCTCACATCTATCAGATTGGCAATATGACAAAAAAGGAAAGTGATAAATATTGGAGAGGATGTGAGAAAATTTGGATACTAATGCATTGTTAGTGGAGCTGTGAACTTAGCCAACTACCCCTCTGGAAAGCAATTTGGAGCTATAACCAAAGGATAACCAAACTGTGCATACATATCCTTTGATCCCAAAATACTACTGCTACGTCTGTAATCCAAAGAGATCATAAAAAAGAGAATGGGAGCGTCATGTGCAAAAATATTTATAGCAGCCCTTTTCATGCTGACAAAATACTGGAAACTGAGGGGATGTCCATGAATTGGGGAATGGCTGAATAAGCTGTGGTAAATGAGTATAATGGAATACTATTGTACAATAAGAAATAAACAGGCAGCTTTCAGAAAAACCTGGATGGAAACTGATGTAAAGTAAAATGAGCAGAACTAAGAAAACATTGTACACAGTATCAACAATATTGTGTGATGACCAGCTATGATTCAATTCTCAGCAACATGATGATCCAAGTCAAGAACAAAAGACTGCAGAAAAGTGCTATTTGTAACCAGATAAAGAATTGATGAACTCAATGCAGATAAAAGCATATTTTTTCACTTATTTTATATTTTCTTGAGTTTTTTTTTAATTTTGATTTGTTTCTTCTTTCACAACTGTAAGTAATATGGAAATACCTTTAACATGATAACACATATATGAGCTAGATCAAACTGCCTACTATTTTTGGAAGAGGGGAGAGAGTAGAGGGATGGAAGGAGAAAACTTTTAAATTCAAAATCTTGTAAAGATGAAAGCTAAAATTTTTCTTGTCATAGATCTAGGGAAAAATTAAAAAAAAATAACCATAGACAATAATAGGCAATATAAAAGATTGAGAATCTACCTGCCAAAACAAACCTAGGAATTAGATGAACAGAGCTATGATACACTTTTCACACAAATAAACAATTGGAAAAATATTAATTGCTCATGAGTAGGCTGAGCCAATATAAATAAAATGACAATTCTACCTCAAATAATCTATTTATTTAATGTCATATTAATCAAACTACCAAAAATTATTTTATAGAGCTAGAAAAATTAATGACAAAATTCATCTGAAAGAAATAAAGCTGAAGGATATCAAGAAAATCAATGAAAAATGCAAAGGAAGGTGGATTATCAGACCTCAAATTGTGGTAATAATCAGAACAATTTGGTACTAGATAATAAATAGAGTTGTGAATCCATTGATTCAGTACAAAGAAGCATACTTTTGAAAGAAAAAGCATTACTTAACAAAAAATTGCTGGGGAAACTGGAAAACAGTATATTAGAAACTAGGTATGAACTAGCATCTCACATTGTATACAAAATAAGTTTAAAATGTGTACTGATTTGCACATAAAGAGTGATACCATAAACAAATTAAGAAAGCATGGAACAATTTGTCAGATTTATGGATAAGGGAAGAATTTAGTACCAAAGAAGATATAGAAAGTATCACAAAATATAAAATAGATAATTTTGATTATATAAAATTTAAAAGCTTTTGCAGAAAACTAATTCAACCAAAATTATAAAGAAAGCAGAAAAGTGGAGAAAAAACATTTGCAATAATTATCTCTGTTAAATAAATGCCTCATTTCTCATACTTAGAGGGAACTGAGTCAAATCTATAAAAATATAAGTCATCCCCCAAATTAATAAATGGTCAGAGGATATGAACAGGCAGTTTTAAGACAAAAAAATCAAAGTTATCTATAGTCATATGACAGCATTTTCTATTGATGACAAATGTTAATTAAAATAATTCTGAGGTAACATCTCATCACAGTGGCTAGTATGACAAAAAAAAAAAAGAAAGAAAATATTGGGTGTTGGGGGTGATGTGGGAAAACTGTGGAATCGTGAACTGATTCAACCATTCTAGAGAGTAATTTGGAAATATACCTAAAGGACTATAAAACTGTAGATATTCTTTTGATCCAGTAGTCCCACTATTAGATCTGTATCCCAAAGACATACAAAAAAAGAAGGGCAGAGGGCAGGACCTATTTGTACAAAAATATTTATTGCAGCTCTAATTGTGGTAGCTAAGAATTGGAAATTGAAGTGATGTCCATCAGCTGGGAAATAGCTGAACAAATTGTGCTATATGTTTGTGCTAAGCAGCATGATTTTAGAAAAATCTGTAGGCTTGCATGAACTGATGCATAGTAAAGTGAACAGTGCCAGGAAAATGTTGTACACAATCAGCAATGTTGTTCAGTGTTCAACTGTGAAAAAACTCCCTATTCTCAGCAATACAGTATCCTAAAGGACTAATGATGAAACAAACCAAAGCATATTATTTTTCACTTACTTCCATTTTTATATGAATCTTGTACAAGGTGAATGTTTTATGTAATTGTACATAATATAATCTATATCTGATTGCTTACTGTCTTAGCAAGAGAGAAGAACAGGAAAGAAGAGAGGGACAGAACTTGGAACTCAATACTTTAAATAAAAATGTTAAATCTGCAGGAGTAGGGGAGAAAAATATGTTTTTTTCCATTTTTTGATTGTAAGCTCCTTGAGAATAGGAATTGTTTCATTCTTTGCATTTTATCCTCTAGTACAGTCTCTGGCATATAATGATAGTTTAATAGATTTTTGTTGATTGTTAAAAGTAAGCATAACGCTCAAGGCTCAAGTCCACAAATTAGAATAATCTTAAAATCATACAGCAAAATCCTGATTAACCTTAAGCTTTTATATAACCAAACTTTTTTTTTGCCCTCTACATTTGGTTGAAACAGGTCAATAAATGTCAAAAAATAAAAATAACAGGTTAAAAAAAACCCACTATTTTCCAAGTATGTCTTGGAGTCCATATAGATTTAACCTATTCAATTAAATTATCTAAAGCTACATCTTCAAGTCTTCACATTAAAATAAAAAGATCCCAATTCATCACAGAATTCTACTTTTAGGTGCCAAACTAAAACATTATATTTTACAAAATATTTTCAACAATCTCAGAACAACAACAGGTTAGAATTTCTCCAAAGCATGCTGGTTCATTAAGGTTTTACTCTATTCAGGAGTGATCATTCGTAATAAATTTACTATATCTAATTTGTAATTGACAAAGGGAACTTGAATAACCTAGAGCTATAGATCACAAAGGCAAAAACATGAAAGTATTGCAAAATAAGAATTATTTAGGAAAATTTAAGAAATTGGGCTATGGAGCCCACCTCAGAGATATCTGATGAAAAATAATATATAAGAATAGATGGCTATCACTGATAGTGGTATATGGTGTTGACCAATTATACTCTTTCTCTTACTCAAAATATAATAAGGAGATAGGTTCAAAGTATAGTATGAGAGATTCAGGTTAGTTATAAGGGTGAGTACATATTCATCAGAATGGCTCATTGAGTGCTTAATCATTAGAATGGGTTACCAATAAAAATCATGGCAATTGCCTAACAAATATGATTGATCTCCATTAGTGTAGGATATTCCAACTTCTAGGGTCTAGATCCTTTCCAATATTAAATTTCTTTGAGGCTCTCTTGGGCATCCAGGCAGGACAGTGGATTGAGTGTTAAAATCTGCATTTAGTAAACTAGTCTTCATGAGGTCATATATGACTTCAGATATTTCCTAGCTGTGTGACACTGGAAAAGTCATTTTACCCATGTAACACCAGTTTCTTCATCTACAAAAGGCAAAGCACTCCTGTTTATTCAAGAAGACTCCCAATGGGGTCATGAAGAGTCAGACCTAACTAAAATGTTCTATCTTATTGTAAAGTTCTTTTGCTTTTTTCTGTGCTCATTAGCCACCTCTTTTGCTTATTAAGAAGTATACACTCTGTGTGTGTATTATTCCCTTTATTAATATTTCTCACCATGAAAATATATGTTCTTTTGAAAAGGACACTTGAAGTTAAAGTTTCCTATAAATAACATTATTCATTCATTGTGTAACAGCCAGAAGGTTGGCCTTGTTTCTGACTTTTTCCAGCCTTCAAAACCAAGCCTGTGTACTATTGACTCATCTCGGAACTTCCCTCATTGCCTTGCCCTAGAATAGTGCCCTAGACCCCATTCCCATCCCCTCCAGCCTACTCATTCTAGTACATCCTCCTGCAAGGTCCACCCCTTTTAGTGGGTTTCTCCTAGAGCCCCGGGGACTTTGTGAAGGGTCCCAGGTCAGTCTGCCTTCCTTCCCCTTCCGACCCCATTCCTAATTTTTTCTGTACTTCAAAATTACGCCTCCCTTCTTCTGACCAATTTTTTCATTTTTTAAAAAAATAATGCGATGTTTTTTCCCATTAAAATATAAGTTCCCAGAGGGCAAAAAGCATCTTTCTTTTTGTTTGTAATTATACCTCCAGCATTTAACACAGTTCCTGGAATATGTCTCATAGGTATCATTGAGTTTGACGGAATACCCTTATGTAGGGGTATACCTTATCTCAGAGGAAATAATCAGATAATAGGGGTCTTTGAGTGGTCTTGTATTACAAGAAGGTAATTTGCTAGGTAGAAAAGCTTGTTTTCTTTTCTTTCTTCTAGATTTCAACACTATAGAAAGTTATTACCATCTCCCTTTTTTTCCCCTTCTCCCTCTCCCCAAACTCTTTTGGGCAGAGATCTGGTTGACATTTTCAATAAAACAAGATGTATATCATTGACACATTGTGATGGGAGATATATGAAGCATGTGACTGGTAGTATATAATAAGGAAGAAAAGATCCAGGATCACGTAAGCTGCTTCAAAACTAATTTAGTACTATTCTACTTCCAAGAATCTAGATGAGTTTATCCACGACTTGAGACCACTGAAGACAAAGAGTGACTCCATTCTTATCCCAGGTAGGAAATGAATTGATAGTGATTTCCATGTAGTTTAATCTCCAGAATGTTAGGAAATAATGACAATAAATATTCCAGGTTGACACAAAACAATGAAATAAGGATAGTTTTGAACCAAGATGTCATATAATTTAAGTTGTTGGAGAGGCCACAAGAAGAGAGGAGCTTCCCAAAATGCTTGAGCCAAAGGACAAAGATTAATTTCAAGACAGCTGTAAATTGAAAGGGAAGGAGAAAGCTGACTGCATAATTTGCTAAGCCAAATAAAACAAAGAAGACTGGGCAGGCCATGAAGAAAAAAAATCAATGGAGAGAACCAGTAATAGACAGGAAATAGTATCTGAAAAGAGGGGCAATAAGATACTTTAGAGCTTTAGAGCCTGTATATAAATGCACATAGTAATAAACACAATAAATTAGAGCTCTTAATTTGACCTCATAGGTATCATTGAGTTTGGTGGAATACTATTATGTAGAGGTATATCTTATCTCAAAGGAAATAATTGGATAATAAGGGACTTTGAGTGGTCTTGTATAACGAGAAGGTAATTTGCTATGTAGAAAAGTCCTTGAAACATGGTGGGATGTATGTTGAAGGTTTCAGTGGGGATTAGTGAAAATAGACAAAAATAATATTGTGGTGGGAATAGACTCAGACCATTTGGAAAGAAAGAAGAAATTAATTGATGACTTCTGGAAACAGATCAAAAACTGACACAAAAATATGACATAATAGAATTGGGAAAGCCCAGTTATGCAGAAATCTTCTGGAATTCTTTCTGCTAAAAGAAAAACAACCAGAGAAATTCAAACCCTGCATTGTTGACATCTTAATTCTTTGGAAGGTTAAGGACAGTGGCTATTATAGGCTATGTTCTGACCATTAAGAAGGAAATGGTTGACAAAGTAGATGTAAAAAGAATTTATTTGTAAAATGTTGATCTTGCCATTTTCAGCTTCACAGTAGGTAAATAAAAATATATGTAATCTGGAGTATCTATTAGGTTTGAGGAGAATGGGTTGAAAGGACAAGTAAAATCTTCTTTCAAATCACATGTCCTGTAGGCATCTCAAAATACAGTTATCCCTTTCACATTGTGGGGGTTAGGGGCCCAGGGTCCCTGCAATCTGGAAAATCCGTGTAAAAACCTGGCCCTCCCTTCCTCCTAGAGAAGAAGTCTAGATTATTATGGTATTAAAGGATAAAATGTCGATATTACACAATACTATACACATATTTTATGCATTTCTGAGTTTATAAACTTTTTCTGTGTTGTCTGCTAGCCTTCCACAAAACTCTCCCCAAATAGTTTCCTTTGTCTAGCTAAGGCTACTACCAAGATAGATAATGAATTTTTTGGCCACAGTTCTTATTCTAAAAAGTTATTGCAAAAATAAATGATGTTATATATGAAAAGTACTTTGCAAACTTTAAAGTACTATATAAATGTCAGCACTTATTATAACTATTATGATAATGTCTAAACCAAAAAAATGATAGATTGGTAATTAGATAGCACTTTACATTTTACAAAGTTCTTTATATGTCTCATCATGGTCCCATGGGATAGATGAGCAGGTTTTTTTTCCCCTTCAAGTAATCATTTAATTCAGGAAAGGTAAAGGAAATGAATTAAAGAATGCAAAGGCATATGTATTTAAAATGCACTTATATTTCTAACAATCATAAGACTGTAGATCTAGAACTAGAAAATACCTGTTGTTGTCGTTGTTGCTGCTGTTGTATCATGTCTAATTCTTCATGACTTCATCTGGGGGTTTCTTGACAAGGATAATGGAGTAGTTTGCCATTTCTGTCTCCAGTTCATTTTACAGATGAGGACCTGAGACAAACAGGATTAGTGACTTGGCCAGGGTCACACAATTAGTAAGCATCTGAGTCCAGATTTAAACTCAGGAAAATGAGTCTTCCTGACTCTGGAGCTCTATTTACTTTGGAAAAAACTGAATAGTACCTAAGCCAGGAGATAAAGTGACTTTCCCAAAGTAATACAGATATTAAGCATCAACAGCAAGAGTTAAACCTGGATCCTCCATCTCCAGAATCAATTCTATTTCTACTGATGTCAACATAAAACTATTGGACTGTGGATGTAGTTGTGCTTTGTATGTTGCATTAAATGTAGTTGTACCATATATTGTAACATATTTAACATGTATTAGACTACCTGCCATCTAAGGGAGGGGATCAAGGGAAGGAGGGGAAAATTTTAAATAGAAGGTTTTGCAAGGGTCAGTTTTGAAAAATTATCCATGCATATGTTTTATAAATAAAAAGCTTTAAAGTTTAAAAAAATATTAAGACAATCAAAAATTATTTTCTATAGTATTGCATTGAATTGTACTTTGTATGTAATACTGCATTATTGTACTTTGTATGTAGTATTGCGTTGAGTTTATTTTGTATATTGTGTTTTGTAGCATTGCATTGAGTAGTACTTTGCATGTAGTTGTGCTTTTTATGCAGTATTGCATTGAATTGTACTTTGCATGCAGTATTGTATTGAGTTGCAGCTTGCATGTAGTTGTACTTTGTATGTAGTATTGCAGTGAATTGTATTTTGTATGTAATATTCTATTTAACAGTATTTGTACCCTCTAGGAGTTTACAATCCAACACAAATAATGAAACTTAAAGAGACATTAAAGACATGTATTAAAAAAAAATACCTTAATCAAACCAGTTTGGTAATTACCAAAAACTGTTTTAAAAATCTCTCGATATTTACTAAATTCCCACTATTTTCTAGGCTTTAGGTATATCAATCCAAAAGTGAGATAATTTTCTACCAAGAAGGAGTTTACATTCAACTAGGTCTAAACAACATGTACATCAGTAAACACAAGAAGAACTAATTGACAAATATTTATTAAATTACTACCTACTTATATGTGAGAAAAAACAAATGTGTCAGATACAAGCCAGGCTGAGTTATTAACTCCATTTTATACTAGGGGAAACTTTTCATCTTCAAATCAAAAAATAAATGACTAAATGACAATGTTAATGAAAGGACTTTCCTAGGTTTTCTTCCTGAAATTCCTCAACTTTCTCCTAACTACACATTAAAACGAGCATGACTCCACAGTGATTAGGTGTGTGTGCCAACAATGCAGAATATAGCTTGCTGGCGTGATTTGGGTGCGATCCAAATTCTCCTGAAGAAACTGTGCTCTTTTTTCCAACTTGACTCAAATCACTACTCTTGTTCTCAATAGCTTTTTATGAAATTGCCGCATGGAACCTAAATTGGTGCAGCTGAATTAAATAAATATCTGCAGCGCTTAACACTCTTAATAGCAAACCCTCAATTTAGCCAACCTTTTATTATCATCAAAGAGCAATCAATATGTTGATTGTGGTGACATGCAAAGTGGAAATAGATGTAAAATTATTAGCAATTACCTTACATTTGTGGTTCAGAGTACTATAGAAAAAAGTGTGGCGGGTGGGGGAGACTTTTTTTGAAGCACACCACCGGTTAAGGACCAGTTGCTGTGTTTTAGTGTCACCCTTATGCTGATTGTAGTCTTTAAGGAAATTGAATAACACAGGTTGGTAGAAAACATGTGAATCATTCATGGAGCCAGCTTTTCTGAGGCCTAAAGAGAGCCCCTACCACTTGAGTTTTGAATATTCAAGACTATTAAAGTGTAAATTACTATGCCAGCAGTCCTGAAAAAGGAAAAAGTCTCAGAAGGAAAGGGAAAATTCATTCTGCAAATGCATAGCTTACTCTGAATGATCAGAGAGTTGAATCCATCTCAATAGGCTGGTTTATATATGATGCTCAAGGAAGCATTTTGAAGACCTGTATTTAAAAGAGAAAATTTTCTGATTCTTAGAATGTCTTTTGTAGGATTCAGAGACTGAGCTTCTCTGGTCAGATTTCTAGGAGAGTCCTTTTTTTTCTCTTGTAGTGGGCATTATTCCTATTATTTAGAGTTATTCAAAATAATCTGCCTTTAGTTTTCTTTTTTTACTCCTATTTATGAAACTATAAATGAAAGGAAATTTAGAGCATTTCAATTTTTAAAATTTTATTTGCTTTGATAATTTTCAACGTTCATTTTTTTTCTCTGTCCCTTCCTCTCCTCTCCACCCCTCAATATGGCAAACAAGCTGATATAGGTTATACATGTAAAATCATATTAAACATATTTATTCATTAGTCATGTTGCAAGACAAGAATCAGATCAAAACAAGAAAACTATGAGAAAAAAGAAGTGAAAAAGTATGCTTTTATCTGCATTAAGATCCCATAGTTCTTTCTCTGGATGTGGATAGCATTTTCCATTATGAGTTTTTGGAATTGTCTCAGATCACTATGTTGCTGAGATGAGCTAAATCTGTCAAAGCTGATTATTCCAAAATGTTGCTATTAATGTGTACAATGTTCTTCCGGTTCTGTTTCATTTCACTCAGCTTTAGTTAATGTAAGTCTTTGCAGGTTTTTCTGACATCCACCTGCACATCATTTCTTTTCTTTTTTTTTTTTTCTTTTTTTTTTTTTTACTATTTTTTTTGTTTTATTTTTAATTTATGGAATAAAACAAGTATTTGTATAACATAGTACAATTTTTAAAAGATGATTGTACGTGAAACTGTAACTCTACTATACAGAACTTGCTATTCTTTAAAAAAATTATATTCATCATAATCACATATCACAACTTATTCATCCATTCCTCAATTGATGGGCATCCCTTCAATTTCCAAATTCTTTGCCCTGAGAAGAGAGCTACCATAAATATTGTCATATATGTAACTCCCTTTCTTTTTGTGGATTCATGTCTAGGAGTGGTATTGTTAGGTCAAAGAATATGCATCATTTTTTATAGTCCTTTGTGCATAGCTTATATCTTTTGATCATTTATCCACTGGGAAATGGCTCATTATTTTTAAAAAATAAATTTGACTCAGTTCCCTATATATTTGAAAAATGAAGCATTCATCAGAAAAATTTGCTTCAAAATTATCTTCCCAGTTACTATTGCTTAGTTGTATTCCCCCACATACCCTGTTTAATCCATTCTCTCTCTCCTTCCAAACTGACCCTCTTCAAAGGTGTTTTGCTATGGACTATCCCCTCTCTTCTATCACCTTCCCCTCTTCCCATATTCCCTTGCCTTCCTACTTTCCTGCAGAATAAGATAGATTCTATTCCCATATGATTATGTATGTTACGTCCTATTTAGCCAATTCTGATGATTGTAAGATTCATTAACTCCCTTTCACCTCTCTTGTTTCCCTCCATTGTAAAAGTTTCTTCTTGCCTCTTTTATGGCAGGTAATTTACACCACTCCATGTCTCCTTTTCCCATTTTCCCAGTACATTCCTTTCTCACATTTTAATTTAATTTTTTTTAGGTACTATCCCTTCATATACAATTCACACCTATTTCTTCTGCCTATATCTTCTCCTGACTGTCATAATAATGAGAAAGTTCTAATAAGTTATAAGTATCATCCTCCCACATAGGAATATAAACAGATAAACTTTATTTATGATATACTTTTCCTGATTCTTATGCTTCTTATGAGTTCTGTATTTGAAAATCAGATTTTTGATTTAGGGCTGATCTTTTCATCACAGATGCTTGAAAAGTCCTCTATTTCATTGAATTTCCACTTTTTCTACTGAAGGATTATACTCAGTTTTGTTGAGTATGTGATTCTTGGTTGTAATCTTAGTGCCATCCTTCTGGAATATCATATTCCAAGCCCTCCGATCCTTTAATGTAGAAGCTGCTAAATCTTGTGTTATTCTTACTGTGGCTCCATATACTTGAATTTTTTTTCTGTATATTTGCAATAATTTCTCCTTGACCTGGGAGTTCCAGAATTTGGTTAAACTATTCCTGGGAGTTTTCATCTTGGGATCTCTTTCAGGAGGTGATTGTGGATTTTTTCAATTTCTATTTTACCTTCCAGTTCTAGAATATTAGGACAGTTTTCTTTGTTAATTTCTTGAAAGATGATATCTAGGGTCTTTTTTTTATCATGGTTTTCAGATAGACCAATCATTTTAAAAATTATTTCTCTTGCATCTATTTTCCAGGTCACTTACTTTTCCAATGAGATATTTCACATTGTTTTCTATTTTTTCATTCTTATTGGTTTTATTTTGTAGGTTCCTAATTTCACATAAAATCATTGGCTTCAATTTGCTCAATTCTAGTTTTCAAGGAATTATTTTTCTCAGTAAGCTTTTGTACCTCTTTTCCCATTTAACCCATTTTGCTTTTTAAGGCATTTTTCTCCTCATTAGTTTTTGTATTTCTTTTTGAATCACTCACAATTCTTTTCCCAATTTCTTCTTTATCTCTCTTGCTTAATTTTCAAAATTTCTTTTCACTTCTCTCATGACCTGAGACAAATTCATATCTTTTCCTGGAACTTTGGATGCAAGAGCTTTGGTTTTGTTATCTTTTTTTCTGAATGTGTGTTTTGACCTTCCTTGTCACCATAATAACTTTCTATGGTTAGAATTATTTTCTGTTATCTGCTCATTTTCCCAGCCTATTGCTCAGCTTTTAATTCTTTGTTAAAGTGGGGCTTCATTTCCAGGATGGAGAGTGTGTTGTCTTAAGTTGTTTTCAGAGAGCCTTCTAGGGATCTATGCAAACATTCTTTTCTGCTCTGGAACTGTGAGGATGTTCCTGCCCCTATAGTTCCTGCTATAAGTTCTAGTATACTAGAGCAAGAGTCATTCTCCAGTGCCAGTAAAGAGACTTCCTGGGAGCTGAGGCTTCCATACACTGCTGGTGCCATTGCTGACCATGACCATCCCTGGTTTGCTAGTTTCCCAAGGTCCTTTCACCTTTCCTGCCTATCTTCCAAGTGATCTTTGGTGTCTCTGGACTGAGAGGTCTCAAAACCACTGGTCAGGCCCATTTCTGCTGGGGCCAGGGCCTGGTTGTCCTGGAACAATCTGTTCAGGAATTGCATGGACTCCCACTGGGTACCACAGACCTTTCTGCTCTAAGTTGTCTTCAGCTGGAAAATGTTTTACTCCATCTTTTTCTGTGTTTTGATACCTAAAATTTGTTTAGAGTTATTATTTAAGCAATTCAAAGGAATTTGGAGTGTTTAGGGGAGACAGTCCCTTGCCTTTACTCTAACATCTTGGCTCACTCCAGAATATTTCATTTTTAAGGAGTTTCTTTAAAATGAAAGACTAGGTATGATCAGAGATTAAGGAAAAGCTACAAGGAAACTGAAGGGATAATAAAACTTTTTTCCCCAAATATATTTGTCAACTGTCTTATCTATGTTTTTCAACCTTTGCCTTTTCATGTCATGGAAATTTCAGAAGTCACTGGGTATTAGAAATATTGTTGTCATCCTTAACATCATCATCATCATCATTGTAACTGAGTAGAAAAACTGACAAATTTGAAATCACAGTCTGTCAGTTCAAATATTGTTTCTGCCATTTACTACCTGTATGGCTTTGGACATTTTATTTAACTCTTTTGAGTATTATTCCTTACTTTTAAAAGTTGGAGTTGGATGAACTCTAAAGTCTGTTCCAGCTAAAGCTCTATTATCCTATAAACTTTATTACCTCACATTCATAAGCATTTAAAATTTTATGATCTCCTAAAATTTGGAATGCACTATTAGGTCCAAAAGATAAGGGCATTTTCCCTTTATATGGAGGGGATCCTCTGATCTGGACCAACAAATGAGTTCCAACGGGGTTCAGTCCTGGGAGATACTGACCCCTAATGAAAGAGATTAGGTTACTTTTCTCACTCTTTTTAGCTCATTAGGCATCCACCCCATTATTATGGGAGAGATGGGGCAGAGGGAACTACTTAAGGTTTGGGTTTTGTGTTCCAATTGTCTAGGGTCTTCCAAAAGCAAGAATTAGAAATGTATTCAATGAATGAGAGGAAATAGGTATAGAAAAGTTATTTTTTCCTTTACCCAAAATAAATGCTAAATATAGAACATTAATTAATGAATATTGACAGAAGGACTCAAAACAGGATACAGCAATTTAGCTTAGAACTACTGTGATAATCTCCTAGGAGATTGAGACTTTTACCTCATCTGAACATGAAGTGATTTGCAGGACTGCTGAAGAAGTATTGCTACAATTCATCTTTACTCAGCTGATTTCAGAAAAGCCTGGAAAGCCTTATATGAACTGATGCTGAGTGAAGTGAGAAGAACCAAGAGAACATTGTACACAGCAACAAGAAGATTATATGACAATCAACTGAAAATAGCTTAAAACAACGGACTGTCCATCCTAGAAATGAAACTTTAACAAAGAATTAAAAGCTGAGAAATAAGCTGGAAAAATGAGTAGATAACAGAAAATTATTCTGACCATAGAAAGTTATTATGGTGACAAGGAAGATCAAAATACAAACTCAGAGGAGGATAACAAAGTCAAAGCTCTTGCATCCAAAGCTCCCAGAAAAAATAAGAATTTGTCTCAGGCCATGAAAGAAGTGAAAAGGAATTTTGAAAATTAAGCAAGGGAGATAAAGGAAAAATTGGGAAAAGAATTGAGAGTGGTACCAAAGGAAATACAAAGAATCAACAGTGATCAACTGTGTCAAAAACTTGACTTTTTTCAAGGCAATTCCAATAGACTTGGAATAGAAAATGCCATTTACATTCAGAGAGAGAATAATGGAGATTGGATATGAATCAAAGCATAGCATTTTCACCTCTTTTGTTTGTTTTTTCTTTCTCACATTTTTTCTCTCTTTTGATCTGATTTTTCTTTGTATAACATGACAAATATGGAAATAAATTTAAAAGAATTACACATATTTAACCTATATCAGATTACTTGTAGTCTTGGAGATGGAGGAAGTAAGGAAGGAAGGGAAGGAGAAAAACTTGGAACACAAAATCTTGCAAAAATGAATGTTGAAAACTATCTTTACATGTATTTGGAAAAATAAAAAAACTATTCATAAATCCCCCCAACAATTCATCTTTGCTTTATACAGCCCTCAAAGTTCAGGTCTTCTAGGCAGCCAGGCAAAGGCTTGGGTTCCTCCTTTTATCAGTGGTCATCTTCTTCAGTACAGAAGCTCCCCTTGTTACCAGTCAGCTCCAACTCAAGTACTCAGGGCTTCTAGAGCTTGGACTCTCCCAAGGTCACTTCAAGGTTATCCATATTAGGGTAAATGTTTGTCATTTTTGTTCAGGAAAGTAGAAAAGGCACAAAGCAGAAAAGGCTGCTAGGGCTCTGAGATTCAGGGTCAAGTAACTTAGGCAGGACATTGGCTTTCAGTTGCCATGGTGGCTGGGGTAGGAAGAATTACCTTTCCCCTACATCTCATGGAAAGTCCCAAAGCTACATGATACCACCTGGATGGTTAAAGGAAGAGAGAGATTCTGTGTGGGAATCAACTCCCTTTTGAAGATCCATTAAGTCACTGGCTCTTATTATCAGGGGTCAATAAAAGGACTACTTCATCACCCAAAAGGTGACCAGCAGAAAGTTTGTTACCCCAAAGTGTCCAAGCACTGAGCTAGCATATATGGCAGCCTGGGAAAAAAGCTGAGCAGCTCTGCTAGCAACCCCTTCATTCCTTATATTCTTAAGAGCATAATTAATGTTTGAAGGTAAGTTTGTCTGATCCAGTGATTTTAGAGCCTATAGATCCCTGATCACTTTATAATCTGCCCAAAAAAGAAAGAAGGGAGAATACTTTCTATTACAATTGTAATGAGGGTCTTGGGGGTGGGAAATATGAGGGAGGAAGCAGGATAATTTCCATATGATGACTCATGAGCTCTTTTTACCTCAGAAATTTCTATTCATTATGATCCTCTACACTCTGAATTATAAGCCGATGTTCACAATAAATTGATTCTTGTTGAAATTCAGGCCATTATGGTGAAAATAGGCCTGCTGTCATTCTTCTGTATTAGCCAGCACTTGTGTGCCTATGAGGTCAGCCCAGGGGGATGTCGCTGAATTAAGCTCTGATATATGTGCTCCTCCATGTAAGTATTCTGGGAAGAAAAAAATTTAAAAGCAGTTCTAGGGAAAGGGCATTTTATTTTTAAGTTTCCATGGTTAATTTTTGAAGACAAAAATTCATAGTAATTCTCAAAATAATTTACAAGCCCTTAATGGTGGAAAAGAGGAAGAAAATGTGATGGATGATACATCAGGTTTCATTGACCTTAGCATAAAACCTTTGTGTGCTGTAATATCTGACGTCTTATCATCTGAAAATAGAAAGCCCAGAAAACTGTTCTAGCATATGAAAAGAAAGCTAAAAAGGCCTTCTCTAGGAAGGAGCAAAGTATTTTAAAAGCTATTCTGACCATAAAAATGAGGAAGCTCTTGAAGCAACTTATTGAAAACACCTAAGCTTGAACAGCAATGCAAAACACTGGGTTAGAAGGACTCTTATCTCACCCATCTGCAATGGATATTGTACTGAGGGTAATAGGATCGGGCCCCACCCAGAAATGAAAATGTGGGCCCCTGTCAAACGGGACCATGAGTGACGGGGCAATTACTGCCCTTCCACAGCTGGCTGAAGAGATTAGGACAGTGCAAATGTGCGAAGCCACAGATGATACAGGTTCCATTGTTGCTCTTGTGGAAGTCATTTCTGGAAATCCCAATTCTAAAAACAGGTCGACGTATAAAACACCATGGGAGAAAAACTTCAGAACATTTCAGGAAGAACAAATGGCATCAATATAAACTATCTGGAAGGATGGAGCCGAGAACACAGGTGGCTAAGGGCTTTGGAGGGGCTGTACTTCAGAAAACCCCATCCTCTGGCTAGCAGAAGGATGCTAGAATGACTGTTCTAAGTACCCGATAAAACAGGATGAAGGGTCTTTTGCATTAAATTTGCTGTTGAATTCTACACGAAGAGACAAGATCTCTTCCTCAGCAACTTTTTCAGATTTTGGCTGTTTCTACAGGATGAAGTAATGGGGAAGGAAGTAAAAAATTGTTAAGCACCTACTATGTGCCAGGTACTGTGTTAAGCATCTTATAAATATTTCCTTTGACCCTCAGTCCTGTGAGAGAGATGCTTTGTCACCCTCATTTTACAATTAGGGAAACTGAGACAGACTGAGTCAACGGTGATATTTAACTAAAGCAGTTAAGTAATTTGACACAACTGAGTAAATGAGTCAGGAGAATTGTTCCTCATCATCTTCAAAAAACAAATTGCTAATTGTGCATCTTTGGAGAGTTGTGTAATGAAAAGAGCTTAACCTGAAAGCAAAAGCTGCTATTTTCATTCTGGTCCCAATCCAGAGGAGAAGTGAATGTGCCAATGAATGAATTGTTGGCAGAAAAAATAGGTAGGCTCTCCCCTGGGGGCTGCAGCTGTCTTATTGAACTCTGCCTCTGCTGTTGTTTGTCAGGGGAAAGATGTCTTGATAAGACTCCAGGGGGCCTTGGAGGACCTTGAGGGGTCATCTGCTTTCAAACAGGGACTTTTCTGAATCATTCCAGACAAATGAGACTTTGACCCATTAAGGACACTCAAGATTCCTAACCTCTCCTAAACCTAGGACATTGGCTGTCTGTTTCTAGATCTGGCCATGCAAGTTTGAAGTCATTTCTTTTTTCCTAAGAGTTTTATGCAATTGGATCATTCCTGCCCCAGTGAAATAATATCTATAGACAAAAGGGGAGGAAAAAAGCATTATATATGCCTGTAGTTTAGGTAAACTGGCAACAGATGGAGGGTGGGAATTCCTGGATTATGACCTCATGGTACAAAAGGTATCATGTAGGTAACATTAACTAAGTCACCTTTCCATTCATTATACCTTTACTCAGAAGCACTTTATCAAAACAGATATGCATAACATTGACCAATAGGATAATATTATATTGAAAAATAGCATTTTTATTTATAATAATGACTCCTGTTTGTATAATGCTGTATAATTTATAAAATGCTACTTTAAAGCAACTTGACTGAAACAGATGGTCCCAGTATCAGGTTAAAGATTAAATGATTTCCTCAAGATTAGAGTCAGGAATCAACAACAGATCTGCTCAAAAGGGGGTAAATTTTACTACTTGGGCCACCTTCTTTAACTTTAGCTTTTTGCTCTTTGAAGGTAGAATTCATATTTAATAGCCAATTTATTTCAGTACTTTAAGGATCAGTGGCTTGAGGTATTCTCTCTATTGATATACCATGCTTTAAGACACTTTCTTCAGGAATACAGAGTACTGTCTTCAAGACAGAAGACCAATGAATGAATTAACAGATAAGTGAATGAATGGAAAGATATACAAATACATAGAGAGATAGATAGATATGGATTACAAATGAGCAAAGAGTAAGGAAGAAAAAATTTGTTAAGCACCTACTATGTGCCAGATACTGTGCTGAACACTTTATAAATATTTTATTTGATCCTCAATCCTTTGAAGGAGATGCTATTGTCATTCTCATTTTACAATTAAGGAAACTGAGGTAGACTGAAATTAAGTAATTTGACCCAATTAGTGTCAGAAGAATTCAGTCAGAGATGAATAAATGGCTGAATAAATAGATATAAATAAACGGACAGGTAAATAAATGAATGAGAAAGTTAAGAAAAAAAAATAAATGACAAGCTGACATGATGAGTCACCACATAGCTAGATTGGTGAGAATCCTCTGTGAACTTAATTAGGCTGAATGACAGATCCATCAAGTCTCTGCATAAAGGTTTTCCATTGAGTTAAGACCTATCACAGCTTATGTTTTTCTGGCATAGTCTTTGAAAACCTGTGGTCAAATCTGTGCCACAATGTGATATTGGAAGAGAATTATAACTCTGAGCCTGGAGGCAGGAAGTTTCAAATTTAGTCTCAGACACTTACTATCTATGTAACCTTGGACAATTCACTTAAGTTTGCCTCAATTTAGCACCTTTCACAGCAGGATTATTGTGAGGATCAAATAAGATAATATTTATAAAGCATTATATAAATGTTAGCTTTTATTATTAACAATATCTTTTAAATAATAATAATACTACCTGCCACTTATAGAACACTTTAAGATTTGTAACATGCTTTACAAATATCATCTCCTTTGGTTCTCAAAACAATTCTGTTGAATTAGGTGTTATTATTATCCTCATTTTGTAGTTGAGGAACCTGAGAACTGAGGCTGTTGATTTGTATCAGAGGTAGGATTCAAACCCAGTTTTTCTTGACTAAATAGCTATATAACTTTAGGTAAATCCTTTCATTTCCTTGGATTTCAGTTCCCTCATATGAGGCAGCTGGTGATACAGTGGAGAGAGTTATGGGCTTAGAATCAGGAAAGCTCCCTCAGGTTTGAATTTAGACTCAGATACTAGTTATGTCTAATTACTTAACCTCAAACTGCCTCAGTTTCCTTAATTGTAAAATGAGAATGACAATAGCATCTCCCTCACAGGAATGAGGATCACATTTATATAATGCTTAGCACATAGTAGATGCTTAAAAATTTCCTTACCCTTTGATCATCTGTAAATCTAGTAAGTTGAACTGTTTAATCTTTATGGCCTCTTCTAGCTTAAAAAGCCATGATTCCATAATTAGATCTTTGTATAGAGATACAAAGTCCACAAATTCATTTCAATAATTAATAAAAATGTTTTGCAATTATTTAAAGCATGTGGGGAAATGGGGTTTGAACCTGATGATCTTTGGAGCTCTTTCCAGTTCTAAATCCTATTATTCTATAAAAGCATACACTCTCTATTCCTGGAAACTATCCTTTTCTCATTCAGCCCAAGATTGCATTAACTTTTTTGGTTGCTACATGTTCTCCTGACATACTGAATTTGTAGTCCGATCCTTTTCACAACAGCTGCAGGTCTATTCTATGTTTCCCCCGTCTTGTATTGGTGGAGCTGATTTTTTTTATACCTACTTTAGTATAAGATTTTACATTTATGCCTATTGAATTTCATGCTCTAGCCTGTCAAGATCTTTCTGAATATTCTTTCTCCCAGCTTTGTAATTTAAAGTCCTTGAGAGGAGTGCCTGTGTCATTTCTGTCCATGCATCTCAAGCACCTAGCACATAGTAAGCACTTAAAATGACTGCTTGTTGCTTAACTGATTGATCAATTTGCTAGACATTTCCACTTTGTCATGACCTCAAGTTCAAAATAAAGAGGCCTTGGGTAGCTGAACTCTCAATCTTGTAACGGGTCAAAAGCCTCATATTCTTGTCCATTTGCAAAGAAAATGAACCCCAGGCTCTAGCATGAAACCCTCGACAGCTTGCACCAAATGGCCAACTTATGGGCTGTGCTCTTTAGAGTTACTGGAGTCAAACTGATTACTCTTCTAGAGCTGTTCTTTAGGCTTTGAGTTAAGTTATCTTTTGTTACAGCCCCTTAAGATGCTAATTAACTGGTTAATCATTTTTGAACAGCTTTTCAGCCACTCTTAAACCTTAAACCTTTAGAGGTTCTGTTCTGAGTACAAAGTCACCGAAGCTCACCAGCATAATTTTTTTCTTCTAGGTTGGCCAGAGCACACTACCCCATGGCCAAGTGAAATTAGGCTGGGCCAGATCCAACTCCTGAGCCAGAATTTCCATCTAGGATGTGAATGAAGTGCTCATTTTATTCAAAGCTTTTATTTAGCACTTAGCATAGTGCCTGGTCCATAATAGGCATTTAATAAATGCTAGTTGACTTGACTTCTTGCTCTAAAAGCACAAAATTTAATTCCAGTAACCATTATTTTTCTACAACAATGCTTTGCTGAAGTTTTTCTGTATGTTTCTTTCGGGGGTGTCAGGGAAGGAAAACAAAGTTCAGAAATTGCAAGAGCCTTAGGGAACATGAGAGAGTCAATAAGATTGGCCAGATAGAGTCACTTTTTTCCTACCTGAATACGTCTGTGTTTTAGCTTCACAAATGCCCCGAAGAAGAGAAGATTGGATTCGGATCAGTGTCAGCTGTGATAGCTCATCACAGGGTATTCCAGCGGAGCAATAGCTCTGACTCTTCCCTCAGTCAGACACTTTGATAACTCTGCTTGTGAGCATTTATAATCAGCCGTATTTTGGATACTACCTCTTCATAGAACATAATGGCACTACAGAATATGGCAATGTCTGAACCTTCTTTATATTCAAAAACCCGAAAGATCCTTCCCCAAAATAACACACATAAACAAACACATACATTACCTCAGGAGCAGAGGCAGGGGATGGCAAGCTGCACCTCCTTTCATGCCCAGAAGTATAGTTACCTAGGGCATAATTGCCACCCAAGTAGCTCTGCAGAGTTTGGACAGCCTAGGACAGATAGAAGGGACATTTTGGGTGAAGTGGGGTTGTCTAGCTTAGAAGACCATCTCTCTACCTGCATCCTCTAGAGCAGTGGTTCTCAAACTTTTGTTCTCAGTATCTTCATGTTGTTAAAAAACTATCGAGGATCTGTTCAAAGAGTTTTTATTCACATGGGTTATATTTATAGCTATTTTCTATATTAGAAATAAAAAATAATTTTGAATTTGTAAACCCTCTGAAAGGGTTTCAGAGACCCCAACAATTCTTTGGACTACACTTTGAGGACCACTGTCCTAGAGAAACAGTAGTACTAGAAGAAAGAAAATCAAAGATTTAAAGTTTTGAGGTTCCTTAGGGATCATCCACTTCAATTTTATTTAACAAATGAAGAAACTGAGGAAATATGCAATGGCTTGCTCAAATTCACACAAACAATATGAAAAAATACTATGATTTAAAACCAAGTTGTCTTGACTGTACCATGTTGCCTATACTTCAGTTTTCTTATCTGGAAAATGAGAGGATTGGACTCAATGACTCTTAAGATTCACGCCAGCTTTATGATCCTGTGAACCTATGTATATGATTATGTTTGGGACCCTTAATAAAGTAGCATCAGACTTGTGTTTAAATTTTGGCTGCATCACTCAGTAGGCATGTGATGGTGGGCAAATCATTCGATTTTCTGATCTTGATTTTCTCTTCTATAAAATATGAGCCAAAAATTTCTTTTATCCCCAATCCTTTCTCCAGGACCTGACTATATTATTCACTTTCTCTCTTTCTTGCATCAATAATTTCTTCCTCTCAACCAGCTCTTCCTGTTGACCTAAAAATATGTTCAACACCCACTAATACCTACCCTATTCAACTATGCCACATGTACTTCCCTTTCAATGAATGAACAAATAAATGAATAAAAGCATTTAACAGATACTTGCTCTAAGCTGAGCTCTGTGCAGAACCCTGGATAGACAGACCTTGCTCTCAGGATGTTCACATTCTAGCGAGGCAATCAAATACACATGGAGACTTTTACTCATTGAGTCAGATGGAAGGTCCCATGGTCCTTGGAGCAGTGGGCAGTTCCTTCTTTAATAGAATTTCCACTGATAATATCATGTTGGTTTCTGATATTGAGCCATTTGATATTGCCACCAAGAACCCTCATCTGGGTCTTCAGGAGCAGCGATTGCAGCACCTGCAGGAGCAGTAGCCAAACTGTTTCTCTATAAGGGTTGCTTCTCAGGGTAATGGCTAAAGGCACTTGGAAGCATCACTATTCCCAAGGCTCTTGGGTTGGGGGTCTGAGGGAAATGATAGTCAAGAAGATAATGATGATCTGTTTGACCTTGCTACCTCTCTCAGGGTGTCTTGCTGCTGTGGTTAGGCTGATTTACCAGCCCTGTGGGTGGAAGTTGATGGAGTTGGCTGGCCCCTTCTTCACAGAAGTTGCCTCCACCTAGATGATGGCTATAATGGAAGCAGAACCAAAGGTCTGTGAATGCTGTCATTTTACACTGCTGTTCT
Source organism: Sarcophilus harrisii (assembly GCF_902635505.1). Lineage (NCBI taxonomy): Eukaryota > Metazoa > Chordata > Mammalia > Dasyuromorphia > Dasyuridae > Sarcophilus > Sarcophilus harrisii. Next base: position 146,155,923 of record NC_045426.1, on the reverse strand, counting down.
TACCTCCTTGTTGATGGCAGTATCAATAATTGATACTAGTGCTAATGAATAAGACAGGCACCCCCCCACACACACAATTAATTTTTCCCTGAGTGATAGTTGTGAGGACTAGAAGCAGGTTTTATGGTTAGAAAGGGCCTTCTATTCTTATGGTCATTGAGTTCAGAGTCCTGGACTGTCTCCTTCAGTGGAGATGTTGGTCAAGGTGGGTTAATTTGATTGAGTTTGATTAGCCTATCAATGCAACTTCCTGTCTCTTCCTCAGTCTTGTTGCTTCAGACTGACTTGTCTTCTCCAAATGGATAAACTACTTGAAAAAGGGAATTCACTTAAAAAGACTTAAAGAACTCTAATCAAACCCCTGACCAATTATATCTTCAGAGAAGAGAAGATGAACTGTTACTCCCTTTCTGACAGGGTATGTATTCACAAGCAGAATAAGAAATGCATTTGTGAATATGGAAAATATGTGAATTTGTTTTGCTTGACAAAATGTATTTATTGTTCCAAAGATTGTCTTTGTTTTTCAAATACCTAAGACAATGTCTCTCATACAGTTGTTGTTTGGTCATTTTCAATCATGTCCAATTCTTTGTGACCCCATTCAAGGTTTTCTTGGCAAACATACTGGAGTGGTTTGCCATTTCTTCTCCAATTCATGAGAGAGAGAGAGAGAGAGAGAGAGAGAGAGAGAGAGAGAGAGAGAGAGAGAGACAAAGAGACAAAGAGAAAGAGAGAGAGACAGACAGACAGAAATGGAAAGAGAGACAGAAATGGAGAGAGATGAAAAGAGAGACAGAGAGAGAAATGGAGAGAGAGATGGAAAGAGAGACAGACAGACAGACAGAGATGGAAAGAGAGACAGAGAGAAATGGAGAGAGATGGAAAGAGACAGAGAGAAATGGAGAGAGAGATGGAAAGAGAAACAGACAGATAGACAGAGAGAGAGATGGAAAGAGAGAAAGAGAGAGATAGAAAGAGAGGAGACAGAGAGAGAGAGAGAGAGAGAGAGAGAGAGAGAGAGAGAGAGAGAGAGAGAAAGGAGAAGAAAAAATATTAAAGTCCTACTCAATCGGTCCAATATTCTTTATTTAGTGCCTACTATGTACACTAAGCATGGGGGATACAACAAAAAGAAAAAGACAGTTCTTGTTCTTAAGCAGCTCACAATAGAATGAAGGAGTCAACATGCAAAAAAATTATATATAAATAAGATATATACAGGATAAATTAGAAATAATTCACAAAAAAGGCACTAGAATCAAGAGGGATTGTGAAAGACGTCCTGTAAAAGGTGGTATTTTAGTGGGACTTGAAGGAATCCAAGGAAGCCAGGAAGTAGAAAGAAAAAGAGTTAGCATTGCAGGCATGAGGGACAGGCAGGGAAAATGCTTGTAGTTGAAAGACAGAGTGTCTTGTCAAGGAAAAAATAGGAGGCCATTCTCGCTGGATCACAGACTATGTGGGAAGGTCCAAGGTATAAGAAATATGGAAATGTAGAGCAGGGCTGGGATATGAAGAACTCTGCACACCAAACAGAGGATTTTGCATTTGATCCTGGAAACAACAGGTTGTCCCTGGAGTTTATTGAATAGGGGTGTAGGGACAGAGGGTAATAAGGATTCATATATTGTCTAGTATGGGTCACTCACCGTGCTAAGCACTTTACAAATAGATCCCATTTGATTCTCACAACAACTCTATCAGGTAAATGAGGAAAGTGAGACATATAGAAATTGAATGACTTGTCTAGGATCACACAGCTAGTAGGGATCTGAAGCTAGATCTTATTTCAGATCTTCCTAACTTCAGGCCCAGATCTACTTATTGAGCTTTATCCTCTCTGCTTATATCTCTTTCTCAATCATGTATCTCTCATAGTCTTCCGAGTTTTAAATCTACAACTATCTAGAGCAGTGAGGGAAACACAGTCAGAGATGCACTTTAGAAAGATGCTTTTGACAGCTGACTGGAGGATGGACCAGAGAGGTAGAGAGCCCACCTGGCAGCTTGATGCAATAGCCAGGTATGAAGATGATGTGATGGAGTTTTAGAGGAAAGAAGGAGCTTTGTGTGAGAGATGATATGAAGGTGAAATTGTTGTCAACAACAAATTGGATATGGGAAAAGGGGGAGATAATGAAGAGTTAAGGATAAGACTAAGATAATGAATGAACCTGGGTCACTAGGAGGATGGTAATAGGGAAATTAGGAAGGGAAAAGGAGGGAGAACTTGAGATGGGGAATATAATAAATTCAATTTTGTACCTGTTGACTTTAAGCTGACGGTGGGATATCCAGTTCAGAATGTCCAATAGATAGTTGGAGATCTAAATCTAAGAAGAGTATGGAATATACATGATTTGAGACAGATATAAGCAGAGCAGATAAGGCTAGAAAAGTATATCTGAGAATCAGTAGCTTAGAGATGATAATTGAATCCATGGAAACGAGATTACCAAGAGAAATTATATATAGAGAAAAAAAAGGATAAAGCAACATAGAACATGTGTGATTAGCAGGTATAACCTGGATGAAAATCGAGCAAAAGAAATGGTCATATAAATAGAAGGATAAACAGCAAAGAAAAATGTCACAAAAACCTAAAGAAAAAAGGGTTATCAGCAGTTTCAAAGGAAGCCAAGAGATCAAGGGGGATGAAGATGGAGGATTAGATTTAACAATTAAGACATCATTAGTGACTTTGGAGTAGACAAGTTTCTTTTGAATGATGTGATTATAGTTGAGATGGGATGGAAGAGTAGGCCATAGGAAATTGAGAAACTAGGAGTTTAGAGTATTTGAGGGACTATTAACTAATATGTATGAGGACAGGAATTGGGAAAGAGGGGAAGACAGTGAGCTAGGCAATGAACTCAGGGAAGTGTCCTAGAAATCAGTAAGCCTACAGATATCAGAATTCTAATTACATGATAAATATGTATTGAATGAACTTCAAAGGAGCCCCATCTTTACTCCAACATTGCCATCACCCTGGTCATCATACCTGGCTATTGCATTAAGCTGCCAGGTGGGCTCTCTACCACTCTTGTCCATCCCCCAGTCAGATGTCAAAGGCATCTTTCTAAGGTGCATGTCTGACCATGTCACCCTCACTGCCCTAGACAGAGCCCTGGGCCTAAAGTCAGGAAGACATGAAATAAGATCTGGCTTCAGATACCTACTAGCTGTGTGCTCCTGCCAAGTGATGGAGGGAGACAGCCTGAAAGTGGTAGTGGAGAGCAAGTATCCCAGTTCTCCACCCTCCACTAGTGAAAGGGCAGCCAGGGATCAGAAGAGTGCCTGGGAGAGCATCAAGGGGGAGTGTGGGCTCCATAAAAGCCAGGAGATGAAAGAGGTGGGAGAGGAGAAGATGTAAGGGGGAGGCAGGTGTGTTTGTGGCCCAGAGAGCTCAGTGAAAGAGATGGATAGCTGAAGAGTAGGACCTTAGGGGGTGAGGGAGGGAATGGTTATGTTAAGGGTGGGGAGGGAATGGGCAGTGAAGCAGAGAGAACAGGATTTGTAAAAAGGCAGCGGGACATTCAGGAGCATGGGATAGACTGGGAGAAGAGTTTGTTCGTTACTGACTAATTTAGGAGGGTTATTGAGGTTTTGCCTTCTTAGGCAGATCTGTTTAGGGAACTGGTTGCAGAGGGGGATGGAGACAGTGAAAAAGGAATTGAAGGAATAGGATCTCTCTGTCCCCCATACTCAGTCAATTGATAAACATTTATTAATCTCTTACTGTATGCTAGATTAGGAAACTAATGTTGAAGTAGGTAGGGCTTCAGGCCTGGAGTCAGGAAGATTCTCAAATATGGCCTCAGCTACTTAATTGACCCAGAGTGAGTCACTTATTTCTATTTGACTCAGTTTCCTCATCTGTAAAATGATCTGGAAAGGAAATAACAAATCAATCCAATATCTTTGGCAAGAAAACCCCAAATGGGATCATGAAGAATCAGGCCCAAAATGAATAATACCAACATGCTGGGCACTGTGCCAAGCTTTGGGGATACAAAGAAAGGTAAAAGGCAATCCCCACTCTCAAGGAGTTCACAGACTAATGGAGAAGACAATAGGCAAACAGTTATGCTCAATTAAATTATGAAATACAGCATAAAATGAGGGTAAATCTCATCTAATCCATTGCCACCCCCATTACATTATACAGGTCCAAAAGAGTGAAGCAATTAAATCATAGAGATATAGTGGAAATCCTATGTCCCCTGAGTTAATGCACTTTCACTACACTAAATGTCCTCCTTTTGTTATCTTTTTTTATATATATATAAACTAAGATTTTTAACTTACTAAACTCATTTCATTGACTTTGAGTAAGTCTTAAAAGTTCTCTTCCTTTTTAGACTAGAAGAGACCTTCTTGATTTTCTGGAAATAAGTTCTAGAGATCTTTGGCAATGACAATGTGTTGCCATCACACAAGGAAGATTGTGTGTTTATTATAAAATTTTGCTAGGAACACAGCAGCTCCCTGATTTTCTCTATGAAGATTTTCCTTTTTTCAGGATTTCAATTATGTTGATTGTATGGGAAGACTGTATCAATCAGTCATTTAACATTTATTAAGTGCCTCATATGTACCAGGTGTTGTGCTAATTGCACAAAATTTTAGTAAAAGAAAATACAGTCCCTGCCTTCAAGGATCTCACATTCTAATGGAGGAGTGAATCAACAGAGGGACAAGGCGAGTATTAAGGGGGATTTGGGGGAAGCTTCTTGTAGCCAATGAATTTTGGTGAACCTTGGAGGAAGCCAGAACCTTGGAGGAGATGAACAAGGAAAGTTCCCTGACTCCTTAATGTAAAAGCAATTCTTCCTTAAAAGGTATGGAGACCACCCTCAAACTGTGATTGTCTGGGGAAGACTAATGGGCCAGGTTGCTGACATCCTTCCTGTTCTTTTGAGCCATAAAGTAGCCACAGGTTGCTGCAGGAGCATCACTCATTCTTGGAGGTGCATCAGGATGAGTCATTTTGGCAAAGAAAATTTTATCAGTCAAATCAGCTCCTCAGGGAGTCCTGGAGCATCCTTCTCCTGCCATGGCTAAGTAAATTTTCTTTTTTAAATTGTTGAATTATCCTACAAGTGTCTTATTTTATTCTAACATGGAACCCTAACTACCAAGTAGAAAGCTTGCATGGCCCTGGCTCCAGCAGCTTATAATTATTAGTCTCTAACCAAGGGTGTGGGCAGGACCCCCAAGCCTAAATTAAAAGGGCAGAAGTGAGATCACACTTTAAGAGCACGAAGCAGGTGAGTCGGTGATTGCTCTGCAAATTTTCACCACCTCAGATTCTGAACAAGGTCATCTGTATTTTTCTTTCTTTCCCTCAGCCTTTACAACCAGGATTTCATGAGCATTTTGAGCTTCCTAAGCTTCTGCCTTTGAGGCATAGCAAAGAATATCTTCCAGCTCTCTCTCTCAATAACCACTCACCCACTCCACAAGACCAGCATTCCCTCCCTCCCTCTTTGAAGCATCTTCTGTTCCTTACAGACCAGTCCAGGAAATCTCCGTTTGGGCCATTATCAGAAACTATTAAATCAAAGGCAACTATAAAGTCAATCACTGATCACAACTGATAATGTGGCTTAAAAATCAAAAGAAAGAATATTAGCTTCCTACTTCTTTATGAGCACTTCATAAGATTTCATCTCTGGTCATTAAGATTTATACACATACCTGTTAGATCAGTTGCCATCCCTGGGGTTACATGGAGATCTTACTTTTTTATGTTTCATATTTTAGGAGTGGTAAATTACAGGCTTTCATTACTGTGTACTTGGAGACCATACCAGGCAGGTTACTTGATATATTTAGTTATTTATGGATTATTGCTATATGTTAATTAGTATTGAAAATTAAAATGTTTACTCGTTATGATTTCATCTAACTTTTTACTTTGTACTGTTTTCTTTTTTAAAATTGTGTTAATATCTCTTTTTGCATCACTTAATATATTTCTTCTCAAGTCTTCCCTAACTAGTGAGTTAGGGAACTTTTTTTTTCTCAATAGTATTTTGTGTTTGCCAGATACATGTAAAGATACTTTTCAGCATTCATTTTTGTAAGACTTTGTGTTCCAAATTTTACTCCTTCCTCCCCAAGAGGGATATAGCAATCTGATATAGGCTAAATATGTGCAGTTCTTTTAAACATAATTCCATATTTGTCATGTTGTACAAGAAAAATCAGACTAAAAAGGGAAAAGCCAGGAGAAAGAAAAAACAAACAAAAAAGGTGCAAATACTATGTTTCTATTTATATTCACTCTCCATAGCTTTCTCTATATGCAAATGACATTTTTCAACCCATCTATTAGAATTGGCTTGAATCATTTCATTGTTGAAAAGAGCTAAGTCTAGGGCAGCTAGGTGATGCAGTGGAGAGTGCAGCAACCCTCAAGTCAGGAGGACCTAAGTTCAAATCTGGCCTCAGACACTTAACACTTCCTAGCTGTGTGACCCTGGGCAAGTCACTTAACCCCAATTGCCTCAGCAAAAAAAAAAGAAAAGAAAAGAAAAGAAAGGGATCAAGTCCATCACAATTGATCATCACATAATCTTGCGGTATAACAAAGAATTTAAAAGAAGCTTTTTGGCAAAACTGACTGACACATCAACTCAGTCTGATAATATGCACAAAGTTCTGTACGTGAAGTGCAAAAGAAAGGAGGGAGATATATTTTCTCATCTTTTTTCCAGAGTCCATACTTGGTTGTTATAATTACATAGTATTATTTCTTTTTTTTCCTGCTCTGTCTATTGATATTATTGTAACTATTATGTATATAATTTTCCTGGCTCTGCTTATTTCACTCTCCATCTGTTCATATAAGTTTTCTCATGCATTTCTAAATTTTTCATAGTCATCATTTCCAGGAATACCCTAGAGCCAGGACAGACTGAAGAAGAAAAGGGTTAAGTTTTCTGTGGGAGCATTTAAACTTGGAAATTCCCAAAGCTGCAAAACATGCACAACACAACAAAGTTATCTTGTTTTGTTGATTGTCTAGACCTAAGAACAGAAAGAGAGAAAATGCTAGTGCAGATTAAATTTTTATGCCCAACTTAAGTTTTCTTTGAGACTTTGCTTGTAAATGTTTTGAAGTCATTGCCTTCTGGGTTTGTATCTTGAGTGTCCCTATCATTATACCAGATTTTCTTATGTACGGATTTTTTTGCTCATTATTCCAGCCTCCTTCCTCACTTCAGACTTGATTAGATGCTATGCCCTTCTGGAGAGAAGATATGGTCTGGTCTTTGGAGTAATAAGCATTGTGTTGTTCAAGAACCTCAAGGATAATTGTCAGAACTCCCACAGTGATTTGACCTGAGTCAAAGTCTGTCATCCTTCTGCTCTGAGTCTGTAAGGTCCTGATCTGGGCTTATGTCTGAGGAACAGTAGACTCTTGCTGGACTCTGTCAACTGACATCCCCCAGAAGTTCTGTGGTTCAGAGTTTCAGAAGTGCAGGCTCCCTTGTTTGGAATTCCTGCCTGGTTATTTCTCTGCAGGCTTCAGACGGGGATGGAAGCTGTGACTGGTGCCCAGTCTGGTTTCTGAGATCTGAGCAAGCTCCTTTCTGAACTTGCCCCTACCACAATGTAGAGGCTGAGATTGCTGAAGGGTGAGGAGGTGGGGAGGGTGGGGAGAGGGAAGGGATGCAAGTCTTCTCATCAGTCGGCCCTGGATCTGTGAGTCTCACCTGGTTGTGGGCCACAAAGCTGTGTACACATGTCACTGCAGAAGGACCTCATTATATACAGTTCTGGAGGCACAGATAGGAGACTCCTTGCTCTGGTGTATGTCCTCTCTGAGCATGGGGTCCACACCAGTCCCCTTCTCCTCTATCTACAAGCATCTGTCTCTTTCTATACTAAGGTGGCCTGGAAAAATGTCTCACTATGATTTTCTTTTGGGATCTCCTCATTAAGATTTGCTGTAATACAAATTTTTGGAGGGAGAATTTTTTTGGGGGGAGAGATGTTGAGAAAAGCTCTTCATTGTATTGCTTCCTAATTTGCCATCTTAGTTCCTTGGTCCAGATTAAACTTAAACGTATGGGATGTGTGTATTTTTTCTTTCCTGAGTCCTTATAAACAGAAGTTTTATGAGCATTCTGATCTTTCTAAGCCTCTACTTCTCTCCCCACTTTTTTTTTTGAAGATTTAGTTGTTAAAACAGCATTCCCCAACATTTCACATAATATAGAAATAATCCATTGCATTAGTATTTTCAAGTTAATGAGGATAAAGCGCATTATACAGAGAGAATTAACAAGCTTAGTAATGGATTAGATATGAGAAGTGAGGGAGGTGAGAAAGGCAAAGGAATCCAAGATATTAACAAGCTTTTGAACATGGGAGACTGGGTAAATGGTGGTGATAATAACCTAAACAATCAAGAGAATAAAGCCGATTTTAGAAGGAAGATATTAGCTTGGGTTTGAATATAATGGATTAGAAGTCATCTTATATGTATAATATATAATGCACCTAACATTATATATTATGTTATATATTTATACATAATTATACATATGATATGTATTATACATTTATATTATATTATTTTACAACATTTTATACAACATGTTTTAATATATATATTGTTATATATAATTATATTATGTTATATTACATTACATTATATTATATTCAAGTAGAAACTGGAAAAATTCAGTCATATCAATTATGACATCTTCACCTTATAAATGAAGCCAAAACACAAAAGGGAGTTTTAGTCATAAATGGGAGGATGTTCTTTGGAGAGGCAAATAAAAGTGTGGGCAGAGTTGGTTTAGTCATGAATCCAAAATCAACAGGAAACATTAACACGTGAGACATTTGGACATGTATTAAAATGGTCATGACAAGTATTTGCAAGAAAACCACCACAAAAATAATAACAAATGATGTCTCAACATTTGTTTCAGGGAATAAGCAAAAGAGTATGGTCACGCAGAAAAATTTTGTGAAGTCATTAAAACTCTGTGTAAGTCACAGGAGCAATAGTAATTGATCAACAATACTCAATAATTTTTGCACAATGGGCTTAGAGGAGAATAGAGGAAAAAATATGGTGGAAAATGTGGTCCAGAAGTTAGAAATGAAACAAGAACATTTCTTCAAAAGAGAGTCAATAGGTGCTAAACATGGTGAACACCAAACAATATCAAAAAATACAATTGTTTATATTTTAACAAACAGTAGTTAACTGTTTATTGATGTGGAAATAAATTTTTAATCATCCATCTTTTTTACATTCAAAACACTGGTTTGTTAGAGCAAACATTAAAATATATACCAAATTAGAAGAAAGAATAAAGGTGAGAAGATAGGGTAAACAATTGAAGCAAGTAAACCATACTTGTTTTTAAAAGCTGTTTATGCTTTGAAATTGGTGGGGGGGAAGATACAGAGAAAATGTCACTTTAAATCTAGGGGGTTTATTGTCTATCACATGAGCAAATAAAGTCAGGAATGTGGTCCTGGAGGAACACAATTTCTTTGTCTTCCGGAGTTAACTTTTGTTGTTCAGATTCTTTTTCAAAGCACAATCTAAACTCCTAGGGACTATTGTCACTTTTCTTTGTATCCCCAGCACTTAACACAGAGTCTGACTGAGAGTAAGTGCTTAGTAAATGCTTTTTGACTTGACTTTGTAGGAAAGTAGAAAATGTTGGTTCCTCAGGTTTAGATGGCCCTTTGTGATTTATTTGAAAACAGCCCTTTTAATGATTTGAGGTGAGGTGGGAGTTGACAGTATTTAGAGGGCACTTTCTAACTCTTAGTTAGATAGACACCCAAGACAGACTTGTCCCTACTAGCAAGAAATTCAAAGAAACATTAATCATATAGGGGCTCTTATTAGCTGGCTTACTGCTCTGTGTTCAAAAAGGGCATGATTCTGGATGCTAAGTTTAGGAGCTGATAGACCTCCTTCACTTATGATGGACAGACAGACAAAAAAAGGCAGATTGCCAGAAAGATGGAACAACAAAGGCAGTGGAATATGGAGGCAAGAGGGAGTAAGATTCACAGAACAAAGCCCAGCAGAAAGAAGGTATATTAAAAATAGCACAATTGTTTCATCCAATGATGTCTTTTTAGTCTGATAGTTATGAGTTGCCCCTCGAGTGTGTATCTTGGCCACAAATATCCCCCCTCTGCATATTACCTAGACATGTACAATCTATCCAGTTTACATTTTGATAATATACATATATGTGAAAGAATACACTACAGATTTATGGGGCTTCCAGTAGCTTTTTGGGTGAAGCCCAGAGGCTGCACTAAGAATATTTAAGCAATGAAAAACAATTATCACAATGATAATATGCAAAGTACCTAAAAATCTCATCAGCCAACTAATGCTTAAGATGCTTGCCAAGAAGAAAGATTCAACAACCAGGCACAAGAGTGATTTAAAATGTAAACTCAATTTTAATATCTACCAAGGTGAGCTAGTGGAATATTATTAAGCTTATCAAAACAATACATACAGGATAAATACAGGAAGGTTAAAAACAAGATTAAAGAAAGATTTGCTGCCAACTAAGACTCAACAAAGCCAAATCATCCTAAGGGTATTTAGGATGGTTTGTGTTTGCATTGCTCTGTAAGGTTTGCAAAATGTTTTACTTACATTTCCTCATTTGATCCTGAGAGAGAGATGCTAAAATTATTAAACAGATTTTACATTCTATAGATGGAAAACTTACTTAGAAAGGGAAAATGACTCATGAATCCAAGTCCAATACTATATATATTCTATTTCTCTGGAAGGAGAAAAATGAGCAGACAAAAAAATGGAAAAGATCTGTAAAGATTTCTATAATAACTGCTTTTTCTATACTAATGAACCACCATATTTATATTTCAATCTAAATAGCTCCCGAAGTGCTGCATGAAGAAAATAAAGATCAGAAAAAGAACTGAATTCGGCTGAGTATAAATTGAAGAAATCCATTCAAGAAGCAACACAATCCTAAAGGTCTCTCCCATTAGACTGTTATCTCCTTTAGAGCAGCAACTGTCTTTTAAATCCTTTCTTTGTATCTTCATTGCTTACTTAGCACAGTACCTGGCAGGTGATAGGTGCTTAATAGTATTCAGCTGATTTGTCTAGTAAGGAAATGATTCTCAAACTATCTCAAAGATATTCTTGCAAATGTTTGAAAAAAAAATAAAGGGCCTTATTACCCTCAATATGAAATAGAGAAACTATCAATTGCTATTGACACATATATTTCCTTTTCTATGTCTGTAAAATGTTTATGGGAATAACTTATGCATTGTAATAACTAGCTGTGATTCCAACGAACTGATGATGACAAATGCTACCCATTTTCTAATGGAAAGGTATTGCATTTAAGATGCAGAATGGGAAATACATTTTTGGACATAGTCTAGGTAGGAATTTGTTTTGCTTGCAATTCATATTTATTACAAGAGTTTGGGGTTTTTTTTTTCCTTTCTTTTTTTGCTAGGGAGGAAATGGGACGGAGAAAAAAGTATTTATTAATTTTTAAAATGAGATTTTAAAAAATGAATGATCTACAATAGGGACATTCTTGATGAGGTGATGGAACAGGCTTTTTAAAATTATACAGGTGTTCTGAAAATTTACATGTAGTTCTCAGCTGTAAGTTTGAAGCTCTAAGTTTAAAAGTGCACAAAGATTTTTGAAATACCCTCTATTCAACAGAAGACTGCATCTTTACAATAACACAATTGACTAAAAGGCATAGAAAAAGTAAGAAGCCACAATTCATACTGTTTTCTGACTATAGAGAAGCATTAGATTCAGTAGAGCAAAACAGAGTTCTTGGTAAAAACTGTTTCCTCTATATATATCAAACCCATACAGGAGTGCTTGAAAGATGTAACAGCAGATAACTGTTCAATGACGCTCTCTCTGCTCTGTTGGTATGGCGGAATAGACAGTGAAAAGGATCTGTGTCCTCTTCCCAACTGTCTTCACCATGTGCTTTCCAAGCAACAGGGTTAACATGATGGAGAAGGAATCCAGAACCTTGTTTCTGTAACCAGCACTGCATGCTTCCCAGAGACTTCCAGTGCACAGGGTGCACTGCGAGCTTGAGCTCCATCCACTTTCATGTACTTCTCAGAAACCAAAACCAGAAAAGAGTCAACCTGATACTTACTTCTGGGAGAGATAATTAAACAGGTTGATTGACAGAATCAGGGTCCAAAATAAAGATCAGATCTGACTAAAATATGAGGCTGAAGCTAATTAAACGAAATGCAACCATAAGCTTTTACACTTGGGTTTTTTGAAATGAGACACGGACACCCAGTAGGTTGTCTGAAAACATGTGGGGCATTCTAATGGACTTTAAATTTCACACGAATCAGTTGCATGATGTAGCAGTCAAAAAAGCATATGCAATTTTAGACTACATGCCAGATGCTAAATTAAGTGCTAGGGATAGAAAGATAAAGATGAAACAATCTCTGACCTCAGTGAACTTAAATACTACGGTGTTGGAGGTGGAGGGTGGGGACAACATGTACATAAAAACTAAATACAAAATATATGCTAGGTAATCTCTAAGGAAAAGGGACTAGCCATGGAAGAACAAGAAAAAACTTGAAGGAAGCTTCATTTAAATGGATGCATAGAATTTGTGGATTCTGAGGGAATGCGTTCTATGCATAAAGATATGGGGACAGGATCTGGGAACAGCAAACACAACAATATGGCTAGAGTCTATACTGTGTAAAAGGATCAATCTACAATAAGTCTGGGAAAAGCAATCAGTCTGAGGCAGACTATGAAGGCTATTAAAATTTAAACAAAGAAGTTTGTAGTTTATCCTGGAGGCAAGAGAAAACAGGTGGACTGTACCAAGTGGGGAAAAGACATGATTTGACTTGGACTTTAGGAATCAAATCAATTTGACTGTTGTGTCTGGAATGGATTAGAGAAGGGGAAAACGAGGCAGGAAGCTATAGCTTTTTTTTTTCAATGATTTAGGCAAGAGGATTAACTAGGTTGGTGGCCATGTGAGTGAAAAGAGAAGAACAGATTTAAGATATATTAAGGAGATAAAATCTCCAAGAATCAGCATTTGATTAGACATGAAGGCTAAGGAAAAGGGGATAGAGGAGAATACTGCTGGTGTGGCAAACCTAGCTAACTGGAAGGAGACTATTGTCCTTAATGGAAAGAGAAGATAGAAAAAGGAACGCTGTTAGGGGGAGAAGATAATGAGCTCTGTCTTGGACAATGTCTAGTAGGCACTTAGGGATATGTAACCAGAGTTTAGGAGAGAACTTTAGGCTGGGTGTCAAAATTTGAGAGCTGACTACAGAAAGATAGATGAACCTATGGGAGCTGATGAGATCACCAAGAAAGTGAAAAATGAGGAAGGAGAGGTCCTGGTGAGAGCCCTGGGACAGAGAAGAATGATAATCCTAGAAAAGGGACTAGAAAGGTCATACTTCCACCTTTTTCTCCCTTTGTCAGACCACACCTGGAGTATTGTGCTCATTTCTGAACCGCATTTTAGGAAAGACATTGATCAGCTTGAGTTTGTCCAAGAAAAGCAGCTAGGTATAGTGTAGATTCACATTTGAATTTGGGACCAAGCCTAGTGAAGAAAGGAGTAAGAGGCATAGGATATACATCTTTTTCAAGTATTTGAATAATTATCTTCACTTACTCTATGATTCTGTGACACTGGCTTCCTTGTTGTTCATTTCACAGTGCTTTTCCACTGGCTATCTCCCATTGCTGCAATCCTCTCCCTCCTGTCTTCTCGGGTCGCCTCCAAGACACAGCTCAATTCCTGTCTTCTGCAAGAAGCCTTTCCTAGTTTTGCTTAATGCTAGAGACTTCCCTCTGTTGGGAATTCCCAATTTACCATATATATATATATATAATTTGAGTATATTTAGTTATTTGTATATTTTCTGCCTCAACAGATTATGAACTCCTTAAGAACAGAGACTTTTTTGTTTGTTTTATTTGTTTTTGCCTTTTTTTAAAAACTGTTTAGTGTAGTGCCTGACATACAGCAAATAATAAGTAGTTGTTAATTTGACTTGAATTGAATGACATTAGGGGGCAAGTTCCCAACCCTATTGATGTATAACTTTAAGGTTTGTCAAGTACTTCATGTAGATTATCTCATTGGAATGCTTGTATAGGAGTGGTCAGACAGAAGGCGAACCAGATGCCCTTTGGGATCTCATCCAATTCATATTCTATGATTCCGAGAGATAAGATATGTACATTTTTATGCTTGATTGCCAATTAAAATATTACAAGTACATAGGAAAGGTACAAAGTACTTTAAGATACATGGAAAGGGATATGTGAATCACTTTCAGAAATAAGAATCAGCAAAAGCTTTGTGGAGGAAATAACATTTGAACTAGAAAGATTTTTTCAGGTATACATGGAGGATGGGGGATGGAAGCCTGGCAGGGATGAGGTCATTGAATCTGGGGTCTTTTCCCAAGACTACCTGTGGGACAAGTTTTTGGATTTCAGTTTCTCCATGTGTAAATGGGGAGTGGGTAATGGACTAGCTAACCTTCCAGATTCTTTCTAGCTCTAAATCTGTGGCCCTATGATAGCTCAAGGAGGAATTAAAGTCAAAGGTCAGTTGTTTTATTTTTATCTTAAGACAGGAGAATATGTTTGTACTAGAAAAGTGGGGGAGGAGAAGAAATTAAAGATGCATAAAAGTGGCAGAGGGAATCAGAGGAGATGAATCAAAGGCTATACATAGAGCATTTATTTATGACAAGGAGAATGGACCCCTCATAGTTTGAAACCACAAAGATGACTGATGATCTAGAGAGATTTTGAAGTGTGGAATTAATTCACATTAACATCTCATTTTTATATTGTAGTTCAGATAGATAAATGGTGCAGTAAATAAAATGCTAAGCCTATAGTGAGGAAGACTACTCTTCCTGACTTCAAATCTGGCCTCGAATACTTATTAGCTATGTGATCCTAGGCAAGCCAAGCCCCTTTACCCTTTTTGCCTCAGTTTTCTCATCTATAAAAATGAACTGGAGAAGGAAATACAACCTGCTCTAGAATCTTTGCCAAGAAAATCCCAAATGAGATCACAGACTCGACTGAAGACAAGCAAATAACAACAAAAATTCTGAAGTTTACAGAGCACTTCCCTCACATCAGTTCTGTCAGAAAAAAATTTAACTTCATTTAAAGATGAGGAATCTGAGATTCAGAGACTTTTGCTCAAAGCTCCAGAGCTGATTAAGTATCAGATCTAGGAAAGAAACCTAGATATCTTAAATCCAAGTTTAGTGTCATTTCTACTTTACCAGCTGCCTCTTACATAGGAGAATCCAGGATCTCTGCCCTTCATCTTAATCAAAAGACAAGGTTGCCTCCTGAGAATGAGGTAGTTGGAAGTAGATTTGGTGACTTGAGAAGGCTGTAAGTTTTGGGAGAGCTACTGTAGGGAATGTGATTTATGTTCAATAAGTGAGAAAGGGATTGTCTCTATTGAGGTTAGAGAGCAAAGATTTATGGTGAATCTAATCATTTCTGGGGTTTTTGTTGGCTTGTTTGTTTGGCATATTCTTGCAGTGTTCAGTGGTTTGAGAATATGAGTTAAGAAAGTAGATTACCCAGGGATTACCCGGACTTCCAGGTCTAGAGTGAAAGGAGATTCCAGGATGGAAGGGAACACATCAAAATGACTGAATATCAGGTGAGGACCAAATATGGAAAAAAGTGAAAGGGAACAGGGTATGTGGAGGGGAATGGTGGAGGAGGGGAAGGATTTCCCAAGAGCACTGATCCAAAGATCCAAGGACTTTATGTAATCAGGTAAAAAGACAACTTCAGAAAAGAGACTATGAGAGATGGAAAGACAGGAGGTTGTGGGTGGAGATTGGAATTTTAGAGTTATGGGGTTAGAGATGAAGTGATTTTGGATTGTAGTTAGAAGACTATGGTATGAACAATGTCATTGTCTAGACCTCTTTGAAATAATTTGTTCTCTCTCTGTTAACTATATTCCCAAGTTTAATGCTTTCCCAACTCATCCAAAACATTATTAGAATTACTATAGACAATTAAAAGAAATTTATTCTTCACACCTTCATGTTGTTAAAATTTTTTTCTGAATTCTTGGATAATAATCCCACTTGACTTCAGGATTTCTTGGAAAACTGAGTCACTCTATTATTCAAACCATCTGGAGAAGGGGACTAACTTCTCTAAGTAACCTGCTACAGAATAAGTAACTGTCACATTTTTTTCCCCTAAATTTCTCCTTGTGTTTTAAAAATCCAATTCTGCTTATCCTTTCTTCAGGAAAAATGGTTACTATCCTCCATATTACAGTAAATTCAGTTTGGTATTAAATTACAGTTTATTAAATATGGCAAAATAAGGAATCTGCCAAAAGGATCTCCAAAAGACTTAATATAGTAATGCAGAAACCATACTAAAACCATACTGAGCATAATTTGATTTTTCCCTGATGATAAATGTTTTCTTCATGTTCCTACTAAGAGAATATAAATTCCTTGAAGGCAGGAACGGTCCATTTTGTTCTTTTATCCCCAGCACCTTTAGCACTGCTCCAAGCATAGAGTAGGTGCTTAACAAGTGCTTATTAAATTCAATTGAATTCTCAGTTATAAATTATCTTAGTTTGGAACTGTAGACTTAGAAAGTATGGGGGATATGAACAAATCTATGCTGACTGTAACTAATGCTGAAAGTGGACCTATTCAAGAAGCCATGTTACCAGTTTGTTTATCACTCTTATTTTGAATAAAAACAAACAACATTGCAATGGATAAAGTGTTTCCGAATCCAGATAGCTGGTGGTGTGATGAACAGACTGCTACTAAGTCTGGAGTCAGGAAGATCCAAGTTCAAATCCTGCCCCAGATACTTACTAGCTGAGTAATCTTAGGTAAACAATTTAAGCTATGTTTGCCTCAATTTCTTCAGCTAATGGGGATAATAATAACACTTATCTCCCAAAAGGATAAGGATCAAATGAGATAATATTTGTAAAACAGTTGGCCCAGGATCTAGCATATAGTGGACACTGTATAAATATTAGCTATTACTATCCAGGACAATTCAGGGTCAAGCCTCACCTCTGATAGATTCTCTTTTGACACTAATGCTTTCTGCAGTTCTTTAAGGTGTTAACTTTTGTTGGTAAAAGGAGTTTGTTCTTTGGGGAATTCCCTATATTGATGACATTACAGCTCCAGGCACAATCCAGACTAAAGATCTATAATAAAGAGAGAAAATCTAGTGGTTTGAACTTCCTTGTTTTGGACTCTGGTTAAATGAAAAATTACTATACACACTTCCATATTTTTTGAAGACTATTAACTCGCCCCTTTGTCTCTTCTTTAGGATAAAGTAACTGCTTCCTTATTTCTTCATAGATCCCATTTTTCATCTTTTTAAGAAAAAGTCTTTGTATATACTCCTCTATATTCAAGGTTCCCATAATTCCCTTTTTTAAAATGTACATACCAGGATCGTGGCCTGTATACTGATAAGATGTATGCTGATATGACTAATGTGTCACAAATATGAGGAATTGAAAGGGCTTTGCATGAAAGCCCTGCACTGATGATTCATTTCTGGCTTGCAGTCCACCACAATCTTACTCAACAAATATTTACAAGCACCTGTTATATGCCAGATGCTGTTTTGGATGCTGATTTAAAGACAAAGATGAACTAACCAGTCCAGACTGGCAGGAACTTATGAATTCTAGGGTAGGAAGGAGAGGCAGACAGAAGAAATCAAGGAAATTGCCTTTAAAATAGAGGGGTATTTAATGTATCCCTGAGTGGGGATATTGTGTTTAGCTACTGGAGGAGGGACCCTTCATCTACAATATTTGTGTAGGGGGATAATGCCCACAAGCAAAAGTTATAATAACAAAGTGATACTTGTGTAAGACTAAGGCCAACCAGGATGTGGTAGGGGAAGGATTATGAGGTGGCCACAAAAAAAGAACCTGTGAGAAATAAAGGATGAGTTAAAAGAAGAAGAAAGAACAAAATTAGAGAGAAAGAGTAAAATATGAAAGAAGTGGGTAAGATAAGAATAAAACCCTTAAGCCAGGGTAAGGGAGGGGTAAGGGTAGAAGGCTAGAATCCAGAGTCTGGCTGTAAAGGGAGAAATCTCCTTCCTCAGCACCATGCCCTATTTCATCATAAACCAAGTTTGTCTATTATAAATAGATATCTAACATAGATGACAAGCAAAACATTTTGCTGGGGCAAGAGTCACACCCTTTCTAATGCACACATATACATTGCTACTCACAGTCATAAACACACCTACACAAGAGCTCCAGGTATATTAGTCAACTGAATGCAATAAACATGCATTAAATCCTGGGAAAACAAAGACAAAAGCCCGAGTCTCGGCTCTCCAGGATCCTCCATTATGAAAGGGGGATGTGCCAGATGGGCAGATAAGATAATTCAGGGAACACATGTAAGTGTGCCAGGTAATTTGAGGAAGTTGAGAGTAACAACAATTATGGGATTGGGGAAGGCTTCAGAGAATGTGGTACCTATGATGAAACTAGGTCTCGTTCCTGGCATAGGGACAGCCTGTGTGACGGCATGGAGATTGGAAATTGAATATTGAGTTTGCATAACAAGCACTCTAGATTTTCTGGAATAAGGGAAAATATAGAATAAATCTGGAAAGAAAATCAAAAGCCAGCTGATGGAAGGTTTTATTTGCCACACTGAGAAGAAAGCATTTTATCTTAGGAACCATAGGGAGCCATGGGCTGAAAAAGAGCACCAACAGGTTTGAGTAGAATGGAGAATACATTACTTTCTATTGTTTCTGTTATTTCTCTCTTATTTGTGAATGGAAAATTTGATATTTTTTTTAAATTAAAGCTTTTTATTTTCTTATGGAAAATTTTATATTTCTTCAAACGGGAAGTTATAAATTAACCAAGGTATGGGATCAGGTTCCTATTTTCCCCTGCCTTTCCTCATTGGGAAGTAGTCCCCAGGATATGAGAAGGGGGAACAATTCTGGGAGAGGGTAGTAGATTGACCCAGTCCTTGTATACCCAGCTCCTACGTTGAAAGCACATGTCTCAGTAAGGAATGTTTTTGTTTAAATTTGAGTCTATGGGTTGCTTCCCTATTGGCAGTATTTTTTGCCCTTAGAATTTAAGGTCATACTCTCAATCAATGAGGATGAGCCATGTGTGTGTGTGTGTGTGTGTGTGTGTGTATGTGTGTGTGTGTGGTGGGGGGGTGTTAATGTTGCATCTGGGAACCTGTATATTGTCCCTTCTATCTGTGCTTAGGGCCCTCATTTTCATCCCTCATTTAGTGCGAGTGATTGCCCGCTTCTCATGAGAACTGAATAAACTTTCTCCTTGTACCTTGAGAGGTCTCTGAGATTTATTGGGTGGGTTGAATACTATAAACCTGTTTGGCTAAATGTAGTGACAGTTTTGAAATTCCCAGGAATAAAGGACTCCAGTCCGAATTTCTCTTTTCTTTCTTTCTCTCTTTTTTTCTTTCTTTTTTTTCCCCTGAGGCAGTGGGGTTAAGTGACTTGCCCAGAGTCACACAGCTAGGAAGAGTTAAGTGTCTGAGATCAAATTTGAACCCAGGTCCTCCTGACTTCAGGGCCGGTGCTCCATCCACTGCTGCCCCCAGAGAAAGGTGCTGTACCTGGCTTTTGGCTCATCATCACCTGCATTGCCTTAGCAAAGGATTTTTGTGGGCCTTGTATGGCCTGTGGGCCAGATGTACCCCACTGCAGTCCTAGAGCATCAGCTCTGTTCTGGATGCACTTGCCTCACCACCTGTTAAATCCAAAACTGTGGCTAAGAGTGAACAAGGTAGATATAGGGGTATCCCACAGATCAGAATACCTTTAAATGCCACTTTTTATAAATGAATAATTTAATGCCAGAAAACTCTGTGACAAGTATATTTTGGCTGTTAATCTGGATATTCAGTTCATTTGTGTAGGTATTTCCCAGGGACTGAAGGGAAATTCCCTCTGATGCATATTGATTATTTTGTGTGTAACTTAGCCCTAGAGAGTTGTTGAAAGGTGCTCAAAGGTTAGCCGACTTGCCAAAGTTCACATAACTCAAGTGTAGCAGAGGAAGAATTGTTGACTCCAAAGTCAGTCCCCATCCACTACACCACATTGACTCTCTTTGTAGACATCCCACTGTCCATTTCTACTCATGGGGTTCTGAGTTGTGCTACAGAAAGATATTAAAACAAAGAATTGCAGACTATTAACAGACATATGAAAGATTGTTTTAAATTACTAACACTTGGGGGGAGGTGGGGAAGGAAACCCAAACACTAGGGTTTTACACTTCTAGAAAAGTGGCTACAATGATATGACATAATTATTGTCGGAAGGACTGTAGAAAGACAATCATACTGATACTCTTTTGTTGTAACTGTAAATTGCTCCATTTCTGGAAAGTAATTTATTTCCTCTGAAAAAGAATTATTAATAACAACAACAATAATAGCTAGCATTTATATAACACCTTACGGCTTGCAAAGTGCTTTGTCAAAATCTCATTTTATCCTCATAACAACCATGGGAAGTAGGTAATAAATAATAACAAAAGATGTGTCTAAAATTACCCTTTGATCACACTGCAAGAGATATCTCAGTAAAATCAAAAAGAAACAAAGAAAAGGTGCCACATATACTAAAATATTAACAGCAGCACTCTTTGTGGTCTCAAAGAACTGGAAAAAACTGTCCACCAATTTTAAAATGGCTAAACAAATTGTAGTAGGAATGTAATGCAATATCCCCATACAATAAGAAGTGATAAATGTGAAAAATTCAGAGAGGCAAAGGAAGATATATCTGAACGGAGTAAAGTAAGCAGAACCAGGAAAATGACACACATGGTGACAACTACAATGTGAATAGAAAGAACACCAACAGCAAAAAAAAAAAAAAAAAAAAAAAAGAAATTGAATACTCTGAAATTATAATGTTCTAGTTTGAAATTGGAGAAGAGTTGAGGCAAATTTGTCCCCTTCTTTCTGTGGAGAGGTAGGGAATTAGGGGAGTATGTGTGTGTGTGTGTGTGTGTGTGTGTGTGTGTATAGGATATAGTCAGGCAGGGTTGGTGTGTTGGTAGTTTTGATTAAATTGCATTTTTGGGGTTCTCTATAAATCTCTGTTATAAGGGATCTCTCTGGCCTCCCTTAGTAGTAGTAGTAGTAGAAGTAGTAGTAGTGGTGGTGGTGGTAGAGGTAGGAAGGATCTTTTCAGAAATGAAGGTGATGTTAAATACAAAATCTATCAATGAAAATTATAAATAAGGTCATTAAACATGCTGTTTGGGTCCAGTACAAATTAGTGCTAAACCTAATCAGGTCTTCACTGCTCTCATGCAATCCATTTAATGCATCTCTACCTATTTTTCCCCATAATAGCAGTTTCAAATCAATTTCATACTTCTTAAGTCTTACTCTTTTCACTCTCAGAATACTAGCCTGCCAGAGGAATTGTAGGAAGATGATAGAATAAGACAAGAAATTACCAGACTCTCCCAAACCCCTTCCCCAGATAAGGTAAAATAACTTCTAAAATTTACTTTGAGAATTTTATGCTACAGAGCCAACCAATAGCAGACCCTGGGGGCAGCTGTATGCAAATACTTGGGGAACTTTCACCCCAGATGAGTGTGCCCCTCATGGGCACTTATGGGATCAAGTAGCTGATCAGGAAAAAACTGGTGGTATTGAACTGGGCCCAAACACATTGCCCAGATGAGCTCTTAGGCTGCTAGGGAAAGAGGAACAAGCACACATTAAGGAGTGGTCACTTGTAGGAGAATAGATTCCCTGATTTTGGTTCCAGGGCAGAGAGACAAATTGATTTTGTGGCAGCTATTGGAGAGACCACAGGGAAAAAAGGCCTTTTGCAGTGGCAGCAGGGCTGGGAACTCTGATCTCAGATTAGGGGCAGAGAGGAGTAAGTGAGATCACTCATAGACCAAGACATGAGCCAAAGGAACAGTGACCACATATGGCCTTGAATCATAATAGAATATTAAAAGAAACAAAAAATCAAAGACCCCAGAGAGAGCTTGGAAAACAGCATGGAAAACCTGAAGCATTTACCTCCACATCTCAGAATCAGAGCCTAACTTTAACATAAAGTTAACAGCCAAGAAATAGCTGGTTTAAAAAAAAAAAAAATAAGCAAGAGAAGGAATCCAACCATAGATAGTTACTACGGTGATGGAGAAGATCAGAGTTCAAACTCAGAAGATAATTAAGCTACTTGTAAAAGTTACACACACACACACACACACACACACACACACACACAGGTCACAAGACCAAAAAGAGTTCTTGGAAGAGCTTAAAAAGGACTTTAAAAATTGAATAAAAAGATTCAAAGAAAATTTAAATGAGTAATGCAAGAAAATAAATTATGAAAACAAAGTCAATCATGAGGAGGAAAGATCCAAAAACTTATGGAAGAAAATAACTCCTTAAGAATTGAAATTGAGCAAGGAGAATTAATGATTTCATTTGACATCAAGAGATAATAAAACAAAATCAAAAGAATAAAAAAAGAAGAGAATGTGAAGTATCTCATTAGAAATAAAAACTGACCTGAAAATAGATCAAGGAAAAATTATATGCGAATTGTAGGACTATCTAAAAGTTATGATCAAAAAATGGTCTAAACATTATACTTCAGGAAATGATTAAGAAAGATTGTCCTAGAATTTTAGAATTAGAAGGCAAAATAGAAATTTGAGGGAAAAAAATCCACCAGTCACTGCCAGAAAGAAATCCCCAAATGAAAACTCAACAGAAACATTATAACTATGTTTCAGAGCTCCCAGGTCAAGGAGAAAATAGTATAAGGAATTAGAAAGAAACATTTTAAATATTGTGGAGCTATAGAAAGGATAACACAATATTTAGCAGCTTTTACATTAAAAGACCAAAGAGTATGGAATATGATGTTCTGAAGAACAAAAGAGCTGGGTTTACAATAGAAATAATTCACTCAGCAAAGATGAGTGTAATCTTGCTAGTTAAAAAAATAGATATTTAATGAATTAAAGGACTTTCAGGTATTCCTGAGGAAAAAAACAGAATTGAACAGAAAATTTGATTTAAAAGAATCAGGAGAAACTTAAGAAAGTAAACATGAAAGAATAAGTACAAGGGACTTAAATGGTTTACTTCTTAAATGAAAAAATATTTTTAATTCCTAAGAATATTACCATTATTAGGGTAGTTTGAAAGAGTATACATACATAGAAAGCCTGGAGTTGAATTATGATGAAATAAATGATCCTAAAAATGAAAGCCGATTAGAAAAGTAAAATGGAGCAAATTATCTCATACAAAAAGGCATGAATGGAAAAATTTCAAGTGGAGGGGCCAAACAGATAAAGGGTGAGTGGTGTGGGAACCTTATTAGCACTGGAAAGAGGTTGAAGAGGAAGTAATATGTATACCTGGTAGGGTATAAAAGTCTTTTTAATTTACAAGGAAATAGGAGGGCAAGGGGATAAGATAAGGGAGGGACTATTTGCAGTGTATACAGATTAGGGGAGGCAGTGGTCAAAAATAAGTTAGACTTCTGAGACGGGATAGAATAAAAAGAGAGAAGGGTAAACAGTGAAGGGAAAATAGGATGGAAGAAAATATGTAATTAGCTATTATGACTTTGAATGGGAATGGGATGAACTCACCCATAAAATGGAAATGGATAGCAAAATGGATCAAAAAACAGAACTCAATAACATGCTGTTTACAAGAAACATTTAAAAATGACAGACACACGTAGAAAATAAAAACCAAAGAACTGGAATAGAATTTATTATGCTTCAACTGATGTGAAAAAAAACCCCAACAACAGGAGTAGCAATTAGGATCTCAGACAAAAAAGCTAAAATCAGCTTATTTTAAAAAGATGAATAGGGAAACTATATTATATTAATAAAGATCACAGATAATGAAGTAATATGAATATTAAACATATATGCACCAAATTTTATAGCACCCAGATTTTTAGAAGAAAAAAATAAATCAACTATAAATAGAAATAGATAGTAAAATTATAATAATGAGAGACTTCAAACTTCTCTCAGAACTAGATAAATTTAATAAAAAATAAAGATAAAAAGTCAAGGAGAGAAATAGAATCTTAGATAAGTTATACATGATAGACACATGGAGGGAGTTGAATTGAAATAGAAAGGAATATATCTTTTCTCAGTGATATATGCACCTTTATAAAAATTAACTGTAATATAATATAAAAAATTATAAATACAGAAAAGCCAAAATATTAAATGCATTTTAGATCATAATGCAATAAAAATTATATTTAGTAAAGGACCATGAAAATAGAGATGAAAAATTCATTGGAGACTAAATCTTAAAGAATGAGTGGATTATAAAGCAAGTCAAAAGAACAATAAATAATTTCATTAAAAAGAATGCTAAAACTTTTTAGATGCCATAAAAGCAGTAATGAGAGAAAAAAATTATTTCTAAATGCTTATATCAATAAAATATAAAAGATAAAATCAATGAATTGAGTATGCAATTTTAAAAATTAGAAAAAGAACTAAAAATTTCCAATTAAAAACCAAATTGGAAATTTTTAAAATTAAAGGTGAGATTAGTGAAATTGTTATAGAAAGCCATTGAATTAATAAGTAAAACTAGAAGTTGGTTTCATGAAAAAAATAAAATTTTAAAGCATTGATTCATAGACATGCACACAGAAATATATATATGTATGTATATATGTATATATATAAAACCAAATCACTATTATTAAAAATGAAAGGGGGAATACACTATAAATGAAGATGAAATCAAAGCAATCATTATTAGTTATTTTTCCCAATTATATGTCATAAATTTAACAATTTAAGTTAAATGGAAGAATACTTACAAAAATATAAACTGCCCAGATTAACATAAGAGAAAATAGACTATCTATATTTTAGCAAAAGAAATTGAAAAGGCATTAATGAGTTTCCTAAGGAAAAAACAGCAAGACCAAATGAATTTACAAGTGAATTCTACTAAGCATTTAAAAATCAACTAAATCTAACGCTAAAAAAAATTTGAAATAATAAGCAAAGAAGGAATTCGACCAAACTCCTTTTAGGAAGCAGATATAGTGCTGATACCTGAAACATGAAAAGCAAAAACAGAAAGATAATTATAACCTAATTTCATTAATGAATATAGATGCAAAAATTCTACATAAAATATTAAGAAACTACAACATATCACAAAGATTACACATTGTAACCAAGTGGAATTTATGCCAAGGATACAGGGATAATTTGATATAAGCATAACTCTTAACATAATTGATTGTATCAGTAATAAAAGTAACAAAAATCACATGATTATATTAACAAATGGAGAAAAAGCTTTTAATTAAATACAACATTCATTCCCACTTAAAAAAAAAAAAAAACACTTGAAAGCATATTTTTCCTTTAAAATGATAAGAAACATCTACCTAAAACTATCTATCAGCAAGTATTATCTGTAATGAGGATAAGGTAGAAGTCTTCCTAATAATATCAGGAGTGAAATAAGGATAGCCATTATCACCAAAATTATTCAGTGTTGTACTAAAAACCCTACCAATAGCAATGAGAGAAGAAAAAAAAAAATGAACTAAACAGAATGAGCAATGAGGTAATAAAATTATCTCTTTTTGAAGATGATATAATGGTATGCTTAAAAAAATCCTAGACATTCAAAGTATAAAGTTAATTGGAACAACAATTTTAGTAAAGTAGCAGGTATAAAATCAACCCACGTTAAATCACCATCATCATCTTTTCTATATATCAGTCACAAAACCCACAAGAAGAGATGAGATATTTCATTTAAAATTATTGTAGATGGTATAAAATACTT
Source organism: Sarcophilus harrisii (assembly GCF_902635505.1). Lineage (NCBI taxonomy): Eukaryota > Metazoa > Chordata > Mammalia > Dasyuromorphia > Dasyuridae > Sarcophilus > Sarcophilus harrisii. The sequence continues at coordinate 146,129,937 of NC_045426.1, read as the reverse complement.
GTAGACAGTACAAAATACCTGCCAAGACAAAACCAGGAATTCTATGAACATAATTATGAGCACTTTTTATACAAATAAAGTCAGATTAAATAATTGGAGAAATATTCATTGTTCATGGTAGATTGAACCAACATAAAATTATCTGTTACTGGCTGAGAAAAAAATATGGTAGATCAATAGAACAGAGTAGATATACAATCAGTAGCAAATTATATTAATCTTGTTTTTGATTAATGTAAAATTTAAGCTTTGGGAATAAGAATTCACTATTGGGTGAGAGTTTGGGGGGAAAGGAGAAAGCAGTCTGCTAAAAACTAGGTATAAACCAATATCTTACACCATTTATTAATATAAATTCAAAATAGATACATGACCTAGATTTAGAGATATCATAAATAAATTAGAAGAACATGAAACATTACCTATAAGATTTATGAACAGAAGAATGAATAAACAAGAGATAAAGAGCATTGTGAAATGTAAAATGGATAATTTTGATTACATTAAAAAGAATTTGTACAAATAAAACCAATATAGCCATAATTGGAGGAAAAGAAGAAAATTAGGGGAAAAATTTATAGCCAGCTTCCCAGAGAAAGGCCTTATTTCTCAAATATATATAAAACTTTGTCAAATTTATAAAAGTAAGAATCATTCCCCAATTGATAAGTGGTCAAAGGATATGAATAGGCAATTTTGAGGTGAAGAAATTAAAGCAATAATATAGAGATATAAAAAAATGCTCTAAATCATCATTGATTAGAAAAATGCAAATTTAAACATTTTTGAGAAACCTATCAGATTGGTTAAAATGATGAACAGATTGGAAAGAAAAACCCAGGACACTAATACACTGTAGTTAAAACTGTAAACTAATCCAACCATTTTGGAAAACAATCTGGAATTATGCCCAAAGAATTTATGTATCAAAGTATTGAAAACTGAGGGGATATCCATTAATTGGGAAATGGCTGAATAAGTTGTGGAATATGATTGTGATGGAAAACTACTGCTATATTCAACAATGAACAGATTGATTTTAGAAAAACAACATGGATATGGATCAAAGCATAGTTATTTTCTTGTTGTGCGCTTGTTTCTTTTTCCTTTCTTGTATTTTTCCCCTTTTGATTATATATATATATATATATATATATATATATATATATATTTATATATATATATATGTACATATTTGCACAGCATAACAAATACAGAAATATGTTTAGAAGAATTGCATATTTTTTACCTAGATCAGATTGTTGTTTTGGGGAGAGGGAAGGGGGGGGGGAGAGGCAGAAAAATTCAAAACACAAAAGGTTTTCCAGAGGTGAATGTTGAAAACTATTTTTGCATTTATTTGAAAAAATAAAATACTATTAACATTTTTTAAAAAAGGAAAAACATGGAAAGATTTGTATGAAATAATCAAGAGTGAAATGGGCAGAACCAAGGAACGCTTTTTAGAGTAATAGCAATATTGTTCAAAGATTTAATTGTGAATAATTAAACTATTCTGAGTAATAGTAATATTAATAATCAAATCAACTACAAAGAAAATATGAAAGAAGATGATATTTCCAAAGCAAAAACTGATATATGGAAGCATGTATTATATGGTTTCACATAAGTATCTGTGTCAAATGGTAGGCTCTAAAATGGGTTTGGAGCGAATGGTGATGGCTTGGAACTCAAAACATAAGAGAAACAAATAACTGAATGAACAAACAAATAAGGAAAAGGAAAAAAGAAAACTACTTTGTTTCCTAATGTACTGAGACTCATTTCAAGTGAGATGTCGATTTTCATCTTAATTATTTCAAAATTTTAAATGCAAATACAACCGAGAGATCTTTCTTCCTTCTATGAAATGATATCATTATAGTTCTCCGAGAAACTTCCTGACTTGCTTTTTTAATTTTTTTATTAGAGATCTGTCCCCTATATATAAGCATATTACACTATCTTCCCACCCCCCAAACCCTGGGTTTTCTCCATCTCTTGCCTCATTGACCTCTTATACTTGCATGGCTTCAATGGTCATCTCTAATTGGATAATTTTCATATCTATATCTAGTCTCTAATTCTCTTCTGAGCTACAGTACCACAAAGAATGTGGGGGAAAGTTTAAAGGGTACAAATATGGACTGTATCAGGAAAATTTCCCTAAAAATTAGGGGGAAATCCCTAATAGTTCCAGAAAGGCTGCCACAAGACATGATGGATTCTCCATCTTTGGAGATACTTACATAGAGTTTAGTTAAGTCAGATATGTTATAGTAGGGGTTACTTTAATCAGCATTTCTAAAAATATTTGGGGTTTTTAATGGTGTGCAAGTTCAGGACAAGTCAGCAATATGATATGGCAACTAGCAGTATGGAGGCAAGAAAAGAATACCAGCTTGGGCTGCACTGAGAGAGATGGAGCACATTGTATTTACAATGAGCATTGCATTTTAGGAAGGGCATGGATATACTGCAGAATGTCCCACAAGACCTGAGTCCATGCTCAATGAGTATGAGTTGAAAAAATTAGGAAAGAGCCTGAAGAAAAGTCTCATAAGGAACATGAGAACTGTCTTCAAATGATTGAAAAGATGCCACATAAACAAGAGATTAGACTTGTTCTGGTTGGCCATAGATGGCAGAGTTAGGAACAATGGACAGAAGCATCAGATATGATTTTAGGTCTACTATGAGAGGAAAATTCCCATAAAACTCTCCAAAAGCAGAATGACCTGAGGAGATAATGGGTTTCTCCTCCTAGGAGACCTTCAAGAAAGGACTAAATGCCCACTAGTTATGTGTTGTAAAAATTGTTTGGGCATAAACTGGACCGCTGACGTTCCTTCTGACATTTTGTGATTCTATAAAGTGTGTCCAGAGCTCAGGATTCCTCCACTCTGATAAGATCCTAAGTGCAATCCTGTGTTCAGTTTTGGAGAGATTCTAGGAGAGATGGAGAATATCTAGAGGACAATCAAGATGGTGAAGGGCCGTGACAAATGAGGATCATATCCTTCAAAGCACAATTCAGATGCTGTCTCCTTCAAAAGACTTTTCCTAATTTTCTCCATTTGATAGAACTCTCTCCTCCTCATCCCTTTATATTTATTTATCTGTATATATGTGGTCTCTACCCAGGAGAATGTAAACTTTTTAGTTGTTTTCATTTTTTGTCTTTATATTCTTAATACCTAATTAGTGTCTTGCACATAGTAGGCACTTTCAACAAATGTTTATTGAAGTTAATTAAGGAATTAAGGCTATTAGCCTTTTGGAGAGAAGGGGGTAGTGTGTTTTTAAATATATGAAGGACTGCCACATGAAAAATGGCATAATAGTGTGCTAACCAGTGGAGGACTGGCACCCTAGGTGCTATCCACCTGTAAAAGTCACTTCAGGTTTCTGGAGGAAGAAGAGAAGAAAATGGTAGTAGATTAGGTAGGAACAACTCAGTGGGATTTTGTTGCCTTTCTCTTTAGGGAAGTTCTTTACTAAGTACTCACTGATTGCTGTTGTTATACAAATTTGGGAGGTGATTGACACAAAGTGAGAAAGTTGAGACTTGATTTTCAGAATCTTATGTCATGTTGCTTGACCTAGTTACATCCCCCTCCCCCTCCAGGGACTCCCAGAATGCTTTGAGTTTGTTGCATTATATGGTCAGGAATGGCACACCTGTTTCAAAAGAATAAGAGTTAAAAACAAAAACACAGAAAACTTGTTAGACTCAGTCTCTGGGGGCAGAACTGAGAGCTTTGAGTAGAAGGTGCAAAGAAAGTTAAAACTTTCTGACTAGAAGATGATCTACAAGTGAAAGGATAACTGCTTAGAGGTGGTGTACATAGGATGGTCTGCTAGCTTCAGGTTTCAATATGCCCAGCTAGGACGAAAACTCAGAAAGCTTAAAACTAAATTCATCATTTTCCCTCTCAAAACTGAGTTATTCTGTCTCTGTTACTACTTCTGTTTATGGCTTCATCATCTTTCTGGAACTGACTAGAAATCTATCATTTCTGAGAATCCCCCCTTTGGCCACTTTCACACCTATTAGTCAATTTGCCCTTCCTTTATGACATGTCATATCAATCTTTTTCTTTTCATTCCCATTGTTAACTACTTTTATTAGGCAATTATTATCTTTTTGTTGTTGTTCAGTCATGTCCGTTTCTTCATGACCCTCATTGGGAATTTCTTAGCAAAAATACTGGAGTGGTTTGCCATTTCCTTTTCCAGCCCATTTTCCAGATGAGGACACTGAGGCAAATGGAGTTAAGTGATTTGCTCAGGGTCACACAGTTAGTGTCTGAGGCAGGATTTGAATTCAGGCCTTTCTCACTAAAGGCCGGACACTCTATCTGCCCTCTGTTATCTTTGGCCAGAAGAACTGCCATAGTCTACAAATTGCTTTCTCTGGTTCCTATCTTTTACTTATTTGACTCTTTTCATTTACCAGATAAATTTTCCTAAAGCAAAATTTAGACCCTATTATTCTCCTGCTGAAAAATTTGTATTAGTTCCCCCAAGACATAGTATGTATATCTTCTTACTCTAGCATTCAAAGTCCTTCATGATTAAGAGGATGGTCCAGAACTATATTACTAGTTTTATCCTCCCACTACTACCCTACCACCTTGTATTCCTTCCAAAATGAGCTATTTAATGTTCTTTCATTCTTTCCCTCAATGTTAGAGAAATCCTATTTAAGTATTTAAAATTTTTTCCCCACCTTGTACTGATTCACTGCCCCATTTCCCAGAGCTATTTTATTTCAATTCTTCTTCCTTCCTCAAAACCCCAAAGCCATACACCAGTGCCCACTCAGCAGATAACACAATTTATAGGTTCTGGGCTCAAGGTGACCTCAGAGACCATTTTTGTCCAAACTGATCATTTTTCAGACAATGAAGTTTAGGCCCAGAGAGAGGAGAAGGGACTTCCCCAGGAACACCAAAGTCCCAGGTAGGCTTCCTCCTTTGTGGAGACCGACGATCCAGCCAGGAGGCACTGTGGTACAAAACCCGGGATTCGCCTCCCAGTTCAGCTCCTTACCACTTGAGTGACAGGGGCCCTTACCTTATCTGGGGAGATAGAGACCTTAAACGCCTCATCTATAAGAGGAGGGGATTAGAGCGGGTACCATGGAAGATCTTTGTCTTTATTCATTCTTTCTTTTTCTTTACCAAACTTCTTAAAGCAAGCCCGTTTTAGAATGGGAAGCTGAATCAGAATCTTGGTAAAATAAGGGAATTGGAAGATGATGGATCCCTTAACATACTAATGGCTCTGTCTTTGGCCCTCTTTCCTTTCTGTTTTCTCTCTCCCTCAAGCTCCTGCCACAGCTTCAGCTGTCCTATCCTGCCTCAGCCCTGATCTCCACGATGAGCAGCCTCCACATCAAGGTATCTATTTTTGTTAGTCAGACAAACATCTATTAAGCACCTCCTAATGCCAGGATAAGTGCTGGGGATACACAGAACGGCAAAAGAGTCCCTGCTCTCAAGGAGCTTAATGGGGGAAACGACATGAAAACGACTTTGTACAAACAAGCTGTATGCAAGATAAATTGGAGATAATTAATAGAGGGGAGGCATTAGAATTAAGAGGCATCAGGAAAGCAACATTTTAGCTGGGACTTGAAAGGAGCCAGAAAAGACAGTGGGCAGAGATGAGGAGAGAGTTCTAGGTAAGGGGGCAGCCAAGCTGGGAGATGGAGAGTTTGTTACTGGATCAGGTTGGTTGAGGAAAGTATAACACCATGAAGCAGTAGGATTTCCCAACATAGCAACATACGAACATAAATCATGTATTTCAAACCTCAAGGAATTTTTCTATTTCAAGGATAAAGAGTTTCAGGCCCAGAAAAACTAAACAAATTGCCAGAAGTCACACAGGTTGTATGTGGCAGAGGAGGACTGAGGAGAAAACAAATTCAGCACTACAGAACCCCTCAAGTTATCTGTTTGTGTTCCCTCTGTAACTTCTACAAGGGCAGAGGCAGTAGTTTTTCTAATCTTTATTCCCCTCCCCCTCCAGCAACTTGCAGAGTATTTTGCACCCATTAAGTGCTGAATAAGTGTTGAAAAACCTGTCGATTATGTGTGATAAATGACTGGCCCCAGGCAGGTTTTCTATCTTATTACAAAATCATAGAATCTCTGAGTTGGGAAGAACATGATTCACTATCATGTTATTTTCTTTTCCTTAAGATCTGCTGTCCTTATTTCTTTTAATAATATCGCCATCTATTCAGTCACTGATTTAAACCTCAGACTCATCTCTGCCTTCTTCCTTTCCCTCAGCCTCCCACATCGAATTAGTTGCCAGCTCCAGCCTGTTCTACTTCTTCATTATCTCCTGAATCTATCCCTCCTTTCCATTCCTACTGTAGCCTTATTACCTCTCCCAGGCCACTGAAATATTCACCTGGCCACTCTCCCAGACTCTAAGAAGTTGGTGAGTTTACATATCATTTTCATAACAGAATTCAATGTAATTCAACTCAACATTTATTAAATGCCTGCTATGCACAAGAAATCAAGCTAGGCTTTGGAGAGACAGATAACAACCTCCCCACCCACCCATGTCCTCAAATTGTTTAGATTCTGCCATGAGGATACAGCTTGCACACAGATAAGAGAATAAGAGTTTAAGAAAGTAAAAAGGCATTAACAATTGAGGACCAAACAAATTGTGGTATATGAATGAAGTGGAATATTATGGCTTCATAAATGATGATAAAAGGTATGGTTTTAGAGAAACCTGATTGTCCATATCCATTGATACAGAATGAACAGAACCAGGAGAACATCTTATAAAGTAACAATAACAATGCAAAGACAGTCTTTGAAAGGTCTAATCAATGTAATGACCTATTACAATAACAAAATAAGGAATGAAACATGCTACTCATATTCTGACAAAAATGGATACAGGGTACAGAATAAGACATTTCTTTTAAACATGGCCACCTGTTTTGTTTGACTGTGCATATCCACTATAAGGGTTTTGTTTTTATTTATCTTCCCTCATTCCAAGGGAAAAGGGAAAGGTAAAAGAAAAAGAAGATATAGAGTTTTGAAAAATTAAATTTAAATAAAAAAATTGATGAGGATTGGGAAGCCTTAGGTTAGAAGACCTAGCTGAGGAGGTAACATCTGAGCTAAGTCTCAAATGAAGTGAGGGATTTATAGAGGTGGAGATGAGGGGAGAGTATAATCCCAAAATAGAAGAAGCTTTATAGAAATATTTGGAAGTAAGAGACAGTAGTATATCATGTTCTGGGAATAAGTAGAAGTCCAATTTTGCTGCAAAGTATGTGCATAAAGGAGAATAGTAATCAAAGCTAGATGGTGAAGGGTCTTAAAAACTAGGCTCAGGCATTTGTATTTTGCCCTAGAATTAGTTGAGACAAAAAGCTTTAGAGTTAGGGAATGACAAAGTCTGACCTGTACCTTAAGAAAATGGTTTTGGCTGTAGGATGGATGATCAGTTGGAGAAGGTAGAAACCTGACAATCCAAATAGGAGGCTCTTACACTAGTTTAGGCAAGAGAACATGAATGAACTAAGGTATTGGTAAGTTTCAATGAAGGGAAGGTAGCAGATGTGAGAGATATTACAGAAGTAAAATCAACCAAGAATGACTCAAAGGTTTTGAGCATGGGTGATTTGAAGAGTGGTAGTGTACTTAATCAAAATAGAGACCTTTGAAGCATTAATAAGGAAATTTGATGGGTGTTTTTGTTTGTTTACATTATTGAGATGTCAAGACATTCAAGCAGAGATGTCAACTGAGAAATGGGTCTTATGGGAATGGAATTCAGGAGAAAGATTAAAGCTATATTTTAAGTTTTGGAATATATCACTTATGAGGCTTATAGATAGGTGTACAATTTATGAATAGAGATGGAGAACTAAGTTAGGTGTAAAAAGGTGTTAGAATCATCTTATAGAAATGATCATTGAACCTGTAAGAGCAAGGAGATCACTAAAGGAGAAAGAACAAAGTGAGAAGAAAAGAAGGTCTAGGACACAGCCTTGAGGGATATTAATTCCTATTGAAATATGGACAATGAAACCTCAAAGGAGACTGAAAAGGAGAACTCCCTAGAAGGAAAATCAAGAAAGACCAGTGACATGGAAGAACCAAAGGAAGAGTTTCCAGGAGTAGAGATCAAAAGTTGAAGAGAAGCCAAGAGAGGAAAAGAATTAAGGAAAAGCTATTGGTTTTACCAGGTAAGAGATTTTTTGGCAATTTTGGAGAGTAATTTCAGAAAAGTGGTGTGGGTGATGAGAAAGAGGAGACAGTGAATAGAATACTGTTTCTATGAATTCAACAATGAAAGGCAGGAGATATACTGGAAATCACAAGAAAGAATAGGGAAAAATGTTTTTAAGTTGGAGATTTGAGCATGTGTGCAGACAGTATGGAAGAAACTAAATGAAAAGCAGAAGATAGAAAGTGAGAGGAAAACAGTGATTGTTGAGGAGGAGAGATTTACAGGAGGAAATGGATTTAAAGAGTACAATTAGAGAGTTGGCCTTCACAAGAAATAGGTTCATTTCTTTTTCAGACTGGAATTGATAGGGATAGAGTAAAAGAGATGAGTGATCTCATGACATCCCCATTTGTCTTAGTAAAGAAATGGGGTCATCTATTGGTAGGGATAGGATTCAGAGGGATGGGGGATAAAAGAGGTAAGAGATGGTTTGGAATAACTATTGAATGAAGTGGATAGAAAAGTGATCTTAGGGAAAAAAAAAAGTTAAATACCCTATAGGAAGGCCTAGTTAAGATTAGACAACATCAAATTTTAATGGACCTAATTATATGACTTTCTTCAAAGAAGTTCAACAGTCAAAAGTAAGGCAGAGAAGACAAGTGTTGGAGGTTGTTAGGATTCTTACAAAGTGATAAGTTAGTTGTCTAAATTTAGCATGGTACTTAACAATTCTCTAGTTCAGAGTTCACACCTTTCACACCTTTAAGAGTTCACACATTAGCATTCAAGATTCACAAGTTCAGTGGAGGAGATTCACAAGCTCCCACCATCCCACTCTTGGAGGAGGAATCAACCTTTGAGTTCACACCTCTAAAAGAGCATATAAAAGGACAAGCCTCAGCCAGGAGTCAGTTGAAGAGATTCAGAGCCAGAATTCAGTAGGAGGAGATTGAGAAGCCAGAGATTGCAGTCGGGCAGAACTGGAGATTCCAAAGAAGAGAGGCTGAAGCTGGAAGAGGCAAAGGACTAGCAACAAGAGCTCTCGGAACCAAGGAGAGAGATAGGCCTCTAGGAAAGCAAACCGGGCTATTTTGAAAGAGACAATAAAGGATCTGAACTTTTAACAGCTGGCTGCATTTGAAGTGATTATTACTTGGAACTGAAAGGAAGGCTGCCTCCCAAAGCCCCCCAAGAAATCTGCTCCCAGAGAATGAATTCTAGAGAAGAGAACACTACAGCAGGTGTGTCTCAGTTGAAGATATAAATGGTCATAGGACAAGGTGATTCAAGAGTAAAAGACAGTTTATGGTTAAATTGGTTTACCATGAGATTGAGTATGAAGAATGCTAAGTGAAGGCAGAATAGGAATTAGGAAGGAATGGAGGGTCTAGAATTCAGTCAAGATGAAAACTAGAATTAAAAGGAGCAAAGTAAAGTTTGATTTGGTATGATGGTAAATTATGTTCAGAAAGAAGAATTTCAAAGTTTAAGATCATGGGGGAGGCACAGTTGGTAAAAATTGAAGGCATGACCACTGCTATGGGTAAGTGATGGAAAAAAGATTTAGGTCATAGGAACTAAGGTGATGAACTCAAAGACAGTGTATAAAGGGAACATCAACATGAACATTGAAGAGGAAATTACGTTTATCATGAATGTATATGTGTAATAGGTATCAGATTTCTGCCTCCTTGATAGGCGAAGGGAGTGGAGGGAGAAAGAGAACGTGAAATTAAAAATAAAGTATCAGGGATAGAGACACTTCAAACCAGGTACTGAACTCCTTGAAAACATAGGAAAATTGGCCTGAAGGTCCATAAGTTACAAGGATAAAGATGATTGGAGTAAACTTCAAAAGAGAAGATAGTACTAAATGAGAGTGAAAAGGGATCTTTTGGAAGGGACATCAAGGAACAAGAAGTATGACTACTCCTGGTCAAATGTTTCAAGTTTCCCGGGAAAAGGAGTGCTCCATAGTAGTGCTAAGTATAATCAGGAATAATTTTTTTTCCCAGAGGGATTTCTATTGGGTTTCTATTAACACCAAAAGATAGAAGGAATGTGAAGTAAAGAGCTGCAGGATAAATGGCAGTTTGCTTACAATAGAACAGAAATTCCAAAGGGTACAATGGAATGAATGGGAGGCCACAGGAAGAATTTTGGAGGGATAGGGCTGGGTTGGAGAGGACTGAGAGTGCAAAGGGAGGTAAAAGTAGAAAGGGATTTTTCACATTAGCAATGCATTTATTATTCTTCAGATGAGAAAACAGGTCTTGTAAGGGTAAATGAATAGTCCCAAGTAAGAAGACTAGTAAATAGCAGTCAGAATGTGAACCCAACATTTCTAATTTCAATGTTCTTTCCTTGATAAATAATACTCATATACTAAATGTGTTACTTTCTCTGTATATACTTAATTCATCTCATGTCCTATAATGATTTTTTTTTCCATTGCAAAGGTGGTAATTTATAAGTAGCAATATTGTTGTTAAAGACACTCAAGACTTCCGATCTTTACCTGACTAAGAAATCTTGTTCTGAAGAAGAGATGTTAAACTGTTCTTTCTCCTTTCAGATTTTATTCAGTTTTGTCAGGAATCTGTTGTGTAAAACTAAATAGTAAAATGTTCCTATCTTCAGTGATCCCATCTGAACTACTTATTGCCATGTCATCCTGTATAAATCACTTAATCTCTTAGTTCCTCAGTTTCCTCATTTACAAAATGAGAGGGATAAATAAGGTGATCTCTAATGACTCTCTTTACTCTCATTTATGACCCTGGGCTAGCTCCAGTGGACAATAAATCAAAAAGTATCTCCCCCCCAATGCAAAAACGTTTATACCAACTAATTTCTCTACATTTTAGCTTCCTATGAACCTTTATGCAACACCCAGTAAATACATATTATTAATATAAGCATAATCATGGACAGCAAGATAAGTCATCAAAACCATAAATGGGCATATTAATCCTTTTACAACCTAGGAAAAAGAATTAGCAGAGATACCAAGTATATCTAGTTGCATAACTCTGGATAAGTCATTTGTTCTAAGCCTAAGAGAAATCCATCTGTAAAATGGGGTAAATAGTACCTGTCTCACAATGTTGTTGTGAGGATCCAATTGAGATCTTGTATGTAAAAGCTTTCTCAAAGTTCTGTCAATGCCAGCTATTCTTCATATAACCAAGATCTTATGCATTTCTCAAAAATGGCTAAGGTGGCTGACATGAATTAAAGTATATGCAGATTTTGAGCCAGATTGTGGAGGACATTTTCAAGCTAGAATTGTGGAACTGGGATTCTGCTTTGAGCCTCAGGGTTCCCTCTGTGTGGTCATGCTTCTCCACGTGTACTTTTAATGGCACCGTCCATGGTGCATGCCCGTGGCCACATTTTCTAAAGCTAATCCCTTGCACTTAATTTCAAACCATTTTTTACTTTATAAAGTCTGAACGCCTCATTGAGAACTGCACATGTAGTATGTGCCAAGACTGGAGTTTCAAAGTTCAGCTATTTTTGAGTTATTTGACTGGACAAAAGGTCGCAAGATATCTTTCACAGCAGGGAAAGTGTATTTTTCCACATGTTTATAGTGTTTTGAAATGGCTGAAGTAATTTTCCTTAAAATTTCCATAAATAAATAACTTTCACCCATGGCATGAGTTGTAAAGACTAGCCAGCCTGTAGAGTAGCGGAGAGAACATGGGACTGGGAATCAGGAGGTCTGCCCTAAGTCCAAGCTCTTGACACTAATCTCTATGACTTTGGGCAAGTCACATGGCATCTAAGCCTCAGTTTCCTTATATGTATGAAGAAGTATAATTCTATAGCCTATGTCTTGAGGCAGATAGAAGAAAACCGTTGTGTAAATCTTAAAAGTGACAGATAAATGTAGATTATAAATTTTTGGCTTTCAAGTTCAACAGTTCTCATTGTCAGACACCTTCTTCACATATCTTGGGGTGAAAAAGTCCCCTTTCTGAGAATGCTTGTACTCCACAGATACTTATACCTTGCTTGATCATTTCCTAGGAGGATTTAATGTAGAAACCCTTGTGCCCCTATCTCCTTGCCTTCTCCCCCCTTTATCTTCCTCCTAGAGCGATTTGATTCTTTCACTCTTTCCTGATGTTATCCCACTATATCTTCTTGTAACCCTCTCTGAAAATAGTTACTTTGTTTTCCCAATTCCCTTTTGTAGGATGACCTCTCTCTCAGCTCCGCCAAGGTGCAACCAAGTCACTTAACAACTTCCTAACCCTTAGTTTCCCAACAGTAAAAATGAAGAGTTTTCACGAGAGAGCCTCTTGCAGCTCTAAGTCCTTTGCTGCCAAGTAGATTTGGTATCTTTGCCTTGCCAGAATTACTCTTCCTGGGGGGAGAAGAGGTGTGCATGATAGAGAAGGGAAGAAATCCTTTGGTATATGTGACTTTCCAACTTGCCCTGTTCATCTTCAACTACCTCCACAAAGAAGAGGGAAATTTCCACGGTATAAAGGACGACAAGGCAGTTTTCTGGAGCAACAGGTCATTGTTGCTTCTCTCTGTTTTTATCCCATCTCTCTCTCCCCCAGTGCAAAATGTACAGGTTAAGCTTTTAAACTAACAGGGAAATGCCCCACCTCCAGCTCTGTGTCTCCATCTGGATTCACTGGGATGATCTCCTGACTTTCCCAACAGGTCTTTTAGGTTCCCTTAACTGTCTGCCCCCCCACCCCCACCCCGTACGGGGCCAGGCTAGCCCTACCACAGCTACCCCCTATTTGCATTCTTAAAAAAAAAAAAAAAACTGATGTCCAGCTTTATACATATAATTAATTTTTCTTTCCCTGAAACTACGCCAGTATCGTTCTCCCCAAACTCGTATGCTGGCATGGGTCTGGCAGGGCATCTCTCCTCCCTGTCTGGCACTGCCTAGTGCCGGTCTGCCCCCTCCCTGCTGCCTATCTGGCCCCAGCTCTGGCCACCCTGTCCTGCCTTTCCAGCCCCTGTCCGGCTCTCCAGCCCCTGTCCGGCTCTCCAGCCCCTGTCCGGCCTGGCCAAACTTGCATCTGGCCCGGTCCGTCCGTCAGTCTGTCAGCCCGTCTCCGCACCCCCTCAGGTTTTGGCTCGCTTCCTTCTTCCCCTTCCCAGGCTCTGGGGATCCGAGGGAGAGAGGCGTCCGTCATTCGGCCTCAGGTCCGCGTCCAGAAGGGTCGCTCCCTGCACGGTCCGCTCCTCTCCCGCCCCCGCCCCACCCCCACCCCCCGGGGCCGCGCACTCCCGAGTCTCCTCCCCCGGAGCAGGAACTGTCCCGCCCGCTCGGAGCCCGCAGACCCCGGCCACCGCCAGGAGGGATCAGGGCGAGGAGCCCCTGCTGTCCTCGGAGCCGTCCCGGCGCGGCGCCTCGGGGGCTGCGGCGGCCTGGCCCTGCTGGCGAGCTCCCCGCGTCCCGACCCCCGGCTCCTGCAGCAGCCCGGGACTCCCGGGACCAGCCGTCCGGCCACTCGCGTCCCCCAGCCAGGCTGCGGGAACTTTGTCGAAGCCCCGAGCCCGGGCGGGTGAGTGGGGGGGGCCCGGCCTGGCCGGGGCCAGGCGGCGGGGGGCTGGGGGCTTCGCGGGGCTGGAGGGGGCCGCTGGGGCGGGGTAGGTGAGCTTGGCCGGGCTGGGGGTGTCGCCCTGCCCCGCTCCCTGCCCTATGGGGGCCGAGCCGCCTCCGCCGCCGGGCGGGTGCGCCGGGCCGACCGCGGCGGCGGCGGCTGCGATTGGCTCAGCGGCCCCATCCGGGGACTGGGCGCAGCGCTGCTCGTTCGCCCTAAAGGTACCAATATGGCGGAGGTGAGCAGGGAAACCGGGCAGGAGCGGCGGGGCTGGACCGGGCGCCCGCCGGGCTCGGGCGACTGCCCAGCGGGCCCAGGGGACTCTGGCCGCCTTCGCGGCCTCTCCTTGGGCCGGGCGGTTGGCTCCGGGACCCTGCGAGGCTACCGGGTCGGTGGTGGGGCTGGCTGGGGGGGCGGGAGCGGGCTTGGGCTCCTCCGGGACTAGGCCGCGGCGACGGCGGCGGCAGCGGCCGCTCCGGCTCGGCGCTGGCCCCAGCTCGGCCGGGAGATGGAGAGGGGACCGAGGCGCCCGGCCGGGGCCAGTCTCGGCCCGGCATGGTCATAGCGCCCGGCCCCGGGAATCCCTCCCGCCCGGGGTGACGCGGGGAACTGGCGGTCCCCGCTCCCTGCTCGGGGCTTGGAGGTAGGTGGGTGGAAACCGGCGGAGCCTCCGTCGACCCCCTCCCCCCCACCTCCCGGGGCCGGATTGCAAAGCGGGCAGTGGGCTGCGCCAGCGCTCCGGGGCCGGGAAGGCAGAGGGAGAGGCGGCAGCTTCCTCTCCCCGCGGAGCGAAAGGCGAGGGGAGGACCTCCGGCCCAGAGCTGGGGCTGCGCAGCCCCGGGGCTTGGGACGGCACTTTCCCGGGAGCTGCGGGATGCGCCCCTCCATCTGCGGGGGACTCGCAGGCGGAGCTGGGAGAGCCTGGGGGCGCCCCGAGGGAGCAGGTTAGCACCCTCCCCCACTTTATCCCGCAGCCCGAGCTGCACCCCCCCAGCTCCCCGGCCCACTTTGGAGCGTTTGGACTCCGGGCTGGTGGGGGGGGGGGTGCTGCTCGGGCTCCCCCGGGAGGATGACTGGAGGTGAGGGTCCTGAGCTGTCCCTGCGCGGAGTTGGCCATGGAGAGGGCAGCCCCCCGCCAGAGTCCGGAGCTTTCCCGCAGGCCGGGGAGGGGGAGCGGAGTTGTGCGACGATGGAGCTGGGGGGTGGGGTGGAGCGGAGCGGGACGGGCCGACGGAGGGAGGGGCGGCTGGCGGCGGGCGGGAGGGCTTGCAGGCCGGGAAGGGGTCGGGGTGGGAGCTGCGCTCCCCCTCGGGCAGCCTGAGCAAGCGAGCAGCAGCATCCCTGGGACGGAGCCCAGCCGGGAAGCGAGAGCCCCTGCATCCCGGCAGCGGGACGGGAACGCTGGCGGCCGCGTTTTGGGGGGACGAGAGGCTGCGCCCCGGGCCGGGCCTCCCGCGCCCTCCTGGGGGCTGGCTGGAGGGAGAGCGGTGGGGCCAGGCCGGGAGGGCAGGGAGAGGTGTGGCGTCGTTACAATGGGGGGTCGGGAGGCTCGTTAGCTGCCGCTGCGACGGGGCCGAAGGGAGGCGGGGATGCCCGGGAGGGGATGGCGGAGCAGCCACGGCGCTACCAGCCCTTTGCGCCGGTTTCGCTTCTCCGGAGCTTGGTAACTTCCTGAGCGAAAAGGGCGGCTGGAACTTGCCGGTTCGCGCCGAGCTCCTTCCCCCCCAGCCCGCGGCGAGTCTGCGGCGCGGGGGACTTGGGGAGGAATAGGAGGCGGCCGGGAGGGGCCGGGGCGGGGGGGGGGGGGGGGCGGGCCGGGGCCGCGGGCCGGGCTGCGGCTCCGGTGCGGGCTGCCTCGGGCCCCGCCTCCCGCCCGTCCAGGAGCCCGCTGCGCGCCGCTCCTCTCTGGGCTTGGCGCCGTTCGCCCCCCTCCCCCGGCCCGGCCGCCCTAACCCCGCTTCTCTTCTTATGTCTCCTTTCTAGGCTTCCTTTGGAAGTTCGAGCCCAGGTTTGTCCCGTTTCCTTCCCCCTTCCGTGGTCCCAGCGGGCGGCGAGTGGTAACGGGGCTTGGAGGAGCTCCGGCCCGAGGCACCCCCCAACTGCAAACTAGATGCTCTCAGCGATCCTCCGTTTTATTCTGTATCCTATGATTTAATTGCTCGAGGAACAAAACAGTCCTAGTCTTTTTCATATGACTTTTTTGTTTTTAAACGGGACCAGTTGGGAAAATTCACCTTTAGTTCCACAGAAGTTAAGCGTATAGGTAACAAAAATGAATGTTTGCTTTTTAAATAGTATGTGTCTTGACTCTTAGCCATCAAATTTGGGGCAGGCCTGAAAAAACACTCCTTTAGAAAGTTTTCTTGGAATACTGTTTAGTTACTAACTTCAGATTTTGCTTTGAGATTTTGAAAGATATTAACTCGACACTTAAATATTGACAGTTAACTTGTTCTTTCTGGACTGGGGACCACATAATACTGCTTTCCCAACACAATTTATTTTGACTCACATAGATTAAATTTATTTTGCGGGTTTTGAGTTGGAAACTTAAGTGGGCTGGTGTCAATGATTATCTATAAAGTGAGAAGATTAGATTAGAAGGTCTCTGAAGTCCTTTCCAGTTCTGTTTATGAGTGTGATCATAAAGGAAAAGTCTATATTAAAGTAAACAATTTAAGGGAACAGGGAAAGTGACTGACTCCTCAAGATGCTTTCAGTAGAATCAGAAATTATTGTCAAGGAACTGATTATCATCCTTTAAACAGATTTCTTTAAATAGCATTAAGCAATTTATATCCAAATGATAATGTTTGAGGTTAGTAGAATAGATATCATTACTCTTAAGTAAGTTGGTTTTAGTATGATATAAAGGAATTTAAAGATAATTTTCAACTAGAATACATTTCAGAATATGTTTTTAAAATTTAATCCAGCAGAGGGTAATGCCTTCTCATTGACAATACTTGGTTAAAAAACAAAACAGGAGCACTTAATACATTCCCATTCATGTGGCATTAAGGCCGCAGAATTCTGTCTAAATTTTTTTAAAGACATCTAAGTGGAGGATATCACTTAAAGTAAAATTAATGATTTTATAATTCCAACCACCTTAAATGATGATGATAGTCATTTTTTCGGTTTTATTTTACTCAGCTATCTGCTGGTTCACTAAAGCTTTAATGTTCTGGTAGGTATAGCCATCTCTTGAGACAAGCGTTTTTTTTTTTTTTCCCCCTTAAAAATTATCATTACAGAAATAAATTTAAAAGAATTACATTCTGTAGCAATTGTATTTACTTTGGAATGTTGATTGGGGTTTTGTGAAGTCAGAAAAAGTATTAAAATGGTTATGGAGTTTTTAAATAGTGAAAAATAATTGGTCTAATTGAATGAAATATTAATGTGAAACAAATGAAGGAAAGCCATTTTTTCCCCTTAAATTTAGTAACAGAGCTCCTGAGAGTTTGTTACTAGTTTTTCGTTTTCTGTTTTGTTTTCTTATTGAAGAATATTATTGCCTCTGTGTTTAATTTTGATGTTGAAAGGAAGATGAGCAAACTGATAAGAGCTAAAGAATGTAGCGATCATACGTGAAAATGCTGGGGAAATGTTTAATAAATGCCTTTCCCCAAAATAATCCTTAAGAACTTTTAAATTCTTTTTATCATTTAGCTTTCAGATGTAATGCGAAATAAGTCTAACACTTTTATTTTACCATAACAATGGAGCTTTACAGAAATGAAAAAGTGACAACCCTTTTCAAGAATGAATTGCTTTGGCAAACAGATGGCCCATAACTAACCAGGTTTAAGAAATTGTTTTCTCTCTGAAAAATGTTTTCCTTCTGTATAAACTAAACCACTTTTAAAAAGCAGGGGATTTTAATGATGTATCTTGGTTATTTGTTAAACACCTATTTTAAATAAAAACTGGAAAAATACAGAAATAATTAGAACTCAGCCTGCCCTCATGAAACTTGGAATCTGTCAGCTGAAGAGATTAAATTTCTTTTTGCCTGTGTGGGCTGTGTTCTGATTTTGCTTTTGTTCAGATTTTTAAAGTACATTTGGCTTTATCATGTCAAAAATAAAATTACCTTATTAAGGCTGCCAGAATCTTAGCTCTAGAGCTAGTGTAAGGGCCTTTAGAAGCCAAGTTGTATAACCTTCTCAGGACACGAGAGAAAGCCAAATTTCAGAAAGTTTCCAGGGGTCCTCAAACTATGGCTGTGGGCCAGATACAGCAGCTGAGGACGATTATCCCCCTCACCTAGGGCTATGAAGTTTCTTTATTTAAAGGCCCACAAAACAAGGTTTTTGTTTTTACTATAGTCCGGCCCTCCAACAGTCTGAGGGACAGTGAACTGGCCCCCTATTTAAAAAGTTTGAGGACCCCTGGTTTAACAACTAAGGCCACATAGATAGTAAAATCTGTGTCAGAACCAGGATTTGAGCCCCAGGTCCACCACTGACTGTTAAGAGTCAAGTGTTGTTTCAGGCCCTTGCTTTACTGTGCTTCTGAGCCATGTCTAAGCCAGCTTCTTTGGAGGAGCTGAAGAACTAGAAAGCCTTCTTAATAGAAAGGGTAAAGTAGCATTAATGGGATCTTGTATTATTGTGCTTTAACTTATAGGCTACAAGGAAATTAATTTAATGAAACATGTAGACCTGTAGTTTAAAGAACACAATTTTTACTTTGTATGCATTTTATGAATATGTCAAGTGACTTGGGTTGTTTTTATTATAGTTGGGTCTTTGTCTTCTGAGGATCATGATTTTG
The DNA here is from genome assembly GCF_902635505.1 of Sarcophilus harrisii. Lineage (NCBI taxonomy): Eukaryota > Metazoa > Chordata > Mammalia > Dasyuromorphia > Dasyuridae > Sarcophilus > Sarcophilus harrisii. The sequence continues at coordinate 146,111,347 of NC_045426.1, read as the reverse complement.
ACCCCACTGCTGAAATGTTGGTACATGACTATGATGATGAAAGAACTCTTGAAGAAGAAGAAATGATGGATGAGGGCAAAAACTTCAGTTCTGAAATAGAAGATTTAGAAAAGGTAAGAGATCATTATATGGTACTGTTTAGCATAACGAGATTAAAAATATTAACAAAGGTTAGTATGAAGGATTTCCACCCAGTGATTTTAGAGCACAGTTAATAATTTCTATTGTTAATTCATTTTATCCTCCTAATACCTCTGTGAGGGAAGTATGGTGACAACTATTAATAGAAGACCAATACCTTGCCATTTTAGTCCTGAATTTATGCCAAATAGGGAATACTTTTAAAATATTTAAAGAGGATACATTATATTTAACTTTTAAATGTTGATCAGTAAAATACTTCCTAATATCTTTTAAAAATCAAACATAGATACCCTATTTTGCACATCTCTTTCATAATCAATATATTTCCTTTTAAAAATGCATATGAAACAATTAGATAGAAGTATTCCTAGGTGCTAGTTTCTGGTGCCTAGCTACATTATTAGAAAAATTTTATTAAATATTACAAATGAGTGGTATTCAACAAAGAACCAGTTTATATATGTCACATACCAATATACTTACATATAAATTAATAAGAGAAAAAGTTAAATGGAGAGAGAATACACTCATCTTCTAGATGCTAATTTGCCTAGATAAAAGAGAATCTTTATGCAAAAGATATTTCTTGAAAATTCTGTCTTCTTAATGCATCTTAGTATATTTGAGTGTATATATAATATATGAGGATGAAGAAGAGAGGGCAGGACTATAATTTAGTTTTTCCTTCTGATTGTAAGTACCTGGTAGGCATGATCCTTAGGAGATTTTTTTTGTATCTCAAGTGTCATATGTTTAAATGTCTAATAATTATTAAAATTTGGTTGCTACATTGGTCACATAAAGCTCCATTTATCTAAAACTAACCTCCTTTTTTTGTATGTTTCTACCCAGACTAGAGCAAAGGTTATATTCTTATTTACATTCCTTACTCCTAGTACTCATAATACTCAATATTTATGTAACATCTTTTGCCTGGAGAATTCAAAGAACTATTACATATTTATATTTGTTATTATTTACTTTTATATCATAGGTAGAACCTTGGGTTCTGTCTGTTGATATTGAGTATTCATCTCTTCCTCTTAATGACCTGCATAGATGCAATTAGATGTATTGAGTTTTTATATTTTGTTGACAGTCTGAAGTCTGAGCAAATATTCAAAGATATATACTCTGTAAATTTCCCATGAAAACAAAGCAAATTGGAAATTTAGGGAGATATATGTATATTAGGAAATTCTCCGACATAAGAAGAAAATTCTTTTATTTACCCTCTACTGAGAAATGGATAGAGTGACCACAAAAATTGTTTTGGTGATGAAGTTTACAAAAGAAATGCTCAATTAGCTGTTGAACCTCTACAATGAAGCTTTGGACTTTGCCTGGGCTAACTTCTCTTCATGTTCAATAGTGTATCCTTTCTACCTTTAAGTTCAGAAGAGTTAGTGAGCTAGGTTTATTAGATAGCTCTGTCCCATAGTAGCAGAGTTATGATACAGAGTTAAAATCAGGCTACCAGGTTAGCAGCTTACTTTTCACACATCATTCAAGATAGATAGCAGCATGCTTTCCCAGATAAATAAGGGATAGAGATCAGAGGAAGAAAAAGGGAAAATATAAATTTTCCCTTTACATTTTCAGTCAATCAGTACTATTCCCAAATTTTAAAAGTTTGACTTGTGATCTTTTGAATTCTGTTTTGGATATACTTGTGTATATCCATTCCTTGAAGATAATCCATTCCTTGAAGATAATCCATTCCTTCTGAACAGAAGAGAATGGAGACAGATTTCTTATATTTGAGTTTTAAGTCTCAAAATAGAATAAAATAATTGAAATTTGATTGGAATTCTTTTATGTGATGTTGAATTTTTTTTTTTTAAACAATGGCTCATTTTCATTTTTCAGTGTTTTATATAAATTTTTATCATGCTCATCAGGCATGTGTCTTTAGAAAATTATTTTGGAATTTGGCAAAAGGGAGATTATTTGTTTTATCTAAAAACTTATGTATAAGTTGATTAAGGTTTTGGAATGCTTAATTAAGAAAAGCAAAAATAAAACCAAAATGTAGACGCCCACAAATTTTTTTAACCAGTTTGATCATCTTCCTGTAGGTTATAAGTTCCATTAGTTAGAGAATGATACATTGAACTTGGAGTCGGGAAGACTGGAGTCTAAATCCCTCTCTATCTATGAGCCACTTATTTTACCTTACCTCTCTGAGCATCAGAACACTTGTCTGTTTGGGATGGCTTTGTTGGCTTTGTATTGGTGTGGGGAATTTCTGTACTATGTTATCTTATATATTCCTATTGGGAAGTCTACCTTTCTGAAGAGTCCACTTTAACAAGTGGTTTGACACTATGTTTTAATGAACTTTTTACAAAGGTAAAGAAAACATCTTTAAAGAGTTAGAGGAAAAAATCATTACTAATAGAAAGCTTTTATTGAGTTCCCAGTGTGTGCTAGATTGGAGATCCAGAGAGGTATAAGTCATAATCTCTAACTTCAGATAGCAGTCTGACTGCTCTGTCTTCATTTACTTATTCATAGGGCATGATATCATAGCCATGATTTTCATTTTATTTGGAAATTTCCACTAATAAATTAACCTGTCTTTGTTTTATAGATCAAAAAACTCCAAACTGCAGGTCCACAGAGATACTTATCTTTCTATATCTAATTGGTTGTGTTTCTAACCTTTAAAAAGTATTTTAAAACTTTACCTTCATTTTCTTATTGTCATCTCTAGCTGGAAATTTGTGGTAACAGAAAGCATATAGAAAGGTTTATTGGTTAGGGGTAAGATAGGCACACAGTGCCACATCAGCAGGACTTGTGTCAAGCTTAAGTATATTTTAAGAATATTTGAATGTTTTATAAAGAATTAGTGGATTTTTATCTATGTTAAATAAAGGTAAGCAGAACAGATCATTCAAGAATCTTTCATTTCACTGGTATGGATACTGTCTCCATTTACCTCAGATTTCAGGATCTTTATAACTAAGTAGATGGTTTTTAGAGTTGCTGTGGAATTTTAAAAAAAACCAAACACCCTGCTGCCAATCTGGTGGCAAAGTTGTGAATTTAGGCAGACAAGTCCTCTGACAACAGACATAGCCAGTCAGTAGGCCAGGAGAATGCCCTCTCTGCTTGTCACCCTCCACCTTGGCTGGACTTCCCAACACAAGCTGTGTTGGGTCCCTTTGAGCCATAAGCACCTACAGGAATGTAGGGGGAGAAATAGTGTAATAGAGATAGAATCATAAAAATGATAGGAAAATTCCATATTTATACATTGTTCAGTGGCTCTAGAGACATGACACTTATGAATTTGACCTTAGTATGTTTTTTTAACATGAATAAAACACATTTTTGATCATTCATAGACTTGTAATTACTACTTCCCACTTTTTTTGATTAAAGCATTTTTAGTGTCTCCAATGGATAACAAGAAATTAGAAAGGAATTATTAGAGTGCTGCTAACAGTTAAACTATTTAATGACTATTGTAAAGGTTTGGAGAGAGGAATTTAAATGAACTAAACTAATAGGTGTTGTTTCAGTGTTATCCTTTTCTTTTGATAACTCTTATTTTAAAGCATAAATTTAAAATATCCGTTCTACCATTAAAGTCTTTTGGGGAAGTTTTCATCTTTAAAAATATACTTATCATTGATGAATTCCAGAAGACAGATCTATTGAAAAAAATTCTTTAAGGCTTGAAATCATTGACAATCAGTAAATTATATAATTAGGAAATGGGACACTTAAAATTAAATTGGAATTAATAAAGTGTATTTTAAAAGGTATTTGAGTCCCTGAAATAGGACACTGTATTAAAATTTTTTAGTTCTACTACCAATTCACTGTGGATAAATTCATTCCGTTTTTAAGTACCTAATTGCATCAGCTTTAGCCTGCCTGTTTTGTAAAATTTATATATATAAAATACTTTAATTCTAACCAATAGATTAAAACAGCTTTTCTACTTCTGACTTCTCTAATGCTTAACAAAATTTTAAAGAATACAGGATTATATTTATGTTTAGCAATGTCCCACTCTAGATGTTCTTTGATATTTGCTTATTAGAAATATTTTTTTCAAATTACATCATGATTAATTTTCACATTGGACTGTATTCTTTAGATCTATACATATAAATGTATATAAAATAATAAATCAGCTTTTCAAAAATCACATAATAGATTTGTATTCACAAAAACATGTAAGCTAGGTGAGTGACATTTGTTTGGAATTTAATAATATAAATTGCTGTAAATTAGTTAATAGAGAATCATAGATTTAAAACTGGAAGGGATCTTAGAGGTAATCTAGTTAGTATACTTCCACTTGCAGATGAGAGGACTAAGAGTCAGTGAGTAAGTGACTCTTACTCACTTGCTTAAGTAGTCATAAGTAGCAGGAATAAGATTTAGAGCCAGGTTGTCTGACTCCAATTTGAGTTTTTTGAGTTTTTTCCACTATACTTTTTCTAATCCATCCATCAACCTTCTTTATGTGTTTGAATTAAAATGCTTCTTAAGGCAATTTAGCATATATAAATTTGGTTTGAAATACATTTCATCTTTAATAAGAAAAACAATCTACAATAAGATGATAATTTCAAAATTATTTCTATGTACAGTCAGAAATGACAATTAAAAATAATTTATACAAATCAGACTGACTTTGTGACTGAACAATAGCATAACTGAAGTTGACTGTTTCAGAATCAAAGCTGATTTTATGATTTTAAGACAAGTGACTTCCTTTTTCTGTACTGAAGTGCTGTCCTCTGTAAATGATCATAGTAAATTCATTTCACTTCAAGTGTTGGCTAATCACCTCCTAATGAAGGGCTCACCTTTAAAGATACAAAGGAGATACAGGACACCATCTTCTTCAAGAAGCTGGTGATCAGGCAAGGAGGAGAGATAGAAAGAACTGATACAGTTAGGGCAAAATGAATGCCTAGAGTTTGAGGAGAGATAATGGGAAGGAAAGGGTGGCAAGTGCCTTTAGGGGAAGGAGAAGTAGCACTTAAATTAAGCTTTGGGATAGAAAAGTCAAGGAAACATTTTCTAAGCATTGGTGACAGACTGTCCAAAAATATGAGAGTCAGAGCTCATTGGATGAGCTTGAAGAACAGTGAGTAAGCCAGTTGTTTTCATTGTGAGCATAAAAAGGAGAATGGTGTGCTAGAAGACTGGGAAATAGTTTGTCACGAGATGATGGAGGCCTTTAAATGGCAAGACTACAGGTCTGTATTTTAGTCTACAGATCAGTTTCTGAGCCAAGTAATGATGTGATCAGATCATTATATTAGTACGATTACTTTGGGAGGAACTCACTGGGCAGGGGAGGATCCTCTGGAGACAGAAAAAGCTTATAAAATTCTGTGACAATTGTGGAGGCAGAAATAACTAAAACTAAGATGAAATGTTGGTACAAGAAGGGAGGAGATAGGGAGGTGTGCAGACATAGAATTAACAGAACTTAGAATATAATTAAATAGGTTCTGGGGCAGAGAAGGTATCATGATTAGGGAGAAGGACAGGTCAGACGTGAGTGGCAGGAACAAGGTGACATAAGCAGAAGCGGATTTGCAGAAACTATGTGTGACGTGTTATGTAGTATATGAGGCTTGAGTTTTTAAAGTTGAAACAGTTATAGATGCTTCTGAATTTCTGATCATAAGCTTCAAAAATTAACATAGAGAAGCTCAGTAAAATTGTACAGTCACAAATGACATGCCGTTATCCTGAATGTTCAACAAATACTTGGCATATAATCAAACACATGACAACATTTATATTAGAATTCTAGTCTCATTTAAAACAATACTAGACTTGGTACTGAATCTATTTATGTTGTTTGAGAGTTATATTTGCTTATTGGCTTGTACACTTCAATCTCAAATGATGGAAAAGATGTAGCTATTTGGGGGTCCCTGGTTGAGCATCACTTTGCACCTAACACATCCATGTTCATCTCTCCCATATTTATAACAGAATATAATTCTGCTTCACAGGCTTTGTTCTCTTAGTGGTAGATTAGCATTTGAGCTTTTGATCATTGGTCCCTTAGTCCTTTGTCTTTCAGGGTAGAGCAGTCCTGACCAATGTTCCATTTCTCACCAGACTTTCCATGAACTTCATCCTTCAAGTCTGGTCAGCCAGGTGGTCTCCCGCCTTGCTTCTATAGCCTATATATGTGAAAGTGTTTTGAAAGGCATTTTTCTCTATCACAGACTTCTTTCTCTACAATCAAGTCTTTCCCCAAATAGTTTTACTCTGTAGCGACTCCATAAAATCCAATCTACTGTTTCCCTTTTCCAGTTGGCTCCAAAGTTTCAAACCCAAGTGACTAGGAGAATGGAGGCAAGATTTTGAAGGAAGATGATGAATTAAGTTTTTGAACATGTTGAGTTTAAGGTGTGATGGTATATACAAGTGGAGAGTCCAGCAAGCAAGTGGAAATGAGGGAACAAAATCCTGGGGATATATATTTATTTATTTAAGAGTCTTCTATATGGTAACAATAATTTAAGCCATGAAGGTATATGAGAAAGCTAAAGGGAAAGAATTAAAGAGGGCGAAGAATAGAGCATTGAAGGATTCTCGTGCTAGTGTAACAGAAGAGAAACAAACAGAGAAGACCAAGAAGGAACAATCAGAGAGGTAGAAGGAGAATTAGGAAGAGAAAAGACAAAGAAAGACTTAAGCAAGAGGGTGGAGTCAATAATATTAGCTACTGTAGATGATCAAGGAAAGTTCAGTATCGGATAACTGTAGCTTCACATCAGTAACATGAAAATGTTCTCGTTATATAATAGCCAGAGCCAGATACTTTAGGAAATTTTCAGCAGCAGTTGCCAGCTGTACATTTTCTAATTAGAGTGAAGCAAAAACTAATAAATGATGAAAAAGTTTATTCTTTCTGGAAGTATAGGGACATATCAATTAATATAGTGTCACTAAATTCTCTCTCATAGTGAGAAAGTAAGAGAAATTCACAAGCAATCTGAGCCAGCAGCACCTCATGCAATTGTTTCAGTGGAAGTTTTAGCAAGAGTCACCTTTTAACTGATGTAGAAAATGAAAAGCATCTGCACAAAAAACAACTATTTAGGGATTTTCAGGTTCTTATAATCTTTTCTGTAAAAGCATATTGAACTCATCAAAACAAAAAATCTCATTTTATTGAAGTTTTGATGTTTCCACCTCAGCCTCTAGTTAATTACTTTGTTCTCTTGATACACTCTAAATAGCTTAGTTTCTTTCTATACTTTTTAGAATGTGTAAAAGATATATTGTTTACTTGTAATTCAGTAATGGACTCTCTTTGCAGAATACATATGTGTTCTTTATATCTTTGACAAGGAAGGAAATATGCCTTTGGAAGATTTGCTGGCATTCTATGGCTATGAATCGACTATTCCGGGAATAGCAGGTTCCAGTGCAAATAGCTCCCCAAGTGAACTTGCAGATGAATTACCAGATATGACACTGGACAAGGTAAGTCAGCACTAATTATGTTTATCATTATTTAAAATTTAAAAATTTTTATCATCTTTGGCTCTTGGCTGGGTTTTTTGTTTGTTTGTTTGTTTGTTTGTTTTTGTATATGGATATGATTTTTTGTTCCCTTCAATTCAACTACGGACTAAATTAGATGCCGAGGCTATAAAACAAAAGTGAAATAGTCTTTACTCTCAAGTTGCTTGCATTCTACTGTTGTCTTTTATATTTTTCTCTTGCCGTTGACCTCATCTTAAATAAAAATGTAAGCTCCTTGAGAATAAGGGACTGTTTCACTTTTGTCTCTCCATCCCTGAGCTTCTGGTGCAATGCCTGCAACATAGTTGGTACTTGTTGATTGGTAGGTTTGGGTTTGGGGATTTTTTGGCCACAAATAATTTATAAACACTAATTAATAATTTTACACGAATTTGTGGATTCATCAGTGACTTTGGGCTTTATTATAATAGATACAATGTATTTAAATTTAGATACACCTGTAATATATGAGCTTGAAGAAACATTAAATACAATGATATCTAAATTAACATGTCCTCTAGGAAGAGAACTTCTTTTAACTAACTAGGAGGGGTTTGAACAAGTTTAAGAGCAAATTAAGTATATTCAATTTTGGATCAGTAGCATTATAGGCTAGAAGTGGGACATTCAGATCCCTCTTAAGTGATGTCAGCAGGTCCAGCTGACATAAGCCCTGGCCTGAAATTTTCTTGCCTAGAAAGAAGTGAGATGCTACTTAGGCTGGCCTAGTATACAAGGAACAATTTAAAAAGAAAGAAGTCACACACAGCGTTCCACTCTCCCTTCTCACTTTACCAGGATATGAGAATTACAGTCTGTTCAGCAAAGAATAAAGAGAATTATGAAGAGAATTCACATCCCAGTTCTTCTAGGTTATTTCTGCTTTATTAATGAGGTTTCTAATAATATTGTTCATCGTTTTTGTATATCCTATTTATAAGATTATTATTTCATAGTCCTGTATTTTTTAAAGATATAGCTTATTTATGCTGTGCTTATAAATAAGTGAGATATTGAAATATATTAAATAAAGTTAAAGATAACTGATAGGAATTCATCAGGTTTTTAATGTCCAAAGGGTTTGAGATTGGGCCTCAGATAGATAGGGTTTGCTAGGTGGTTTTCTATAGTCTGTTAGAATTTCAACTACAGTGTAAGGCATAAGTCATATCTTGTGAGCTTGAAGAATAACTCTACCCTAGTATATTTCATGTTTAAAAAAATATATATGTATATACATAGCACAGGACTTTTTTTCTAGTAATTTATCATCTCTTAGTAGTTTTTGACAGGTTTTGTTTTTTTTGTTAGATATTGTTTCTTATGAAAGTCTTTCTTAAAAATTGGTTTGTTGCTTTAGGCATACTTTATGTATTTTCACAGATTAAGCAGAGTAAGAGTGTTATTGTTCCAAGTTTTCAAGAATTGCTAAGTTGCAATTGAGATCATATTTATAGTTCTTGGACTAAGATTACAGAAGAATTTGAAATCCACTTCTTTCAAAACTTAGGTGGTTTCAAGCAATTCTTAATCTGTTAAGAGTATGATGAAATTTGCTCACCTCTAACTATAGCCTGCCTTTTTTTTAATGTAGGAGGAAATAGCAAAAGACCTCTTGTCAGGTGATGATGAAGAAACACAGTCTTCTGCTGATGATCTAACACCGTCAGTCACTTCACATGAAGCTACAGATTTCTTCCCTCGACCTTTACGATGTAGGAAAACTAATAATTATTGGTTAATTACAGCTTTTTTGCTATAGGTTGATGACATTTTCTTGGGTTTAATAGCTTCATGTTTAGAATATTTTTAAATGACTACCCAAATTCTATCCAAATGCTAATATAATTCAAATCTGGTACCATTTATCAGGGCATAGGAAAAATGTGGTGCCTTTTAAAATAAATACATTAACCTAATCTTTACAAATTATCTGTTTTCTGTCATCAGACTCATCTGTTGCTATGGTAACTAGTCTTAGTTCAGCCATAAAATTTCACAGAAATTTTTTGTTGATAGAGAAAATCCTTCTTGCTATCTTGGTTTTGAAAATCCCATCAGTGCTCACAAGGAGATTTTTATTATTGTTGGCATTTTATTTGACTTACTTTTCTCCTTCAGTCTTGAGTATATCAAAGCTATTGAATAGAAATAGCACCACTATCCCTTCCATCTTTCCTCATATAAACATAAAACTTATCTGACTTGCCTTATTATCAAAGTATAAAAAAAAAAAAATTTGAATTACCCATCTATTTTTTTTAAAGAGCTGTTGGTAACTATTCTCATGGACATAAGGGTAGTTCTAATATGTTTGTCATTTTCTGGGTTACAGTAATGAGAAGTTATAATACTTTAAATTTTAAATAAATATTAATGCACACTAGCTAGCTTATACTTTCCAAATAAAAGAGCACATAGTTTCATACTATTTACACTTATATTATGATAAGAACATAATACCCTCTTTTGGCTAATGTAAAAAGACATACTTTTAGTTTACTTGAATCAGAATATTTTGTGCTTTATCTTTGTGTGTCTTTCAATCGCAAAACAGATAAATTAACTTTCCCCCCTCTTTTTTGGGTTATGTATAAAGCTAACACTACTTATGATGGAGATAAGGAATCAGAGGGTGAAGATGTTGAAGCAGATGCTGGTAATTCATCTGAAGATTTAAGGAAGGTAAATGGAATGACTAACAATTCCCCTCAGACCTTTTGATCCAGAATGTCATTTTTACTAATTCTAAAACAAAAATAGAAAATTTTTTTAAGCTGTGTAAAATTGTATTATTTAAATTACTTAATAATGAATATTTGTTCCCAGCATATAACACTCAGCTCTTTTTTCCCTAAACTTTCTTTTAGGAAATAATGGTGGGTTTACAATATCAAGCTGAAATTCCACCCTATCTTGGAAAGTACAGCTGTAATGAAAAGGGTAAGATTCTGGATTTTTGAAGGGTTTTGCTTGATTAATTCACCCTTGTAAAGCTACATAAATAGAAAGTGGCCCAACCATCATAGAATTATTAATACAGATACTAGGGAACCAGTTCATTGGTATCGGGCTGTGTCAACGTAGTCACAGAATTGAGGGATAGCAAAGTAGGAAGAGATTTCAGAGGACATCGAATCTTACTTTTTCCTGTCAGGAATATCCTCCATAATGTTTCCACAAACAGCCTTTACTCAACAATTTCCAGAGATGAGGAACTCATTCCTTCTTGAGGCAGTCCCATTCAACTTTATTATTGTGAAGCTTTTCTTTGTACCCAGCCTATATTTGCCCTGTTGCTATGGGAAGTATTCAAACTGAACTTTTTCTTTTCTTTTTTTTTTTCCTAAATATCAAAAATCTGAGTATGAGGGCCATCTCTTTGCAGCTCTGTACCCAGACAGTCGTGTAAATAGCAAATCTGTGCAACAGCAGCACTCTAATAGAAAATGGCAGGTTTGAATCATCTTTAAGAGTCATGAGAATGTCATAGCTGTCACCTTTTCAGAGGATTCTGAGTATTTATTAAGTAAAAGACATTTGCAGAAGAAAGAACAGGGGAAATCCACTTGCTGCCCTATAGCAGAGCAGGGAAGAAGCTAAGCAGGCAAATGCTTAGAGTTTAATGGCTCTTGACAAATAATATTGACAAACTAGAACATGACCAGATGAGGGTATCCAGAATGGTAAAGGGCTTCAAAACCATGCCAAAGAAGGATCATTTAAAGATATTAAGAAAGTTTTATCTGGAAAAGAGAAGACTTGGGGGATATTATTGGGGCAGCAAAAAATAGAATCATTGTTTTCAGATATTTGAAGCATCATTAAGAATTAGACATCCTTTCCTTGGCCACAGGAGTCAGAACACCAAATGTGTGGGAATTTCTGAAAGGAAATTTTAGAAAGCTTTACCTTGGGCCATGGGGAAGGCTGTGTGCACACCGATAGCAGGAGTGGCAGGAGAGATGCTTGCTTGGATATGGGTTGGATTCAGTGACCTTTGTTGCTTATTATTTAAGGTGTTGAAGCACCGTTTGAACACTGCTGTGCTCTCTCAAACACACATGCTATAGTTATTGCTTCTTTTTCCTTTCTCTTGGGAGCATAGCAGCTACTGCCAGAATGTGTATCACTATAGAGGCTTTAGCCTCCATTTTTCTGGCCTGGATAGATTGGTCCTTCTTAGGCAGTGTGGCGGCCTTCCCATTAGGGGGGCTTACCACATTACCACATTTAGCTCTTGTACAGTGCAGAACTCCCAAATTCACGCAGTCCACTAGCCTCAGGGGTCCAGCAAATACAGAGATTACAGAGATATGTGGTCATACCTGGCTAGTCAACTTCTGTGCTCCTTAAGAAAAGGGAGGATGAATATCTCTACTAGATTCAGCTCTCATCCTTTTTCCAAAGTAGTAGTAGCCTTTTGATGGCAAAGACTGCCAGCATCTAGCCCAATACTCATTTCATTTAATTAAATTCATTCTATCACTGCATTTCAAGATTAGGGGAACGTTCTTTCCCCATATTTCCCTATTTTATTTAAAATTATGTATGCCTTGTATTTTTTCACATCAGTACATGTGGGAGGGTTATGTGATTTGGATTTGGGAATGAGAGAATGGGAAATAAAGATATACTTCGATATCTTATTGATACTTATTTCATGAACTTGATTGTTTTTCCTTTTTGAACTTAGGGGGGAAAAGTAACACATCAGTTGATAAAAATTGGGAGGATGGGAAGGGAGAGGAAAAAGTTCCTTCTTCACTTTTCCTACCACCTCTAACCCTTTAATGAGATAGATCCTAACTTCAGGTCAAAGGAAGTGTTGCTATCTTGGAATCAGAATCTTTAGCAGAAGGCACCCTGCTTCAAGGTGATTGAGAAAAATTGCCTTGACAGAAGTTGTAAGATGACTTTTCTTTTAGATTCCATTTGTCCTTCTCTCTAGAATCACTAGAGTGGTTTTATATTAAAAATCCAGAAGGGACATTCTTCCTACTTTTCTTGAATTCATGGAATGTTTTGCTTTTGTTCTCTCAGAGGTATGACTTGAGCTGAAGACTTATTAATAATAATTGAAAACTCTATGAAGCATTCTGCAAGCCACATGTGAAAATCAGTCAACTTATTTTATTGCCTTATTTTTATTTTTTTAACCTTATTATCTGAGACTTCTATTATATTACAATTTGAATTTATCGTGTGCACTTTTAAAAATTCCTATCATTGATGTACAAGAGAAAGATAGTCTTCCTACAAATAGAGTGTAGTTATTAGTACAATGCAAAACACCAGTTGATAACTTTCCAGAGCAGGGTCAAGTGCACGTGAGCCAATGGATATTGATAGTTCTTAGATTCATGACCTATACCTGAAGATTTATATGTGCAGATTTCCTTTTTCTTAAAATATTCCCTTGGTGCAGTGATAGTATCTCTTTTTAGTTGGGTTTTAACAATTTCATCAGTTCATCCGACCTCTTAGGGAGATCTAAAAAGGGGTAATACTTAATCACATTTTCATTTCAAAGACATTTTTAGGTCTGTTGGGAAAAACTTGGTGAAGAGAAACATACTTTCCTTGGGTATTTCAACATGATAGATTTATTAGCATGTCTAGTCTGGACTAATTCTTATTTTCCTTGTGATTTCACAAGACAAACATTTCTAGGTAATTTAGCCTAGAGTTCAAGTAGGGTGAATTTTTCACTGCTTCTTTTGATTACATCATAAAGTCTGTCAGGTATTTCCCTACCTCTTGTGAATAGGATAAGAAACTTCTTCCTGGTATCTCTGCACACTTCTCCATTCCTCTAAATTCTGCCTTTACCCCCCAAAAAAGACCTAAATCCTATCCTGATTAGCCATTGGCAATCTTAGCCTCATGAAGAAAAAAAAAATTTTACAATGAAAGACTTCAATGAGCAGACCCAACTTTTTGTTATTAGAAATCCATCAATTTCTTAGTAATGTTAAAGAATAGTCTGCAGGTTTCATAAGTAGATTTCATCGTTTTTATAAATCAATTGAACTTTCTTTACCAGTGTATGAAAATGAAGATCAGTTACTGTGGACTCCTGATGTGGTTATAGAGAGCAAAGTTAAAGAATATCTTGTTGAGACCTCTTTAAGAACTGGAAATGAAAAAACGATGACTAGGACCTCTGAGGGAACACACACAAGGGATAATGAGCAGGTATGTATTAAGTTGTTTTCTGGTTGAAATTAATCCTCTCTAAAGAAATTTCTTTAAAGAAGTTTATTTTTGAGTAGTTAGTATGCCCTCAGTTTTCTTGGGGTTAGCAATAAAGTATTTATCTCATAGGTTTTATAATAAATTGTATGATAGGAGCTATTTGTTCTTAATTAGGCTTTTTGAGCATTTATATCAATTTTCTCATATATTTGGAGAAAATGCTGTCTACAAATACAACATACAATAGCATTGAGTAACTATTGAGCTACCACAGCATACTAAACACTATACAGTGCTGAGGGTCTTTTCCTTTTAAACCACCTTTGCAATCATACCTACCATTTGTTAAAATTTCTGTGTTGTCAGTTAGAAGGAACATAAAACAATGACGTTAGACAGATTCACATATATATAAATTACCATCAATAAATATGAAATTCACATCATAGTGATGTTGCCTGAGACCTCGGCCAGTGATGTTTTTAATGAGCTAATCTGCATTTCAGTCCTGCTTATTATTTCCTCTTAGGGTTGGGCTATAGTAGAGATAGGGAGGAGAGAGCCAGGAGTACAGTTATCACTTTACCCTTCCTCTGCAGAGACTCTGGCATCATACAGCTCCCACTTTCACCTAGCATTTATCCCTCAGAAAGGTAGCTCTGAAGGAGCCCTTATAGCATCAGAGCCACAGAGAAGAGCAGCAAGGTTGCTCTCCTCAGAACGGCAGTGGAAGGGGGCAAAAGTAGCTTAGGATCGTCAACTAACACTAGCTCCCTGCACTTGGATGAAAAAGATCCCAGGTGGCTCCCCTTGCCTTCTCAAGCCGCAAAACAGAAATAGAGAGATGCAAGTCCAGGGCAGAATATGACAGAACAACTATAATAAAGAGCTACAAAGTTCAAGCTCATTTTCTTCAGCCCAGTTTTCTTAAAAGTTGGCTTAAGTTAGTTAACTCATTTTCTTATTTGCAGAATTAAGTATAAATTTCAGGTGATTTTTTTTTCCCTCTCTGCCTTAGGCACTATATGAACTTCTCAAATGTAATCACAACATAAAGGAAGCAATCGAAAGATACTGCAGCAATGGAAAAGCATCTCAAGGTAAGAAGCTCTGGAAAAACAGGTGATGGGAGGAGCGGAGGCCTTTTCTTAAGGATTCATAGTCTAGCTAAATAATAATTCCTCCAGAATTTTTTAGTCATTGATCCTCATAATATTACTTTTAAAAAAAAGTTTTATTCTCTGATTTTATTTACATAGAAGTTTCCAAAATAATTTTTTTGGGTTCCTGTCACTACAGCTTTATTGAAGAATCGGTTATAACATAAAGAAGATGTCAGAAATGACAGTTTTTCAGAAAGTTTTCATGGCATTGATAAAATGACCACTCTTGCTTAGTTTTGTTTTGTATGTACTTGGAAAGTGGCTTTAAATTGTATGTTTTAAATTACTTCCATTTTATAAATGGAATGTATGTACCTTATGTGCCTTTAGAAATGTGCAATGCCATAATAACACTAAGCAATATATTATGTGTTAGGGGAAACTATGAAAACCAAAAATAGTATGCTAGAACCAGCTATTAGAGATTGTCTGTAACAAGCTGTCTTTGTAAGAGCTTTAAAAATTTTTCTAATTCAAAAGAATCAGCCATCAATTGTAGGATTTATTATTGCTTACCTTTTGAGCCCAGGTAGAGCAGCATGTATGGGTTTCATAGACTGATCCCAGGAGTGAGAGTGATGCTCAAGGGAGCTAGAGCAGTGCCTCTGTGACTTGATTTTTTTCATTTTAGACAGGAACTATGTCTTAAATTTTCTGCCTTCCACAGAACGGTGCATTTTAAGTAAGCATTTAGTTAGTATGAGTATGAATCAAATCATGTTGCCCCTGTGACAATACTAACTAAAATGTTAGGCAATAGATAAGAAAGTGAGACAAAAAAAGAGAATTTAATTCAACAAGCATTTATTATATATATGTGCTGTGTGTTTTTATATAATTATGAAGTTCATGGGAACAACTATTCCTCAGGCCTCATTTCTTTTTGTTCTATTTATAGTTTTTGTTTTTTGTTCTTAACACAGTGCCTGGCATTTAGAAGGTACTTGATAAATGTTTAGTTGATTGATAAGATTACAAATCTGTAAGGACATAAATGTAGCATTTAGGAGGTTTTAATTACATTGTAAAAATTTTTTATTATATTGTAAAATTGATGGTTACCTTGTTTGGATGATGTTCTAACCTCTCATGAGCTCTGGTAACTACTTATGTTTCAAGTCCTTTGGGATCAAGAACCATGGTAAACTTAAGCTTTATCGTGGTGCTCACTTATGGGTAGGTGTCAATAAATTTCTATAAATTGTTGATGATTGTATTTTATTCAGTATAAATAAAGATAGTGTCCCTAATCAGAATGTTACCATTTGTATCAGACTAGTAGGGCACACACACACACACACACACACACACACACACACACATCACTCACATACACACCACTCACAAACTCTCTCTCTTACTTGAATTGTAGAAATGTTTGTTTGTTGGTTGAAGTCCATATGTAAGAGTTACCAAAATAAATGAAAGCAAATTTAAGTAATTTGGTTTTTTCAGGTAATTCTCTCTTATTTTCAGTTAGCATTACATAAGGAAATAATGGCAAGAATGTATGCCCAGAATTTAACATTAACATATTTCAAGACTTTATCAGCTATAAAGATCTTAAATTAAAACATGCTAAAAAAATAAGAGTTCTGTTTTGGGAACTTGGATTTTATCACTTCATAGGAAAAACATTCTGAGGTTCAGTAATTCATACAAAATAGGTTGTTATAAATCATTTTTTTCTGTTTTAATGATTTTCCAGAAGAGATGACAGCATGGACCGAAGAAGAATGCAGAAATTTTGAACATGCCCTTCTGATTTATGGGAAAGATTTTCATCTTATACAGAAGAATAAGGTAAATATTATGCAAATTGGACCAGAGAGGGAGTTTCGTAATATAAAATCTATGTAAGAGACTCATTTATCAAGACACTGCCAAGAATGGGGGGGGAAAAAGGAACTGATTATTGTTTCCTTATCATTTACATTCTGGTTTTTCTTTAAACATCCCCAGGAGAACTTACTTGTAGGTGTCACAGTTTGTTTACCCTTAAAATCACCAACAGCATGGATATTGTTTTCACATATTATTTTCATGGATGCATTTATAGTAAAATACACTTTAATATTCAGAACTTGTTCTCTACTTCCAAAAAGGATATCTTATTTTTAGTTCTTATGTTCTTAGTCAGACAAGGACTTTTGGCTATAGAAGTCTCAAATGATCTTCAGCATTCAGCTTTTTTTTTTTTGTGAAAGAGATAATTAAATGATCCTGAGCCATATCACAATAATTTGGGGCTTATTTCATTTGATTTTGTTTTCATTTCCAAATTTTCTCCCTTCCTCTGCCACTTCCCTCACTCATTGAGAAGGCAAGAAATATGATATATGTTAAGTCACATGAAACATTTCCACATTGGTTATGTTCTAAGGAAAAAAAGCAGAAAAAGAAAGGAAAAAAAAATAGGGTTTAGTCTGCATGTAGTTCAGTCCTCTAGAGGGATATAGCATTTTATATCATGAATCCTTTAGAGTTGTGATAGACCATTGTATTGATCAGAGTTCCTGAGTTTTGTCAGTTGATGATATCTTTTCTAAATTGCTGTTATGATGTGTAACATAGTAAAGTGTTCACTTCACTCTGCAGCACTTCCCAGATCTGCTTGAAACTATCTCTTTCATCAATTCCTATAACATCATAATGTTTCATCACATTGTTACCCAATTAATGGTTATCCATCTTATCAGTTTCCAATTCTTTACCATCACAAAAAGCTGTTATAAATATTTTTGTATGTATGATCCTAGTAATTTGTAAAGAAAATATCACATGAATTAAAACCTAGTTTGTATTTGTCTTCCCTTCTTAGAATTACAGAAAAAATACTTGTTAACTAGATTGTAAAAAATTTAGTTTGACTTGGTCTTTTTGTATTTTTTTTTTTTTTTTTTTTTTTTTTTTTTAGGAAGGGCAGGCTTCTAAAATATTTTGAGAGGCAGATTTTGTACATGAATAGTTTTGAATTTGATTGTTGGCTTAAAGAATTTTAATACTGGATTTTCAACAACATGGCTACATGAAAAAGTGTATCTAAATAGCTTCCTTACATCATCTCAGAATAATGAAAAATGCTAAAAGTAGAACAAGGGAATAACAACAAAGAAGGGGAACGGGAGAACTCAGTTAGGAAAGGTATGACTGAAAAATCTCTGTAGAAAAAAAATAGGAAGATCAAGTCATCAATCAGTATGTCTATATATCTGTATCTAGATAGATATGTAAATAATACATATGCAATCTTGTATACTGCAAGTTGATTATAAGTTGAATCCACCTTGGGACTGCCTGCTTTGGGAAATTATATCATTCTTTTAATTACCTCAAGCTTCTCTAAAAGAGAGGCCCCATCTTTTAACACTAATATTGTTCTACTGATGTTTAATGGCTAATTGTAGAATACCATGGCTTTTAAAAAATTGAAGATTAGGATTACTCAAAGGGCAGTGGAGATCTAGATGCATGGTGACAGTGAATTGGCTGTAATGCATTACAAAGAATTGCACAGAAGAAAGAACATAAAAGAAGTTATTAGATAAATGTATAAATAAAAAAAAAAGATTAGTTGGTCACATAATGTGGTTAAGGAATAATTAAATAATGCATGCTCCATTAGTAACTACACAATTCAAGAGAAAGGATTGTAACTCATTGATTACATGCCTTGTATCAGATTTATGGGAGAACTTGAACAAGGGTCCCACAAAGTAGTTATGCATAAATGATTTGCAGTCTGCATTTTTGGAGGGAGTCCCCATATCTATGAGAGCTCGGATCCATTAATGAATACATTGGGAAGTCATTCCACAAAATTGAACAGGTATATGGAAGCACTGAAAACAGAACAAAGTATAGAATGACAGCATCCATAAAACATCAAAAGAAAGAAAAATTTCATTATGTTTAATCCATGCTAATGTCAAACAAAGGCAACCCAAGAAAGTTAAAATAATGAAGAAAGATTTAAAAGTGAAATTAATGCTCATTGAGTAGAGGGACTGTCTTTTGCATTTCTTTGTATCCCCAGAGCTTAGCACAACAGTGGACATAGAAGATATTTAACAAAAATGCTTGTTGCCTTGACTTTGCATGATTTACTTAAGATCCTGATGCCTAATGTGTGGAAGGCTAAAAAAGAGAAAAAGAATCATATCACTCCACTACCACAAATTAATATTGAGAATAAAATTTTAACTACAAGTTTATAACAATATACTCCCAAAATGTGATCCATAATAATCAAATTAGATTTATATATTAGAAATGAAAGGATTGTTCAACATTAAGAAAATACTTAAGAGACTGGTATGGTTCAATGGAAAGAATGCTGGATTTGGAGTTAAGATCTAGGTTTGAATTCCAGCTCTGTCGCCAAATGAAGGAGGTGATTGCAAAGGACAAAATAAATAATGCTGTTTATGCCTTAAAAAACCAAACAACTTTTTCCTCAATAGAATTGATAGGTAGAATGGAAAAGCCACTTTAAGTCTGAGATATATATACACAAATATATAAGGCCATAGAGATAGTCATTTGGAGTCTGGGTAAATCACTTAATTCTAAGTTGTTTAAGACAACTTTCCAAATATCTAGGTTGCATTGAAGGTACTGACTTGTATTGGTGAAAAGTTTCCTCGTTTTGGAGTCCTACATCATTAAAATCACAGGTCTTTAGTCAACAACTGTATTTTTAAATACTCCAAATTGCTAATAAGAGAAAATATGTCTTTGCTGTTTGAAATAATAAATATTTAAGGATACATTTGTAGGTAGGAACCTGTGATGTCATTGTTAGGGGAGGAATACCTAGGTGAAGAAATTCCCTTGACCAAAGCAGGTTATCATGCAAGTATTAAGTAACCATTAGAACAGAAACATGTTTGTATTGGTAGTATAAAAAACAAGACCTGAAATTCTAATATCTTAATTGTTGACTTAGTTGAACATATGTAGCATGCTTATTAAGTTTTTGGATAACAGAACCGGGAGAGTCAAACACTACATTGGATAACCAAACTAAAACATCTTAGCCGGCTGGAATACATTGCAGCAAGGGGAAGTGTAATAGATATAAATATAAAATCCTACATATAGGGTTAGAAAACCAAAATTACTAGTAGGAAATGTGTTCTGGTTGACCATAAAAGTATACTTAGAAGAAGACAATCAGAACAATGAAAGAATTTTTAGTTTGGGGTGCTAAAGTCTTAAATGTCACATGATAGTGGACCTCAAATATTCCAGAAGCTTTGCTGGAAGAAAAGGAGTAGATTCTGCTCTGGGTGGCCCCAGAAGAGAGAGCTTGGACTAGTATGATTCTGCTCTGGGTGGCCCCAGAAGAGAGACCTTGGACTAATACGATTCTGCTCTGGGTGGCCCCAGAAGAGAGACCTTGGACTAGTACATGGAAGTTACAGGGAGACAGGTTGCAGTTTTACATAAGGAAGAACTTTTGAGCTACAACTGTTAGGTGATTCCATGTGACTGTAAAGAATTCCAGCCGAGGCTGAGAACGCATTTGTTGGGCATGATCTAGAAGGAATTCATTCCTTTTATCAGGTAGAGGGTTGGACTGAAAAATTTCCAATCCTGATGGAGAAAAATTCTAGTTACAGTAAAAAGGTTCCCAAAGATTGAGATTTTCGAATGTTCTTTTCCTAGGTGAGAACTAGAACTGTTGCTGAATGTGTAGCTTTCTACTACATGTGGAAGAAATCAGAACGTTATGATTATTTTGCTCAACAAACAAGATTTGGGAAAAAACGATATAACCATCATCCAGGAGTCACGTAAGTATTTGAGATGCATGGTTCTTACTCATCCTTCTCCTGATACAGTTATGCCTTATCTGTGTGAATATAGGTAATTTCATGTTTTAATTCTACTGTGTATTCATGATAGGTAGTGAAATATGATTGTACATTTCCAGGGACTACATGGATCGTTTGGTAGATGAAACAGAAGCTCTCGGGGGAGCAGTAAATTCTTCAGCCTTAACGTCTAACCGGACCGAGCCTCTTCCTGACCAGCAGTTAAGCATCCTGAACTCCTTCACTGCCAGCGACTTGACAGGTAAAGTCAGCATCTGAATTTATCTTTTTAGATACACACTTAGTTAGACAAAAGTTGTGATAATCCTTCAGTAAGAAAGATGAAGTAGAATAACTTCTCCCTGTCTCTCTCTCTCAGCGTTGACCAACAGCGTCGCTACAGTCTGCAACTCTACAGACGTGAATTGCCTCGATGACAGCTTTCCTCCACTGGGCAATTTGCCCCGGGGACAAGTAAATCATGTGCCTGTTGTAACAGAAGAGTTACTTAGCCTGCCTAGCAATGGTGAAAGTGATTGTTTTAATTTATTCGAGACTGGATTTTATCACTCAGAGCTAAACCCTATGAACATCTGCGGTGAAGAGTCAGAAAGACCAGCAAAGAGATTAAAAATGGGCATTGCTGTCCCTGAGTCTTTTATAAATGATGTTTCTGTAAATAACCTGGGTGTGGATTTTGAAAATCACACGCATCATATTACCAGTGCCAAAATGGCCGTCTCAGTGGCTGACTTCAGCAGTCTCTCTGCAAACGAGACAAATGGTTTCATCAACTCCCACACTCTCCATCAACACACTGCCCTTCACTCAGAGTGATTTCAACGGCAAACTCCAAAAACCGTGGGTCTGCAGAACCAGTAAACTTGATGGGAGCTATCAGGTTTGCTTAGTCTTTCACTGGAAGTTTGAACCTTTTTCACTATGACATCAGTGATGTCTTTGTATGTATAGAACTATATCTTGATTTATCAAGAGTAATTTCATTTTTCAATCCATAAATGTGGAAATGAACTATGATGTTCAGCAGAGTTTGGGACTAAGAATGAACTCTGTGGCGCAGCTTTAAGCTCTGCTTTTCTCTCTCTCTCTTTTTTTTTCCTTTCATGTTTTTTGTTTTGTTTTGTATTTTCTTTTAAAGCCTGTAGACAGGGGCCACCATCTCAAAACCAGCACCGAAGTTCTGAGCTGAATGGGGTGGCTTCTTTTAGTCAGTTCCTTTTGCCGTAATGGATGCAGTGGAATAACAATGTTTACAGGTACCGATCCTGATCCCTGTGCGATGTAGCATTTTTTGTTTTTTCTTTTTTTTCTTTTTTTTTTTTAATTAAATAAAAGCAGGGGCAGGTTTCTTTAATTTAAACTGCACAAACATGCAAGGATGTTTTTTAAATGGAAACTTCTCTCATGTGATACTAAACTAGAGCACTTCGGTTTACAAAACAGCAAGTCCATCTTTATGGAAGCCAGCACAAGGGGATGTGTGTGAGACTTATGAAGACCCCTGCTCGGATGAGACTGTGAAGTTCTAGGCCCTGGCTACCTTACACACACAAGTCATTTTACTGCCAGGAGTTTCTGTGTACTTAACTTACAGGCTAAATTTGAAGCTTCATGATAATTGTGTTTGATGGTGTTTTGTCCAAAATTTCCAAAATTGTAATATAGCAGATTACACAGGTTATTGTGTAACTTGAAATATCCTAAGGCAGTTGACATAGAAAGGCACAGTCTGCAGAGCCTGGGATATTCTTCGGACATGGTTTACATTTGGGAACACCTCATAAGTTTTTTGGAGTACCGCAGTTCAAAGTGTTACTTTTAGGAGGGACCGTCTAGATTTTACACATAATGCAGTAGAACCTTGAAGTATATTTTAAGCTTTTCAGGGGCTTAAATTATATCTGGAAAATGAAATGAGTTATTATCTCAAATCTGGTACTTTGCCACTTTAATTATTGGAAAATGATAGATGTCTGAATGCATTTTAAAGTCAATTTTACCTTTATTCCAAATGCATTGTAAATGAAAAGTCATCTTCAGAGACTTTGTGTTGGGTGATTTTGTTTTTTATACATGCATACCCATTAAATTACGGGGCAAATTAAAACAATGTGTAGTACAATATCAGTACATAATAAAAACATCACGACTTTTCACACATTAGACAAAAATTTCTTTAGTTGAAATGCAGTAGAATTCCTTCATTTTTTTTCTTTGCACTGTTTTAGTAACATTTTTATTGCCACTAGTTGTGTTACATATAAAAACCTTAAAAGTTAGGCTGCATTAGTGATATTTGTTAAGTATAGGGCGCTTCAAGGTTGTGCTGAGTTAGGATTTAGTGACCTTATACAGTAGTGTTGCAAAGGGAGGGTATTTATTATACAAACTGTAAACTGCATTGACATCCTTAATTTTGGATGAAGCACAGTCCTGTTTTTCTTTACAGCATTTGAAATGAAGATTGCTTTTTTGAAGTGCTTACGCAATAGCACATCTACCATAAGCAGCATTAGTTTAGCACAGTGGACAAAAGTAGTTAAAATGATAACTTCTTTAAAATCAGTTCACTAACATACATCTAAGATATATAATAATTCTTGTAAGTACACAGTAATAACGGGTAGCCTGGGCCCTGTGTTGTACTCTGTGACATTTTTAGCCAAGTTGTCAGCTTCTTGTTGCTGTGTTTTTGTGCTAAACTTTGTACCTTGTTTCTTTTGTTAAAATCAACACATTTTATGTGATTTAGTAAAATACTGGCCATAATCTTCCATTGTTATGCATTTGAGTTTAACTCTGGGTTTACAGTGGCTGGTCTGTATAAAATCATTTACACAAAGATGACTGAATGCTAATACCAGTTGCACTTAAATGAACATGCCCATTCTCAGTAGCTGATGCAGTAATATATTCAGTTTATCTATGCATTGCTGGGATCTTGATGTAGATGGAGACGGTCTAGTTTCTTATCTAAAGTTTGGATTGTCAGCAAGTTGAATGGACACTTTAGTTATTTAATAAAGATTTTTGACCAAAATCCAGAAAATGGTATGAGAGAAAAATGAATTCCGGCTAGTATAATAGATTTTTAAATGCCAATCTGATTTTAGCCTCTTGGGGAGTGCTAGCTAGCTGGTAACGTTTACTTTTAATTCCTTGTTAAAATGAGGCAATAATTTGCAAGATTTTGTATATACATGTAAATTCTGCATATCTTTTTAGATATCTAATTCAATATTTTCTGACTACTTCTGCCATGTATAGTACCATTTTTGTGCATGCTTGATGTGACATTCATAAATTGTACCACTATGACTTTATCCATGTAAAATAGCTATTTATTGAATTTTCTTTTAAAAGCTGGACTTATCTATTTTTCTCTCAGTTTTTAAGTATCTTAATGGAGAATTTGTTACTGTTTATTAAAAGAATTGCGTTTAAGAGTTAGCATGAAGAAAACTGAGCTGCAATCATATGAAGAAACTATTGCCTTTATTCTTACTTGTTGAAGCACAATTCTTATAACAAACTGTGATGAATTCTTTTTTTTTCCTTAGCCGCATTTTTTTTTTCATATGAACAAACCAAAAATCCATGATGAGCAATTGCAGTGTTGGTGGATATCTTTGTGTACAGGGAATCTGACGAGGACAGCTGATTCATTTAGAAGTGTAACTGGTGCTGTGATGATAGCAATACTTTTCTTTTGTTAGTCATATTTCATCTTTTCCATGCTAGCTTTTTAAATGTTTAGTTTTCCTCTTGTCATGGTCAACTGCTGAATTTACTTGAAGGATGTACAATACTGTTTGCTGAAGAATACAGAAGTGTGTACAATTAGGTCAAAGAATTGTGCAATTATTTCCTTTTTTTTTTTAATTTTTAAAATTGAGGGTCATAAATGTGTGAGAACTTCAGATCTAGTAGAGCATAGTGATACTATTTAATTTAACCAAAGTCTCTAGTAAATATCTCAACTTTGAATGTAAACTAATGAATAAGCCTGACCAACAAGGAGATTGTTTGCCCAGAGTTACAAGCACATTGTCTACAAATGGGAATTGAAAATAATTTATAAAAATATTGACATGGTTACTATGTTTTTTAAAAAGTTCCTAATTTTTCACTAAAAGGAGGAAACTCTTAGCAGTTATATTGTTAAAATATGGTAGGTATTACTATTCCTTTTAGATGACCAGTGATTCCAATTGTCCCAGTTTGAAATAAGTACCCTGTGAGTATGAGATAAATTAGTGACAATCAGAACAAGTTTTAGTATCAGATGTTCAAGAGGAAGTCGCTATTGTTGCATTGACTTTAATATTTGTACATAAACACTGATTTTTTTGAGCATTATTTTGTATTTGTTGTACTTTAATACCTGGTGTACAGTTCCAGAAATAAACATCTGGAAATCTTTTTTCCCTTGGTTTGTCTGTGTATTTGCAATGGATGACTTTTCAATTAAAGGGGCCAAAAATCCTAAATATGTCAATAGATGAAGTTAATTCTCTTTGAATTTATAGCAGCCTCAGAAATAATCATTTTCTTAGACTACATGAGATTTAGGATGAATGCATAATAACTGGTGGGGATGGGACTGTGATGTCATTGGTGTGGGGAATTCCCAGTGTAGCTTCCCCTTCCATCTGTGGAAATGGATAACTTTGGAAATTTAGCATTTTAGGGAATACCTCGAGGCACTGAGAGGCTAACTAGCTTGCCTGTGGTCATAGAGCCATTCTGTATCAGAAAGAGAATTCAAATCCAGCTCCCACTGGTTCCAAAGCCAACCCTCTAGCCACTATACCAAGCTGCCACAACTTAACCTTTTAAGTCATTCAAGAGCTCCTTAAGATCTTCTAAACATGTTTCAGTCTAAAAATGTAAATATTCACAGAATAGAGCTTTTAAGATAAAACATTTTTAGTTGCAATTTTGAATTCCAGATTCTACCCCTCTCTCCCTGAGACGACAGGGTATTGGATATAGCTTATACGTGTGCAGTTATGTAAAACATTTCCATAATATATTTTGTATGAGAAGACAAACTAAAAAAAAAAGTGATGAAAGAAAAATAGCATGCTTTAGACTATTCAAACTCTCAATTCTTTCTCTGGAAGCCCATAGTGTAGTTCATCATTGATCATTTGGGATCGTCTTGATTCATTGTAGTGCTGAGATAGTAAGGTCATTCACAGCTCATGGAACAACATTGCTTTAACTGTACAACGGTCTCCTGGTTCTGTTCACTTGACTCTATCAGTTCATGTAAGTCTGTCCAGGTGTTCCCAAAGTCATCTTGCTTGTCATTTCTTACAGCACGATAATAATCCGTTACAATCATACGCCACAGCTTGTGCAGCCATTCCCCAGCTCATGGTCATCCTTGCAATTTCCAATACAGAATAGAGAGAGTGAACAAGCAAGTCTGTTTTCTTTGTCAAAAATATTCATGGTTTTACTTAATTGATGAACTCTGCTTTTTCTACTTTGTGAGTTGCAGAAGCCAGAACTCTATGGGGTAGTATAGTTCCTGCACTATATACTATAGTGCTCCACATATTCTTGATCAAATTGCTCCCTCCATCATCCCTATTCTTTCCATAATCTTCAATTTCTCCCCATCAACCGGTTCTTTCCCAGTCACCTGCAAACATCCTTCCTTAGAAAACTCCCGTCTGACCTGATC
Organism: Sarcophilus harrisii; assembly: GCF_902635505.1. Lineage (NCBI taxonomy): Eukaryota > Metazoa > Chordata > Mammalia > Dasyuromorphia > Dasyuridae > Sarcophilus > Sarcophilus harrisii. The sequence continues at coordinate 146,084,780 of NC_045426.1, read as the reverse complement.
ATCCCAGCCGCCAACCAGGCTCTCTCTTCCCTTTCTCAGTTAAATGAGAAAGTTGACCCTCAGTACCTCCATTTTTTCCCTCTACTCAGACTTCTAAAACTGCAATCTAGCCTCCACCCTGACCTTTCAATGCAAACGGCCCTTCCAAAGTCACTAATTATCTCCTTTCCAAATCTAATGGCCTTTTCCCCCGGTCCGTTCTTCACCTGGCTGCAGCCTGTGAAGTATTGAGTGTTGTCCCGTGTGTCTAGGCTCTACTGCTCTGATTGCCCCTTGGCTGCCTCTTCATCCAGCTCACCGTGTCCTGTAGTGTCCCCCCAAGGATCTACCCCGGGCCTTCCTCCCCTTTACATCTTGATCTGTGGATTCAGATCCTGGGGCTCTCAGAACATTTCAATCCTTCAGTCTTTGACCACCCATCTTGAATTGAATTTCCCATAAGTGGGCCAAACTCAACAGACCCAAGAGAACTTCTCTTTCCCCTCAAACTTTCCTCTCTCTCACTCTTGAAGGTACCATCATCCTCCATCACCCAATTATCTAATTATACTCAAAACACCCCATACGACCAATCTGTTGTCAAGTCAACAAGCATTTACTAGGCTAGACACAGTGCTAAGTGCAAAGGGTATGAAGATCAAGCAAAAGGGGCTCATGGTGTGATGAGGGAGACAACCAAGCACAAAGATGGACAAACTACATACAACAGAAAATCAGTGGGGAGACATTAGGATGAAGGGGAATTCGAAAAGCCTTGTAGAAGTTGGGATTTTAGTTTTAGAGTAAACCAGGAGATTGGGGAGAGAAATCTACTGCCAGGGAGAAGGTCTGGAGTGAGGAGACAAAGTTCTCTCGTGTGAGGAAGATCAAGAGCCAGAGCCTTGATCTCCCATGGAAGGAGCAAGGTGGAAGAAGGTGAGAAAGGGGGGCTTTGAGCAAGAGGGGACTTTAGATGTGATTATTTTTAGAGACACTGGAGTTGTCGAGTCTCACCATTTCTACTTTTGCAACACTTTTATGTTCCTTTCTCTTCCCTCACATGGTCACCAGCCTGATGGAAACCCCACCCCCTCACACCTAGAGTATTGCAACAGTCTTCTGTTCTCTCTCTTCCCTCCAAACCATCCTTCACTCAACTGCCAAAGTGATGTTCCCAAAGTACTGGTCTCACCACATCACCCCATATTCAGTAAAGTCCAAGGGAGTCTACGTTGCTTCCAACGTGAAATACAAAATGTTCTATTTGATATTAAACTTCTCTCCTTTTTTCTCTTTCCCACTACCACCACCATCCCTATTGGGAAAGAAAAACAAAACCTCTGTCATTAACATTTATAGGCAGACAAAACAATTGTGCATACTGGTCATGTCTAAAAAAAAACCTTATGTTTCATTTTGCAGCTCTAAGTATTTTATCTATTTCACTATGAGTTCTAAAATTATGGTTGGTCAATATGCTGCAGGCTAGAGTTCCTCAGTCCTTCAAAGTTGCTTGTCTTGACCATTTTGTTGTCACTGTATAAATAATTCTCCTGGTTCTGCACTCTGCTTCAGTTTATCCATATCTTCCCAGTTTTCTCTGAAACCAACCCCTTCAACATTTCTTATAGAATTCCTTACATACTAAGTTCTTCAGGCACGGACATCCCCTCAGTTTCTAATTCTCTGCTACTCCAAAAAAGAGCTATAAATATTTTTGTACATCCTTCATTATAGTTTGTTATACTTAGGCTTAATCTCTCCCCTAATCTACTTTCCCTTTACTTCCCTCTTCCTTCTCTTTCCTTCCTAGTTACCTCTTGAGTGAAATAATATACTTCTGTGATTAAAAACTGTCTATTTTTCCCTCCTTTGTTCAGCTCAGGTGAAAGTGAGCTGCATGTCAGCCTCATCCTCTGCCCTTTCCTTCTTTTTTTGTAAGGCTTATATACTTGTATACCCCAATTATTTAAAATAGTTTTTCCTTCCCTTCCTCTCCTTCCCCAATGTATATTTCTCTCCTCTTATGTCTCCATTCTTCTTTTAAGACTATTAAGCTATAATAGAATCATGTTTAGTCCTTCTGTGTAATTAGCTTTACCCTAGGTTTGGTTCAGAGAATACATCTCCCCATTTTAGAATAAAAGCAATTCATCCTTATTTAGTCCTTTCTCATTTTTCATTCATATTTACATTTTTTAAATGTTTCTTTTTATTCCTGTGTTTCAGCTTCAGAGTTTCTATTGAAGTTTTGATTTTTTTCATCAAGAATGCTTAAACTTTTCTGTTTCATTAAAGATTAATTTTTCCCCTTATAAGATTATGTTCAGTTTTGCTGGTTAAATTATTCTTAGTTATAAGCCCTTGATTTCTGAAATATTATATTTCAAGCTCTCCATTCTATGATAGTGGTGGCTTTTAAATTGGGTGTGACTAACTATACCTTTTTGGCACTTCAATTCTTTCTGCTTGTAATATTTTTTCTTTGACCTCATAACTTTGAGTTTAGCTATGATATTCCTGAGAGTTTTCATTTTGGGGGTTTCTTTCAGGAAGTGACCAGTGGGTTCTTTCTAGTTCTGCTTTGCCTATTGGTTCTAAGAAATTAATGCAGTTTTCCTTAATGATTTCCTTTTTTCAATTATATGTAAAGACAATTTTTAATATTAATTTTTTACATAATTTTGAGTTCTGGAGTTTTTCTCCTTCCTTTTTCCTCTTCTCTTCCTAAGATAGCAAAAAAATTAATTATGTCATATATATGAAATCATTGTGAAAGAAGAAATAGATCAAAAGGGGAAAAAAAACTACAAAAAATAAAAGCAAAAATAGTGTACTTCAACCCTCATTCTGAGTTCACCAGTTCTTTCTCTGAATGTGGATTTATTATTTTCTATCGTGAGTCCTTTGTAACTGTCTTGGATAAATGATTTCTTGAAATAGGATATTTAGTCTTTTTTTGTCATAGTTTTTAGGTAGTCTGATGATTCTTAATTTTTTCCCTCCTTTTATCTGTTTTCCAGGCCAATTGTTTTGGCCATGAGATGCCTTATATTTTCTTCTATTTTTAAAATTCTTTCGACTTTTTGTTATTATTTCTTCTTGCCTCATGGTATCATCAGTTTATATTTGGCCCATTTTAATTTTCATAGTTTGTTGTGTAGGCAACATTTGGTACCTTTGTGCCAAGCTTTTCAATTCTTTCTTCCATATCTCTCATTCCTGTTCTGGTTATTCCTCTGAAGGCTTCAGACCAGGATATTTGTGAGATCCAGTTCCAGCTGCTAAGGTCAGGATGCTTGCAAGCCCTGTGCTTGCTTCTGAATTTGCTCCTTGCTTATCACATATTCTAGAACCCATGACCCTCCTCACTCCAGAACACCACAGGAGCTCGCTGTACTTCTGGCTATCCTGCCATTGTATCAACTCTGTGCCTTTTCAGTCCCATGCTCTCCTTCTCACCTCTGCCTTCCTCCTTCCCTGTCCCCTTAAAAACCTCTGAAATCTTGCCTTCTGTAGGAAGCCATCCTAGTTTCTTCCTTATCACTATAGCAAGTGCCTGTCTCCCTCGTTAGAATATGAGCCCCCAAAGACTGTATTATTGCTTTTCTCTGTATTCTCAGGAATTGAAACAATACCTGAAACAGCAAGTGCTTGTTGACTAAAATTCCAAAGATCAACATTCATAGTTCATAGAACTAGAACCTGGAAGGACCTGGGAGACCTGCTCCTTCATTTTATTGATGAAGAAAGTGATATTCAATGAAGTTATAATTTCAGAACCAGAATTCAAGTATAATACTATATTTTCCTAATATATCACCTTTCACATCAGCCTTTAGTTTTCATTTTTCAGTCCATTCATATACTTTTGTAAATTATTCTGATATGACTTGGATCATCAATATTTCTATCTAGCACTGTTCCCTTCCATGTATCTTTCCCTACTCAGAGAAGGACTTATTCTTTATGACAATGTGGGACAAAAGTCTTCTGTTTCCAATATCATGGTAACTCAATTTTTAAAATAGCCTTTGGTGCACAATTTTACTAATGACTTTCTGCCATTCTAAATGGATTAGTTTCCCTAATTCTTCTTTTAACCCACTTATCCCTCTGGGAAAAGCTAACAAATTAGGGAGAACATTTTCCCTGCCTAACACAATGCTGTTGTTTCCTCCACGACTTAAATGTCAATTGATCCTATCCATTATTGATTGCACCAGCCTGCCTGGTACTAAGTTTCAATAGTCAATAGATCCCAGCCTCCCCTTTGGAATCTTTTTTTTATAAATGGGGGCTAACTACAGCAGCTGTCAACCAGTCTCCTGGCAGAAAGGATGTCTAACAACAGGTTATATATTCTGGCTAAAGCCTTCCTCTTCTTCCTATGAAATTTCCAAGTACATTGGTACTTGGTAATTTAGTGTGTTAGCATCTATTTTATTGCCTATCTGACTGTATTTGGCATTTTTTGAGCCAATATTTATTCATTGTAAAAGAGTCTGGAGATAATCTTATCTAATACCATGATTTTTAAAATATAGAAACTGAGGTCCAAAGTGTTGATGACTTGTCTATGATAATAAAAATCAGGGCTTCTTAAACTTTTCCCATTTGCAACCCCTTTTTATCTGAGAAATTTTTGCATGACCCTAGGTATATAAGTATAAAAATAGGTATACAAATCAAAAATTTACTGATAATGAATCAAAATAATTTAAGACAATTCTTTGGAATATATATATATATGTATATATATTTTTACCACTTATTAAAAACAAAAGCAAAATCACATACAAATATGATGCATGTGGTTGCTTATTTTTACATAAAGAACTACAACTTGACAAAATATTTCATACCTTTTCCTTGGCCAAATTTTTCACGGTCCCCACAGTCAGTTATGTGATCCCATATGAGGTCACAACCAACAATTTAAGAAGCAGTCCAATTGTGACCAGAGTCCAGGTCTCCTGTCCCAGCCTGGTGTGAAAGATTGTGTTGTTTATACTTCAACATGTTTGATTAAAGCTTCAACATGAGCAGGGTAATCTTCTTTCCTAATTAATTCAACAAATATTTATTAAATGCTTATTATATATTAGGCACTGTTTCAGGTCCTAAAGATGTGAAGATTTTCCCCAAAATAAAACAAAACAAAACAAAATATCAATCCTTACTTTTAAAGAGTTTATACTCTAACTTGGGGGATATGACACATAAAAAGTAAGTATAAGAATTTGGAGAAAAAGCCCTTTAAACTAGGAGAATCAATGAACATTATTCATGGGAAGTGGTCTTTGAACCCAAACTTGAAGGAAAATACACATTCAATGAAATGACAATAATGAGGAAGCATCTTACAAGAAACAAGGGATAGTATGTTAAAAGGTCGAAAGACAACTGAAAACAGTATCAGTCTGGGAAATAGCAGACAGGACAACTTTGGTGGAACTTGAGAGTGAGGGGAAGGGACATATGTGAAATAAAACTGATAAAAAGTAGACTGTAGCCAGGTTGTAAATGGCTTTAATGTTAACTTGAGGTTTTTTGGATTTTACCCAATAGGCAACAGGGGGCCACCAAAGGTTTCTGAATAGAGGAGTTAAATTTAAAAAGATTACTTTTGGAGATGTGTGGAAAATGAATTAGAGCAAATAGAAGTAGAAGGTACATAGAACAATTAAAATAGTATATAATAGCTCAAGTTAGTAGTATGAGGAGACTAGAGTGGGGACAATATGAGTGGACAGATTTTTAAAATATACTTTTCTGTATATCACTAAAAAAATCACAGGAGAAAAATTCCATTTAAAATAACAAAATGGAAATTGGCACTAAATACACATATAAGGCTTGCATAATTGAAAGTTTCACAAAAGTAAGTCCTAAATAACTGGGGTGGGGGTGGGGGACATTGTTAATGACAAGATTGAACCTAAGGATAAATTATATTACATATTACATATTAACACACATATCAAAGGAATATTTTATAGATTTACAAAACTTAGACAAAAGATACACAAAGCATTTTGTTGTTATTGTTGTTTTAATGTTTTGTGTTTATTTAATGTTTTAATGTTTATTTTCAGTCCAAATTCTTTTCCTCCTTCAAACTCCTTCTCCCAGTGAAAGAGAAATTAATTTCAAAGCTTAAACATCAAAAATACCTAGAGAAATATTCAGGAGATCTTTAAGTTCATGAGATTATATAACATTTAGAAAAATTTAATGACAGTGGCACTAAAATTGAACTGTGGCCATTGATTTTTTTTTAATATTATTATCCGTAAGGAACTGACTTCTCTATGGACTAAAATGTGAATTATTTTAAGCTTTGTGACCTATTTTTTAAAATATAGATGCATATTGAATTATGCATGAATCTTTTTTTGGGACTGAAAATAAACATTAAAACAATAATAACAACAAACTACTTTGTGTATATCTTCTCTGATTTTTCACAGCCACCCTACCTTTCCTTGGTCTCCCTAAGACAGAGAGAGCTCAGTTTGATAATATCTTGTCTAGTGAGAAAAGGGAAGAGAGGGGAAAATACTGTTCTACTTCTTTCTTCCTGATATGGCACTTAATTGTAAAATAATTTATTTTATTTATTTTACATGGTCTCATGGTAATAAAGAGTTTTGATTTAATAGTTTTGATTTATCTTGACTCGATAGCTACTGATTCTATACTGCTGCATCATATTAATTATTTTAATTTTGTAATTTTTACCACTGATATTTGATTTGGAAAACATCATCATTATCTGGTATATTATGCTAATACGATGGAAAGAGTTCTTAATTTGGGGACAGAGGATCTGAGTTTAAATCTCATTTATGCTACTGATAATCTATGACCTTGGACAAATCATTACCCAGACAGAGACAAATTCAAAAGATGCTGTGGAAGTAGAATCATCAGAAGTTAGAGAATTGAAGGGAACAAGCATTTATATAGCACTAAATATATAAATAAATAAAAATAAACAAACAAATACTGTCTCATTTGATCCTCAGAACAACTCTGCTAGGTAGGTGATATTGCTATCCCTATTTATACTTGTGAAACTGAGGTAGTTAAGGGATTTTAGTAAGTATCTGAGGCTGGATTTGAACTCCATCTTATTAATTCCCAGCCCAGCACTTTCCCCACTGTGCCACCAGCTACCTCTAGAGATGTAAGAAATGACAGAAATGTTAAGATAGGTTAAACATGTGAAATTCTTTTAAAAATATTTTCATATTTGTTATGTTGTGCAAGAAAATCTTTTTTTTTTTTTTTTTAATCTTGGAGAGGGGGAAGGTCAGGAAGGGAGGGAGAAAGAGAAATTTGGAACAGTTTTACAAAAAATGAATGTTGAACTCCATCTTTACGTGTATTTGGAAAAATAAAATGCTATTTAAAAAAAGAATCCAGGTCCAATTATTTTACAATTAAGTGACATATCAGGAAGAAAGAAGTAGAACAGTATTTTCCCCTCTCTCTTCCCTTTTCTGACTAGACAAGATATTATCAAACTGAGCTCTCTCTGTCTTAGGGAGACCAAAGAAAGGTAGGGTGGCTGTGAAAAAGCAGAGAAGATATACACAAAGTAATTTGTTGTTATTATTTTTTAATGTTTATTTTCAGTCCCAAATTCTCTCCTTCCTCAAATCCCTCCTCCATCCATAGAAACATAAAACATTTTGTAAACTTTCAAATGAGAATTCTATTATTTATTGCAATTTTTGAAGGCATGGAAAAAATCATTAGTCTGGGTTTTGCAGAAATCCTTCTTTAGCCTAGAATTCTATAGGCTAATTCAAAGATAATATAATATAGTATAACGGTGGTATAGGGGATAGAGTGGTGGTTCTGGAGTCCCAAAAACCTCCTGAGTTCAAATCTAGCTTTAGATATTTATTAGCTCTAACATCCTGGGCAAATTACTTAAATTCTGTCTGCCTCAAGGGCAAATTGAACATTGTAGCACCTACCTCTTTCATGTTGGTTGTGAGGATCAAATGAAACAATATTTGTCAAGCACTTTAGAACATTGCCCAGCACATAGTAGGTGTTTCTTTAAAAAAAAAAAATGCTTAATCCTGACTATAGCAATGTAATGTTTGACAAACCCAAAGACACCAGGTTTTGGAATAAGAACTCACTCTTTGGCAAAAACTGCTGGGAAAAATGGAAACCAGTATGACAGAAACTAGGCATGGACCCATACTTAACACTGTATACCAAGATAAGGTTGAAATGGGTTTATGATTTCAATATAAAAAATGAGATAATAAAAAAATTAGAAGAACATAGGATAGTTTACTTCTCAGATCTATGGAGGAGTAAGGAATTTGTGACCAAAGAAGAATTAGAGATCATTGTTGATCACAAAATGGATAATTTTGATTATATTAAGTCAATATAACTTACTAGACAAGATTAGAAGGGAAGCAACTAGGAAAACATTTTTACAGTCAAAGATTCTGAAAAAGGCCTCATTTCTAAAATATATAGAGAATTGACTCAAATTTAAAATAGTTCAAGCCATTCTCCAATTGATAAATGGTCAAAGGATACGAACACACAATTTTCAGATGATGAAATTGAAACTATTTCCACTTATTTGAAAGTATTTCAAGTCACTATTGATCAGAGAAATGCAAATTCAGATAACTCTGAGATACCATTACACACCTGTCAGATTGGCTAAGATGACAGGAAACAATAATGATGACTATTGGAGGGGATGTGGGAAAACAGGGACACTGATACATTGTTGGTGGAACCGTGAACAGATCCAACCATACTAGAGAGCAGTTTGGAACTATGCTCAAAAAGTTATCACACTGTGCATACCTTTTGATCCAGCATTGTTACTACTGGACTTATATCCCAAAGAGATCATAAAGAAGGGAAAGGGACCTGTATGTGCACAAATGTTTGTGGCAGGTCTCTTTGTAGTGGCCAGAAACTGGAAGCTGAGTGGATGCCCATCAATTGGAGAATGACTGAATAAATTGTGGTATATGAATATTATGGAATACTATCGTTTGGTAAGAAATGACCAGCAGGATGACTTCAGAGAGACCTGGAGAGACTTATATGAACTGATGCTGAGTGAAATTAGCAGAACTAGAAGATCATTATACACTGCAACAACAATACTATATGATGATCAATTCTGATGGACATGACCCTCTTCAACAATGGGATAAACCAAATCAGTTCCAATTGTGCAGTGATGAAGAGAATCAGCTACACCCAGCAAAAGGACTGTGGGAATTGAGTGTGGAACACAACATAGAATTCTTACTCTTTCTGTTGTTATTTGCTTGCATCTTGCTTTCTTTCTCAGTTGTTTCCTTCTTGATCCGATTTTTCTTGTGCAGCAAGATAACAGTATAACTATGTATACATATATTGGATTTAACATATATTGTAACACATTTAACATGTATTGGACCACCTGCCATCTAGGGGAGAAGGTTGGGGGAAGGAGGGGAAAATTTGGAACAGAAGGCTTTGCAAGGATCAATGTTAAAAAAAATTACCCATGCAGATGTTTTATAAATAAAAAGCTTTAATAAAAAAATATAAAACATAAACAAAAAATAAATATTCCTTTTCCCTAGACTCCAGTGGGCTAGCTAAGTGAGAAGAAACTCTTTTAATTTCACACCTAACATGACCTAAGGGTAGCCATAGTAATCCCATTCTCAAACCCACCCTCCTCCAAAAACGAAGGATGAGGTTCTTCTGGAATACATCAAAGCCACAAAAAGAATGAACAATGTCATTCCAACACCAAATAAGGTCCATTAAATCTCTGTCAGGTAATACTAAAAAAATCAAAACTCCATCTTGGGGCTATGCAAGTAAACAAAAGAGACGATGAAAGGATATGTTCAAGAAGCTGATTTTAATTTAATAAGCTATCGTGTATTTAGGTGAAAAGCATTTTTTCTTGAAATAGCAAGACAAATTTTAAAAGTCACTGAAGCAAATAGCTTCCATCACTGCATCAAAATATAAAAGCAATATTTACATGAAAATGAAAATCCCCAGTCTAATGAGATCTCATAGACAAATCTCCACAACATACATCCCAGAGAAATACACTGAGAAAAACCCTCGAGTCAAATGAATGATTAAGTAGAAAAACCAATTCCATCAAGTTAGTTGATAATTGTGTAGTAGTTGGAGAAAAGCTCTTCTCCTTGCTGGATGTCCCTGAGTGCCACGAGAACCACACATCGCAATGGGCTATTAGAAACAAAGATGGAGAACACAGATTTGATTAATTAAATCTGATCGATCAACTTGGTATATTAAAAAGTAATGTAGATTCACATCTTTAAATACAAATGTAGTTGAGATAAAAATTACAACTAAAAGGTTCTGTTTCTTCTCTTTTGATTCCACCTTAACATCTTAATTTTTAAATTTAATTTTATAATTAATCCAGAAGGGAACAGAAGCTTTTTTTCTTTCATCATTAACACATAGCAAAGCAGGGTCCCAGTAAAGCAGAAATAAAGCAAGCATCATTCTGAAGAGAAATCTGATTTTCCTGAGTTCAAATCTGGCCTCAGACATTTACTTAGTTGTAAGTGAACCTGGGCAAGTCACTTAATCCTGTCTGCCTCAATTTCCTCATGTGTAAAACAAGCTGGAGAAAGAAATGGCCACCCACTGTAGTACCTTTGCTAAGAAAGTCCCAAATTGGGCCATAGAGAATTGGATGTGTGACTGAAAAACAATACAAAATAAATATTTGCTCATGCATAAGCTGAGAGGAAAGGCAACCTATAGATGAAAGAGACCTACTCCAATGCTCTCATTTTATACATGAGGAAACTGAAGTTCAAGGAGGCTAGGAAAAGTCAAACAGCTACTAAACAGAGCCAGGATTTGAATCCAGCTCCATTGATTCAAGGGTGAGGGTTCTCTCCACTGTACCATCCTGCTTCCCCAACTGAGCAGACCAAAATAACCCAAATGATTAAATGAGATAATATTTATAAAACACTTAGCAGAGTGTCTGGCACATAGGAAATGCTACATAAATGTTTTTCCATACCTTTCCTTCCCAATTGACATGTTTACTTCTAAGAAAGTGGATTCTCTGAGCTTGCTCACTTTGGGGCCTTCAAAATGTTACTTCTGCAGACTCAGCATGGAAAGAAAATGGTTTTTTCTATTTCAAACTACAACATGTTTTTTCATTCTTTCCAATTGTACCATATTTTTTTTTAACAGTCATTTAAATGGGAAAAAGAAACTATTCATAATTAGTATTAAGTTGGTCCCTTTCCTCAACCAGAGCTCCCATGTGTGAGTTTCTGAGCCCTGGGGAAATGGGGAGCAAGGTACTTTAAATTGATTACAGAAAAACTTCATTTGAAGAAGTTGAAGGATGGGAGGATTAAAGAATACTTTGAAAGAAATGTCTTTTTTAAAAATATTGTCTACTTTACCAACAAAAGCAATCAAAAGGTAAAAATAAAGTTAACTTCAAAATTACAATTTCTAATAGGTCTACATTGTACAATAATATATTACAAGACTCCTAAGTTATATATCTTAGACATTCTTTTATTTAAAAAAGAATCACATCAATTAAGTGATTCAGGGCAATTCAAATAGACTTGTCATAATGGAAAGAGATATCTGCATCCAGAAAGAGAACTATGGAATCTGAATATCAAAGCATAGGATTTTTACCTTTTTTTTGGTTGTTGTTTGTATACTTTTTTCTTTTTTGCTTTCTTGTGTTTTTCCCCTTTTGATCTGATTTTTTTTTTTTGCACAACATGATGAATATGGAAATATGTTTAGAAGAACTGCATATGTTTAATCTATATTGGAGTGCTTGCTATCTAGGAGAGGGGGTGGGGAGGAGAGAGGGAGAAAAATTTGGAACACAAGGTTTTGCAAAAGTGAATGCTGAAACCTGTGTTTACATGTACTTGAAAAATAAAAAGCTATTAATTTTTTTTACTTTAGTAAATTATGCCTCAGAAATTTCTTTATTCAAAAAGAAGCCCATCTTTAATATAGGAATTATCACAAATTTCCAGTTAGTGGTGGCTACTCTATGATATTTAACTGAATTGAAAATAATGAACCCATTTAAGTTACAAAGACAGTCTTTTCACTATTTATAAATTTAATCTGTCACCAATAAAATGTCTCTGAAGATTGAAATCTTTCAAATAAATAAATAAGCATTCTTGAAACCATTTGCAGCCTCTTCTAATACCTCTGACACTTCACTGGATGTTCCTTTCATCTTGCATAGGTCCTGTTTCACTGTATCCACTTCTAAACATGTTTTGGAGGTTTTTTCAGGTAGCATTTTTCATTTCAAAGAGTCATGTATTTATACTACACAGGAAAGGGACAGGATACCTGTTTTTAATCATTAGCTACCTTCACAGGAATCTGTATGTGGACAAGTAAGGTCATTCAGTATCAACAAGGCTAACTAATTTCCTATATTCTGATCCCAATTTTCATCTAATGCTAATATGTCCCAGAGGATGGAAATCTTGCTTTATCAAAGTTATTCTCTTTTTGGACCAAATACTCTAAGTCTTTGCTAAAATATGTTCTATAGAATCTTAGTGTTCTGTTCAGTAGGAACAGGGAAATGGATAGGACCTGTGATTTAACTGATTCAGAGAAATCCCTTACTCTTTTTGTTGTTATTGCTTCCATTTTGTTTTCTTTCTCAGTTTTTTCCTTCTTGATCCGATTTTTCTTGTGCAGCAAGATAACTGTATAACTCTGTATACATTTATTGGATTTAACATATGTTGTAACACATTTAACATGTATTGGACCACCTGCCATCTAGGGGAGAAGGTTGGGGGAAGGAGGGGAAATTTTGGAAAAGAAGGCTTTGCAAGGATCAATGTTAAATTTTCTCTAAAAATTTTCTCTAAAATTTTGGGTCAGTAAGATCTCAAGATCTTTTGGGTCAGAGATCTTAAGAGAGCTACCTAGAACAGAGAAATTAAGAAACAGGTCTAATGTCACACAGCTAATACACATCAGAGGTAGGCCTTGAATCTAATGTTTTCCTGGCTCCAGGGAGAGATTCCTATTATATCAGGCTTCCTCTTGTTCTGTTCAATATGAAAGAAAATTCCCTGGGAAAATGTCAATGCTAGCAGTATATCTTGCTTAAAATACTATGAATTCATTATAGAACAACTTGGAGAGTATGAAAAATAGGTTTAATTTCATCTACTTGTTTAAAGATACCCCCAACCTCTCCTTTTAAAAGAGGTTTATAATCCCAGGCAACTCTTTCCTCTGTTTATCTCTCCCTCCCATCTTTTCATCAATTCATCACTTAAGGATTCCATTAACAGATTTCAGACCCTAAATATGTTTTCAGGAATTCTATTCAGCTTCGTCCTAAGAAAAATAGGAAATAAAACATGAAGAAAAACATAGAAACAAACCACTGTTTTCAGAGAAGCTGACCTTTGTATGTCACAACTGTACATGATGTTCGGAAGATACTGCTTAAATTCTAATGGAAAAAGTTCAGGCACATCAAATTCCTGATAACATACATTAGCTTCTTTGTCTAGGGGAGAGAGAGAGAGGGGGAGGGAGAGGGAGGCGAGAGAGAGAGAGAGAGAGAGAGAGAGAGAGAGAGAGAGATTTTTTATGTGAGTAATACATTTTTTTTCTGAATTTAACCAAATAAGATTAGCATTTCCACATACAAAGCACAAAGAAAAAAGGACTGCAACAAAGCTACAAACCGATCCCATGTACAGCCTGCTTTTCCCTCCACGTTTACAAGAAATTAAAAATGTTATTTTCAAACCTGTCAGGCATATCTGTGTTTTCCACTGACCTTGAATGAGAAATTAAAAAAGAAAACATTTCCTGTAATTGCTGTAATATTTTGTATAGTAATAAGCACCCACAAAATAAGCAGCCATTTCAGACTTATCCTCTGCTCTCCACATGGTCTGCAGTTCATAGAGAAGGTAAATCCAAGCCACACAGGCAGCTGAAGTCAGATTTAACAACACAGCAAAGATACAACTCTAGTGTGACCTGCTCAATATTACTATGTGAAGTTGGGAAAAAAATAACCAGGAGATGATTTTGAAGCAAGGGGAAATGTCAAAATATCATGGTCAATAAAGGCAATGGAGGGATTTGTTTCCCAATAATAAAACAATCTCCCTGAATATGGTTCTTATAGAGCTGTTCTCTTACTAAAAAGAGCACCCAAAATGTCTTAGCAGTCACCATCAGTAGGTGTACCAGTCTGATGTTGAAGCAATCCTGCCTTAAAGGAAAATCCATCACATATTTTCCCTACATGCATGATTTACTTCTTACATTGCCTTCATATTTCCTATCACAGCAACTGGTGCATTTTATATATCTGGTCCTAAAACTAGAGTCTTTTGAAAGCCAGTTATTTTCAAATTCTTGAAACAAAAATTGCTGCAAATATTCTGATAAAAAAGCTTATGGAAAGAGGCCAACTTACTAATTCAGAAGCTGAAAACTAAGTGAGCTATCCATTTCCAGCTTGTTTTTTAAAATTCCATTAATTTACAACTTAAGTAAAATGGAAGAATATTTACAAAACCATAAACTGCCTAGATAAACAGAAGAGAAAATAGAGTAACTAGATAGATTTTTTAGGGGAAAAAATTGAAAAGACTATAAATGAACTTCCTAAGAAAAAGCATCAGAACCAGATGGATTTATTTACAAGTGAATTCTACCAAAATTTAAAGATCAGCTAATTCCAATATTAAATAAATTATCTGGAATAATACGCAAAGAAGGAAAGGAGAAGAAAGAGGCAAATTCTTTTTAATGAAATAAATGTAGTACTGACATTTAAACCAGAAAGCACAAAAATAGAGAAAGAAAATTATAGACCAATTTCATTAATAAATATGGATGCAAAAATCTTAAATACTCTAAGGCTTTGCTAGTAAATGTTTGGGGTCCTTTCTCTTCCACATTTGTTTTCTGAGGAATCCCTGCCACTATAATTCTCTCAACAAGGATCACCTTTGTCCATTTTTCCAACCCGCTCCCTCACTTCTGACTTGATTTTAGAGTTGGGTGCCATGGCACTTCTGGAGGGATGTTCTAGGCTGGTTCTGTTACTGCTTTGTTGGGGAATGGAGTGCTGTGTTACTCCAGAACAGGCTGGGGACCTGCAACTTTCAGTACTCCCCAAAGGGTCTGACTCAAACTAAAGTATGACTACTACCCTCTGTTCTGAGCTTTGCAAGTCCCTGTTCTAGGTATGGGTCTGAGCAAGAGCAGCTGCTGCTAGACTCATTCTGTTAGCCAGGTGGAAAGCTCTATTGATTCAGAGCAGCAGAATTATGGACTCCATCTTTGGTCTAGGATTCTGGTCCTTGTTACTCTTTTGCTGGCTGGACTGGAGGTTGAAAGTGAAATCTTGCTTTGTACCTGAGGTTAACCCCACACAATTCTTGCAGTTGCCTCCAAACTTCCTCCTTTCTCAGCACTCACCCCTGGGATTCCCTCCCCAGGAATTCCACTGCTACATAAAGGTCCCCTTCTTAGGATGCCCTGGATCTGCAATGTGACTGGGGAGAGAGCAATGGAGCTGGCATCTGTCCCCATCCCAGTGCCCTGCTAGAGGTCTGGGACCACGTCTTCTGCTGGCACACACCCCCTGACTGGTACCAGCCCCCTCAGTGCCAGGGCGAACCTGATGCCAGTCCAGACCCTGGCTGAGTTGGTTGGACAAATAACTCCCTGTGACTTTTTCTAGATTTTCCCAATAGGATGCAGTCTAGTGCATTTCCTGGATCTGTTAGGAGTTTCTAGAGAAGATCTCACTATCATTCTACTATCTTGGCTCCCTTCACCCCCTTCACTTTAAGGTGAAGCTGCTTTAAAAACATCACCTCATTTAGATGCTATTATTATATGCATTTTGCAGATGGGGAAACTGAGGCCGAGAAATCAAATCACACAGATAGCAGCAGTCTGAGACAAGATCTGAATTCAATTCTTTCTGATTCCAAGTCTAGCGCTCTGTCTACTGGCTCACCTAACAGCCAAATAATCACCGACAATTATATATAGAAAGCTTCAAGGTTTCCAAAACCTTTAAAAAATATCAGCTTATTTTGTCTTCTTAACAAAACCTGAAAAGCAGGTGCTATTTTAACTCCATTTTATAAATGAAGAAATTGAGACAGAGAGAGCTCATTAAGTGATTTGTCTACAAGCTATTCACAAGGCTATTCACAAGTGTGGAGGCCAGATTTGAATTCAAGTTTTGTGGATTCCAGATCTAGTGCTCTCTGTGAATTGCACACATAGCTTCCATGCTATGTTCCCAAGAAAAAACAAAGGAGAAATTCAAAATTCTGGGAAGGAGAAATCAGTGAAAGCTTCATGGAGGAGCTGATGGCTGGAGTGGACCTGAAAGGACAGAAATAATTCCTAAAGGGCAGAGATCATCTAAGCAAACTCTCAGAAGCAGGAAATGAGAATAAGTCATGGGTCTAGTTTAGCTGGAACATAGATTACATGAAGACAAGTAAAACTAAATAAATGCATGTATGTAAAGTGCCTTGCACATAGCAGAAGGCTTCATACCTCTTTTGCTGGCAATGGTCAGGAATTGAAAAGTTCTGAGATTAGAATGATATATTGAGAGGAGCAAATGGGAAAGCTTCTTCAGGAAGCATGAATGGGCAGATGGAAAAACAGAGGAAAATTTTTTAAAAAACCGCTAGGAAACTGTCCAAATTATCCAGTCAAGAGGTAACACAGCCCTGAGGTGGTTGCAATGGAAATGGAAAAGAGAGAAATATTGCTGAGCCTGAATCAACAAGAGTAGGGGACTAACTAAATGTGTGTGTGTGGCGGGGAGGAGGGGGGGTTGAGTTAAAAAGGAGAAATCAAGAAAGATGCAAAGGTTTCCAGCCTGTGACCCAGAGCAACATGGTAACATCAATTATGGTAGTGATTGAGTAAGAGAGAAAAACTAATTATGAGGGAGGGATAAATAGAGAAATGATAGAGAATACAGAAAGAAATAAGAGATTAGATAGATAAATGATAAATAAAAGAGATAAAGATAAGATGATAGAAATAGAAGAGACAGATATTAATAGAAAGAGACAGATGATTGATAGATGATAGCCAGAGAGGAAACAGACACCAGAGAGAGTTAGAAAGATATAGTTTCCAGAAATAGAAAGAGATAAAAAGAAAGAGATAGAGATAGAAAGAAATGATAAGAAAAGCGGTTATGGATGATAGATAGAGAGGAAGAGATAGATTTGGTAGAAAGAGACAGAAAATTGCTAGATAATAAACTGCTAGATAGAGATAAACAACACTGCTTTGGGAGCAGCCAGGTGGCACAGTGAAGAGAAAACTGAGCCTGGAGTCAGGAAGATCTGAATTCAAATGTGGCCTCAGATACTAGCTGTGTGACTCTGGATAAGTCACTTCATCCTTTTTGCCTCGTTTCTTCATCTGTAAAATGATATGGAGAAGGAAATGGCAAACCACAACTGAAAAATGATTGAACAATAAAAGGTGGCTGACACAGATTATAGAGAAAGAGTTAAGGAAAGAGAGAAAGAGGGGCAGCTAGGTGGCACAGTGGATACAGCACCAGCCCTGAAATCAGGAGGACCCGCGTTCAAATCTGGTCTTAGACACATAACACTTCCTAGCTGTGTGACTCTGGGCAAATCACTTAACCCCAATTGCCTCAGCAAAACAAAACAAAACAAAACAAAACAAACAAAAAAAACCAACCAAATAAATAAATAAAATTTTTAAAAATAAAGATAAAAAGATAAGAGATGAAGATGGATAGAGAGCTAGATGATATGGGTAGATAAATTATATCTAAACAAATGACATTTTAGGTAGAGACAGAGAAGAGAGAAATATTGGTAGAAATAAGATTGATAACTAGAGATATTTAGACAATAGAAAGAGATATAGATTAGAGAGACAAAATTTGATGATTTACAGAGTACTTATTTATTGAGGGGGGCAATTAGAAGTTAACTGACTTGCTCAGACACAGCTAGTCAGTGTCTGAGACTTAATTTTTAACTAAGATCCTCCTGACTCTAGGGCTAGTGTTCTATCCACTCTACCATGTAGCTGTCCTGTTAGACAGCTGTTACTGTTACTCTGTTAGAGTATTTATTAAACATTTATGATATACCAATTATTGTGCTAAGTATTAGCTATACAAATATAATCCATATTTTTAAGAAACTTACAATTTAAATGAGAGAAAACAACTGAAATGAAACTGGAAAGCAGAAGTACGGAAGAGTGGGGTTAGGAAGTGGATTGGGGACCTATTTCCCAGCATGAAAAGGCAAAAGCTAACCTGTTTGTGCTGAAGAACCTAGAGAAGAAGTCTAAATTTGGGAGTGAAGAAGAGACAATGATGTAGGAAGCATAGTGCAGAGATAGCCAGGAAGTACGAGCTCAGCTTTAGACAAGAGGAATTTAAGGGATCCATAGTCGTACAGAGACAACTAATGAGCAGTTCGAAATGTGGGACTGGAGAGATGAGAAGCAGATGGGCCGATAAGGGAATCATCTTCAGAGGGATGAAAAGTGAAGCCATGGGAGTAGAGAAATAAGCTAAAGAACATAAGACAGAGGAAGAAGAGCCCTGAAGAATGAGGGAGAAACAAGGAAGCAAGGGAGAAAAAGTAATGGTCAAGGAGGAAGAGCATCCATAGATAGAAATGTGGAGGAAATATTTATCAAGAACATGGAAGCCCCAATTTCTTTCCTATTAGCTAAAAATCTTGCCTCATCCTTGACTGAAAAAACTGAGGCAATCTACCAAAAGCTCCTTCCCTCCTCCTTATCTTACATCACTCAGAAGCCTTTCCCCATGAACTCCTTTACTTCTGTAATACATGAAGATGCAGTCCTTTTTACAATAAGTTAAAATCCTCCAGTATGAGCTCTTGATCCCAGTCCCTCCCAACCTCTCCAACAAACTGCCCCCACACTCATCCCCAGGCTCCGATGAACCCACCATTTCTCTCTGTTTCCTAACCAAAGTGAAGCTCTATTTCCTATTGCCTACACACATACCCATCTCTCCCCAAACCTTAAAAACAACCTTACCTGATCATCTGTATCTTTATATTTTATCTCTCACTTCTTTTCTTGGAAAACAGCCATAAACATCTCAAACTCAACAAGCCCCAAATCCAACATTATCCTTCTCCTTAAACCAAAACCTCTTCTGAAGGTCCCTATTTCTGTCATGGACACTGCCATCTTTCCAATCTACCAGTTTTATAGTACCAGGCTCTTCCTCTCCCTTCCTTACCCCTTCTCCTCTCCCATTCAACGAGTTGGCAGTTGTTTTAATTTTACCTTCATAACACACCTTGTATCACTCACCTTCTCTCACTCACATGATGAGCAAACTCCATTTTACTATAGGACTATATCCTCTCTTTTACTCTAGACCCAATATATCATCCAACTTCATCCCCAAAATTCTTTTACCCCATCACAGTCTCTTATATTCTATAGCCACCTCACTGACTTCCCTGCATCTCATCTTTATTTTCTCCAATATGGGGGTTACATAGCTGCCTGACTGAGACTTTTAAGGCGCAGGGGTGACTAGGACACTCCCCTTCTAAATAACCTTCCGTACCTTCTTTAGGAGAAAATACAAATACCTTTCTTTGTCACCTAGAACCTTCAGTCTACATACAAGCTAACTTTCCAATCGGATTTCCCATTTTTCCTCTTGATGAAATCAATATTCCAAACTTGACTCCTTGCTTTTTCCCATAAATCTTTACAATTACCTCATTTGAGATTTACCACAACCTCTAATATAGATGATATTACTATTCCCTTTTTAATGCGGAAGGAACTTAGATGGAGGTTAAATGACTTGCCCTGGGGTCACAGAGGTAGAAAGTGTCTGAAGCTGAATTTTGAACTCCAGCCTTCCTGACTCTAGGCCCAGCCTCCTATCCTATAACATCTAGCAGTCCAAGTACAAAATGACTTTGTGTTTGTATATATATGCACACATGTATATACATATATGTAAAATGTGTGTATACAGATCTGTTTATGTATATACACGTGACTGTATATGTACTTATACATATATGTATAGATAATATTTAATTATCTGTATGTATTTTCTCTCAACACTCTCCCCTTTTCTTCTTTAAATAGAAAATAAATTCTTTGCAGGCAGGAATTCTTTTATATTGGTCTGTATATCTAGCACCTAGCACATGGGAGGAATTTAACACATGCCTGCTGAATTGAATTGACTATTCCTCTGCTAGGGAGCACAGTGGATAGAATAGCAGACCTGGAGTCAGCAAGATTCATCTTCCTGAGTTCAAATCTGGCCTCAGACACTTATTAGCTGTGGGATCCTGAGCAAATCACTTAATCCTGTTTATCTGTTTCCTCATCTGTAAAATGAGCTGGAGAAGAAAATAACAAACTATTCCAGTATTTTTGCCAAGAAAACCCCAAACAGGTTCATGGAGAGCAGGACATGACTAAACAATTACTACAAGATAAGTTCCACAAGGGAAAAAAAATCATGTCTTATATAATTTTTGTACATGCGAGAACGTAAACTTCTTGAAGTCAGGGACTGAGTTTTGTTTCTGCTTCTCCAGGCACAAAGCCTTGCATTGAGCTAAATAAATGCTGGCTTACTTGAAACTGATTATCTCATCAAGCTCCTACCAGTGTTCTGTACACAGTGGGCACCTGTACAATTGATCGCTGAATCCAATTCATCAGTACAATCTGTTAAATATAATTTAATCCTTCTTTGACGGTTCAAAATCTTGCATGCCTATTCAGCAGCATCATTATGAACATCAATCATCGCTGTGCCTTAGATATAAAAGATGTGGGACTCACAGGGGGTTAGCCCAGCAGGGAGTGAAGGAGTTGTTAAGTCCGTTTCTCTCATTTTATAGCACTGGAGAGAACTAGTGGGTTTACCAAAAACCACTCAGCTAGTAAATGGCAAACACTTTGGAACCTACACTCCAGCTCTTTCTAGACTGGTCTTAAGGTACACTGGCCAGAGTCCATTCTAGAAATTTTAATAATAGCTAACATTAATATAGCACTTACTATATGCCAGATTCTGTGCTTTATAATTATCATCTCACTGATCCTCAAAACAATGGGGAGGTAGGTGCTATTATATCCCCATTTTACAGATGAAGAAACTGAAGCAAACATCTTACATGACTTGCAGTCACGTAGCTAAGCTTTGGGGCTGGATCCAAATGCAATTCGTCCTGACTCTAGACTCAGCATGTTATCCACTTCACCTAAAAAACTGGCTATTTTTTTTTTTTATCTGATCACAGTCCTCTTATACTCCTGTTTTTCTACAATCTTAAAAAAAAAAATCCACAGATTAGGATTTACACAGTCGTTATAATTTACAGGACAGAACACTTAGTCCTGTCTTGTGCTTTATGTACTATGACTGAGTAAAAGATACAGAGCCGGATTTATCTCTGTGTTCTGCATTCTTTCCAGCTTGGTTCCCCCCCCCCCCTCAGTTTCTCTCTCAACACTGTCCCTCTGGGCTTTCTGGAGCTACGCCCATGTTTGCCACAGCTTCCCTCTTCTGCACATCCCGGAAACCTGTCTCTTGACACTTTCCTTCTTCCTTCTGTCCCTCTAGTCACCTCAACTTCTGTTTTCTTCACTCCTGCACACGTAGGCTAGAATCTTAATGATTTGTTAACTGTGCTTAGCCTGCCTGACCCTTAAAAATGCTCAGTAAATATGAGGACCAATCACCAAAATCATGGAAATTTATCTATCCCTTTTAATTCTTCTGACAGCTTTTGTCACCTATGATTTATTTTCTTAAAAAAAATGTATTCAAAGTTCCACTGAACCAATTTAAACTATATTTTTAGAAAAAGTCTTGGGAAAGTGATAAAATAGGAGTAAAAACCATCATTCCAGTCCCATCGCCCCCATTTACCAGCCATGTGAGTCTTTTTTTGAGTCTACTTTTTTATCTATAATAAAGGGGTGACCCCATCAACCTCACAGGGTTGTTGCAAGGCTCAAATGGGCTAATAAAGACACAGATGGCATGCTCTGCAGATGGACAAAGCTAGTGAAGGATGGCAAACATATTGGATGAAAGATGGGATCTCAAAAGACCTAATAAAGGGTCTGGACTTCGACAGCCCTGAGGTTCCATCTGCCTCTGAATCTACAATGCTAAAAGCGGTGGACACATCTAAAAAAGGTAAAATTTAATTGCAATGATACTGGGGGTAAGGGAGGCTATGTGGAGTGGGGGAGGCATGCCTGGGCAGCTGTTCATTTCCAATGGATCCAGGGGGTAGAGGGGACTGTAGGCCCAGTTTAAGGCAACAATGTGATCCCGGTGCTCAAAGAAAGCTCACTGCACCTTAGGCTACATTAAGAGAATAGAGTGTCTCTCTAGAGTATCATGTTCAGTCCTTGGCGTCATTTTTCAAGAAGGACATTAATAAGCTAGAAGCCTAGAACTGGAAGGTCCTCAGAGACTCCTTCATTTTCAAGACATCTAGCATTTATATAGTACTTTAAGTATTACAAAACCAAATTAACAAGTATGTTCTCATTTGATCCCCACAATAAGCCTGAAAGGTTATGACATTTAGAAGTAATCTTATTATGACCCCCAATTTATAAATGAAGAAACTGAGGCAGCAAAGGTTGGATTTCTTGAATGAATTCTGGTCTTGGTGACTTCTAAATGTCATAACTTGGGACAGCCAGATGGTACACTAGACAGAGCAGCAGAGGCAGGAAGACTTATCTTCCTGAGTTCAAATTCAGCCTCAGACATCCAGTTATATCATCCTAGGCAAGTCACTTTACCCTGTTTATCAAAGTTTCCTTATCTGTAAAGTGGCTAGAGAAGGAAAGGGCAAACCATTCCAGTAACTTTGCCAAGAAAAATCCAAATGGGGATGATGAAGAGTTGGACAGGTCTGAGAGACAACTGAACAAGTGCAAAGATGGCACCACCTGATTTCCATGACAATGGTACCTAATGAAAGCTTTTTAGTTAGGAAACAACACAGCAGGATTTGAATTCAGAGTCAGTGTCGATACCACTGTACCATGCTGATTCCTACATAAGGAGAACCAGGATGCTCAAAGCATACTGTGTAAGGGGCAGATGAAGGAACAGAAGAGAATACTCAGATGGTACGGTCCATGAGTGCTGTCTTCAAGTAACTGAAAGGCTGTTTTGTAGTTAAGTCCATTACACTTGTTCTGTTTTACTGCAGAAGGCAGCATCAGAAATAAGAGGCAAAAACTGCAGACAAATTTAGGCCTGACCTAGGGAAAAGTTCCCCGATAAGTAGAGCTATCTCAAGATGGAATGGCTTTCTTTCCCTGACTTTCCTACAAATCTTCAAAGAAAGGCTAGACTTGGACCACTTTAGCAATGATATAGAAAGCGGTCTTGATATATAGTCTTTCAAAAAGCATGGCTTGAGATCCTCCCCAACTCTAAGATTTGGTCATGCTTGAAGATACCATATTCAAAGCATTTGAGAAGCAACAAACTAGATAAATATAAGCTACAATGGCAAAAACATTTATTTACACATTCAGTCATTCTCTAGAAACTCAACACAAACCAGATACGCCAAAAAAAAACTTACCATTGGAGCAGTTGTTCACATACTGTCCCACAGCCAGTGGATTTTGAATCTCTGATGTCAGCCATGTACTGTCACTCATTTTAAAAGGACCAAGTTGGTCCCTCCCATTGCATGATCTAAAACCGGCAAAAATATTGTCTCAAAGATCAATCTCATCTAATTGGAAACAGAATTTTAAAACATCATTGATACTAGAGTTCTCACTAAAATGTATTTTTCCATCTTCCTACTACTCAAAACCCTCAAAAAAACAGATTCCACACCCCAATGCCATTCACCAAATATTACTTATCTATTTGATAAGACAGTTGCTATGTAAGAGCTCTTTAAGTGGATTTTTCAATGAAAGTACAAGGTATAGTGGAAAGAATATTCAATGTGGAGTCAGAAGATGTGTGTTAAAATCCTGGTTTTAGGGGCAGTTAGGTGGCGCGGTAGATAGAACACCAGCCCTGAAGTCAGGAGGACCTGAGTTCAAATCTGGTCTCAGACATTTAACAGTTCCTAGCTGTGTGACTCTGGGCAAGTCACTGAACCCCAATTACCTCAGCAAAAATAAACAAACAAAAAAAAAAAAAAAAAAAAAGGAAAATAAGATGGCAGCTGAGTTCACAGAAACTAAAGAAATCACCAAACTAGACAATATAAATAGATAAAGCCAAGGACAGAACCTTGAAGGATATCCAAGGTTATGGGCATGAAAGTCCAGCAAACATGACTGAGTGGTCAGACAGACGGGAAGAGAACCAGA
This sequence comes from Sarcophilus harrisii, assembly GCF_902635505.1. NCBI lineage: Eukaryota > Metazoa > Chordata > Mammalia > Dasyuromorphia > Dasyuridae > Sarcophilus > Sarcophilus harrisii. The sequence goes on along the minus strand of NC_045426.1, from coordinate 146,060,309 downwards.
GGAGGTCCAGTATCCTAGAGAACGGAAACTATTCATGAGGGGTATAAAAGTATACCTCTCAGAAGTATAAAAGACAGAAGAGAGGTCATGAAAAGTAAGGACTAAGAAAGTTAGGTGTCTTAGGTGGACAAAGGGCCAGACCTGGAATCAGAAACTCTCATTTTCCTGAGTTCAAATCTCGCCTCAGATATTTTCTAGCTGTATGACCCAGGTTGTGTCACTTTCCCTGTTTGCTTCAGTTTCCTCATCAGTAAAATGAGCTGGAGAAGGAAATGGTAAACCACTGCAGTATCTCTGTCAAGAAAACCCCAAATGGGGTCACAAAGAGGCACAAACACCTGAAACAACTGCAATGTGAAATTATCAGTATTTCTGAAGAACAGCTTCACTTAAGTGATGACATTGAAACTATTTTGCAAAAGAGTTAAGAGAGTGAAAAGATAAAGTAGAAGCACCAAAAGGTAGATATCTTTTTAAAAGAGTTTGTTAAACACCAAAGAGAGGAGGTACATTGGGCATTATTAGCTAATGGAGATGGTCTCAATCAAGGATTTTTTAGGACAAGTGAGACATGGATATGTTTGTAGACAGCAGGGAAGCAGCCAGTAGACAAGAAGTGGCTAAAGATTAATGAGAGATTGAGGAAGCAACCTGCTGGAGTAAGAATGGAATCAAGAGTTTATCTTGGCAAGGAGAAAGACCCTCTCTTTGTGTAAGACAAGTGAAAGAGGAGATAGTGAAAGATTTCTGAGTGCCATGAAATGAAGAGGGAATAAAAGGGAACCCTAATCAAACAGTCTCGAGTTTTTCAGAAAAGGATGAGATGAAGTCCTCAGATGAAAGGGTGTAGGGAGGGATACCTTGGACGCTTAAGAAGAAATGATAGTTTGGAATTGCTGCTGTGGGAAAGTGAATTGATTAGGGAGGTTTAAAAGGATGACCTTGCTGCAATGAAAGACTAATTACGATTATAAAACATAAATGTAGTGGGCTCAAGCATCACAGTTTGGTCATTTTCTCTGGCTTGATAAATAGAAGTGAAAGTAGTGAATGTAGAAGTAATCTAAGGGTGAGGGTTTGCCAAAGTAAGATGGACAAGAGGATGGAAAGAAAGTATGGCTGGGAGTGATGGCCTGAGAAATATGACATGGAGGATAAGCAATGAGATCTACATAATGACAGTTAGGGGTTCAGAATCATAGGGATGGGAAGAGTATAAGTTAAGGCTTGGAAATGTGTTAGCTATAGAGGAATGAATCCAGTGACAGAAGAAAAAATCTTATGATACAAATATTAATGTCCATATGTATCTGTGACATGTGCCTGCAGACAGAAATGCCCAGATTTCTGCCATGAAATCTAAAAATGGGCATTTTCTTGCTTCCAATACCAACTTACCGGTATACAACTTTTGATATTCCTTTATCATTTCCATCAATAAGCATCCCATCTAGGCATCTAAAAATGAAGGGATTTCCAATGGATTGGAAAAAAATTGGCTCATGCTTCTGATACACTGTACCTATTAATACAAGAAGATATGAATATGGACATATTATATCCACAAAAACCTGCTTATCTTTGTTTTAAGGAAAAACTCAAGGTTACTTTTTTTTTCTAATATGTTTTTTATCCTTTTGTAAGATATTTAAAGGAATTAAGAATGCCTAAGATATTTTAGATGCCTAATTATGTTAACCTCTCTATCTCTTTAAAAAAAAAAAACCAACAACAAATTGTTAAGAACATTAAACTTTCTCTTCTCTGACTTCTGAACAAATCTTTGTGAAATGTTAAAATGTCTCATCACACAGCAATGAAACCTATAAATCCAACAATACAAAACAATTATCTTAGCTATTGACAATTCGACTTCGAATTTGGAGGTCATTTTTACACATCTAATTTTTAAGAGTGTTTAGTTTCTATAATGACTCCTCTGAAAAATGAGTTTAATTCATCTGAAGGAAGAAAGGACACAGCTGTTTTTGTTCAGTCTTATCTGATTCTTAGTGACCCCATTTGAGATTTTTCTTGGCAAAGACTCCGGAGTGATTTGCCATTTCCTTCTCCAGCTCATTTTATAGATGAGGGACTGTGGCAAACAGGTTAGGGGACTTGCCCAATATCACACAGCTAATAAGTGTCTGAGGCCAGATTTGAACTCAGGATGATGAATCTTGTTGACATTTGTGTGCACTATGGTGTCACTTAGCTGCCCTGCTGCAGTTTGGGAGTCCTCATCTCCATTTCATGAGATACCCAGTGCTCTATTTTCTGTACTATCTAGGAGTCTTCCAATAAGCAATATGGGATAGCAAAAGAAAAAAAAAAAAACTTTGCTTTTAGAGACAGCAGTAGATATAAGTTCAAATTGTGTCCCTGCTTTGCTAACTCTATAACTACAGGCCAGTCACTTAATTCTCTAAACCCTGGCTTTTTTCATTTTTAAAATACAAAGAATATCTGTAGCATAGACTTCAAGGCTTTTGTGAAAATCAAATGAAATGTTTATAGGAATCTGTAAACTTTAAAAGCAATAGATTAGGTATTTTATTAAATGAGGATAGAAACAAAATCACAAAAATAAATTTTTTGAATGTTACATCTCTGGGGATGTTTATCTTTTAAGAAATCATTCACATTTTTTTAAGTAATCAAAAATGCTGAAAATACCATAGGTACTTTTCTTTACTATAGTGTATTCTGTAGTCACTGAACAATATGGAAATTTTCTCCAAGTGATTCAGAGTCACTTTTAAGAGTTATAAGAGACTAGTTTGGGGACAGTGAGGAATTAAGCTACTTGAGTGCCCTGGGTCACATGTGTCTGAAGCAGGATTCTGATCCAGGGCTCCCTGCTGTAGGTCCTCTGCTATCAAACTGTGTACACCCTTTGATCCAGCAGTGTTCTACTGGGCTTAAAAAAGATCATAAAAGAGGAAAAATTACCTTCATGTGTAAAAATGTTTGTAGCAGCCCTTTTTGTAGTGGCAAGAAACTGGAAATTGAGTGGATGCCCATCACTTGGGGAATGGCTGAGTAAGTTATAATACATGAATGTAATGGGATATTATTGTTCTATAAGAAATGAGGAGCGGACTGATTTCAGAAAAGCCTGAAAAGACTTACATAAACTGATGTTAAGAGCATCAGGACCTAGAGGACAATGTACACAGTAACAATGATCACCTGTGATGGACTTGGGTTTTGTCAATAATGTGATGATTCAAAGCAATTCCAATAGAGTTAGGATGGAAAATGCCAATCCCATCTAGAGATGTACTATGGAGACTGAATGTGGATCAAAGCATAGTCTTTTCACTTTTTGTTTGTATATATTTTTTTCCTTTTGGTTTGATTTTTCTTGCCCAACATGACAAATATGGAAACATGTTTAAAAGAACTGCATATATTTAATCTATATCAAATTACTTGATATCTTGGGGAAGGGGGAGGGAAGGGAGGGAAGGAGGGAGAAGAATTTGTAACAAAGACTTACAAAAATGTTGAAAACTATTTTTACATGTATTTGGAAAATAAACTACTATTGAAAATTTTAAAAAAAAGTTGCCCTCTATCCTCTATGTCCACTGCCTTTCACTGGAATTGCTAACTTTTTAGAATGAAATGCTTCTTTTTCCAATTGCAAAAAGAATGTGAAAATTTTATTAAGTGACCCATGAGATGTTAATCCTATTTTCTATAATGTTATCTATACTTGTGGGTTTCTAAGCTTATGTATCTTTTTCTCTTATGTCTGCTAAGTACTCATTCACACAAATGTACCAGTGCAGAAATTAGAATATTCTCCTGAGGCAGAATAAAAACATAATTATTACAGTAAACACACCAAAATATTGTCTGTGAATAACTTCACTTATGCATCAAACATCATCAAACTTGAGTTGTATGTGAATATGTAAAAGATGTTCATCTTGTTAATCTAGGGAACTCCCAGTGTTAGAACTCCCTCCATCATAAAGGTCACAATCCTTTTGTAACTTAGTATATACGCCCCAAGGACCTATCTGAGGTGTCCAAAAGCATTCATCTAGTGGGTAACATTGGCAGGATTTGAATCTAGGCCTTCAGAACTGCAAGTCCAGCATTCTATCCACTATCCAGAGGTGTCATAGTCTAAGTCAGCAGCCTAGTGCAGATGAACCAGATGAAAACATACCTGGCAAATGTTAATGAAATAAATAAAAGTCCTACAATACAACATAGATAATGCTAGTTTGTGGTTTTCTAAGTCACTTTGGGGGCCAGCCAAAGGGCACAATGGATAGAGTGCTGATCTTGGATCAGGAAGATTCATCTTCCTAAATTCAAATCTGACCTAACATACTTACAAGCTATGTGATCTGGGCAAGTCTCTTAACTCAGATTGACTCAGTTTCTATATCTATAAAATGAGCTGGAGAAGGAAATGGTAAATTACTATCAGGAAAACCCCAAATGGGGTCATAGAGTGAGACATGACTGAACCACAAAAAAAGTCAATATGTAACTTGCAGAGATTATTTCTATTTGAATTTGATACTATAACATGCCATTCCCCCATACACAATAAATTTCCAAACCCAGATGATAATCTATAGAAAATAGATGGCAAGAAAACGCTCTCAGGACAGGCGTTAGTCACTTTTACTGAATCTGTTTTCATTTCATTCATTAGTAAACTTTCTTAAGCATCTACTATGTATCACAAATGTATTGGCAAAAAATTGAACATGTCAGTACCAGGATACATAGATACAACTGCTCCTTTTGGCACAAATCCTTTGGTAACGAAGACACCTTTTCCTGCAGAAATCAATGAACTAGTTTCTCGGGAAATACTGAAGCCCAACGTATTAAAAAGAACTTCTCCTGGCTTGTAGATATTTTGTTGCTGAATGTTGCATCTGGGCAGTTCAGTCCTTTGATGGTGAGTAATCAATAAATCCCGATATTTTGATTTAATGGTTTCTGGAAGCAAGACAAGGATGTCTGTTTGTCTATTGAAGTCACTTACGAACAGAGCCTGAAAGACTTTCAGTAATGTTGCTAGGACATCTTCATCTGGGATAATTTTGTCTCTGCAGTTCTCTGGAACATATCTCAAGGTCCTGAAAATGGGAAAAAATGACTGTTCACTATTCTCTGCCAGGAACCAAATAGAAATATTACTTTCATCTGATAAAAAAAAAAAAAAACGACTTTCTTAATAGGTTTAAGGTTATTGTTCCCAATTGGGAAGTGGGATAACAAAGCTCAAGTATTTGAATTCTAAAAGTATTTAGAATAGCCTGAAGTTATTCTAATTCTGCAGCTAGATTAAACAGTACCCTTGGTCTAAAAATGAGACTTCTTTTTTTTCACCTGGAACCCTCATATTCCAATAGATCTGTCTATAAACATGCTGTAATGTCAGCACAGGGCAGATACCCCATTTATGAATAAAATCATAGGATCACAGAACCAGAGCTGGAAAGAAACTCAGAGACCTATGATATCTCCTCATAGCATGGAGATGATCCTCAATGCATTGAACCTGAAACTGGAAGAAAGTCTAGATATTTCAATTTAGGAAGGTAAGTCTTCCTGACTCCAGGACTCTATCCATTGGGCCACCAAACTGTCCAATTTGATTTTATTTTCCACCTAATTTGATTTCATTTTCAACTAGCTTATTTCTTCCATTTGACTAGGATTGACTATACAGATAAGGAAACTAGGTTCAAAAAAAGTTAAATGATTTGCTCAATCTTGCACAGACAGTAGACTTGTTTCCTTTCCAATACCCTTTACCTCCTCTTTTGGAATGACATAAAATCAGAGAGCAAGTTTTAAAAAGTCCTCACAGATCTAGAAAAGCTTTGGGTATAAGTTTGGCAATGGACTGTACAGTATATGTCTTTGTTTGGGATAACTGTCTTCTGAAGACCAGCTTTACTGAGTATGGAGATGTTCGACCAGAAGGTTGGTTCCAAAGTTATGAATTTCTACACCATAAACTGTGAAGTCTTGAAGCTTTCACATTTTGTGTTGTAGGAATGAATGCCAATGAAATCAGACTTTTCAAAGCACTGAATATGCCAGCCAAATGATTTCACTCTATTCTTTCCCAGCTCTGTCTGCTTGACTTTTAAGAGGTTAAATTAGCTTTTGGATTTTTGTCTTTCCTTTCTAAAAGACAAGTAAATAAGTCCTGCCCAAGATCTCAACTGTATAAATTCACTAAATTTATTATTTGATTTCTGGAGGCAAAGCAAAATCCACTGGGTTTGTAAAAGTTAAAAACTGCTTGCAGTTATTATTATTCAGTCATTTCAGTCATGTCTGACTTGAGGTTTTCTTGGCAAAGATAATGAAGTGGTTTGCCATTTTTTTCTCCAGCTTACTTGACAGTTGAAATAACTGAGGTAAACAGGGTTAAGTGACTTGCCTAGGGTCAGTCACACAGTTAATGTTTCAGTTCAGATTTAAACTCAGGAAGATGAATCTTCATGATTTACCACATAGTTGGCCTGAAGGTTACAATATTATAAATACCTTGAGGCAGGGGACCTATATTGATATCTTTTTCTATAATATAATTCCTATATCTATTTTGTATATTGTTGGTGTTTAGTCATTTCAGTTATATCTGACTCTTCATGACACCCTTTGAGGTTTTCTTGGCAAAAATACTAGAGTAGTTTGCCATTTCCTTCTTTAGCTCATTGTACAGATGAGGAAACTGAGGCAAAGTTAAGTCACTTGCCCAGGGTTCCTTGCCAGATTTGAACTGAGGACTTTTTCTTTTTGACTCCAGGCTTGCCTCTCTATCTACTGTGCCATTGATCTGCCTAAATTAATTATTTTTAATCAGCTTTTTACTTCTATTTGATTAGCAAATTAGTCAATGAAATCTACCACAGCACTAATCCCAATCCATTTTTACTATTAAGAAATGTTTTTACTTCTCCAAATAGCTTGGCTAGTTTGCTTTTATTAATTTGTCTCTAGTATAAGAATTATGTAATTCCAATGCTGATTTGGTGGATCTGTAAAGTTCATTAATCTCTCCAGACCTTAGCTTTGTCAGATATAAAATGGGAAGAGAGGGTTGCAGTAAATAAACTTTAAAATCCTTCCCAGATCTGGGTCTTCTGATGGTATTTGAGCTCATGAGCATATCCTACTTCTTTTTGTATTGTCTCTCCCAGTTAGACTATAAGCTCTCATAGGACAGGTAGTTTTCTTTTTATTAATTGTATCTATTGATGAACATAGATAGGGGTTACTGGATTGGGTTTTTATTATTTAGGCTAGCTACTATTTTACTACTTGTGGAAAAGAGCAGTTTCTTTTGGGGAAGAAATTCCAAAATTATAATTCTGACTTTGATGGCAGGGGCAGCAGTCTAAGAGACCTGAGACTCGGTTTCCTTTTTACCGAAATGCCATTCTCCTTGCCTTACCCTGAAATTCTTTTGAAGATGGGGAAATGTGTCAGTGGGGATGGAGAATGATAAAAAGATAACTAACTAGGGTATCCCAACCAAAGGGAACAGCAATAAATATAACATTCTCCTATCCCTTCTTCCCCCAAGACTCGGGAGAGACCAGGTCTGACTCTTAAAATCCTATTATTTACTATGTGATGGACAAATTACTTAAGTTCTCAGCTTCTCCTAATAATTGTACAACCAGCCTGCCTCAAATGAGATAAAAGTACTTCATAAATCTTTAGCAGGCATTAGTGAATTATTATCATTGGAACTGGGGGAAAGAACTCTACTTTCCCCTTACCTGCAAAACAAGGAAAGTAATTTTCTAACTTGTTTTGAGGAAATGCTTTGCAAATTGAGATACAAACTTAGCTGTTTCATGCTATTATTATCTTCTCAAACCAAGGCAGAAAGGGATTAGAGTTCAGTCCTCTAATTGGAAGCTTGCTGCTGTCAAAACCTTCCATGTAACACATCAGACAAGAAAAACCCAGAATTAAATACGGGTTCTAATCCAGACACTTATTTGTCAAATTTCCTGGAAAGTCATTTAGTGTCTCTGGGCGTCGTTTCCTCATCTGCAAAATTAATGGTACTGAATTTAGAGGTCTTTCAGCTCCAAATCTTTTCTCAAAATACATTTTTATTTTTAAAAATGTTAAATGTTTTATTTTCAAAATCTTTAAAATAAAATTTAAAGTAAAACTTGTTTTTGAAATCTTTAAAAGTTTTATTTTCAAAATCTCTTAAAATACATTTATTTTTAAAAATTTTAAATGTTTTATTTTCAAAATCTTTAAAATAAAATTGAAAGTAAAACTTGTTTGTGAAATCTTTAAAATAGTTTTATTTTCAAAATCTCTCAATACATTTTTATTTTTACAAATTTTAAATGTTTTATTTTCAAAATCTTTAAAATAAAATTTAAAGTAAAACTTGTTTTTGAAATCTTTAAAATAATTTTATTTTCAAAATCTCTTAAAATACATTTTTATTTTTAAAAATTTTAAATGTTTTATTTTCAAAATCTTTAAAATAAAATTTAAAGTAAAACTTGTTTTTGAAAGTTTTATTTTCAAAATCTCTTAAAATACATTTTTATTTTTAAAAATTTTAAATGTTTTATTTTCAAAATCCTTAAAATAAAATTTAAAGTAAAACTTGTTTTTGAAACCTTTAAAATAATTTTATTTTCAAAATCTCTTAAAATACATTTTTATTTTTAAAAATTTTAAATGTTTTATTTTCAAAATCCTTTTAAAAAATGTAAAGTAAAACTTGTTTTTGAAATCTTTAAAATAGTTTTATTTTCAAAATCTCTTAAAATACATTTTTATTTTTAAAAATTTTAAATGTTTTATTTTCAAAATCTTTAAAATAAAATTTAAAGTAAAACTTGTTTGTGAAATCTTTAAAATAGTTTTATTTTCAAAATCTCTCAAAATACATTTTTCTTCTAACATTTTTCTTTATTGTTATGTTTCTACAACCCTTACATTTTCCAGAGTCTCTTTTCCCTCCATTTCTCCCAGAAAGTCACTGTTTATACTAAAAACAAAAGACAGACAAAAAACCTCAAACAGTTGTAAATGTACGAGGCTCAGAGCAGGAAAGAACGCGCAGCCAGGAAGTCCCGGCCTGTGGCAGCGCCCCGGGAGGCCCCGCCCCCTGCTTCCCGCCCCGCCCCCTGCTCCCCTCCCCCCAAGGCCCGGCGATCACGCTCCTCAGGCGGGCGTCTCTAGCACGCGCCGGCGCCCGGCAGGGCCAGCGCGGGGCAGGAGCAGGACGCCGCCGAGGTAGGAGGCCCTGCCGGGAGGAGCACTCTCCTCACCTCCGGTTCTGGCTCAGGTTGAGTGCAATCCAGGGCACGAAGCGGTACTTGTAGCTGTGCCACCGCCGCCGCAGGGCCCGGAGCAGCGTCCGGAACAACATGGAGCTCCGGCGGAGGCCCCGCCTCCTCCTTCAATTTCTAGAACCTCCTGCCCCTCCCCCTCGAACCGGGCCTAGCTCCGCCTCCTTTTTTGTCCCTCTCCCCCTCGAACTGTCCCTAGCTCCGCCTCCTTTTTCTCTCCCTCCTCGTCCCCCTCCCCCTAGAACTGTCCCTGGCTCCCCCTCCCCCTCTACTTCCTCCTCCTCCTCCCCTTCCCGCTGCCCTCCTCCCTTCTCCCCGCCCCCGCCCCCAATTCCCCAACACCGCGTCCCGCAGTCTCTCCTCTCCCTTCCCATCGGCCTTCGTTCCCTAAGCCAAACCCCTTCCGCCGCCCTGCTTAATATCCCCTCCCGGTCCCAGAGAGGAGCCCCGCTGGCTATGGTTACCCGCCGCGCCACCTCTCGCGGCCTCCTTCCTCTGCCCCGCCGCGCGAGTCCCACGCACCGGCCAGTCCCCCTCCCCTCCCAACCCCCCGCGTGGTTCGTGCCGCCCGGGGGAGAAAACGAGCCCTTTCCTTTTCCGGCCGCTTCTCAGCGCTTTGCGTCACGTTGTGGGGCTACTTATTTAGTGTGAACTCGCCTTTCTATCTCGGAGTTAGCAGTAGAGCCTCGGGGCTTTGCTTCGTATAGAAACGTCTGTCGAACTGAGTTCCCTGCCTTCCCTTGCCTCTTCTAGTCACCTTTTGTTTATTCAGTATTTATTCAGCACCCACTATTCATGGCATTTCGAGGTAGAGCTGGAAGCGATTTTAGGAGTCCTCCCATCCGATCGCTCTCCCCTCCCCCACCGGTTTTATAGGCTTAAAGAAAGGAAATTATCCACCTCCAAGCCCTCCCGGAGTTAAGTGGGAGAGGGAGGACTGGAACTCGGATCTTCTAAAATCCCAATCCCATGTTCGTCATCACATGCAAAGGAAAACTCAAATTCAACGATGACACTTAGTCCTTCAAGCCCTTCCACCTACCGCCTTTCTACATAATAGAATGTTAGAATAGAAAGGGACCTTAGAGACTGTTTAGTTCCGTGCTTTCCTTTTGCAGGTAAAGAAACTGAAGCCCGGAAAAGTAAGGGACTTGCTGTAACAGCTACTTTTTTTTTTTTTTTTTTTTTTTTTTTGGCGAAGTCCATTATCCTTTCTAGACTCAGATTCTTCCTGAGGAGATTGGACAGAATGATCCCTACAATCCTTCCCAACTCTAAAATTCTAGCTTAAGACTACTGTTATTTAACAACAAGGTCCGACTTTATTGCAAGATTTCTTGTTTGCGCAATGCAAATAGGATTGAGAGAAAAATGTGCACATTTCTGAATTAAAGATAACGTGTCTTTTAGAAAAACACTCCTCGGATTGAGTGAAATAATTGTAAAGGTAAGAATTTTGTGATTAAAACCTGAGACTACAGAAAAACACTCCTCGGATTGAGTGAAATAATTGTAAAGGTAAGAATTTTGTGATTAAAACCTGAGACTACAGAAAAACACTCCTCGGATTGAGTGAAATAATTGTAAAGGTAAGAATTTTGTGATTAAAACCTGAGACTACAGAAAAACACTCCTCGGATTGAGTGAAATAATCGTAAAGGTAAGAATTTTGTGATTAAAACCTGAGACTACAGAAAAACACTCCTCGGATTGAGTGAAATAATTGTAAAGGTAAGAATTTTGTGATTAAAACCTGAGACTACAGAAAAACACTCGATTGAATACGAGTAATTTGGATAACGATAGAAAACTGATGATGAAATATCGTAAAGGTAAGAATTTTGTGATTAAAACCTGAGACTACAGAAAAACACTCCTCGGATTGAGTGAAATAATTGTAAAGGTAAGAATTTTGTGATTAAAACCTGAGACTACAGAAAAACACTCCTCGGATTGAGTGAAATAATTGTAAAGGTAAGAATTTTGTGATTAAAACCTGAGACTACAGAAAAACACTCCTCGGATTGAGTGAAATAATTGTAAAGGTAAGAATTTTGTGATTAAAACCTGAGACTATCTAGCAAGAAACTGGAAATTGAATGGATGCCCGTCAATTGGAGAATGGCTGAATAACTTGTGGTATATGAATGTAATGGAATATTATTGTTCGATAAGAAACGACCAGCAGGATGATTTCGGAGAGGCCTGGAGAGACTTAGAAGAACTAATGCAAAATGAAATGAGCAGGACCAGGAGATACACAGCAACAAGAAGACTATATGATGATCAATTCTGAAGGATGGGTGTTCTGCAACAACGAAATAATTTAAACCAGTTCCAGTTGTTCAGTGATGAAGAAAGTCATCTACACCCAGAGAGAGGACTGTGAGAACTGAGTGTGGACCACAACATAGCATTTTCACTCTGCTGTTTGTTTGCATTTTGTTCTCAGGTTTTTTTTTTTTTTTTCCTTCTTGATCTGATTTTTCTTATGCAGCAAGACGAATGTATAACTATGTATACATATATTGGATTCAACATATATTGTAACACATTTAACATGTATTGGACTACCTGCCATCTAGGGGAGGGTATGGAGGGAAGGAGGAGATAATTTGGAACAGAAGGCTTTTACAAGAGTCTCTGTTGAAAAATTATCTATGTATATGTTTTATAAATAAATAGTTTTAATAAAAAAATTGATCCAAAACAAAACTAAACAAAAAAAAAATCTGAGACTATCTCAGCTGATCTTAATTTCCTTAATTTGTTATCCTTTTCTTCAATCGTCTCTCCCTAGACCTGAATCTCCCCCACCCCCATAAAAAAGTTGTAAGAACTTCATTTCCTATATTGACAGACTTGAAGCCCTTCATTTTAACCATAAATAAGTTCAATAATTAAGTACCTATTCTATTCGAGGAATTGTCCTAGGTACTGTGAGTTACCATTACAAAAATGAAAATTAAGTCCCCAATTGCAAGAAACTTACATTCCACCAAGAAGTTATGGCATGAACAGGCATATATAAATGGAAAGTGATGGAGTGAGCACTAACTTAATTGGTGGATGAAGGAATAGTGAGGAAGGAGTTTGATGGGAAGATGGTAACTGAGCTGAGTCTTTAAAGATAAGAATTCTGAAAAACTGAGTTGAGAAGGGAGTGGGCTCCAATTATAAGGGTCATGACTTGATCAAGTCCTGCAATTAAACTGATATTCCTAAGGTACAAATCCCACCTAAAGAACTTTCAGCAGCACTCTACTGTCTATCTCCACTTCCCACCTGGAGGCTTCATTGTTTTTAGAAATTCATCTTCCTGCAAGAGCGAATGGCTTCTGAAACTCATGTGTTCAGTACCTCCTGTCCCTCGGGCTCCTCTGAAAGGAAATGGAAGAAAGTGAGAATAGGAGAACTCCTTCAAGATCCTCAGTTTGAGGAGACCCAGGACAGACATCTCATTTCCCATCCAGTTGCAGGACTTCATCATGTCGTTATCCCTTTGAGCTAGTATTCTCTCTTCTACTCCTCTCTGGCTCCCCTTTTCAATTTCTTTTAAAGTATTTTGTGAGGCAGGGATTGTCTGTATCCCCAGAGCTTAGCTCAGTACTTGGCACTTAGTAGATTCTAAATAAATGTTTATTGACCGATGGCTGATTGCCTCTAGAATAAAATAAATAACAATATAAAATACTGTCTGACATTTAAAGCTTCCTCTACCTCCCTATTTCCAAGACTTCCTATTGTGTATTATGGAGGATTGCAGCTATCTCAGACGCCTTCATATTGGTGTTATTCTTAACTCCTCACTCTCACCCCGCATATTCACTCTTTTGTTATATATGGTCATTTTTAGCTTCACCTCATCTCTTGTATTATACACAGCTCCATAGCTACTAGCTACTTCTCATTTCCTCTACTGGATAGGTGCCATACTTTTTTTTGGCTGGTGAAAACTATGGACCTCTTTCAGAATTTTGTTTTTAAGGCTTCCAAAACCAATTATAATGAAACACAGTTAGCAAAATTGAAAAAAAATTATAGACCATAGGTTAATAACTTCCATTCTAAATAATTTCTTAATACTTTAGTTCATTCCCCACAGTGATTCTCCTAGAGCAAAGGCTTGTCCACATTTTCACCCTATACAACAAACCATTATATACAATTAACCACAGCTTCCAATATAAAAATATTAACTATAGCATTAAGTATAAAACAGTCTTTGGGGAGAAAAGAATAAGCATTTGTTAACCTCCTACTAAATACCAGGCACAAGCACTATAAAAATATTAATACTTTAATTCATTCCCCACAGTGATTCTCTTAGAACAAAGGCTTGTCCACATTTTCACCCTATTCAATAAACTTATTATCTACAATTAACCATGGCTTCAAATATAAAAGTATTAACTACAGCATCAAACATAAAACAGTTGAGGAAACTGAGGCAGAAAATAAAGTGACTTGTTCAGGGTTACACAGCTAGTGAGTATCTGATGCCAGATTTCAATTCAAATCTTCCTGACACAAGATAGAATGCATAGAGTAAATGTTTGGCATCTAAAGTCCATTGAAGCTGGTAACAGAATTAGGAGAGTAAGTGAGGATTTAACCTAGATGAACAACCTGCTTTATAGAGCCTGGAACCAATTACAGAGTTTTCATATGCCCCAAAGCTTCCACTGCAGAGAAACCTACTTTTCTGAAAGCAGGCTTCCCAACTTCTTCCCCAAGAAGGATTGCATCAGTACTTGCTATGGAGAAAGAAATAGGGATGAGGACGCAGAGGTTTGGGCTTGTGAGATAGAGTCCTCCCAACGTTTAGGACAAATGCCCTTCAGCATTCCTACAAAAGTAAGAGGTGAAGTTTCCTTTGGAGGGGAGACTGGAAACGGGGAGTTTGAAAAATAAGATCTAGAACAATTGCTAGGAAGAGTGTTAGAGATTAATTACATTAATTAATTTAATTGCCTTACCAAGATTTCAGTAGAATTTTTGGTGTTGCTATGGAGTGGCCTTTCACTCTTGTCTGACTCTTCATGACCCCATTGGGGTTTTCTTGGCAGAAATCCTGGAGTGGTTTCTTTCTCCAGATCATTTGATAGATGAGAAAACTGAGGCAAATTTAAGTTTGACTTACCTAGGATCACACAGCTAGTAAGTGTCTGATTTTGAACTCAAGATGAGTCTTCCTGACTCTAGACCTGGCATTTTATCCACTTGCACTACCTTTCTGTCTTCAGTGGACTTTAAGTAACATAAATGCATATCTAATTTAGTCAGAACTATTTTGTGATGTCTTCCAAAGTTCTTTGTAGCATAAGAGTAAGGGAAGAAAAAGCAGAAGATAGGGATGAATTAAAGGTTGGGGACTGATAGAGTGAGAACAACAGGACAAAACGGCAAAGAGTCACTGGTGTAGGATAATCCCTTGCTGAAATGACTAATTATTGAGCCAAAACTGAAATCAAGCTAGAACAGGAGACAAACAAGGTGGGAGAAATTTATTTCCGTCTCATCTTGCTGAGGATAAAGATCACAGAATCAGATTTGGAAGTACAAGTGATTTCAAGTCCAAAGAAATTAAAGTAACATGTTCTGGAGAAGCAAGACAGTAGCAAAGATGAGACTGTGATCTGCAGTGGAATCAAGTCCATATGAGTAGTCCATATGGGTCATTAAAAAACTTCCTAGGCTAAATTTTGCCCCATTAATTTGTGATGACTAGCAACCTGAAATCGCTTGTTTATAAAAGCAGAGATATACTAATATCCAGACTTTCAAAGCTGTATTTTGTGATAGCTGTGTGGGTGTCTACTGACAAGATTTTTTAGGGAAGAGGGAGCTTATTTGCACAAACTCCCTGCCAACCTGAAATAAAAACTGGCAAAACAACAGAAATCAGGGTCTTTTAACTGATGCTAGGAAATTACAATCCGGAGCTACCGCATAGCAGAGGGATGAAGGAATGCCCAATAAAGGTAGAGAAGGGCAGCGTTATATACATTTCAACAAGGAGAGAGTCTCATGGAAAGCTCAACCCCAAGAAGCTGTCA
The DNA here is from genome assembly GCF_902635505.1 of Sarcophilus harrisii. NCBI lineage: Eukaryota > Metazoa > Chordata > Mammalia > Dasyuromorphia > Dasyuridae > Sarcophilus > Sarcophilus harrisii. The sequence continues at coordinate 146,044,918 of NC_045426.1, read as the reverse complement.
TGTAAGTTATTTTGCATAACAACCAAAAGTTCCATAGCAAAGGTTACAAGAGACAGGTAGAAAGAGGTAGTATCTAGTTAGAACAGTAAGGTTGGGCTCCAAGTCCAGCAAGGAAGACACTGGTTTGGATCTACTCCAATCATGGGATCAGTTGAGATCAAAATCAGGTAGCCCATTTTTATGTCTGCATTCAACAGCCCTCGCTCGGGAAGCCAGAAGAGGGAGGAGGCAATTGGAAAGTGTAGGACGTGATTCTTAATTCTCCCTAAATCAATCCCCAAATCCCACAATTTAAGGGTTCTTTAAATAGATGTGGCAACTGGACGTTGATAATGTCATAGATGAGATTAACATTCAGCTCCATAAATATTTATCACATGCTTATTTTTTCCAGATTCTGCTATTTAAGATCCAGGTGATCTAGGCTAGTGAATCATTTGTTGAGCGATAGAATTGGACTTCTATGGTCCCTTTCTGTCCTTTCTAATCTATGATCCTATGATCTAAGTAATTTATCATTTAATAGGGGGAAAAAAACAAACTAGAAAAAATGAAAAAAAAAAAAAGATGGCTTTGGTATTGGTTTGAAATCCTAGTTCTACTTTGCTATAAATATAAGACTTTGTCTATGTTATTTTATTTCGTTGGTTTTAAGTTTCCTTGTCTTTAAAAATAAGGAAATTATTGGTGTACCCTGAAGGTCATAAAGCTGTTCATATCCTTTGATCCAGCAGTGCCACTACCGGGTCTGTTTTCCAAAAAAATCTTAAAGGAAGGAAAGGGACCCACATGTGCAAAAATGTTTGTGGGAATCCTCTTTGTAGAGGCAAGAAACTGGAAACTGAGCGAATGCCTATCAGTTGAGGAATGGATGAATAAATTGTGGTATATGAATATTACGGAATATTATTATTCTATAAGAAACGATCAGGAGGATGATTTTGGAGAAGCCTGGAAAGACTTACATGAACTGGTGCTGAGTAAAGCAAGCAGAAAAAGGAAAACATTGCACACAGAATTAGAAAGATTTGTATGAGGATCAAATATGATAGACTTTGCTCTTCTAAACAATTCAGTGATTCAAGACAATTCCAATAAACTTTGGATGGAAAATAGCAACTGCATACGGAGAGACAACTATGGAGACTGAATTTGGATCGAAGCATATGGTTTTAACCTTTTTTTCCTTCTTTTTTTTCCTTTCTCATGATTTTCCCCTTTTGTTCTGATTTTTCTTTCCCAACATGACTCATGGAAATATGTAAAAAATGATTGTAACTGTATAACCTAAAAAATAAAATAAAATAAGGCAGTTGGTCTTAAAGATCTGTCACATTTCGTATAGCCCTGAGTTGTTTTGTGTTGTGTCCTGCTTTCTAAAGTCCCCAGTTGAGGTGACAAAACATACTATGCTTTCTAGAGCCCCCATACTGGCGTCGTTAAAATATAACATCTTAGTGGAGGAGTGATGAGGCGCGACTCCCGAGGATGGTTAAAATGTGGAGTCCCGCGTGGTGTACCCTCCGCAGCTACGGGCGCCAACTCTCTACTTGTTTTTCTCCGGATCCTTCCTTGTCTAGCTGCCCTAGTTTAAATCTTTCCTCTTTTTAAAACTTGTGGGATTCCTTAATCCATTGTATTCAGTTAGTTGTTCTCCCACTAACTTTCACATCTCTGGCTCCAAACTCTCCTTCTTACAAAGCCGCGGAGACGTGCGCGCTCCAGAGCATCGAGAACCCGGTGATCCGCTTCCGAGTTACCAACAAACCTTGCTTCTCTGTTAACCTAACTAATCAAGCTTCATACTTTCCTTGGGAAGGTGGTTCTTTTCTTAGTATTTGCCCCATTTTGGTAGATTAGCCCTTACCGAGCCTTCCCACTTGCCTATTTTTATTTCGCTATTCCCGACTTCTCCGCGAACCCCGCGGCGGCGGTGGATCGCGCTAATCGAGCTGTGTGTAGGACCTCACCTAGAGCCCCACGTTGGGTGACAAGGGTAGTGTCCTGCTTTCTAGAGCCCCCAAGTTGGGGTGACAAAACATACTGTGCTTTCTAGAGTCCCCACGCCGAGGTGGTTAAAATATACCGTCGTAGTGGAGGAGTGATGAGGCGAGACTCCTGGTCTAGAGCACGGGGGTTCTAGAAAGCATGGTATATTTTTCACCCCAACTTGGGGGCTCTAGAAAACACACAACACCCTGGTATGGGGGTTCTAGAAAGCACGGTACATTTTGTCACCCCAACTTCGGGGACTCTGAAAACACACAATACCCTGGTGTGGGGGTTCTAGAAAGCACGGTACATTTTTCACCCCAACTTGGGGGCTCTAGAAAACACACAACACCCTGGTGTGGGGGTTCTAGAAAGCATGGTACATTTTGTCACCCCAACTTCGGGGGCTCTAGAAAACACACAATACCCTGGTGTGGGGGTTCTAGAAAGCACGGTACATTTTTTACCCCAACTTGGGGGCTCTAGAAAACACAACACCCTGGTATGGGGGTTCTAGAAAGCACGGTACATTTTGTCACCCCAACTTTGGGGGCTCTAGAAAACACACAACACCCTGGTGTGGGGGTTCTAGAAAGCACGGTACATTTTTCACCCCAACTTGGGGGCTCTAGAAAACACACAACACCCTGGTGTGGGGGTTCTAGAAAGCACGGTATATTTTTCACCCCAACTTGGGGGCTCTAGAAAGTAGGACACTATAATTTTAATTGTCACCTCCAGACTCTCTGAATTCTAGTGTTTCCTCTGATACATTTACCAAAATGATTTCCTTAAATTCTAGTCTGATGATCACAAGTGAGAAAAAAACAAAACAAAACAAAAAACTCCCGTTTGTTTTTTCAAGCCCTTCACGAACTGATTCCAACTTATCTTTCCAAGCTTTTTATACATTTTTCCCCGTCCTGGACTTCTCTTTCCAGCCAAACCCGCCTTCTCTCTGTTTCTCACACATGATACGCCCTCTTCTGTCCTCATGCTTTTGAACTGGTTATTCTTCATGCCTGGAATGCGTCCTCCTACATCCAGTGGAATCCCTCTTGTCCTTCAAGAAATGTCATATATCACCTTCTTTAAAAATTCTCTTCCTATTTACACTCTCCCATTCCCTTAATAGCTGGTGCCCCACCCTGCTCCCCATATTTTTTTTTAATATAACTACCTTATATTTTTACTTACATATGTATTTTGTTTCCCCTGATAGAATGTAAACTCCTTAAGAAAAGGAAATCTTTCTTGTTGTTTTTTTTTAATCCCAGTATAGTACCTGATACATAGTAGATGCTTAGTCAATATTTGTTGATGAACTGATTTTATTTGGAGTTAGGAGATTTGGGTTTGACCAAATTCTATCACCCTTGTTATCTTAGATGTCATTGAGTCTCTCTTGGTCCCAGTTTCTCTCTCTGTAAAGGAAAAAAAAAGAAAAGAAAAAATTGGGGGTGGGAGTAGGGATTCGAATGTAGATAATCTTTAATTCTAATAATTCTAAATTTTTGATGTAGGAATTTTCCGAGATTTTATGTACTAATCTTTTATTGTGGAAATTATTTACTCTGCTGCCATCTCCTGGGCATTTCACTGAATTACATAACAGCCACTAAAAGAATGGCTTGAAATAGAGACTTATAGAAAGGCATTCAGCCAAAGCATCAGGCTGAGCAGGAGGTAGTGGACAAGATAATAGGTTGGGGAAATCAATACTCTTTGTCTTGAGGGGACCCCGTGGGACCTGTAATGTTGTTGTGGAGTGATATGTTGTGGTAAAGCTGCAACAGCCAAAAAGGAGCACTTTTCTCCTAGAAAATAGGAAAGAAGCAATCATTTGGGGAATGGGCTCAGAAACACTTGATTTTAGGTTGTTTACTTGTCCATTTTGTTTTGTTTTTAGTAAATGCTATCTACTGCGGGGGAAGGAGAGAGAAGAGAAGAAACAGGGTTGCAGGAATTTTTAAAAATTAAGAAGTTCCAACCATTTTAATTATTGCATTTCTTCAAGCCAATGTTGCTCTTTGTCAAATATCACTGCCAGGTGGCACTGTGTGAGAAAAGAGCTGAGAGAGAGAAGCTGCCTGGACTGCTCCCAAACAGAAAGCTCCCCGGATGGTAACTTCCTCTGTGGAACACCTGAAATAGCATATATTGCTTAATTTTATCCACTGGAGAATTCTTAGTTCTTTCTTGAAAATACAACTTATCAAAATGAGTAGAACCAAGAGAATAATTTATATCGTGACAACAAAACAGTAAAGACGAGCAACTTGAAAGAATTATAATTCTGTTCAATGTAATCACCAGCATCACATGATGCCAGAGGACTCATGATGAATCTTGCCCCCTAATAGAGGTAAAGGCCCCTGCAAAAATGCAATATATATATATGTATATATATATATATGTATATACACGTACACATTCATATGCATATATAAACATACATATACATACACATATATATATTCTTGCTAATTTAAAAAAGTAAAATATAATTTAAAAAATGTAGCACATATCCTGATTGAACTCTATGTCTATATCTCTCTGTGTAAATGCATACATGTTATTTCCCTTAATAATATAAACTTGAAAGGAAGCAATGTTTCTTTTTTGTTTTTGTAACCCCAACAAATAAATACCTGAAATATAAAAGTTTTTAATAATTCCTTGTGGATTGAATGATTGAAAATAAAATCAGAAGGCTAGAAGGCTAGAACTAGCATTGATTTAGAGAACATTTATAGGAAGCAGAATCTACTTCAAGAAACATTGAGTCCATCCTTAAATTATTATTATTTTTTTTTAGTTGCTTCAGAATTTTATTTATTATTATTTTTTAATAGCCTTTTATTTACAGGATATATACATGGGTAACTTTACAGCATTAACAATTGCCAAACCTCTTGTTCCAATTTTTCACCTCTTACCCCCCCCGCCCCCTCCCCTAGATGGCAGGATGACCAGTAGATGTTAAATATATTAAAATATAAATTAGATACACAATAAGTATACCTGACCAAAACGTTATTTTGCTGTAGAAAAAGAATCAGACTCTGAAATATTGTACAATTAGCTTGTGAAGGAAATCAAAAATGCAGGTGTGCATAAATATAGGGATTGGGAATTCTGTAATGGTTTTTAGTCATCTCCCAGAGTTCTTTTTCTGGGCATAGCTAGTTCAGTTCATTACTGCTCCATTAGAAATGATTTGGTTGATCTCGTTGCTGAGGGTGGCCTGATCCATCAGAACTCATCCTTAAATTATTAAGTCACTTGTCAGTTCTGTCCTTGTTGGAATGACAAGCTAGATGAGTGAAGCTATAAAACTTACACAAAAATTTTATATTCAGTCTTTGATCCAGCCAGATTGTATTTCTTTAAAACAAAACATCCATGAACTCTATCAAGGCGTCTCTTTTCTTCTTTAGTTTTTATTGATATCTTTTGCTTTTATATTATCTTCATGTCCAAATGTTTCCCTCCCTTATCCAGACCTTTTGACAAAGAATTAAAAAGAGAAAAAAAGTCAGGAGGACTTGAGTTCAGGTCTGGTCTCAGACATTTAACACTTCCTGCCTGTGTGACCCCAATTGCCTCAGCAAAAAAAAAGAAAAGAAAGAAAGAAAGAGAAAAAAATCAGTTCTTCAAAACTAGTACAAAAACTGAGTCTAACAGTATATGTAGTGTTACATAGCCTTAATCCTCCAGCTCTTAAATGAAGGGAGGAAAGTGAATCTTCTCACCTCTTATCCAGAACCCAGCTAAATCATTATAATTAGATTCAGCTGCTTTTTGATTGTCTTCCATTTACATTTTGGTATGTCTTGTGTATATTGCTGCCCTATTGCTTATTTTACTTTGCATCAGTTCATGTCTTCCTATATTTCTCTGAACCCATCGTATTCATTGTCTCATTAAGTTCCACAATTTGTTTAACCATTCTGCTCTGGATAGTTTCTACTGTGTCACACACACACACACACACACACACACACACACACTCAGAGAGAGACAGAGAGAGAGAGAGAGAGAGAGAGAGAGAGAGAGAGAGAGAGAGAGAGAGAGAGAGAGAGAGAGAGAGAGAGAGAGAGAGAGAGAGAGAGAGAGAGAAAGGGAGAGAGAGAGAGAGACAGAGAGAGAGAGACAGAGAGAGAGAGAGAGACAGAGACAGAGAGAGACAGAGACAGAGACAGAGAGACAGAAACAGGCAGAGAGACAGAAAGACAGAGACAGAGAAAGGCAAAGAGAGAAAGAGACAGAGAGACAGAGAGTGAGACATCGAGGGAGAGCTAGAGAGAGATGCATACTTGGCCTTGTGGGAAAATCTATGGATAGTTTTAGATTAGTGTAGGATAGTGTTTTCAAATGAATAAAAAAATGCATAGAATTATAACTAAAGCAATTATATTGAAATACAATTTAAAAGAATTAAGTTCACAGTCACTTTTCCCCAGAACAAACCAACAACTTATTTCCAGATATGCCGCTCAAAAAGACAAAATTCAAAAGGGATAGTGGAAGTCATGTGTTCCCCATCAATTCTTTGAAATAGATTAAGGAACGGAACAAACATACATACCTATTTGTAGGGAAGACAGGGACGGAGGCTGAGCCGTGTGTCCATCCCTTTGCCAAAGATATTTTCTCCTTTTGAGGCAATCTGGGGTAAGTGACTTCTCCCTAGAATGCTAGGACATTTGATTCTCTTGCCATGGTAAGCTAAGCCTAGTATTACTGGGCTACTCTGTGGTTCTATAAATGGATCCATAGAGTTCTGAAGTTTGTGATAGAAAATAATAGGGTTCTGCTCCTGCTACTTCTGCCATTGAGGTTGGGAGAAGGGGAAATGGAGGGCATGAAATTTAGAGCCAGCCCCTAGTCCCAGTCTGGAGGTCACTCAGTCAGTACCCATTTATTGAATGTCTGCTCTGTGCCAGACACTCTGCTAAATGCTGGTGATAGAGAAATGGAAAATCTGTCCCCCTGGAATATGGGGTTATTCTCCCAGATGGTGGTCTCTGTGACTCCTAAAAGGAATCATGGGAGATGGGTGCAGCTGCAGGCAGGTTAGACCAGCCCTGGCAAAGGTGGAGGCGCTGAGGGCATCCTGGAGAATTGGAGGGTGGGCGGGTCTCTGAACAGCTACTTATGTGCCAGGGCTAGTGGAGAATCAGGGCAAGAAGGGGCTCCCTCCACTTGGGGAACAAGACTCGCCCTCAGCCCTTGCAGGGAGCAGGAGGAGCCGGGAGAGAACCCTTCTCAGTGACTCACGGCTGGGACACTTCCTGATGCCGGGGAGAACCGGTTAGGGGTGAGAGCGATTCCTGTGGGGGTGTGGGAGGTGACCAACCAGAGGGAATAGTTAAAGCAGGTCCTTGACTTTATTCAGCACATATTCCTGGCCAAGAGGGTCAAGGGACACCGCGTAAAAGGGATGAAGAGTGCAATGTGGTCATGAAGGAATGAAGAAGGGGAGCCTCATGTGGGGCTTTTCCTACTAAATGTTGGCCATTCCTAGATGGGATGCGCCTGCTTGCTCACGCCACTGTGCTAAGTGCTGGTATGTGGTTTCAGGGGCAGCCAGGTGGTACAGGGGACGGAGCACCAGCCCTGAAGTCAGGGGGCTCTGAGTTCAAATCTGGTCTCAGACACTTAACACTTCCTGGCTGTGTGACCCTGGCAAGTCACTTAACCCCAACTGCCTCAGCAAAATAAATAAATAAATAAAAATAAAGTTGTGTTTTCTCAGGAAAGAAAGCTGCTGGGATTCTGGGGGTGGTTGATAAGGCTAGCCTACCATAAGGCTCGGGGTGATCCTGATAGCCTCCAGGCTGGGCTATGGCCACCGGCCAGGCGCATCAGGGTAAGCATTATAGATAAAAACATCACGAATAAGGATAGGGAGACTTCAGGGATTCCTGATGCTAAACAACTTAAACTCTCAGCTACCCAGACAGCTCAATGAAACTATACATCACAAAAAAGTGTCCGTGGAGGGGCCTAGTACTTGGAGTTCCCTATAACTATGAAGTCACAGGTCTCTACTGAACTGCCCCAAACCACGTCTGTGTGTCTCCTATTGGCAAATGCTCAGTGACATCTGTGTTGCTGCATACTGTGGATCCTGCAATTCAGGGAGCTTGGGGCCTTGGAGTGACTATCGCTGCGCATATCCTTTGCCTAAATAAACAGCCTGATGTGCTTTATAGTAGTGGGACAACATATTTCTTGGCTCACCTTTGATCCCCCATAGCATATTAAATATCTCCCCCATATCCTATTACACTAGTTACATTCAAGGGAAATTTAAAAATGCAAAGGGAATTCTATGAAAATAAGATGGACTTCTCAAATACAGTGTTGGTATTATTATTATTGGAAAAATCGATCACAAGATTGGTTTTTCTAATATTTCTCTATATATGAAGATTTTTAAAATGCTGATACTTTGTTTTTAAAAGGACCAAAAAAAAAAAAATCATGACAACATAGATATGTCATATTAGAGCACAGATTTAGACCAGGACTTTTTAAGGTCCATGAACTTTTGTCTTTTAAAAGAATATATTGATAACTGCATTCCAATGATAGATTTTCTTTGTAATCCTGTTATTTTTTTATTTTATTCATTAAAAAAATACATTCTGGAAAGGGATCTAAAGCATTTAACAGACTGTTCAAGGGGTTTATTATATACATAAAAAGGTTAAGGATGTTAAAGGTCATTTAGTCATTTTACAGATGGAGGAATGAGGCTCAGTGTGGTCATAGAATGATAGAATTGGAGCTGGAAAGATATTCAGTTCCTTGCTCAGTCATACAAGGGAGAAGCAGAGGGAGGTGGACAAATAGCCGCAGGCCGCTAGGTGGCCCCATAGTGCACACAGTGTCAAGAAGACTCGTCATCTTCCTGAGTTCATATCTGGCTCAGACACTTACTGCTTCTAAAAAATTATTCACATTTTCATGAGAATAAAGAGCCAATGTCAAATCCTTCAGTCCTGAGAAAATGATGATCAGAGAACTTGAAGGCTGTGAATAAGGGGCTTCTCTCCCAGGATTTTTTTATGAGGATAAAATTAGATGATATTTGTAAAGTGTTTTGCAAACCTTAAAGAATTTTATAAATGTTAGCTATTATAAATATTATTATTAGTGGGTGTTCCAAATGGAGGAACATGCTCAGAGCTCGAAGATTTGGGGTTTGGGTATCAACAAGAAGAATGGCCAAACACTCCAGTATCTGCCAAGAAAATCCCAAGTGGGGTCATGAAGACTTGGAAATGATTGAAATGACTCAATAACAAATTGGAAATGACTGAAATGACTCAATAACAAAACACTATGCCAAAGTAAAATGAGTAGAACAAGGAGAACAATTCACACAATCACAATACTGTAAAGATAACTTTGAAAGACTTAGTAGTTCTGATCAATTATGTTCTGATCTTAGTAGTTCTGATCAATCTGACCATTAATTCCAGAGGATTTATGCTACAAACAATTCCTGTAGACTGACATATATAATATACATATGTGGTATAATATATATACATATTCATATGTAAATTATTTATACAACTGTGTGTATATGAATGTACAGATATACATATATATGTATATAACATGGTCAATATAGGAATTCATTTTGCTCAACTATACATAATTTTAATGGATTTTATTTTTCTTTCTTTTTTATTGAGGTAGAGAGGGGAACATAAGAGAGAATGTGAGCCTAAAAGTGAAGTTGAAATTTTTCAAAATTGTATCAGGGCGTAGCCTTAGATTTAATGAAAACAAAAATAATAATAAACTAAGCTCAAATGATATTTGTCATCTTGCTTGATGAGGGGCAAAATCTAAATCAAATGCTATTTTCATTTTTTCTTGTGCAGTGCAATGAATGCTAGAATATTGAATAAGTACTTATAACATGCTAGGTACTAGAAATACAAATTTAAGCAAGGCAGTTTCTGACCACAAAGAACTTATGTTCTGATGTCATTTATTTATTTCTTCTCCTTCCCCTCCTTCCAGCAGTGCTCTAAAGATGGAATGCAAATAGAAAAAAATAAATAGCTAGTATTTATGTAAGTTTAGGGGTTGTGTAGTGTTTTACATGTTTTGTCATTTGATCCTCAAAAAACCCCCAGGGAAATGCTAATATCATGCCCTCTTTACAGATAAGGAAACGTCTGAGGGCTGAGACTTAAATGACTTCCCAGGATCACACAGCTTGTAAGTACAAGGCAGGATTCAAACTCAGGTCTTCCCGATTCCAACATTCTATGCTCTCTATCATGTAGTTGTCGCATAAATACTGATGCTTTGTCAAGTTTTGACTACAATTAGTAAACTCTTCCTATACTCACACTTTATTGCCTGTTCATGCTTTGTGATAATCTATGTAACAACCAAGACAAATTAAGAAGGAAATGGTTCATAAGCTATCAACTTAATGGGTAAATTGAATAGTTTGATTTTCACATTTGTTTCCTTTTGCCTAGTAAAAAATATGACAATCCTCATCTTCCCCTCTGTCTGCTAAGTATTTCTTTGTCTTTTATGCAACGATTCTTTTCTGTTTTTGTTCTCGAGTTATTTATTCTGTGCACCTACTTCAAAAGAACAAATAAATTACCCAAAATTTCATTTGTTCCAGTTTACACTGGAACTAATCTTATAGATGAGTAAAAATACTTATAGCAACAGTGTTTCTTATGGTAAAGAAATGGGGGCAAAGAGAATATCCATCAAATAGGGAATTAATGAATAAATTGTGTTATATGAATAAGAATGTTGTGATGGCATTCATTGGGAGAAACTTAGTAAGACTTGTAGGAATCAATGAAGAGATAAAAGAGAACCAGAAGCATTTACACAATGATCACAATGATGTAAAGGAAAAGTCTTTTTTTTTTTTTAACATTTTATTTATTTCCAACTACATGCAAATATTTTTAACATTAAAAAAAATTCTCTTCTTCCTCCTCTCTTCTTCCCTCTTTGATGGTAATATAAGTTATATATAAGTAATCATGAAAAATATTTCTATATTAGTCATATTATAATGAAAAGTAAAAAAAAAAAGACCCTCTATTTAAAAAATATGCTGCAATCTGCATTCGGACTTTCATCAGTTCTCTCTCTGGAAATGGATGGTGTTTTCCATCATCTACCAATTGTCTTGGATTGTTGTACTGCCGAGAATAGCCAAGTCATTCACTCATCATACAATATTGCTGCTACTGTATACACCTTTTTCTTGATTCTGCTCACTTCACTTTGCATCAGTTCATATAAGTCTTTTCAAATTTTTCTGAGAGTATCCTTCTCATTATTTTTTTATAGTACAATAATAAGCAAAACAACTTTAAAAGACTTCAGAGAACTTGGACCAATGCAGTGACAATCATGACTGTAGGGAAGAAGGATGATAAAGAACATGTGTCCTGATTATCCTACCCTTGCAAGAAAGGTGATGGAAGTAGAGATGTAAAATGAAAAACATTTTTAGCCACAGCTAATAGGTTGATTTTTCATTTAGTAATAAGTTACAAAGTTGGGGTGGGGGAACTATTGCAACAAGAGCAATGAGTTAGTGATGTAAAAAAAGTGATAGTTTTTTTTTTAAACTTAAAAAAATATTAACAAAATCCTAAAAGCTCAGGAGTTACAAACAGGGCAATTTTGTTAGTACATTGTTAAATTTAATATTCACTTAAAGTGCACATCAGTTCATGTATTCATTACTCTTTGTATATTGAAGTATTTATAGGTAATCAAGTTCAAAGTGAAAATTTTAAAAGAAAGTATATATGAATCTGGAAGACCAGAAAAAATAAAGCAGAAAATTTTCAGTTGAGTATAAAGTTGCAAATTTATGAAAGTGCTCATTAGTCACTTTTCTCTTAGGGTTTTATTATTTTACTTTGCTTTAAAAAGTGAACTTGTGTAATGTTATATTTAAATTTATTAGTGTTCATGACAGCAGTATATCATGCATCCAGGCATCTCCAGTCATCCTGATTTAGATCTTATCATTGTTTCCAGATGGCTCCAGAGGAGGGAGTGAGGCTGGTGACTTTGCACAGTTCTGTCTCACTTAAATCCAAATGACTTGCAAGTCATGATATCTTCCTGATGTCATGGTCCTCTTTGAGAATGAAGAGCAAACACCACATCATGCATTATTGACAGGATAATTTGTTTTCTGCAAATATACAATTAACCTAACTAGAGGGAGGAGAGACAATTGGGGTCAAGTGACTTAGATGATTTTGAACTCAGGTCTTCCTGACTCTAGGACTATTGCATCTAGGACACTAGGACCAAAGCATAATTTAGCTGCCCCTAGTCAATTTAAACTTGATAGTTTAATGAATCTATTAATTTAGCAATTTAATAAATAGTGGAAATGACTAATCTTTACCAATTCTTCAGAGGGAAAAAAAGTAATTTTCCTTCATTCTGAACTTAATTTAAAAATCCTTTTGCAAAACCACTCTCCTTCATTTCTCTAGACTAAAAGGTTTCTGGAAGTTTTTTCTTCCTTAAAAGTGATGAACGGTAGATTCTTTCTATTTCTATAAAAAGCTGCAGTGGATAGAATGCCAGTCCTAGAGTCAGAAAAACCTGAAGTTAAAATCTGGCCTTGGGCACTTACTGGTTATGTGAGCCTGGGCAAGTAATTTAATTTATTTACCTAAGTATTCTCAACCGTAAAAGGGAGATAACAAGACCTACTTCTAAGCATTGTTTTAAGGGTCAAATAAAATCCTGCTTATAGAGAGATAATTGACTCTAATTTATAAGAACATAAGCTATTCTCCAATTGATAAATGGTCAAAGGATATGAATGATTTTCAGACAAAGAAATTAAAGTTATTTCTAGTCATATGGAAAAAAATGCTTTAAATCACTATTGATTAGAGAAAGGCAAATTAAGACAACTCTGAGGTACTACTTACACATCTTTCAGGTTGGCTAAGATGACAGGAAAAAATGATGATAAATGTTGGAGGGGATGTAGGAAAACTGGGACACCGATACATTGTTGGTGGAGTTGTAAATTGATGCAACCATCCTGGGGAGCAATTTGGAACTATGGCTAAAGGGAAATCAAACTGTGCATACTCTTTGATCCAGAAGTGTTTCTACTGGGCTTATATCCCAAAGAGATCTTAAAGAAGGGAAAGGGACCCACATGGGCAAAGATATTTGTGGCAGCCTTTTTTATAGTGGCAAGAAATTGGAAACTGAATGGATGCCCATCAGTTGGGAAATGGCTGAATAAGTTATGGTATATGAAAGTAATTATTATTGTTCTATAAGAAATGAATAGGATGATTTCAAAGAACCTGGAGAGACTTATACATGAACTGATGCTTAATGAAGTGAGTAGGACCAAGAGAATATCATACACAGCAACAAGATTATTTGATGATCAATTCTGATGGACGGGCTCTTTTCAACAGTGAGGTGATTCAGGCCAGTTCCATTGATCTGCACCCAGAGAGAGAGAGGACTGGGAACTGAGCGTGGACCACAACACAGTATTTTCACCTTTTTTGTTGTTTTTCTTATTTTTTTCTTCTCATTTTTTCTCTTTTGATCTGTTTTTTCTTGTGCAGCATGATAAATGTGGAAATATGTTTAGAAGAATTGCACATGTTTAATCTATTTTGGATTACTTGCTGTCTAGGGGAGAGGGATGGGGAAAGGAAAAAAATTGGGAACAAAGTTTTGCAAGGATGAATGTTGAAAACTATCTTTGCATGTATTTTGAAACATTAAAAATTACTTTAAAAAAGATCTATTTATAAAAAGCACTTAGGACAGTACATGGAACACTGTACATACTTCAAAAGTGCTTTCTGTTTCCACTTTGCCCTCTGATTCTTATAATGTGTGGAATTAACTTTTGTGATTTTTAAAAATATATCCAAGCTGCTTTTGGTCATGGCTTTCAGGTAGTCTAATGATTCTTAAATTTTCTAGGTCAGTTGCTTTTTGTGTTTTGTTTCTTGTTTAGGCAATTGGGGTTAAGTATCTTGCCCAGGGTCACATAGCAAGTATGCTAGTAACTAACTCATATTAACTGTCTGAGGCCATATTTGAACTCAGATTCTCCTGACAGCAGGGCTGGTGCTATATCCACCGTGCCATCTAGCTGTCCCTGCCAGTTGCTTTTACTATGAGAAATGTCTTACAGTGCCCCCCTCATTTTCCCAGCCTTTTAACTTTAATATTTCTTGATGTTGAGACAATGATCCAAGACAATTCTGAAGAACTTATGATGGATGGTGGAATATATCTCCAGAGAAAGAAGCAAAAAAACCGGAATATAGAGCAAAGATATTTTTTCTTGGTATATGTGTTTTCACAGAATGACATATAAAAATGTGTTTTGCATCACTACACACGTATAAACTATGTCAAAATGCTTGTCTTCTCAATGGGGAAGAGGGGAAGGAGGGAGAGAATTTGGAGCTCAAAATTTGAAAAAAATGTTAAAATTGTTTTTACAAGTAATTGGGAAACAAAATATTTAATTTAGTAGTTAATTTCTTGTTGTTTTATGGAGTCATTAGCATATGTTTGCTAAATTCTGATTTTTTAGGAAACTTGTTGCTTGGACAAGGTTTGTAAATCTTTATGTCAAGCTATTAAATTCACTTTCCAATTCTATATTCCATAATTCTCATTTCTTTTTCAATTTTTACGTCTACAACCCAACCCATCAAATCCCTTCTCGTACTCATGTTATTTTAGTTTGACTCTTTGCTTGTAAATGTTTTGGGGCCATTCTTTTCTGGGTTTGTGTCTTGGGTATCCCTGCCATCATAATAGCTTTTAATCGTGAGATTTTTGTTTGCTCATTGTCCCACCCTATTTCTTGCCTATGGCCTTTAAGTCTGGATTGGTCCTTGGATTTTGAGCATTGTGTGATTTCAGGGTGTCAGGGACAGCTCAAGCCAGAGCCCTAACAAGCTTTGATTTATGCTAATCTCTGACCTAGCTTTAGGTCTGAGCAACAACTTTGTAAGTAGCCTTGTCACAATTGTAGGTCCAGTAGCCCTCTGGTGGACATAGGCACTAGCAGTTGGCTGAAAAGCTCTGAGATTCAGGAACACAGATTTACTTTGGTCTGGAATGGGCTCCCCTTGTAATTTTTCTATAGGCTTTAGACTGGGTTGGAAGACACAACTGACACTCAATGTGCTCCTGAGTTCTGAGTCTCAGTGCTTCTTCTGAGCTTGCTCCTCAGCCTGGAGTTCAGGCCAGCTCCCTCCCCAGAGACCCCTTTTCCCAGGTCACCCTGGAACCGTGACCCAGAACTGGGTAGAATGACAAGGCTGCTAGATGGACTAGATGATTCTTTCAATTCTGTGAATTTGGGAAATGAGAATGTATATTAAACTATTCTGAAAGACAAGATGGAAAGACATGGATCAGCTAACTGTATAATTTGGTGAGTTTAAAACTTGTTTAAAGGATGGACTACAAATGATGTCATTCATTGATGCATTGTTGGTGGAGTTGTGAACGAATCCAACCATTTTGGAGAGTAGTTTGGAACTATGCTCAAAAAGTTATCAAACTGTGCATACCCTTTGATCCAGCAGTGTTACTACTGGGATTATATCCCAAAGAGATTATAAAGAAGGGAAAGGGACCTGTATGTGCACGAATGTTTGTGGCAGCCCTTTTTGTAGTGGCTAAAAACTGGAAACTGAATGGATGTCCATCAGTTGGAGAATGGCTGAATAAATTGTGGTATATGAATATTATGGAATATTACTGTTCTGTAAGAAATGACCAACAGGATGATTTCAGAAAGGCCTGGAGAGACTTACACGAACTGATGCTGAGTGAAATGAGCAGGACCAGGAGATCATTATATACTTCAACAACAATACTATATGATGACCAGTTCTGATGGACCAGGCCATCCTCAGCAACGAGATCAACCAAATCATTTCCAATGGAGCAGTAATGAACTGAACCAGCTATGCCCAGAAAAAGAACTCTGGGAGATGACTAAAAACCATTACATTGAATTCCCAATCCCTATATTTATGCACACCTGCATTTTTGATTTCCTTCACAAGCTAATTGTACAATATTTCAGAGTCTGATTCTTTTTGTACAGCAAAATAACGTTTTGGTCATGTATACTTATTGTGTATCTAATTTATATTTTAATATATTTAACATCTACTGGTCATCCTGCCATCTAGGGGAGGGGGTGGGGGAGTAAGAGGTGAAAAATTGGAACAAGAGGTTTGGCAATTGTTAATGCTGTAAAGTTACCCATGCATATATCCTGTAAATAAAAGGCTATTAAATAAAACAAACAAACAAACAAACAAACAAACAAACAAAAAAACAAATGATGTCAATGTTTCACCATTACCTTAGGAGGATTAGTTCTTAGGGGATCTTGAAATCAAATCCAAGTTTAATTTAAATCACCTCTGAATTCCCTTCTAATTCTCAAGAATCTGTAATTCTATCCTTTGAGATTTGTTAACTTTCAGAATTCATCTTTTTGATGAAAAAATTAGAAATTTTCAAGTATTATGGAGCAATAACTATAACCTATGTCACTTGGCAAAAGGAATAGCCTGGAAATAAAGGCATATACCATCTCATATCTAAGTAAGAAATATTTTAAGAAGCAGTATTGACTATTGAGATAAAACAGAACTTATTTTAAAAACAAGTAACCTTTGTTCAAAAACTTTTATTTACTATAAAGACAAAACACCAAAATAGGTACAAATACTATAAAATTGGTTCAATGGGGTAAAAACTTTTAATTAAAATATCTTGATATATTTAAAATAACAAAAGGATACATTTAAGCCAAATTCTTAACCCAGAGATTTTTGTAACATTTGCTTGCACAGTAAGGTGCTAATAGAAGTTAGCCCTTAAGCCCTGGAAGTCTTAGGAATCATAGTCACATAGCAAATATAATTTCATTGTGAAAGTGAACTTTGGTAGAAGAAAATCTATAGGACACCTGAGGTAGTAGAAACTGGAATAAACAGCAGTAGACGCTATTTACAACTTAAGTACCAAATAACATTAAGAACACAAAATAATTACACAATACAATTTTCAGTCCAGCTTTGATCCAAAGAAAATAAGAATATTACATCACATCTGCATTTAAAAACATACAAACACACCACACACATTCACGCACGCACACGTGCACACACACATAAAACAAACACCACAATTACCAGCAAGCTGAGGGAAATGCAAACAAACTCAAACAAAATGCATTTTGACATCTAGAGGCAGTTTGAGTTTGAAATGTGGTAGGCATGGTGATCTACAAAGTAATACTGATTAGCTGAGGTTCATCAGTTTATACAGTTTACATTTGTCAGAAAACCTTGATCTGACAACTGATCTTCCAGTATATAAAATGGCAAGAGTGCATCCTTTAAAGCTTGCACATGAGAGACTTGGAAACAATCTTATTAGAATTGTGAAAATTCTAAGTAGTTCAATAAAGAAAAAAAAAAAAAAGAAAGTCAAGTACATTACAGTCAAAGCTACCAAACTTCACATTTCAGTACTGCTGTTGTTGGTTTTTTCCTTTTAACTCTTCAAAGATTGCCAATCTTCCAAAACAAAGGAATGTAAAATTTCCCTAAGAAACACACATTCACAATTTCTTAAAAAATGGTACATATCCCTGTAAACCTGGAACTTATTTTGCTTCCAATTAGTACTGTACATTTTTAGTGTACTATATAGCTTATTTAGTTTGTCCTGAGTCTTTGAGAATAACCAATTCTATTTCACTCTGACAATTCAACTGGCCTTTGAAGAGTTAAAATTTACATTAAAAATTATATTAAATAATCAGTACTTGATTGAAAAGACTCATCCATAAAAGCCCAAGAACAGCTGCCATGTTCCTTCAGGATCACATGCATCAGATTCAAAATCTTGCCTCTAAAACCATTAGGAAATTGTGCAAAACCCAAGGAAATAGTATAAATGATATTCTTCACTCTTATAGTTGAACATTTTTTCAAGTTCCAAGATAAATTTCTTAAAAACACCTTTATTTAGAAAAAGGTGAAAATAAGGTATAATTTCCATTCAATTAGCCAGATCAACTGAGAATAAATGATGTATGGCAGAAGGAAAACAGCAGTTAAAATGTTATTATCAGTGGTGAGAGTGAATCAATTTTTATTATACCCAGAGTAAGACTTAATTTGGTCTGAAATTTTCTACTCTTTGCCAGAGGAAATTGATAAAAATGAAAAAGATCAACAGATACCAGAAAACCTGGATCTTGATCATAAGCCAAGTAAAAAAGTTGATTTTCCATTTTCTTTTTATAAAAACGGCACTAGCAAAACCTAAATCATTGACTCAATGAAGGTAGTAGCACTGTTATATTCCAATTTAACAAGAAAACCCAATAGCAAGATATTTAATGAGATGTGTTTTATACTTAGTTCTAAAGTTTTTGTTTTATTATTATTGTGTGGTTTGAAAAGATCACCTGTCCCTGAATGTTAAACAAAAATAAAAACAAAATGAAAATATGGAACCATAACTCTTTAAAAAAAAAAAAGAAAGAAATGAATGGGCCAACAGTAAAAATGCACAATGATCCACAATTGCCCACTTAAAAAAAATGAAGGCCAAATGTGGGTTCATAATGGAAGCATCAATTCTTTAAAAAAATTTTTGTTTTCTTAAAAAAAAAAAAAAAAAACAAAAACAAACAACAACAAAAATAAAAGAAAACAAAAAAACAACAAACACTACTCAAGTAGTGCCTACTCAGGTCTAAAAGAAGAAGATAGTGATTTTCTTTATAGCCAGTGACCAAAGCAAAAAACAAAAACAACAAAAAAAAAAAACAACAAAAAAACCAAAAACCTGAACGGAATTGCAGAATCCCCTGCTCATGATCACAATGTGAAATGGAAGAGTAATTGCAATATTAAAATAGAACCTGAGCCCCTCAGCTGCTAATATTGCTGAAAAAGTGCTCCAAAAAAAATAAAATTATGCATCTGCTAACTAGTTATATGCAGACTTAATTGCTTTCCTGTTCACCTAGGGCCAGTTCTTTGAAAGGCACAGTTTACAGTTTCTGCACAAATTGTGAAATTTTGCATACTGAGCTTAGGTAAAGATCTTGATTTGTCAATCACATACTTCGGTAAGGGTCCTTCCACTGGCCTCAGTTTGTTGTTTGGTGGATTTAAGGCCAGCAGAATGATTCACGTGGTTGTGCTCAAAAGCACTGTCAAGAGTTTTTCTTCTATTTAGTATCAGTTTTTAAAAATCATTTTATATAACTGGCTACCAGGTAGTACGGAAGACTGGATGCTTCAGTAGCTCTCTTGAAGGAGGTCTGTCCTGAGGTTGAAGTTCTAAACAACGAAGAGTCACATCTCGTAAGCCAGGAGATAGATGGGAGGGTATTGAAGGAGCAGTAGTTGCACTAGCAATCTTAAGAAAGAAAAAAAAAAGAATACCACATTTTTAAAGATTATCACAAATCTATCTTTTGATATCTAGAGAGAGGTTTCTTTAATGACAATACATGTAAAAGCAACACAAATTCAAGCAGAGGTTAAAGGACTTGTCAAGGATCCTATGATAAAAGGATGATTACTTAAGAGTGGAAAGCCAGAAGAGGATTGTGAATTTAGAAATAGAAGGAACTCAAGTGGTCCCAACCCCTGAATTTACAAATTGGCTAAGGGTCTTTTCTAATGTTAGATAGAGACTGAAGGATAGAAATATCATAGCTTCCAAACCCAAGTTCTTATTTTGCAGTTGCTCAGATATAATCATGTTGTATTAAACGTTTGATGAAATTATTTAGTTGTGTTTTTGCTTCTCTCTTATTTACTTCCCAGATACAGTTCATTTTCTTCATTTTGTTTTTTTCCTTCACACTTGGTTGTCTTTAGACAGATTTCTTTTGGGTTTACATTGGAAAGGAAAATACATGACTAATCTAGCATGTCAAAATTACTACTTTTTGCTTTATTTAATATTTTTGAAGCAGATATGAAATGGATACAATTTAAAATAACAAAAATCCCTAATTTCAAAGAGTTAAGAAAAACTAGTAAAAAGAGCTTATCTAGATTCAGTTGATATATAAGTTACTGAAATTAAAGTTGAATCTCAAATGACCCAGTCTTAATTCTGAGAAAATTTTCTTGTAAATTTTTCCTTTTTAAAGAAACATCATAGTCCTTACTAACTAGTGGATCTGTGAACTGCAAGGTTTGTTCCAACATTATACTGCTGCAAATTCTACCTAGAGAAAATTATCTCAAAGATACCCATTTAAAATTGCAAAAGACATGCTGATTTGCCATTTATTTGTGACCATTTGTTCTAATTTTCACTAATGCAAGGTAAGCCCACATCCCTAGAAGAAGAAAAGCCAAAGTTGGAAAAAGAAGAAAAGTGAACCAGATGAGTGTGTGGAGTTTCTGAAGCAAAGAAGACAGAAAATACAGGAAGGGGGAGAGGTCAATAATGTCAAATGCTACTGAAAAGTCAAGGAGAATGAGAAGTGATAAAAGACAATGGGATCCAGCAATTAAGATATCCTGGCAGACCTAGGAAGCAATTTCAGTTGGGCAGCTGAGCAGCAGCCAGATTGCAAGATGAAGTAGTGAGAAAGCTGAGGCCTTGTGGGCAACTACTTTAAAGACATGGTGGCAATCTGGAGGAGTTTGAAAACCAAAAGAAGGTTTTATTACTTTGTTCTTTTTTTAAGGATTGGGGAGATTTGAGCACTTCTATAGGCAGATGGGAAGAAGCCAGGGGAGAGGGAATGACTGGAGATCCATGACAGACAGAATGAGTTCTGAAAACCAGGTCTTGGAAAAGAAAGGAAGGGACAGGACTGGAGGGCAGGCAGAGATTACTCAGGAAAAAGAAGAAAGGTGAAGGAAAAGAGGAGGTAGGATGGAGATTCAAAAAAAGGAAGGGGCATGTAAAGAGAACCTCTGAAAATTTGTTTTCATGTTAATTTAAGTCCTTAAAAGGTAAGGCAAAAGTAATTTAAATAATTTTACATTTTGTTAAAATTAATAATTTTACGTTTTCTCTAGAATCACTTATTCAACCTTAATTGGTTCAATCTACTTATGTTAACATCAGTACACAGAATAAAACACAGCTCTAGGCTTACAGAATATTCTTCTTAGGAGATAGTTTAGCAAGAATATATGAAACAGTGCCAAATATCTTAAATTTACCTTAAATATCAAAGCAAGATGATTAGAGTGTTTTTCTGCATTCCAAGGTGGTTTAGCACAAGTCATTTCTATAATAGCACAGCCAACACTCCATACATCACAACTCCTACCATACTGTTGACCTCTTAGTACCTAAAATGCCAAAAACAAAACCCAAAAAAGTTACTGGGAAATTCTGTTAAATATTCTTTTTCCTAATCTAAGAACCATAAGGAATGAAAATATTATTCCATGTGCTATAAAGTATAGTAGAAAGAAAATAGTTTTTCATTCAGAAGACCTGGGTTTAAAGAAGACCACTTTTCTCTTCACCTCTCTCTGCTTGAGCAAAAGAAGGGGCTTGAACTAGATTATATAAGGATTCTCCCAACTCAAAAAAGTTTGATTTTTATGTAGCTAGTCCTGGCCTGCTTTACCCAGAAACTTAAGTGGTAGCATTACATTTTGGAGAATTTAAGAACTAACATTCTACAGAACAGCTGTGGAGAGAGGATAATTTGAGTTCTGAAAAGATTCCTAATGGCCTCTTCTATTCTAACTCCTATCAGACCTCCTTCTAGTAAGTCATCTATTTTTTTCCCTCCACCAGAGACATCAATTCACTCTTTGTTTTCTACAGTATAATTTTAAGTAATAACTAACATTTTTATAGCACTTTAAGTTACAAAGCCTGTTACTTATAATTTCTTTATATGAAGACATGAAGGTACCAGGTACAAGAGGGAAAAATCTAAGATTTAATAAGACTTTCCTGGACACAGAGGATTGTTATTTTAAGGAAAGTCTTGTCCTTTTAACTAACAAAGACACAGGTTACATGCCTCTGAGATGGATTTATGGCCTCCTGTTATATAAAAACACCAAATCAGATGCTGCTTCTTACCTCAGGTGCCATAAATGCAATTGTTCCCAACAACTGTCCCTGAAACTCTCCAGCGCCCGTTCCTTTTGATGCCAATCTAGCTGCAGCTCCAAAGTCAGCAATTCTCAATCTCTGACCTGTGCTGTCAATTAGTAAATTGGCACCTGTCAAAAGCAAAGCAAAAATTACAAGTGACTCTCTGCTAAAAGTAAAAATGCAAAAAAAATCATCACAAAGATATTCCTGGTCAAGACTGACAGAAAACTCAATGAAATGTACTCTGTTCTCAATTTATTTCAAATAGATTCTGGGCCCATCGGCAAAAAGTGGAGGCAAGAACATTATTAGATTTGGAATCAGACAGACCTGGGGTTCACAACTTGGTTCTAATACTTATTCTTTGTATGAATCTTGGAAAAGTCACTTTACCATTTCTCCCTTAGGCTTATCACTTTTAAAAAGACTAAAGGAAAAAGGCATAAATATTTAAGAAAACATAAAAGGAAAACTCTGCTTAGAAATCACACTAGAATTTCAATAAAATCTCCCAAAAATTTAGATTGGGGATTAGCCTAAGAAATGAAGTTCATTTTATCAAGATCAAGATTATGATTTTCAAATCCAAATGCATGATATAATCCTCCAACTGCAGCTGAACCCAAAATAATCCCAAGATATCATTTGGTTTTTTAAAATCCCTATGTAAATGTACTTTATGTATGAAATACTTGCAACAGTAATTCAAAACAATGACAAAAATAAGATGATTAAAATGAACTCAATGAAAAAGGATTTAATCAGACTTATTTTAAGGTTTTCCTGAGTCCAGAGCCAGTGCTCTATCCACTATGTCATCTAGCTGTCCTATCCACTTATTTTAAGAATGTCTAAGATTAACAAGTAATTCTAAATTGAAGGAGTAATATTGGTTTTAAAAAATAACTTCTAGAAACATGCTCCCACAATTTCAGTTTATAAGACAGTATTATAGGAGATCTATTTTCAAAAATGCCTTTACTCTGAAGTCTTCTAACTGCTACCAGGTATATCCTTAAAAAAAAAAAAAAAAAAAAAAAAAAAAAAAAAAATCCTACCTTTGACATCTCTGTGAATGATCTGATTCTCATGGAGATAAGAAAGGCCACGAAGCAATTGCTCAGTATAGTTAATAACTACTGACTCCTTGAAAGCTCCATATTTACTCAATAAATGAGCCACAGATCCTCCTGTAAGACAAATGCATCGTTACAAACATTATAAATCTGATACATAAGTAAAACTTTGTGACACACGTCAATTATCTAAGCAATCAACATTTTAATATGTTTTGATATTTAAAATATCAGATTCATTTCCATCATCAGAATGAAAATAGTTGAAAATCAAAGCATGGCTCTTAGCTCTCATACTAGAGTCAATTAAGTAAACAAAACTTCATTTGCTACTGAATTTCCTAAATGGCTGCAGCATATCTTTAGCCTTTTAGAGTAAGAGACAGTAATTTTAAGCATTTTAGATGGGAACTTATGGCATTATTTCCTTGCTTTCTAAAAGAGACTCTAATGATTATTTCATCTTTTTTTGATGATTTTGTTATAATTGTTTTGGCAATAATTATTGTATAATGGTATTCAGTGGCTCACAAGATCAGAGTCAGAAAGAACTATGTAGACCAGAGCCACCATTTTATACATACAGTTGACAACAGCAGCTCACATTTGATCTGGGGCTCTAAAGTTTGACAAGTGCTTTACATCCAGCATCTTGCTTGATTCTTAAAACCACTTTGAGAAATAAGTGCTATTCTTGTCAGCACTTTATGGATAGGGAAATAGGCTGGGGAGGGGGGTTATATGTGCCCTTATGTGGGGTCAATGAACAATAATTTCACATTCAAGGTATCTGCAGTTAAGCCAAGGTTTAGAAATGGATTTTTCTCCTTTTTGTGCTACTCTGTGCAAAAGTGGAAAGTGACAACAGAGATCTTAGGGCCATCTTGTATATTTTGTCGCTGCAGAGAATGATATGATATGACCAAAGAATTGATCACCAAGTAGCCAGTCCTGTGGGGACAAGCATCTCTGACTTTGAGAGATGAACCTTTGGCAAAGAGTTTCTGGGGACAGGAAGTTTCAAATCCTTTCCCACAGGGAGAAGCTGACAGAAGTTATGCTCCATTAGATAACTTTTTGGAATTCAACATTGCTGCCACTCAAAAAGGGACGTGTGTAAAACATTAACATATCTAGATTTCTAGGGAAAAGGTAACATTCAAACAATCTAATGTATTTTAAATATTTGCTAAAACTATGCTCCAGGTATCTAACAAGGTTCTAACATAAGCATCAGAGTTACCTGCCATCCATTCTATGAAAAGATTATAATTGCTCTTCTCACATGTAGCACCCAACATTCGAATGATATTAGGATGATTCAGGTGGCTCATCATCCTGATCTCTTCTCTCAGAGCTTCAACTACCTCCTCTTGCTCAGAAGATGTATTCCTGACATATGTCACCTGTTTAAACACAACAATGTTCAAGCAAGCACTCCAATTTGCATTTTTACTGAAAATATTTAGAAATAAAATCTGAATTCATATCAGCAAATAGCAACCCAAACACACATAGATCAACATGTTCAGGTGCTTAATAAATGTTTGTTGAAAGTAGTCTTTATGATGCATAAATCAATTTAAACACACATCTTTCTTCTGGGTTTGTAAGCAATAAGAATCTAGATTCAGAGGCAGGCAGAATAATAAAGTGAAGGTTACCAAGTAAGAGAAGATCAGGGTAAAGTTACAACAAAAGATTATAAATGAAGAATGCAGAGATGACATATTAGCAGAAATGTTTGTCTGTGGTTAAGTAAAACAATATTAGATGCTCCAATTTTGATATTGCTGCCTTGATTTTATCTGCAACAAAAATCTAATGTGATATGTGATAATGAAGTCCTAATAATCACTTGAATTTCTATGCCTATCCAAAAAGTAAAGATTAAATTACCCAATGACCATTATTAATGGTAACATAGCAATCAAAACAATAGCTTAAAAAGTAGCTGTATTCAGTGCTTTACTATATTATTTATGTTATTTGTATGTAATATAAAATATTTGTTACAAAGTTATTTATTATGTAGATTAATGAACTAGATTCTGATATTCTTTGATAATTTTTAAAAACTCGACAATTAGGAATAATGGATAATGTTTTTTGATGGCTGGTTGTTATCTAATTTTAAACTGTTTTCATATCTTTATATCATGGTATCTACTTTTGTAGTTTAAATGAGTAAAAATCAAAATACATTCAAACAGAACAGATTCCTTGTAATTCCTTTCATATCTGTTCATTGTTATTTACCTGTTTCACAGCCATTAAAGTTCCAGTTCCTACATCTTGAGCTTGATAACAAGAAGAAAATGCTCCGAGACCTATCTGCTGACCTTTGAGCCACTCGGCATCTTCTCTATAATGGTGCTTTGCTTTGGTGTGTCCTGGAAGAGTCTCTGGCGTCTGAAATGAACATGAAAATTCTCGATTTTTAACAGGAATGCTGACATGATGGCACTGCCCATTAAGTTTCCAACTAGAATTAGCTTCTAGTCCAAGATCAATAAACTCAAACAATCTAAGATCACTAATGTCAAATATTACTTTCAAAACATATACAACAAAGCAAAACTCTAGGGTCAAATGAACTCTTCTAAGTTTTATTTCTATATCACTAATAATTATCTAAGAAATCATAGTGTTACATAGTGAAAAAAAGTTTTTCAGACTTTAGATGGAATCAAACCCAATCATCACTAGACTCGTTCCTAAAGATACTTACATCTTGCTGTATAATGATTATATCCTCTCCATTTTCAACTTGTAGCTGAGGAACTATTGGCAGGGCATCCTGGGAGGCAGACATTGCCATGGCGATGGATAACGCTTCCTCTTCTTCCGCTTCCATCTTCTCTTTGCACTTCTGATTGTGATTTACATCATCTTTGTAGGTGTCATCATTTTCGGCCCTCTCGGGAGAAAGGACAGCCACTTCTGACTTGAAGGTCACGGTGGTGTCACTGGCGGGCATGGCCTCAAGCAGATCCTCGATGCTGGAGTTGAGCTCCGTGTTGACATCTAAGCGGCCCTTCTCCTCCACCGGGGTGAACACCGTCTCTTCACTGGGGATGACGGCACCACCACCGCCATCGCACTGGGTGATGTTGTTCAGGTCCAGGGTCATGCTACTTTTGGAGACTTCTCCCTGCTTGTGCACATCTCCTGGAGTGGGCCGAGAAGGCTTTGGCCTGTGTATCTGACTGGAAGGCATGGGTCTTGCCTGCGTAAAAACTGGGGAAAGTTTATCTGGTTCTTTGATTTCAGAACAGTTTCTAAGAATCTGTAGAGAAAATTTTCTTTGCATTTGTGGAGAAGCTGTGGGTATTTTGCAGGGAACAAATCCCTGAGTTCTGGGTTTAGAGACATCTGTTACAGAGCCAGCTGGTACAGATGGGGCAGAGGAAGGAGGGGAGGGCAAAGTTGGGAACAATAACTGGGGGTGACTGGATGAAGAAGAGTTCAAACACTGACTGTGGGGTCTACCTTTCGTCTGAAGGGCTGGCTTTGGTTGCTCCATTGTTACTGAACCGGGAAGTCCCACAGAAATGCCAGCTAAGGCATCCGAGATCTCTTCTGGACTGGCACTTGATTTTGCATCACACAAAGGCTTTCTGGTTTTCTCTAACTGGACTGTGTGCTGAGGAGAATTGTTTTCTGTTGTTTCTGGGGAGTTATCTGGGGCGGATGGCTGCAAAAAGCCATCCTGCCTGCAATCCAAAGAATCTTCCATGCCCAGCTGGATGGCTTCAGCAATTTCCATCTCATCTGCAATAGCCATCAAACGACGACGCATCCTTGTGTAATGTGTAGAGCTTATAACACTCAACATTTCCAAGAGTTTTAAAAACACATGGGGTACTCTGGCAACCATTCTTGCAGCACTTAAAAACACTCTTCGGGACAGTTTACCAACCATTGAGTGGGAATTATCAATGAATTGCAAAGCAAAGTTCAAGAGGGACAGCAGCTTCTTATATCTAAAAAACCAAGTAAACAAACATACAATGATTAAAACATATATATGAGTATTTAGAAATAGAAACTAACTTTAGGAGAGTTAAAAATGTTTTCAAAATTCTGATTGGTTTTTTGAAAAAATTATGATATATATTAATTAGTGGGACTTTTTTTCCACTTTGAAAAATCTCTCAAATCACAAAAAGGCTACATTTTAAAAACAAAAAACCTATACTCCATATTAGCTTGCCTATGCCATATCTATATATATTTATTTCCTGAACCTCATTTGGCCAAGCCTAAAGTATTCATTTTTAAGGGAGAATAGTATTAACACTTCTAAACAAAGAATACCTGTCTACTACAGCATCAGCTTGTAAGACTTCTCCACTAACAATATGGGGATAAAATTCTGCAGGAAACTCCAACAACATTCTGTCTATAAGACAAAGGCGCCCCAATAGTGCTTGCCAGTTACTTGATTCAGTTTGGCTTCCAAGAATACAATTTAAAACATAATCAATACCACCAATACCAATGGATCCTATAAATAAAAGGAACAGAAAATAGTGTCATTAAAATGTACATCAAAAGCTAGCTAGTATATAGACATAAAAATACACTGACTAAATATTGGTTTTGGAATGTTTTTGAAGACTTACTCAGACTTGTAATAAATATTATCAAGTGACCAAATAATTAAATGCTTCCCCAAATATACATTAGGGTCCATTCTATTATTTTCATAGATTAAATTTATACACTGTTAAAATGGCACCATGAACAAATTAATGAACAAAATATATTGTATATGTGAGATATACAGTATATACAAAATAGACTCTTTATAAAATATAAAAATTGATTTGAAGTCTGAGGGTATTACCTGATTTAAGTATTTCTCTGCCAACTGCCAGTTCTCCTGCTTGGCCTTTGCAGAGTTCCAACAGTGTTGAAACTGAAAGCTGACTTGTGCGGCTAAAAAAGGAAGGGAAAACCATGTCAATACTAGGTAAAGTTTATGTCAATGAAAATTTAAAAATGTTTGGGAAAAATAAAAAAGTAGTTTGGTTGTGCATTTAGTTTCTATAACTAAAGTCATAATAAAATAATCACACGCAAAATGCTACACCCAAAGCCTCACAGCATAGAGGAAAAATTCAGTTCAAATAAATTTCTTCAATTAAAAAAATCTGATAATACAATCTTATGCACCCAGAACCTAACACTGCAATGTTCTTTCTTCCATATATTTAAGTCAACAAATAAAATGTCATTCAAAGTCTGAAATTATCATTATAGAAAAAAGGTTTCTTTTGAATACCAGCATAGAGGTGCATTTTGATCCTGGCTCAGACACTGGTCCTATGCTGAGTCTATGCTGATCATTTCTTCATTGGGAAAAACAGAATCATGAAACTTGTACTAAGTCTATTTAACAGGGTAAACTGGCTTTCCCTATGCCTTACTAGGATATCAAAAGAAAGGTCTGAAGCACTTGAATTATGGAATATTGCTTTGTTTTAGGGAAAGACCCAAAATGAACTCTTCTCTGAAGAGGAGAAAAACCCACTGGTCTCTGCCAAAGAGACTAATTTGGGCCTGGGTAACTAGCAATTCTTTCCTTAGTAGAGATAATGATATTTACCCTCTCACATATAGCTCACAGATATCTAAAGATAAACAATGAAATGTTTGGGGCTTTTCATAAAAATCCTATAAAATCTGTGGTTGCATAGTTATTTCCAATCAAGCCTTATGACAAAGATTTCTATTAAAAATTGACATCCTTAGGGCACTATATATATATTAAAATCTGGTGATAAGGAAGAATCATGTACATTGGCTGTGTTTTCTGATCACTGTTCAGTGGTCCTCTATGAGGAATGTCAGGTATACTTTCTTTTTAAAAGAGTCTCAACACTGAAGTAGTCCTGCCAGTTTACATCTGCTACCGGAATGATCTTAGTTGTGTTTTTTTTATACTGACATGGTACACCTCTGACTCTGGAGTCAGGACCTTGGTTCACATTCAATCTGTGAGACCACAGACAAGTGGGCCTCAGTTTCCTTATCTACAGACTGAGGAACTGAACTAGATAGTCTCTTCCAGGTTAAGCTTCCCAACAACATAAAACAAAATCCACTCAATTTCCCACCACCCACGAGCATAAGATATACTACATAATTTAAGAGTATGAGGAATGGGATGACATAGCTTTCCTTCCTAATAAATTACAAAAAAAAAAAAAAATTACTTTTCACAGAATGTCTATACACATACACACAACAAAAACACAAGAAATGAAGAGCTAATGAACTCGTATTATTACATATATAGATTAGAAATGTGATTTCTGCAATGTATTTTTTAGATTCTTGCAACAAGATGAGATGGACAGTAAAAGAATTTTATATGAATGAAATAATTTTTCTAGATCATTACATTAATCTGGTGAATTTTATTTCAAGGTTTTTTTTTTTTTTTAATTAGAAAACTCAATTTAAAAAATTCATTCATCCAACAAAGAAGTAACTTGTAAGGCACAAGTCATTACTGACAAATGTAAGAAACCATGAGAAGAAAATTTTAGTGGAAAACCTCATGACCATACCTATTGGCATCTGCACATTTGACTAATATGGTTTCTACAACTGGCCTAAGAAGTTTCTGAAGTTTTATTCTTTCTGCCAAACTGTGGCAAGGAGTGTACACCAACATGGCTCTTAATGTTTTCTAGGACAAAGAAAAACAAATGAAAAGTTAGTTAAATTGTGTGTCTAAAATCAACTTTAATTCTCTAAAATCCAGTATGCTTTTGTACAAAAATTTAAACCAGATTGATATCTATACAGAAAACATTGTGAAACAATTTAAATGTAATGGTCCAAATAACAACCAAAAGGAGATAACCTTTAAGATCCCCTACAACCATAATACTGTGAACAAGTGGTGAACAAGTTGAGTGTCTGGTCCTCAGTTTTCTTATTTGTAAAAATATAGTGTTGGACTGGATAACCTCTAAGAGCCCTTTCAAAGAGCAAAATACATTTAATCTTTCTTAAATATATTTTCAGGAAATTGTTCCTGACTTCACGTGGTACCAAAATGTTGATTCTAAAGCATTTTGTTTACTTTATCATTGCTTTGGTGACTGCAGACACATTATTAAAATATTGATTTGCCCTAGTATCATACTGGTAACTTAACCTGTTAAACATCAAAACCATAATCCCAAACAGCGGTACTTTTTGTTAAAACAATATATATATACATATACATATACATATATATATATAAAATATATGTAACAAGGAATGAAAGTACTCACTAAAGCAGCAACATAGACTTTGTAGACAGGGTCAGCACACACCATTGACAGAACACTGCAGCAAGCCTCCACAACAATGTCTCCAGAGACACCGGCCTGAGATGACCCACTTGCTGCTCCAGCACTTGGGGTGTTTCCATTGTTGTTCCCAGAATTTCCAGTGCTTTCCCCATTAGCCAATAGCAGAGCACCACTAACATCATGGGAAAGACGCCTGAGTGCCATCTCTCTTATATTCCAGTTTCGAGAAAATAAGCAGCCCACAAGCTCCATTCCAAATACCTACATAAAATTAAAAAACAAAACCACACACACACACACACACGATGAATTCAATTTGATTATGAAAAATCCCTTTAGTTAGACATCAAGCATAAAAGGAGAATTTAATCATTAACTCCATTTATCTATCTGTAGACACTTCTACTTATCTATGTCATTCATATTAACTCCTTTTAAATGATACATATCCCCAAGTAGTCACAGGGAATATTAATATTTAATAACCTAAGAATATATATACGCATATAAAAGCTCTAATACTTCTTTGCTCGTAAAAATATATTCAAGAATATATGTTCAAGAATTAAGAAACCCAAATTTTCTCATAATACTAATAATATAAAAATGAGCAGAATAGCATAATTATATCACAAGATCAGAAAAAGTTAAGAAAAGAAGTTAAAACTTTCTACAATTTAATCCTTTTCATTATGTTGCTTAAAAAAAACGAAGAGGGAAAATGTCACTGAATATGAAATCCCTGAATTTATGAAAAGCTAAATACCAAAAACACTTAAATGTGTTTAAGTATTTGAAGGAAAGACTCTCCTGTGGGAGAAGAATTAAACTTATTACGTTTGGCTAAAAAAGCAGAACCAGATGTGATCAGAGAATCTTGCAAAGAGGAAAAGTTAATCAAACTTCCCCAAAATTAGATATATCTAAAAGTGAAATGGACTGTGCCTCTGGAGATAGTAGTTTACTTTCAATGAAGGTCTTTAAGCAGAGACTATATAAAAACTTTAAGGATTCCTATTGGGTATAGATTTGACTACATGATTCTTCTAACATCTACATTTTGTGATTCTATTTGTTCAGACTTAAGAAAAATTCTAGACTGTAATATGTCAAAAACTTATCAAGGGAAATGGTATAGTTTTTATTCTCTGAGAAAGATATAAAAATAGCCTTATCTAAACAGAAGGACTAATAAGGACTAACTAGGACATAAAACATAATTAGATTAGATAGAAGAGAGCATTGTTTTCTATGAGTAACTAGCACTGATACCAAAAATTTTTCAACGAGATATTTATTCTGGTAGGTTCAATTAAAATCCAACAATAATAAACTGCACAGATGCCTCTCTGTATGTATGGCGTGAAAAGTTTTAGAAACAACTATTGCTCTGATTAATTACAATTAAAAAACGACAACAACAACACTTAAAATTCTAGTAGAATGTAAGTTCCCTGAAGACAGAAGAATTTACTTTACCCAGTAATTTACAACCCAGGACATAATAGATATTGAATTAATGTGTACTGAATCAAACTGAATAGAGGACTTTATAATAAGAGACTAATTACCTGAATCCATGGCTCAGCTAAATCTTTGTAGGCAGGAGGGATCTGCTGAACTCCATAATGAGTAAGGTTAAAGTTACTGTCCTGGTTTCTTCTTTGTGATCCAACAGAAGGTGGCTGCTGTACAGTTTGTTGTTGGGCAGCTCGGAGAACAGAAGGAGAATCCACAGGACTTGGCAATTCATGACTAAAATTAAAATATTAATAGAGTTTGCCAAAAAATATGGGTTTAATTTTAAAATATTTATATCATTGAATATTAATATTAAGAAGCCATTCATTAGAATCTGACCTGTAGAAATCATGGGACCTCCACTTGGATCTACAAAGAGGACATATCAGAGGCTCTCTATTTCTTCTACATTCTTCTGCCCCTGAAAAATAAAAATAGAATTTATCCAAGGAATATTCCCTAAACAAGACCTTGTAAAAATATAAATTTAAGAAAAAGAAGCATATAAGAGCAGGGTTTTGTGCAGGGTACTAGTTATAAAATTTATACTGAGGGAGATCATAGAAAGTGATCTGAGTTAACTCCTTGCCTCATTGAGGGGAATGTGAACCGGCGACTTGTTCTTTCCCATTCTGAGATCTGATGCTAACAAAGCAAGAAAAAGATGAGACTAAACTCCCCTGATTCTAGTGCCTTTCTTCAATGTTATTTTGTTAGTTACATTAACCAGCTTTTTATTTGCTTGTTTACAAATTTAAAAAAAATTCAGATTAGTGTCAAGCACCCAAAGCATTTTTAAGCTTAAATCTTTCCCTACACCAGATTAGCTAGAACACATGCTCATACGGGGCTAAACCATGTTAAAATCTAAATTAGTTGGCTAGATAATGGAATAATTTAATTGTACTTATGATGAGCATGAATAAAACAACAACATACAAATTGACATGCAGTGGTGGTGCAACTTGTTCCTACAGCCATCTTCACATACTGTAAGGCTCTCTTCATCAAGCATTCCTAACAGACAAATGGGGCACATCTGTTCCTCTTCATCCTTCATACTATAGAAAAAGGAGAAAGAGAAAAGGCTGATATCAATAACAAAAACATTACATAATTTTAATTAAAATGTTTGATACAAATATTAATTCTAATAATTTTACTTTATTAGATCTTGTATGACTTAGATGAAAAACCTAAAATAGTTAATTACATGCCAGTACTTTTGCTATTATTTCCACATAAGTCATGGTAAAAAAAAAAAAAAAATTCTGATGGTTTAATGTTCCCCATATTAATATGATATTTTGTTACGAGTTTACATAAAATTTCAGATGAGATTCTAAAACCAGTCTAATTTTTTTTGGTTTTCATCTGTGATATCACTATGTGGAAAACTTCTAGTGTGTGAACTGCCTTAAGTGGTGACCTAACAGCCACTTTTTGCCAGCTCACAGGTAAACACATACCTGGTGCCTTGAATGCTTAAGTAACCTGTACACTGATTCCTCTAACAACTACTTTTATTACCATGCTATAGTCCTCCTTACTGTAGAATGATGTAATTACTAATGTAAATTCTGTTCTAAAATATTGATCAAGAATTAAGTTGAGAACAAATCATTTCCTACATTTTTACTATGGCATCTTTTGAAAAACAATATTAACTTATTAAAACATTTTATCCATAAATAATATAGCAATTAATTTTTCTATTAACAGCAGTTCTAAGTTCTTTGCATTTCAAGCTTCATTGTTGCCAGCAAAGAGATTCTTCTTTCACTTAAAAGACACTAAGTAAAATCATTTCCTGGGGACAATGGATCCATCAACATAGGGAAACTTCCCACCTGAGGCAGAAATCACTCCATCCAACAAAAAGTCTAACCTTTGAGAAGAGCCAGAATCCCGAAAATCTGACCCTGCTTCTAAAGAAAGCAGCACCTCAGATATATTCCCTCTCACTTTCCAAGCCAAACTTTAGTAAAGATGAATTGTAAGAAATTTGTCCTATGAGAGTGATAAGAAAGGACAAAACTGGAAAAAGTCTCTCACATGTAAGTCTGGGACAGGAGTTCGTAATACCACTCAGAGGAAACCTCACATATTGAGTATATTTCTCTCACAATACAAATTCATTAATTTAATACTTATGAAACTAATGACATTCTCTAAAGTCTCACCACTGAGAGGCTATAGCAGTGAAATATGAGCTCCTAAAAGTCTTTCCAAGTTTAGAAAGGCTCATCAGTAGATGGAGGAGGCTACAGATAAATGATTTTTTTTTTTTTTTGACCATAGCAAGCTCTGAAGACCATCTATTAAATTATAGAAATATTGTAATCTAGTCACTC
Organism: Sarcophilus harrisii; assembly: GCF_902635505.1. Taxonomy (NCBI): domain Eukaryota; kingdom Metazoa; phylum Chordata; class Mammalia; order Dasyuromorphia; family Dasyuridae; genus Sarcophilus; species Sarcophilus harrisii. The sequence goes on along the minus strand of NC_045426.1, from coordinate 146,010,466 downwards.
AAGGTCTCTTCCACAACTGTCCTTATGGAACTTATATTTTTGCAAAAGCATAAAACAAAATCAGATATAGTTACCTATACTAGGGAATATAACTTAATTCATTAGGGAGATACCAAAAAAGTGTTTCAGTGGTTCAAGGGAGAATATCATTTCCAAAAATGCATGATCAAAGACTTCACACAATGGTATTTGAATTTGGCTTTAAAGAATGGGTAGAATTTGAGCAGGTATATAAGAAAAGAAGAATAATCTAGATTAAAAAGAACTGGGGTAGAACAGTTGGTTTGGTTGAAGCACAGAGTATGAAAAGACAGCCTCATGAGATAAAAGCTGGTGGCAGATTTTTATGTTAGGAAAAGAGGTTTTAATTTTACTAAGTGGAAAGAAGGGAACAACTAAGAAATAAGATAGAGGATGATATGTCTACTACATTTTTTCATAAGGAAAATTAGCATGAAAACCAGAGATGTTAAGTAATCAATATCATACTGAATTTGTGGAAATGCTGGGCCTAGAACTGAAACCATAGCAGATTTAAAGATTTAAAAGAAAAATACAATAACTTAGTCCTGAAAATTATAGATTCTTTGATCCATTCATATTTTCATTCATGGGCACCTATCCCTTGCCTGTTATTTTAACTTGTTCTACCCAATGTTTAGGATCCAGTGGCTGCAAATAAAGCTTCCTGATTCTTGAATATGCACACGCACAGAAAAACTTATTTATGAAGGTCAGCAGAATCACAATAAAAACTACAAAATAAAAACGCCTGTTTCTCTCTTCTTTTATTATGTTATAATCACTTTTTCTCCCTGAACTTTATACCTAAGAAACAAAAAAAGAGTAATAATATTTAATGTGTAATGGCAAACAATATTTTAAATTTAGAAATTCAGATAGGATTTATGTAATATTAGTCTATGATGGGAAACAAACTGAAGTTTTTAAACAAGCAAACGTCAAAAATCACAATTGACAAAAATAGAAACTAAATTTTGCCTAATCCAGTCCAATTGCAGGTGTAATCTAGAAGTGAATGTGTACACATGGGTGACAAATTCCTATCTCCACAGAACCTTTTCCATTTGGAGTGAGGGAAAGGAGAAGAGGGCAGTAGAGGGTTCCACCAATATATCATTCCCCCTTGATAGCACTTTTTAAAAATTCCACTCTTACAAGCTTTCCTCTTCTGAAAGTTCATTTTCTGTTTTAATTTTGGTCACTTGCTTTTAGGTTTTTTTATATACTATAAATCTCATTTGAGCTTCCCAACAACTCAGTGAGGAGGGTGATTTACAGGTAGGATAAGTCTCATTTTATAGAAACAACAAACTTAGAGAGATAAAAGGGCTTCCTATGGTCACAGAGAGTATCAGGAGGATTTGGGCCTAGGACTTCCTTGTTACAAGTCCTACATTCTACCCACTATGCCATACCCCAATATTTGTCCCCTCCCTAAATAAAAGGCTATGAAAAGAGTATAGTAAGACTATAGAAGGATGAGGGACTATAAATAAGCCAATGGATATTAAACATGAAACTGTGTGCTATGTGAATGAAGCATATCTTCCAGCAGTGAGAGACAACACATTAGAATAAGAAAGAGTCAGAACATCTGGGTTCAAATCTTGATTCTTCTTTTTTTCTCCTTGGACATTTGTGAGAGTATTGACCAGAACATTTCTAATCCTTTTCTTGTTATAAATCTATGAACCTCATTTTATGAATGATTCAGTTATACACTTTTTGGCAATTTCCAACTTCTAAAAGGGCTTAGTTACTTCAGTTTTTCATAAACCATAAAATCTCTATATAAATTTAAGCTAATGTGAATACTTCTACTTTTATTATACTTTTTAGGTTATTCCCTAACTTGAGTAGAATCTTACTTTATACCAGCATTCTTTTAACTCTACTGGACTTTGAGGCTTTTAGAAAATATCAATCAGTCAATGAATATCTATCATGTCAATTAAAGTGCCTACTATGTGTCAGACACTGTGCCAAGTGCTGGAGAGACAAAGAAAAATATAAGACAGTCCCTGCCCAGAAGAAGCTCACAATCTAATGGTGATTAGTCATTGTTAATAGCTATTTTATATTTATTAATAGCTATTTTCTCAATTAGGAAAAAATTAAAACTACTTTGCCCCCATTAGCAAAAAACATAACATAATATGGTTCTTCAAAAACATCTACAAAAAATGATCACAGTGATAATGTTAATTGGTACCAAAAATAGTTTTAGAGAACTGCTTCTTTACATACGGGGTTTGTAAAACATTTCTCTACCTGCCACAAAATGAACTTTTGATTCTAAACCTAAGTTAGCCTGCTTACTGTGTGGCCCATGGGAGTTGCCTTTGTTCCTGTGTACATATAGGTCCATCTGTTTCCTATCTCATTCAGTTGAGGTTCCACCTCCTTCAGGGGTATCTACTCTTGCTCTTTTCACCCAACTTCCAGATGCTAGTACTTGCCTACTCAGAAAGTACTTTGTATTCAATTTTCTGTGTGTGTGTGTGTATTGTTTCTCCACAATAGAAAAAAAAAGTTCCTTGTGGACCAGGAACTGGTTTTTGACTTCATATATTCAAAACTTGGCACAAAATAGAGGCACTTAATAAATGCTTGTTTAATGAACCCTAAGAATCATCTTGGGGAATTCACAACTTCCCTGAGAATCACCTTCTTCTTAGAAAATAGTAAGAGTTCTTAACCATGGACCCAAAAACTTGAATGAGGAAAACATCTTTATTTTAATTCCATTGGCTTCTTTTGTAATTTTATGTATTTAAAACAAAACAGTATTCTATAAGGATTCTGATTTAAAAAAAAAAAAAAAGATTAAGAACTCCAAATCTATCAAATGGGGATTTCATTTTTACTATCTATTTTAAATGATCATTATGAGGTTCAAATGGTGTAAGGTATGTAACATGATATCTTATACTTTATAACCAACCTTCTAATAAGATAAAATATGTGAAAGCTTTTTTAAGCTCTAAAGTGTTACACGGAACACTGTATTTAGACATTTATTTTGCCTTTTTCCAATATTATAATTGAAGGGGAAAACTTCCACATTTGAACATTACAATTGTTAATGTGTTTTATTCTTGATTTTAACTTTCTCATTCCAAAAGTGCAATGATACTAAGTAAGAATAATTTTCAAGTACATCAACACTGATATACATACCCTTAAAATCACAAAATAATCAGAGAATAAAACTTTTAATTCCTTAAAAAATACTGACCTGTTTTCTGAACTAGATGTAGAAGTACTAGATGATGACAACGTATGAGAGTTTGACATGCGTGATACAAACTTCTGGATGGTGCTACGAGATGGAGCTTTGATCCTTGAGCTACGCCTACTGTGATATTTCTGGAACAAACTTTCAACCTAACATTGGAAAAAGACAGTAATAATGATATTTATGCTGCATTCTTATACATAAAGGTACTGATTCTAGGTTCTCAAAACTGATAATCTTCATTTCCTTTTAGTTGATCAATAAATTAAGAAATATGGGATTATTGGCAGATATACGTTAACTGACCTTTAAAAATAAATAACAATTGTTTAGGCAAAGAGCAAAACAATTATTAAATGGCTTATAAAAATGTAATGCTGGGGATACAATGGTCTAATCCATTAACTACAAGACATGTACTTCTGCACCTTAAAAATCATTATGAACTACTTCAAAAATCATGTTCAACATATGAATTAATTTCCTGATTTCACTGTCTAGTTTTAGTTGATAACTGATAAATAAAAACATATAAAATACCTCAAAATTTTTCAAAGTTTTCCTCCACAACATTGGATCTGAGGATTCTAGTTGAAATACTCGGAGCATAACAAATAACAAATGGATACAAAATGTTCCACGCCCACAGCTACAGGTCTAAATATCAAGAAAAATACACAGGTAAATTTGAAGCTCTACTGGAATTTCAAATGGAGCTTTTTAACACTCTAGATTATTACTGCAAGTTTTTAGTTCTATTTCCAAATTTATTATACTAATGTTTATTTTTAAAATATAGGCAGTCATATGATTGTGAATCCTAAGCATATTCACTACGAATATTAAGAAAGGACAGTTACCAAGAAATTCATTTTAGTGAATGTTAATAAAATTTCATTTTTTAAAAACTTTTCAGGTAATAACCCTTCTTAACATTTATTTTAAAGAACCATTAATTTAGCAAGCCATAAAAACTTTAAACTAATATCACATACTAAAAACCTTAAAATATTCTAATTTTATTTTGAGCTTCTCAGTGTACAATAGGATTGCTGGCACCTAACATCTTAATAAATACCTACTGATCTGAATTTATAGGATGAAAATGCTTCCTACCTGAGGCCCAATAAACACCCTGTATTTATTGTCTGGGCTATCTCCTCCAATGAGGAAAGAGTTGGGTCCTATCTGCTGCAGTAAGTACAACCGAGCCCTCATGACTTTGTTGACTCGACGATTTGTTTCCTCAGGACTATATGGAGAGAAGCCATCTGGAGATGGAGCTCTTCGGGGTGGTGTGATTCTCCCACTCTGAAACTTCAGAAAGTTGATTTCTATTAGAAATAGCTTCTCAAATTTTAAAAAAGAAGCTTTAATAGAGAAGAGTGGTTATAAATAGTAGCATTACCATATCTACTCTCAAACTAGGAGACAGCAAATATGGGGAAAAAAAAAAAAAGGAATTTAAGAAATTTATCCATCTCCTCAAAGAAATGGATACAAAAATCAAGCAAAATCCATTTCTGACTGAAACACTGAAACTTCAGGAAAACTGAATTTTATATCCAAGTTTTCTAAGATCACTGATGATCAAGTTATTAACACTTCTATTATAGAATTACCACACCCTCTATTCATTACATTGAGTGTGTACCTGTAATAGAAGATGAAGGGGGGTTAGAAAGGAAAAGGAAGAAGATAAGATGAGAAGGAAAAAAGAGAAGTGAGAAAAGGAAAGTAAGAAGGGAAGGAGAGACAGCAGGGGAGGGTAGTATGGGCTACTATGAAAAGAACTAGCCTCAGATTGAAGAACCTGTGTTCCATCTCTGATACATGCTATTTGACACTAGACAACTTAACTGAATAGCCCAAACAACTCTTTAAACTAAGTTTCAGAGCAAGTAATGGTGATATTGACAGAAGTTCCTCCTGAAGAGGTCCTTACAACTTAAAATCACAGAACCAATCTAACACCACTGCCTCTTCCCCTCCCTCCCATCCCCTCAACAAACTAAATATTACAGAGAGAGGGGGAGAATAAATGACAAGTATTTTAGTGATGGAATCTGAGTTTGATTTATTTTTCATGAACATGGTTTTAAATTAGATACTCAGGACAGTTCTTCTGGAAATAAATGTCCAATTAGCTTAACACTGTTACATTCCACTATTTCCATGGAACTTCATGTAGGCAATAAATAATCAATAATCCAGAGAAACAGCTTACTTGTGAATATCTACCAATTGTTATAGCCTGTATCACAAACATACAAAAAATACTGGTCACCCAAACTTACCAAAAAAGACCTCACTACTCTATAAAACTCATTAATGACCTTGGATGTATCTCCCATGTAATATTAACACTAGAAAACAGTATTTACTTAAACAGTCACTAAAAATCTCAATCAACTATTTATTACTTACTCCTAAGAAAGGAGTGGGGGTAAGGGCACAAATGACATTCTTTTAAATGGAATTTCTCCCAAGATGTTAGAAAGACAGTATCAGATATAACACATTCTGGCACTGCACCCAGCACTCTACAGGTCTGCTCAGCATAAGGTTCAACATTCGTATTTGGGGTAATCCTTTGATATGGTCAGCCATATAATCAATTATCTATCACCCTTAACTTCAATTATAATAGAAACTACAATTTTTACAATAGCTTCAGAATTCTAAGTACATAGTCCCTAATATCCATTAAGATAAATTATTTTTAAACAGACCTGCATTAAAATTTGTAGTCATTTATCATTATTAATAGATGAAATATGACCTTCTAATATGTCCAAGAACAGAGTTATAGCAATCTCTATATGTAGGACACAAGGATAATAGGCACTAGTCTTTTCTTTGGGAAATATTTTATCTTAACTGTCCTTTCTTATAACTTCTTTATTACTGTTAATGACATTTAGCAAAAGTACAAGACAAATAGTACAATTCAGTACAAGTTCTTAGTGCTTACCTTACCTTTAGTTCTTACCTTTTCAATATGCAATTTCCTTCTCAAATTCTAATTTCTCAACATATTATTAATTATGCTTTTATAAAGAATTATTCCCACATGGATTATATATAACTAAAGATTCAAGTAAATTAATATTTAGTGAAATATTTACTTACAGGCACTGGAGATACTCTTTTTCTTCTTACCCCAGGAGATTCTGATTTAACAGTACGATTTGAAGAAGAAGAGCTACTTGGAGAAGGACTTCGCCTTCCTTTTGGAGTAGGTGAAGAAGTATTTGTATGCCCTTCAGTTTGAGATTCTGGTGTTAACTTGTTGATTTCAGAACCATCTCCTTTGACAGGAATTGGTTTTACTACCTGCACAGAAAGTATTCAATACATTTTGATTACTTAAAAACAACAACAACAAAAAAAAACCAAGAAGCAAAAACTGGAAGACACAGGTTTAATGATAAAATTCTGTATAAATAGGAATTTTGGATATTTAATAAACTCCTATACCATGGATAATAAAGATTTGCCCTACTACTACTACAATACTACTACTAATAATAATACTACTACTAGTAGTAGGGGGAAAATACTACTAATACTACTAATAATAAAAAGACCATTTTTAATGCTTTCTTGGATCTTCTATTACTTATTTTGAATTACATATGGCAAATACTTCTTTCAAATGAAGACTAAAATGCAGTACAAAAAAAAGTCGATTAGTACTCACAATTTGGCCTAAATTAATTTATACAATTTGATTTCAAACTCTCCAGAAGATAGACCATGTTTTTATTTATTTTGCTCCCACAGTCTAACATTTAGTATATAATACTAGTAAATGCTGAAGAAATACAAAGTTAAGACCAGGTAAATGGAGCATTATAAAAACTAACAGTTCACTTCCGTGACATAACATTTTTTCTCTTTAAAAAATTTAATTGCAAAATGTTTTAAGACTTTTGTCTTCTTTGCATCCCCAGCATTTAACCATGCTGCCTGGCACATAAAGGATGCTTAATAATAATAAATTAATAAGCATTCTCAACTTGCTATTAAAGATCTCTCTCTTGATTGATAATTACTAACATTTTGGGGGGTATGGAGATTCAGTTACAAATATACGTAATTCAGTACAAATACAAATACACTGACAAATAATTGTCAGTTAAGTCAGAGGTTTGTGTCGTGGACCCAGGCAAAGAATTCTTGATTTACATGGTTTACATAGGTGATCATTTGTCACCTGTATAAATATCCCTGATATTGTAGGAGACTAAGGTGTTATATCAAATTAACAAAAAAATCCCTTTCAACTCAGTATATGATGTAATCTGTAGCTCTAAGACCACAGGATTCGTCAAGTTAATAAGCATTTATTAAGTGCCCACTCAACATAGTAAGCACTGAAAGAGATCATGGAGTTCATTTTGTCAAACAGCTTCCAATTTTTTTTTGTCTCAGGACTACTCTTAAAAACTGACCTTAAATAGCTTTTGTTTATGTGGATTATAGCTACTGATATTAGCCATATTAGAAATTAAAACATCTTAGTCTTAAATAGTTTAATAGTTAAGCAGTTTTACCTTCAAAGATCCCCTGAAACAGTTACTGGCATTCTCCAAAGTCCTTGGAGTACACTTCAAGTACTTCCCATCTACTCTCATCTCTATTTTAAAAGTTAAGAAAACTGAAAACCCATTTGTTCAAGGACACAAAATCAGGAGAAGAGCTGGGATTCTGAGCCCGGGTCCTCTGACTTAACATTCAGGTCTCTTTCTATTACAAGACTCTGACAAACACCTTGCTAAATCAAGATGCACCAGGCTTGGTTAGCAGAAGATTCAAGGCAGGATGAATCCAAGTTTTCCAATTTTGAGGTCAACTCCCTATTGGCTACATTATGCTGTCATACTATTTGGAGACAGCACTGCTCCCTTTTCTCTGTACAAACTAGCTTTTAAAAAATTATGGCTAAATTGCAATCCCCAAATGATTTTCCTTAAGTGAGGAAATTACTGGGCACATTTATTTCAGTAGAGAATGGGGTAGAGGATAAGACAGGAGATACTCCTAATTTTTTTGATATGGAAGGAAAGAATTAAGTCTTAGAAGGGGAATGCAGAAAACAGATTCCTGTGGTGTAGGGGAGAGAGAGGATGGTAGGAGAATTAACAAGGATTTCTGTTTTTGTATAATCAAGATACATTAAAAAAAAAAAAAAAAAACTAAATGTGCAAACATTGGTGTTGCTTTCAGAATCTGAGTATGGTTATTTATTCACTAGAGGTTCTTAACCTGAAGTCCATGACCTTGCTTAAAAAAATCAGTTTTGCACCCGTATTTCATATAAATGGTTTTTTTCATAATACTATGTATTATATTTTGTGCATTTAAAACCATTACTCGGGGGCAGCTGAGTGGCACAGTGGATAGAGCATCAGCCTCGAAGTCAGGAGGAACCGAGTTCAAATCTGGCCTCAGACACTTAACATTTCCTAGCTGTGTGACCCTGGGCAAGTCACTTAACCCCAATTGCCTCAGCAAAAAACAAACAAACATTACTTTGAGAAGGAGGCTGCTAAGCTCTATACTGCCTAAAAGGAGCCCCTGGCATGTACCCAGGTATATACCTGTCCTGCCTACTATTTAATTTTCAATGTGAATATTTACACTTTGGAAATAACAAATGCTACAAATCAGGGCTTGATTTCTTTTGTTGACTTTCTAGCTGCATACTTTTTTTTTTTTTTGGATTGTATTAGTTGTTAAACCAGCATGCCACTTGCCCACACTACCCGTCCACATTTCTAAAAGATGGCTAATATTAAGCCATATAATATTAAATATTAAGTTTGAGCATATAACAGAAGACAAATTTCAACATATTGTCCCCAATGTTTGTTTTGAAAAAAAATTTTTAAATGGAAATTATATATGAAATTTTGTTTTTCCTTCATTAATAAACAATATTCACTAAACGCTTAAGGAAGATCAATGATGGCTTAGACTAGTTTTATTTTTTTTCTATTCAGCAAGCGCGCATTTAGGGTTAAGTCACATTATTAGGCTGTTTCTCAAGAATCTACAGGTCTGTTCTGATCTTGGCATCCACACAGATAGTTCTTGGAATTAAGATTTAAGAGATCCATTATAATTTCAGAAAAAATACACAATTTCACATATTAAGAAAAGAGAAACAGACTCCAATGAAAAAAATGTATTTCAAATGTTGACATTAGAGGGCAGTATTGTTTCTAATTTAAAGTCAGAAAGCTATTATGATCAACAACCAATAAACTACTCCAGTTAAAATTTCCTAAATATTTGCTTTATTTTGTATACAAATTATCACGGATCCAACTATAATAAAAGGGAAAAAACAGACTACAAGATTACTTAATTTTCCAATTACACAAAGGTAAGTTATTCTACTTACCACAGGGCCTCTCCTACTCCTCCTTTCCAGCCATTCATGTTTCCAGGCTGGCATACATGTGGCCTTGAGTTTTTCCCTGATCATTCGTTCTTCTGGGCGGTCATCCATTTTCTGCAATCCCTTGAGAGTTTCTTTATTCTCCATATCTCGACTAAAATAGAAAAAAATGCATTTCATTTTTGATGATACTTTCCAGGCATAAAATGCATATGTCTTAACTACCTAGTTGTTTAGGGCTATGGAGCAGAAAATACTGAAAACTGTCACTTATTTATGTAGATTTTGTGTTCATGAGAAATTCTATTTACTGGGTATTTGTTATGTGCCAGGAATGTGCTAAACTTTGGGGTCACAAAGAAAATCCCTTGTGCTCAAGGAACTGGGCGGGGGTCGGGGGGGGTAACTTTAGATTGAAGCTGAGAAACTAGCAGTGGGAGAAAATGGTAAAGGTCTCCTCCTCTATGGAGATAGTAGGATGTGCAGCCAAGTTTCTAAGGATGCCAGGAAAACATTTTAGGCATGAGGGGGACAGAAAGTAAAAAATTTCTGACGATAGATGGTTTTGTACAAAATCAATCCTAGTACACCTACATCTAGCACTATATTTATCATATCATTTATAAAGATCATATAGTTTCTTCTTTTGTCAAGAAGTTAACCTTGATTAACCTGAAGGTTCTCTTTCAGTTCCAAATCTTATTAATCTAAGTATCTACAATCTGATGTAGACAGTGAAAACGTACACAGATATTTTTAAAAATAAATTTAGAGAAGAAACTACAAAAAGGTCAACAGATGAAAATGCCATTTTTTCAAATGATTTACACAATAACAGCTGACATATAAATGATACTCTCACTTAATCATCATAGCCCAGTAAAGTCCATACCACTGTCTCCTATTTTACAGAAGAGAAACCCATTCTAAAGAGATTGTTATTTGTTCATGGTCAGACAATCTGTCAGAGGCAAAATCTGAAGGCAACTATCTCTACTTATATGTCCAATGCTCTCTGTGTACTATTGCTTCAAACCACTTATCTGATTAGGAGAAGTTAAGTTTTAAGTCAAACAGAAACACATAATTATTTAACTGAGTATTAAACAGGCAACATAGAAGAGCAGAAAGAACATGAGACTTCGAGTCAGGAGATCTGGACATTTATCAGCTTGGTTCCTATAAAACATGTCACAATCTCTCTGAGCCTGAGGCTCTTCTGTAATGGGATAACTTACTACTTGCTTTATGGGCTTGTCTGTGAAGAAATCAGTGTGTGAGGGTAAACTGGTAGTAATACAACAGAAGCAAAGCACTTATGATGTTTGCAATTACACAGTACTTTTTGGTCTGAATATTTTTGTTGGAGAGCATTTCAAATAAAAAACCACTCATTGGCTTAAATGAGAAAATAACGCAGTTCATCTAATAAAATATTCTCAACTTATTTCATAATATATATTGTTTAAAAACCACATTCTCCTTCCTAGTACATTCAACAATTTTCCTGTTCTATTTAGTAGTCTTTAAAGTTACTATAGTATTAAGATAAATATAAAATCACCACAGTCTCAAATAGATTTGAGAAAACTTTTTGGTACATTTTAATTACATTTTAAAGTCATATTTAGTTCATAAGGTGATAGCATCCATGTCACTTGTTGATGTGCATGAGATCATCATAAATGCTAACTATCTGAGCCATTATAAAAGTCTAAATCACTGTAGAAAAAGCAACAGCTACAAAGAAGTAACGAACTGGCAGTAAAATGAAACACAAAAGCAAACACACAACTCTGTGGAAATATTGTCTCCCTAAAATGTAAAAAGCATTTTCCAAGATTTTTCCAACTGATCACAACCTTCACTGAGCGGGAAACACAATCTAAGTTTCTTCCAGTCCTAAATCCTCATGATTTTAATTAAGACAATCTAATAAACTTTTATGTAACAATAGTTTATTTAAACAGTGCTGAAAAGAAAATAAGTCATACTAAATCCTCATGTAACTACATTCTTTGGAATTTCTAGGGCTTTAAATCTTATGCATAAATTGACAGGCAAGCAAAAAACTTGAATAAAGGATGAGAAAAGTTCAATAATGTAGATACTGTCTTCTAGAATATTAAATAAAATATCAACCATGTAGAATATAGACTTAATTTCCTATATTGCCTCAAAATTTGGTTTTTCATAGTAATGTACCAAATTTGCAAGACCAAATGTGTCACTGATGAATGGGCTTACCTTGGGGTCCATGGACCAAGGAATAAATGGATAAAACTTGGATTTAAAAACTCACACATTTATTTCACTAAGCTCTAATAGAAATGTATGAATGTAGACAACAAAACATTATACTACAGCTGGTGGATCTATTCTTTTCCTTTAATCAAAAATACTGGAATTACTAGACCCAAGATATTAGATGATAACCCTTCTCATTTAGACTTTATTTCAATATAATTAATTTCCTTTGTAATCTTATGCATTTTATGTATTTAAAATATCCTGAAATGAGGTCCATAGAATTTACTGTCAGGGGATTCATGAGCCTAACCTATATAAGTGGTTAATACATGAGTAAGTGGTTATACATGATTAAGTCAGTCTTGGCAAATGACGCACAAATAAGCACCTGCAGATACAGGGGGGAAAAGTAGAATCTGGATACATCCTGGTGTTAATTCTTTTTAACAGTGATAGGATAGGAGAAGGGGAGAAAACAACATTCCAGGAATCAGAAGACCTGGATTCTGGTCCTAACTAATCCATTCCATTCAACAAGCATTTACAAATACCTTCTATGTGCAAGAGATACCAAGAAAATAAATAGTTCCTGACCTCAAGGAACTTATAGTTTCTGGGAGGTAAGTATAAGCAGGAGGGGGCAAAAATACATGAGCATATATGTATTAATTGGGGGGAAAAAAGAGAACATTGACAACCAGAGACTTTAGATAAGACTTCTCATAGGAGACAGCTTAAATGCTGAGGCTGGAATAAAGACAGTGATTATTATATATTACAGAGGTGACCAGAACTAGAGGTACATTTTGAGTCCCAGGAGACAGTCTATGCAAAATCATGGAGGAAAAGAGAAACAAGTTGGGAGAAGAGCAAAAGTAGGCTGACCAGTTTGACTGAAATCTAATGAACACATGAAGGAGAATAATATGCATATAAGCCTGGAAAGCTGAGGAGCTTGTGAAGGTCTCTACTCAAAAATGAGGCTTGACAGATGATCTTTGCAACTATGGGGAGCATGAATTAAAGAGCAGAGACCCCAGAAACCAGAAGACCAAGGGGAAGCTGTCATAATAGAGTGGTCGCTAACAGATGTGAGATTTGATGTGGAGTAGAAGCCACAAGACCTGACAGCTTTATCTGTCTTTAAATAAGACCCAAATCAAATCATAGAAACAAAATAAAATTTTCCCTCTTTTGGGTATTTAAGAAAAAATGCTATTTCAAAAACTTCCTAATTTGATCCAAATCATCAGGGGAAGCTTAATTTTTTATTTTATACACTGCTTCTTTTTTGTTGTGATCTTAACAACTAAGAGCTAAAACTCAATTAAATGACTGAAAATTCCATGGAAGATAAAGCAGCTCAAATTCACAAAGCATATCAAGTATTTTTTTTTTTTTTTTTGGCCATATGTAAGTTAGCTGCATTTACCAAAAATTGGACAAATTATTCCTTTAAAAAATACCCTAAGTCAACAGTCCACATGGGATTATTTTTCTCTAGTAACAATTTTAAAAAGCCAAACAAGTATTTTTAATTTAAGCATGAAAAATTTTAAATCCCATACAGTTACAAAAGCTTTCCCCAAAGATAGAATAACATTAGAATCCACGAAAATTGTATTATAGAGTTAATTTAGTCTTTATCTTTGTCCTGTTCCTATTGTCCTATTCAGAGCAAAAAGTTTTCCTGCTTTTATTTTTTAAAAAATTTATAATTAATCAAATAAAACAACAGTAAAATGTTACTATTGTTAAAAATAGAATACTTCTGTAATGTCTAATAGAGATAGCTGTTTAAATTACTTCTCTATTTCTACAACTTCTTAAGTATGTTTCTTAAATGATTTCTTGTTAAGCACTAAAAGGTATTATCTAGTATTTGATAATATGGAAATATGGATGACAGACTACTTTCTTTCACCAAGGAAGGGAAATGTTCTCCTTAATCAAATATTCTTGATAACAGAGCTATATCCAGATGTGCACTACCAATTAAGACTGCATAAGATCTGGATCTGGATCAAGTAACATTGAAAATAGAATAAGATAAAATCTCTCTGAAAGGGAAAAATGTAGATATATACAAAAATAATTGAACAACCAAATAAAATACATATTTACTATAAAAATAAGATTGAATGCTAATTCAGTAGGAAAACAAATACTTTTATATTAATTTTATCTAGATTTTAAAAGTAATTACAAGATTTTTTTATCTATAGCTCTCCCAATTAATTTTTGTTAATATATTTTCTTTTACTTCTAATTAGATTTCGATAAGTTTTCATTATGAAATAATTCAACATACATACATTTTTAAAAAATAGTTACAACATAAAATTCATCTGAAGTAATAACCACAGGTCGAGAATATCAAGGTTAATTAATTTTTTTTTTAAAATGGGGCCTACAATACCAAATTTCAAACTATACCTTGAAGCTGTAGTTATCAAAACAAATTGGTAGTAAATAAAGTTAGAGTTAGTTGGTGGAACAACTTATGTGCACAATATAAAGAAAAAAGTAAGCATAGTAATAATCTAGAATTGAATAAATCAAAAAATTCTGGTTACTGGGACAAGAATTTACTATTCAATAAAAATTATTAGGAAAACTGGAAAGCAGACTGGCAGAAACATAAATAGATCACCATCATAAATTGTATATATCAAGATAAGCTCCAAATGGATAAAAGATGACATCAGAAATAAATTAGTTGAAGCAAGGAAGCAATTACTTGTTGAGTCTAGGAGAAAGAGAAATTCACAAGTAAAATGGATGATTTTGATTACAAAAATTTTAAAAGGTTCTCCAAAGACAAAACCAGCACAACTAAAAATTAGAAGAGCAAAAAAACCGGGTAAAACAATCTTTGCTGCATATTTATCTAATAAAGGACTTTACATAAAATATACAGGTAATTGAGTCAAATTTGTAAGAATTGATATCTAATCAGAGTTTTCAGAGGAAATCCAAGCTATCAAAAGCCACATAAAAATGCTTTAAAACTATCAGTATTTAGAAAAATACTCGTTTAAATAATTCTGAGATACCAACTCAAACCTATCAGATTGGTTAAACTGACAAAAAACTCCGGAAAATCACAAATGCTGGGAGGGACTATGAAAAAAATAGGTACTTTATTGTATTGTTAATGGATCTGTGAACACTTTAACCATTCTAGAAAGCAAATTGCAACTCTGCCCCAAAAGCAATTAAATTATATATACCCAACAATGCTGCTATGAGGTCTACATCCAAAAGAGATCCAAGAAAAAGGAAAAGGACTTTTATGTTCAAATCTATTTATGCAGCTCTTTTTGAGTTGGCAAAGACTGGAAACTGAAGAGATAGCTATCCATTGGGGAATGGAGGAACAAATTATAGTATCTGAATGTGATGAAGTACATTAATAAGCTGGAAAAAAAAAAAAAAATGATGGTTTCAAGAAAAGCCTGCCAAGACTTGTATGAACTGATGCAAAGTAAAACAAGCAGAATCAAATAATCAACCTTGAAAGACTACTTAGTAACTCTTAACTCTGATCAGGATGACCAACAAAAATTTGCAAAGGATTCATAATGAAATATGCTATCTACCTCTACCAGAGAAATGGACTCAGAATACAGTTTGAGAAATACTTTCTTTTCTTTTTTAATTTCTTGGCAACGGTAAATCAGGAATTTGTTTTGTATGACTGTATCTGTTTGCAATAGAGAAGAAAATGTATAACTGAAAATAAAAATAAATTTAAAAATTTAAAAGACAAAAATCCAGTATAATGAATTATATTTAAAACTTTTCCATATGAAAGAACAAAAAGAATCTACAGAGCTATTAATCATTTGTCTATAAACTAATGGAAGAAGTACTTAACTTTGGGACTTCATGGAAAGAATCCTAAGATCTGGACTTTCATTTATTAGCCATGGAACCGTGAGTAAGTCATAGCCTCTCAATCTCAGCTCTCTGTTCTTCAAAAAAGATATTATATCTCCCAACACCAGGCATTTTCACTAGCTATCTCCCATATCTTCAATTTTCTCCCTTCCCATTTTCCACTTCCTGGCTCCCTTCAAGTTCCTTGTCTCTGTCCTCAAAAACTAAAAACTAGTTAGGAAATCAAGACAAACTTGAAATTTTTATGTTATTTTTAAAGGCTCCCCCCCCCGCCCTAATTATGACTATAATTCAGACTAAGGAACTCCCCCTTTCCTTACTATATTTCATGTTCAACTTCCAGTTGCCCCTATACCTGGAGAACTCTCCCACTCCCACTCCCACTAGTGACCTCCCTCCCTCGCTTTCTCTGAATCCCAACTAAAATCCCACCTACTTCAGGAAACCTTCCTCAATCTCTCTTAATTTCAGTGCTATCTCTCTGTTAATTCTTTTCTATTCATCCTCTAAGTAGCTTGCTTTGTACATATTTGTTTACATATAATCTCCTACATTAGACTGCAAGCTTTTGGTAGGCAAAGACTGTCTTTTGTCTCTTTTTTTATATCCCTAAGACTTAGCACAGTGCCTAGTGCACATTAGATGCTTTACTATTATTTATATTTCAGGATGATTTTTCCATTGAACTAAAAAGACTTCAAATAAAGAACACAGCAGTCATATTTTATAGAAGTCTATTAACAAATTATTGGCAAAATCCATATGCTATAAATATCCAATTCAATAAGAACTATGAATCCTCAGCTAATTTTGCATAGTCACTTTCTTGTGCACTTTATTATGGCAAGTGTAAGCAGGATGATAACATATTTCCAATGAAAGGTTGGGAGGGACCAAAAAAAAAAAAAAAGAGATAGAACAAAAAAATAAAACTGCTATTTAGAAGATAAGGTGGAGATGAATATATAATATACTTATTAGTGAAAAACAGATCCTAAACATGCTGTTGACTGAATTCTTATACAGTAATGACAGAATCATAGGCAATATAAAACCAAAGTCTGAGATTAGTTTTAATAATTGCATTTAGAATAAAAATCTCCAACTAGGAAGCTCCCTAATGAAAGCCACTGCAGAATCTGCAGAAAAGAGAAAACAAGAACAACTTAATTCTATAAGGGCTATAAATAAAGGAAAACAATTTTGAAAGTCTTAAATGATTTGATCAATGCAAAGACCAATCATGATATTTGTGGCAGAGAAGAGAGTTTCTCTTTTAAATTTTTTAAAAATAAAAACAGCATTTTATTTTTTAAAAATATATGCAAAGTTGGTTTTCAACATTCACCCCTGTAAAATCTTGTGTTCCAAATTTTCTTTCCTCCCTTCCTCCCTCTCTCTCCTAGACAGCAAGCAATCCAATATAGGTTAAACATGTGCAATTCTTCTAAACATATTTCCACATTTATCAATGCTGCACAAGAAAAAGCAGATCAAAAAGGGAAAAAATGAGGGAAAAACAAAACAAACAAGCAAGCAAACAACAAAAAGGTGAAAATACTATGTTATGATCCATGTTCAGTCCCCATAATCCCCTCTCTGGATGAAGATTGGAATTGGCCTGAATCACCTCATTGTTGAAAAGAGCCACATCCTACATGAATTGATGCTAAATGAAATAAGCAAAACCAGGAGATCATTATAAGCAGCAATAGCAAGATTATATAATGATCAATTCTAATGGATATGGCTCTTTTCAATATTGAGGTGATTCAGGGCAGTTCCAATGGTCTTGTGATGGAGAAAGCCATCTGCACTAAAAAAGAGGACTATGGGGACTAAGTGTGGATCAATCACAACATAGTATTTTCACTCTTTTTGTTGTTGTTTGTTTGCCTTTAGTTTTCTTTCTTATTTTTTTCCCTTTTAATCTGATTTTTCTTGTGCAGCATGATAATTGTGGAAATATGTATGGAAGAATTGAACATGTTTAACAAATTTTGGCTTACCTACCATCTAGGGGAGGAAGTGGGGAGAAGGGAGGAAAAAAATTTGGAACACAAGGTTTTGCAAAGATGAATGTTGAAAATTACCTATGCATGTTTTGAAAATAAAAAGCTTTAATTGAAAAGAAAAGAGCTAAGACCACCATAGAGGATCATCACATAATCTTGTTGCTGTACATGATTTTACAAACTTCATTTAAGTTCATGTAAGTCTCTCCAGGCCTTTCTGAAATCATCCCTGCTGATGGTTTCTTAGATAACAATAATATTCCATAACTCAGTTACCAGTTCCTTTGGTAGTGCTGCTACCAAACATTTTTGCACATGTGAATCCTTTTCCTTTTTTTTAATGATTTCTTTGGGATAAAGGCCCAGTAGATTCACTGCTGGATCAAAGGATAAACACAGTTTGATAGTCCTTTGGTCACAACAGAGAATTTAAAAGACATACAGAAGAGAGAAGGAAGTTCAGAAGGGGGCTAGGAACAAGAAGGGAAGTATTATATATCATGTTAGATTTAACAAAATTTTTTTAAAAAGTTGTACATAACAGATTTATAACTTCATATACAATCTTATTTTTCTATTTTTTATATTTGGATAAATTCATGTTTGTCAAGTTCATAGAAAAAAATTTAGCAAAAATAATGTATCAGATTCCAAGAAGTTGTTATGCAAAAATACAGAAACTATTAGAACCGATGAGTCAAAAAGGATTTTTAAAAATGGGAAACATATGAAAATTAATAAGGAAATAAAAATCCTGAAAGATTATAGCAATTTCAGGGAGGAGGGAAGGGAAATAATAAAGCAGTCATGGAGAAAAAGGAGTGAAGGTAAGAACAGAAACATTTTTGAAACAGTCAATACCTGTAGCACTTGGAGACAAAAATAGAAAGAGATAAGCAGACCAAAGATAGAACATTTATGTCAGCAGTTCTATGACTTGTTTGTTTCCCAAGACCAAGTAACAAATCTGACACTAGTGACACAAAAGATGTGATAGCAGAAGCTTAGTTTACTGAGTAGAAAATGAAGAATGGCAACTAGAATGAACTGGATAGTTTTTTGGTTGGAAGAACTGAAAATAGGAGATCAGACCTGTGATTATACTGAAATACACCAATGGACCAGTATTTTCAGCACTGGAAGGGAAGGGGTAAGGATATGGGGAAGTTCTCAACCAAAGAGCCAAGAACCCAAAGATTTAATGATGGTTAGGAAAGCTAAATATATCACAGAATATATATAAAATTTCAGAAATTTCCCCAAAATTATGAAAGGGGGGAGGAAGGAAAAAAGGAGAGAAATAAAGAGAAGATGTAAGTGGACAAATTACCTGCAATTAGAAATTAATTTGTTATAAAATTTCATTTAAGAAAAAAATTATTCCAGGCTATAGTTACCTGAAAATTTGGAATAATGTTATTCTTTCAGCATTATAAAAATGTATTTTTGTATATACATGTAATATAGTACATAAGGACCTCAATTTACCAAGAAATACAATATATCAGACAGGATCATGGACCCTCAAATAAAGAATACTCCATCATTTTGAACACTTTGCTAGGGAAAATATACCATGAGATCTTAACTTAGGAAAAAAATTTAAGTGCTGATGCTAAAAAATTTATCTTATTGTCACAGAAAATAGAGAATTACTCAAATGCAAACTCAATAGAAAGTTCTAAGTATGCATATTATGAAAATAGATTTCTAATCACAATCTCCTCCCAGTTTGAAGTATTTAAGAAATCAAATTGTAAGAGTACTATTTAAGCTGTAATCAAAGACAAGGGAATTAGATTTTCAAGAAGAAAGATTTAATTTTGGTATGAGAGAATCTAATATTTTTATCTATTCTAGAGCAACTCTTGTCTTTGCCAAAGTATCCTCTAGTTCCTAACCAGAATATTTCAGCCCTATAGTCTGAGCTGAAACTGACAGGTAAATGTTCTCTTCATGTATTCTTTTTCACAGTTCCAGGGGGAAGAGACTATTTCTGTTGATTTCTACTATTGCTAATTCTGTTCTCAACTTTATATTCTTTTATTTTACACTCTGCCCAAGTAAACTCACCCAATTCTTCACTATAAATGATTCCAGTCCAAAGGATGATAAATTAACATAATGGAATACTATTGTGTTATAAGAAACAACAAATAAGAATAAGATAACTAAAGTAGGAGAATAACCATTTGCATAATGTTTACTACACCTCTCAAAAACATACTCACTTTCCCCCCCCCACCCTTCTCATTTGACCTTGACCTGGGAGGCAGGTGTTATTATTATCATCCCCATTTTACAGTTGGGCAAACTGAGGCAAGCATCAATTACATAATTTGCCTAGAGTCACATGGTTATTAAATGTCTGAGGCCAAATTTGAACTTATCTTCAAGCCTAGTGATTTATCCACTGAGCCACCCAGGGGAATTAAGCAGAGTGTTTGCCTTTGTCTCTCTTTATATAAAAGAGACAAAATATGACTGAAACAACACAAATGAAAGGAAGCGTGAAACAACAGGAAATAAATGTTGCAAAATTACAAAAACAGACTAGGTTCCAAAGAGGACATGAGAAACACCTTGCCCTACTTCTTTGTAGAGGCAAGAGGTCCATAAATAGTAGAATATTACATACATTTTCAGTATTGCTGTATGCTCTTTTTCTCTGTTTTCCTTCTTTCCAAAATTCTTTGCTATATAGGATGATTCTCAGAAGGGATGTAGAAGAGAAATTTAAACAATGTAAAATGAAAGATTATTTTAAAAATTCAGTTTAGTAAATATTTATCCTTGTCATTCAGGTTTTACACACACACACACACACACACACACACACACACACCCTTTGACTTTCTTGTAATTCTTTCTTTATATATTTAGCACTTTCTATTATTTTCCATTGCCATAATCTTAAATTGGAGAACTGTGAAACAAGTCTCATCCCTACTTTAAAATCCACTCTGTACAACCCAGATGAATCTTCCTATATTATGGAATCACAGTACCAACAGTAAAAGGGGAAGGAGTGAGGGAGGGACCTTACAGATAGCCAAGTTACCACAGGGTGGCAAAGACACAGCTGAGCTACAAAATTTCAGTAAGGTCTGAAACAGATTAAAATGTAACTGGGAAATGTTTCTAACACAATAAAGAAAAATGCAGCATAGATAATGTTAATTTTTGGTATCCTAACTTTTGGGGGTTGTTTTCTATTTGAATCTGACACCACTGAGTCAGACTGATAGTAAAAATAAACAAACAAAACCTCAGTAATTTCCTCCATTAAAACCCTCTCAACACTCATTATTTAGGAGATAAATTGCAAATTCCTTACTTAGTGAAGCACTCAAGTTTTTCTATGATATGGGTACAATTATCTTCTTGGCCTAATCTTTTGCTATTCTCCCCCTTTAAGCTCCTCCTCAGAATCTATTTACTGACATCTTAGCAAATCTAAGTCCTTGAAGGTTTCCATATTTTTATTTATACTGAATAGTGATCTTTCCTGATGAGCAATGCTACATATATGGACTGATAAAGCACTTATTATGAATGATATTCATCTTGTCCTGTTGTTTTCATGTGCAGGTATTGTCTCTTTAACTAGACTTCAAATTTCTTGATGGCAGCATCTATATATTCTCTGTCTCTGTCTTACATGGTATTTAGGATAGCCTCAATACCTGATCTATTTTGGTGTTCAGTAAATTTGAAGTATATATAATCACACTCTACATGTAATTCTGTATGAAACAAATTAGTAAAGGAGAGGGACAAAAATTGATTCATTCACTAATCCTCAATTTAATTTTGTCTAGAAGTCAAGAAAACTTAATGGCTGGCATGGAGAAGAAAAAGACCGTTGTCTTACTTCGTTTTACCTCAGTAACAAAATAGAACACGTCCAAGAACTCCAACAAGTCCAAGTTTGTCATTATTAATCCGAGAAATGCAAATTAAGACAACTCTAAGATACCACTACACACCTGTCAGATTGGCTAAGATGACAGGAAAAAATAATGATGATTGTTGGAGGGGATGCGGGAAAACTGGGACATTCATTGATGCATTGTTGGTGGAGTTGTGAACGAATCCAACCATTTTGGAGAGTAGTTTGGAACTATGCTCAAAAAGTTATCAAACTGTGCATACCCTTTGATCCAGCAGTGTTACTACTGGGATTATATCCCAAAGAGATTATAAAGAAGGGAAAGGGACCTGTATGTGCACGAATGTTTGTGGCAGCCCTTTTTGTAGTGGCTAAAAACTGGAAACTGAATGGATGTCCATCAGTTGGAGAATGGTTGAATAAATTGTGGTATATGAAAATTATGGAATATTACTGTTCTGTAAGAAATGACCAACAGGATAATTTCAGAAAGGCCTGAAGAGACTTACACGAACTGATGCTGAGTGAAATGAGCAGGACCAGGAGATCATTATATACTTCAACAACAATACTATATGATGACCAGTTCTGATGGACCAGGCCATCCTCAGCAACGAGATCAACCAAATCATTTCCAATGGAGCAGTAATGAACTGAACTAGCTATGCCCAGAAAAAGAACTCTGGGAGATGACTAAAAACCATTACATTGAATTCCCAATCCCTATATTTATGCACACCTGCATTTTTGATTTCCTTCACAAGCTAATTGTACAATATTTCAGAGTCTGATTCTTTTTGTACAGCAAAATAACGTTTTGGTCATGTATACTTATTGTGTATCTAATTTATATTTTAATATATTTAACATCTACTGGTCATCCTGCCATCTAGGGGAGGGGGTGGGGGGGTAAGAGGTGAAAAATTGGAACAAGAGGTTTGGCAATTGTTAATGCTGTAAAGTTACCCATGTATATATCCTGTAAATAAAAGGCTATTAAATAAAAAATAAAAAAAAGAGAGAGAGAGATAGGCAAACAGATATTATTACTTCCCATTTTACAGATCAGGAAAATGAAGTTCAAAATGCCTATATTTAGAACTTGAGTCCAGTACATGGGAATGGAAGGCACAAGCATTCATTAAACACCCATTCTGTTCCACGAACAGAGAGAAGCTAGGTGGTGCAGTGGATGAAATGCTGGACATGGAGGCAGGAAGACAAACCTGGTCTCAGATATGACCCCAGATTTACTAGCTGTGTGATACTATCTGTGTGATCTTGGATAAGTCACTTACCCCTGTTTGCCTCAGTTTTCTTATCTATAAAATGGAGAAGAAAATGACAAGCCGCTCCAGTATTTTTGCCAAGGAAACCCCAAATGGGGTCAAGAAGAGTAGTATATTACCGAAATGATTGACAGCAACAACATTGCCCCAGGTACTATTCTAAGATCTTTACAGATATTACTGATTTGATCCTTCCTCACAGTAGATTTGTACATTAGTTTCCATTATCATCCCCATTTTACAGATGAAGAAAATGAGTTATACAGAAATTAAGTGTCTTGCCTAGGTTCTTAAAAAAAAAAAAAAAAACAAGTCCAAGTTTGGGTCTTCCTTAATGATAGAGATGAAGAAAGCCTTAAAAGTCGACTAGTGTAATTGTTTCATTTCACGGAAAAGGCAACTGAAGCCCATAGAACTTACGTGATTTTTCCAGGCTCTTATAGGAAATAAGGGGCAAAGTGAGGACCTGAATATAAATCCTTTGACTCTAAGCCAACAATCCTTCCACTGTGAAATCTGAAGAAATATGGACTCTAAAACAGGAAGAGCTGTCTCTAGAGTGAGCCAAAAGGGCACTCAGTTTACATCAGTCAAGAATGCATTTTGTCTGTGATATGTAGGACCACTGGTTGGGGACCACAAGGGCTCAATACAGACCACCTAGTACAATTGTCTCATTTTATAGATGAAAAATTTGAGACCAAACAAGGCAAAGTAACTGATTCAGGATCAAAGAGCTAGTATCTGAAACAGGATCTGAATTAGCACTCCAATATGCCTTGATGCCTCTAATACAACACTGCCACATGGACACATGCAAATCTCCTAACTTCAGAGTTTTTACTTCCTCATCTGAAAAATGAGAATCTCTGTATTCCAATCTCACAAGGTTTTTTTTTTTACAAGGTTGTTTTAAGAACGATATGAAATATGTATAAAGCACTTTATTAAGTGTCAATTGCATATATATATATATATATATATATATATATATATATATATATATATGTCAGGCAAGATCTTCAGCTGACATCCTACCTCTGACCATTTTTCCTTTTTAAAATAGATTTAATATACTTGTCTTTACATTGACTAGCTATCCCCCTATAATCCTTCCTGCCCAGAGACACATTGCTCATAACAAAGAATTTTAAAAAAGAAAAAAAGGAAAGAAAAACTTTTAGCAAAACAGATCAATACCTCACAATTCTATGCAATGTTCCATCCCACCCCCGCATTAGGGCCATGGTAATTTATTTTCTTAGCTATTTTCTTACTTCCAAAATGGGGACAACTTTGGTGCCTACTTTACAAGCTGTTGCTACGATCTAGTAATACATATATAAAGTGCTACACAAAACTTTGAAACATTGTATAAATGTTGGTAGGTGCTTTAATTATTACTAAAATATATTTTAATACAACTTTTTTTCCATGCAAAACTATACATCAAAAAGAATGGAGATTTCTTTGGTCAAAGATCTTTTTTTTTTTTCCTAAAGGAAGGTGCTGGGGGAAAATAAACAGTCATGCTATCTCTATTTTCTAAATAAACAACTCAGTTGAAAAAAAAAATCTAAAGAGTTCAAAAACTCTACTTCCTACAAATTTTTTGATGAATATTAGAGATTAAGTATAAGTATTAGAAGCAGTATGAGTGAGATTAGGAACTATAAGCACCTGTCATAAAAGACAATAGGAAATAAATGAAAAAGCACAGGATTCTGGAGAAGAGAAAATTAAACTGTAGTCCAGTCTCTACCCTTAATTAGCCAGCTAGACTTGGGCAACTCACCATTTCCCTAGTCTATAATATATGGAAAATGGAATAATTTGTGAATTTTCTTATGGCACCAAACTTCTATGAACCTATAATTTTGCCATAGAATACCTTTTATTTCTACTAGACAGCTTTTTGGAAAACATTTAAAATATTAAAAGTTTCATAAAATCCAAAATTTTTCCTAAATTATAAACTATGAAACATTTCATGCCAAATTTGAATAAAATATTATTTTAAAAATCCTATTAATTTAATTCAATATTTTTCAGATTCTATAGTTTTATAAGTTCAGGTTCTAAATAGTTGACCTTAGTATTTAAGCAGTAGGAAAACCCAGTAGGCAAAAAGTGTTAAGAGCTCTACTTTAAGCTCAAATTAGAATACTTTACATTTTAACTTAATGAAATGTTCAAGTAGCATAGAAAAAAAAATTATGTGATATCTAATGATAAATAATAACCATGCTTTTCCAATCCTCCACTTAATCATAAGACTTATCTTTTAAAGACAAGCTATAATTTTACATATAGTACTAAAAATGGCACAGATACCCAAAACAAATTAAAAGCTAGAATTTTTAGTTTTCTAAAATTATAGAATGTGAAATGAAGGCATTTTGGAGATAAATCAACCCCAAACCCAGCTTATTTTTTTTTTTTGGGGGGGGGAGGGGGTACAGAACCATATCAAAATTCTGTTAATTTAGAGATTGTTGTCAAATTCATTTAAGTCACTTTCAATATAAATTAAAAGCATATATCAGCCATCAAATGAATCACCACTAATTTATATACTCAAGCTAAGCATAACATGTAATTATGTAAACAAATCAGTCTTTAAAAGTTTGTTAAAAATTTGTGTATTAATAAATACATTTACTAATTATTGAAATTAATTAATATTGATATAAAAATGTATTAATAGTCGAAAGTAAACTATCAAAATCTATGCACTAAAATGCATTTTTATTATTGAACTACTCTGTTGCTGTCTTGTTAAGATTCAATTTTTTTCAATATTTTTCCAATACTTTACCTCACCTCCCCCTGATACAAATCATCATCTCAACCTTGGATTGCTGTAATAGAATTTTGGTTTGTCTTCTTGTCTCTCATATTATTTCCCTATTTTAGCCCATTTTCCACTCAGAAACCCAAGGGTCTTTTCTATAAAGTAAATATGATCATGTCATTTTCCTGTTCAATAAATGTCAAAGTTTCCTACAGTCTAGAGAAGAGATTTCAAATTTAAATAGAAAGGATTCCTTAAAGGAAGTATACTGACTTAATGAAGGGCATAAATTAAAAATGTTATATTTTACTCTTAATTATTTTATTAAGCATTTTCCAATTACACATTAATCTGGTTTGGCCTGCACTTTTGAATTCAGTAGTATCTAGTCCAAACACCTCAGGCCTACATGATAAAATGTAAAATTCTTTGCCATTTAAAGTCCTTCATAACCTTGTCTTTTTCCTGCATTCCATTCTTCTTCTAATTTACTATCCTACATGTACAATGCAATCCGGTGACTCTGGCCTCTTTACTACTCCTAGTACAAGGCATTTCCTTATTTCCAGGTACCTTCACAGCCTGTCCCCCATGCCTGGAATTTTCTCCCTCTTTCTCTTAAAATTTTGCTAAAGTTCCATCTGCAAGAGTCACTTCTAACCTTCCTTAATGTTAGTGCCTTCCCCCTGAGACCAAATCCAACTTACCCTGTATATCTTGCTTGTCATTATTATTAACTGCACATTGTTCCTCTTGTCAAGACTGTATGCTTCCAGGGGACGGGGATTGTTTTTTTGCATTTCTCTATCTCTAGGACAACACAATGCTTGACATGTTAGGAGTTTAAATGATTAATTTGAACTGATGCATTTAAGTCCTATTCTAGAGATGGCTAAAGAGAATTATAAAATCCCTTAACTTAAAATAATATAAAACTATGCAAAAGTAAACATGTAGACTTATTATTTTTTTATTCACCAAATCTCAGAATGTGAGAACTAAAAAGTACCTCAGAGGCCATCCAGCACAATTTATAAAAAAAAAAAAAAAAAAAAAAAAAGAATCTCTACTATAACATAATGAACAAGTAGTCATGCAGCCTCTGAAATGAAAAATTGAAAAATTTTTGTAGGCAAAACTGATGACCTCTCAAGGCAGTCCATTCTATGATTACCATTAACAAATGGCTCTGAGTTCAGCTATTTAACCAGTTCTCAATCCATTGATTGTATGATCACTTAATCCATATTTTTCAATCTTCTCCCTAAGAATAATATATTTTATCAAAAGTTTTGCTAAAGTCTAGGTAAAATTCTGTAGAGCAAGATAGAACTATTTCCAAAGGACTATAAAATCATGCTTATCCTTTGACCTTTGTATATCTTTTGACTTAACAATATCACTATTAGGCAAATATCCCAAAAGAGATAAAAAAAAAAAACCCCAAAAAACTATATGTACAAAACTATTTATAGCAGCTCTTTTCTCAGGGCAAAGAATTGGAAATTGAAGAAATGCCATCAATTGAAGAAAGACTGAATAAACTGTAGTATATGATTATGATGGAATCCTATTATTCTATAAGAAAAGTTGAGCAGGATGCTCTCAAAAACCTGGAAAGTCCTCCTTGAGTGAAATGTACTATATACAAAATAACAGTAATACCGTGGAATCATCAATTGTCAATGACTTAGCTATTCTCAGAAATATGATTCAAAACTACCTTGAAAGACTTATGATAAAAATGCTACCCATAACCAGAGAAAGAACTGATTCTGTCTGAATACAGACTGAAGCATAATTTTAAATTATATTTTTATTAGGGGTTTTTTCTTGGGGGGGGGGCAACTATAGATTTCTTTTTCAACATTATTTTTATGGAAATATTTTGCATAACTTCACATGGACCTTCTCAATAGGGGTGGATTTGGGAAGGGAGGATGGGAGAAAACCTGCTTTGAAAACAAATATTAAAAATTGCTTTACATGTAACTGGGAAAAATAAAATATTAAATATCACAATATACTCCTTAGCTAATTAAAGTCTATCAAAAGATGAAATGTTAAGTCTGACATGTGTTCTTGATCAAATCATGTTGGCTCTTAATAATTACCACTTTCCTTTCTAAATATTTGCTAACCTTCTCTTTAATGACCCTTTGTAGAATTTTCTCAAATCAAAATTAAGCAGACTGGTTTGTAGACTCAGTTCCCTAATCTTAAAAAACAAAAAAAAAACAAAAACCACTGGAGGGTGGGGGTGGTAGAAGGACCAGTAGCTTTTCTCCAGTCTTGCAATATCATACCCATTTTTCAATATCTTTCAAATATTATAGACAATGGCTCAAAAAATCATATTTGTCAGCTCTTTCCACCTGGGCCAGGTGACTTGAATGGCCAAGTAACATGAATTTATGGATAGAAGCTAGATGCTTTCTTCTTCCATACTTAATTGTTTGTTTTAATACTTCAATACTTTAATATTTCAATAATGTAAAGGTCATTCTCTTAGGCAGAGAGGATAAATTAATAAATGAGCAGCTGGGCTTTTCCTTATTAGTCAGTTGTTATTGTCCCATCCACTCTAGACAAAGATTCATTCTGTTAGTCTTATCCTCATCCCCAGACTGTACTCAGGTTTTGAATGTCCATGACTTACTGCACAAATTTCACTTTATTAAAAACTTCGTATTTGAAAAAATAAGTGTCACCAAAGTATGCATGTGTATGTATAGTATGCGTGCATGTGTGTGTGTGTATATTAGATATACGTACAGTCACACATATACATGTGTATATGTAATGTTGTTTGATTTTCTGGAGGTCTCTGGACCAGCCTTTGTTTCAGTTCAGTAATCACCAGGAGAATTGCCAGGTGTTAAAGTCCAAATCCTTTATTATCTCCTTCACAATCTAGTTTCCATGCCAGCTTTCTAGAGAGCCTTTCAGAATAGCTTTGGTCTCAGTGGGGGAAGTGCAGGAGGCCAGCCACCAAGGTGTTGTGAGATGAAGTAAATGAATCTGACTCTGAGTCCCTTCTGAGTCTGTCTCTGGCTCTGACTCTGGCCGAGTTTGTCGTAGCTTTATATGCTCTATTTTGAGTATAAGCCAATCATTTATATATATATCACTAGGAAACCATTATTTGTTTTAAGGTTTAATCAATCATACAGAACTTAGAGAACTACTAATCACCACACTAAACTAAATAACCACTGTCTCATCAATTCCACTGAGTTAAGTACCTTGTAAGAATCCTTGTTTCAAGTTCAGAGTTCTGGCCCATAACATGATACACATACAATCCCTCTTTAACTCCTTATGATTTTCACATATTCATCTCATCCTTTTCCTATCTAGCACTTTAGAGGATATTCCCTTTGTTGACACTTCTGATTTCATTCCCATGGTTTACTTGATAAGGAGCCAATGGCCTTTATAGCTCTTCACACATCTAATAAGGTGTGGAATTTATTTTTAAATAAATTCTAATTCAGTCTTCCCATTCCAACTCTTATCACCAATTCTGGAGGTCACAATTTTCATACTAATGATCCTAATACCCAAATTTCACATTAACTAACCTTGATTCCCAGGACCTCCACATGTCTATCAGACAGGTACAAAGTGCTTTCTTCTAAAATTGTTCTACCTCCAAAATGTCAAACTCTAATGTCCCTCTGACTGATCACAATCACTTATTCTAACTATACTAGTGGCCTCTCATGCTGTATTACTCTTTGATTTTCCTCTCTCAAAGCCCCTATTCTGGCTTCATTTACTTCTTTCAGTTTTGTCCTTATAATTAGCCATTTGGCAAAGTATCGAATACAAATCTTGAATATTTTTCCTCTCCCTTTAACCTCATTTCAATTTTAATCTTCACTGATATCTTAGAACTTTATTCAATTTGACATCATTGTCATTCTTCCTTTCTTGGCTTTCATGAAACTGTTCCCTCCTGATTCTTCAATTTGTATGCTTTTTTCTTGATCTCTTATCTCATACTTTTTTTTTAAAAAGAGAGAGAGAGAGAGAGAGAGTGTGTGTGTGTGTAGTTTCTAAAGGTTGTCCTTAGTCTGTTCCCTTCTGCCATGATCTCTGTTGGCAATCTCATCCACTTCTATAACTTCAATTTTCATCTTTATTCAAATGATCTCCAAATCCAATCACAGCTGCCTTTGTAGCACCTCAAAATGCCTATCCTAGCATCTGCACCTAAATATCCCACTGTTGCTGTGGGACCATTCAGGATTTACTTATTTAATATAATAAAAGATCAAACATTAAAGTACTATACTAATCATCAATGAAAGTTTCCAAATTTCCAATCTGATTTCAAGCAATATGCTAGGAAGTTCCTTGGAACTGCTACGGTCAAATTATAAACCTTATATCAGTCATATCAGATCTTGCATACACATGCACTCTGTAACAGCTAAAGTCTACAACACATACTGACCCGAGTTTTCAACTTTCTCAATCATTCCACCTAAATTCTTAAAATTTTCAATTTCTTTATAGCTCTATTTTGCTTTACAAATTCCTATTCCACTGCTCATCTCCACCGATCTAAACACAATTTTTTTTCTAGGAGTGACATATAAAACTACTTTGTTGAAACTTGCAAAGAGAAAAAAATTATACATATTTACTTTTCTTGTTTCAAAAAGACTTGATTTATTTAAAAATAAATTCCACACCATATTAGATATGTGAAAAGTTTCTAAAGGACATTAGTTTCGTATAAAATAAATTTTGATGATGAAATCAGAAGCATCAACACAAGGGTAATTCATTAATTTTCTGATTGTTATTAAATATTAACACAAATCAAGTGAGGGGGAAAAAGAGGCAATTCACCAAGTAGTACCCTATTAAAAAAGGAACATCCCTAACCTTTAAAAGATATAATTAGGGAAAATATTTTATTATCAGAAGATATAGTTTTTTCTTTCCATCTATGCAGATGAAATTTACACTTGCTAGCTTTTATTCCCCAACTGACAAATGGTTAAAAGATAATAAGCAATTCTTAAGAGAATAAATCTAGGCTAACATTAACCATAAAGGGGAAAAAATGTTCCAAATCACTTAACAAAGAAATGCAAATTAAAGCAACCCTAAAGTTTTACATCACATCCATCAGAAAATAACAGATGTTGGAAGGACCGCAGGGGGAAAAAACATACTGCCGCATTATTCACTCTCTTAGTGTTGTAACTTGGCTCATCCAATTCTAGAAAACAATTTGGAACTACATCACTATACTTGCTAAATTATATAAGTCTTTGAAGAAACTATAGCACTACTAAGCCTATATCTCAAAAAAAGAACAATGAAAGAGAAAGAGGTCCTTTACATGCAGAAATATTTATAATATCCCCTTTTTTCAATACCAAAAAATCTGGAAATTAAGGAGTGACCATTAATTAGAGAATAGCTCAACAAATTGTGGTACATGGATATAACAGATTACTATTGTGCTATAAAAAATTATTACAGTTTTCAGAGAAACTGGGGAGACATGCACTTATGCAAAGTAAAGTGAATAGAACCAAACAATTTTATAGTATAAAAACGAACAATTTTAAAAGAGTTAAGAACTCGATCAACAGAATAATTGATCAAGAATACATAGATCAATCAATGAAGAAGGTAATTATATATCTTTTAACTGAAAGGTAATAAAGGTAATAAAGACACTTGATAACATGCTCTTAAATCACTTCCCACAGAACTTTTATTTTTAAACTCTCTATTACCTACATGATAAAATATCCTAGAAAATAGGAGTAAAATAGGATAAAAATCCCAGAATTAGTCTTCCAGTATCTGGATTTCATTTAAGTTTCCTATTTCACTTTACTCTTCCTCTCTATATTAAACTATTTCAGGAAGATTGTTTCCCATGTGTGACATCCATCTCCCACCTTTATGGCTAAAAAACAGGCTATATCCCTATATATCTCAAATGAACTCACTCCTTTCTTTTGCCTGTTATAGTTCCTCCAAAATATAGTTCAGGAGCCACCTCTTAGTATACATGAGACCTTTCTGAAGCATTCACCCCATTCTCACAAGTTGCTAGTGTTGATTTGTCTACATATTGTTCTCACCAAAGCCCAAACTATAGCTCCCATGTAGGGTCTCTGAAAGGAAGGAATTTCTTTTTTGTTTTTGTGTCCATAACCCAAAACACACAATACCTAGTACTTGGCACATAATAATTATTTAATAGATGTATGCTAAAATTTTTAATTAGCCCTATAGCAATGACTTTTCCATGCCAAACCTATGCAGTTGATTTTTAAAAATCCAGTCGTAGCATTTTCCTTTTTAAATGTAATGCTATTAGATTTGACCCATTGTTCTAGCCTGAGATTTTGTCATCTGTATTACTCATCTCTCATTCTCAACTTTGCTGAAAGTTTTATAAACCTTCACTAATGTTTGTATTTTTTCCATTCACTAATATCACCTTTGTTGGGGCCTTCAGTATTTTCCTCTGATGGCTTTTTTCCTCCAATCTCTTCCTTTTTCCATTCTTGCTTCATACCAATGCTGTCCAAGTCATCTATCTTCTTAATGCTCAGCTTGAACATATCACTATTCTTTCAAAAACCTTTCACTGAAAAAAGAATTAACTCTTGATCCTGATAATCCAGACTCTCTTCAATGAGCTACAATGTAACCTTCTAGGTTTGTTTTGGACTATTTCCCTTTATGTACTAGTCCAATCAAATCTCCATACTCCATTCTTATCCCTCTCTCACTTTGTTACATTGTCTTGTTCACAATCCTGGCAGTCACAGAATGGACTTTCCTTTCCAGCTTCTTCTGATAACCAACCTGAAGCCACATTGTTGGTCCTTTTCCCCAATCCTCAACCAAAGTTGATCATTTCCTCATCACATTTTTCAAAGCACTCTACTTGGAAATTTTTCCTTGCATTTATCACAACTTGATTAAAATAATTCATAGATTTAAAGTCTTCCATATGAACATTTGTATTTTAGAAGAAATAATTTTTTAAACCTCAATTAGTTTTTAACTAGGAAAACTGATGTCACATATATATGTAAAGGGAGAAAAGTCTGGATCTGAGAAATTTTGCTTTCTATTTCCACATTAAATCTCATCTCAATTCCAAGTGTATGAAGAGTCCATGCTTCCAAAGAAATACTATTAATTAATGAGGGTAAAGTTTACATGCCTATCCAAAAACTATTTATCCCATAACATATATTTAGTATAATCTTCACAATATGATTTAATTTCATTTAGCATTTCTACAGGGTATGCATTCCAAGTTCCAATTCAGAACTCCTCCCAATCCAATGATTCCCAAGGTAGAATGGAAGTTGAGGTTCGCTAGCCATGGTCACATAAATGGTAAAAGTCCTTATGTGAGCATAAAAAATATTATTTCTCTATATTCATAAGAGAACGTCAGGCACTAATCTTTACTTCTTTCTGCTACTGCTCCATGACACATGGAGATCTGAGATTTTTCCATGTGATAATAAGTATGGACCAGTAGCTATTATCTCTTCTAGAAGGCTCTCAGAAATGGCAGTAGGAATAGGTTATAATGTCAAGGCTTCAATACTTAGATACAGTTGGGCTTTTGGGGCAGCCCTTAATTATTTAATGCTGATGCTAAATTAGAGGACCTTTGTCCAATCCACTTTTGCTGTCTGGTCTTTGTGACCTTGGACAAACAACTTAATCTTTTTGGGACTGAGACTCTTCATCTATAAATTGAGGGGGTTTGATCCAATGGTTTTTGAGGTCTTTTCCAGATCTATGACCAAAATGGAGGGGGGGGTGGGGGGAGAGAAAGAAAATTAAAACTTAGGCCACAGGCTCCTGGGATGTGCTTAATCAGGTTAATTTCTTCCATGTCTATCACATTTCTCTTGGCTCAAAGAATTTCCTGCCCATAGCTTAAGTCACCAATTAACTTTTGTCCCACTTGCTGCAGTGAGCTGGGGAATCTGTTCCTCTTTGAAGTCTCCTTTCTTTGATCTCCAAAGACTCAAGACTACACCAGAATCTGTTTCAGTGTGACTTCATGGAAGTCTACTGCCTCTCTTGAGCGGGTTGATAAAGAGTCACTCCAGAATCCCTGTACCATCTTTCAACGGTCAGTATTAGCTCAATCAGCAGATCACAACAATGGAAGGTCACAGGAACTTGCCACCAATAACTTCCATTTCCAGCTGAACATAAATAAAAAGTCCACCATGTCCAGGGTAGAACAACAAAGGGGAATATGGTATATCCCTCAATGGCACTCTTTTTCAATACCTTAATTGATCTAGCAATCAGCCATGTCCAGGATTTAATCCAGCATGCTTCATTCACTGGTCCTGAGATTTCATCAGTAACCTTGCTGTCCTTTATATATCTTCTTCCCCCACTACCTTTCAGGTCTTGAATTGTAATTGGGCAACTAAATGGCACAGCAGGTAGAGCACTGAGCTTGGAGTCAGGAAGACATATATTTGAATCTAGTCTTAAATACTCACTAGTTGTAAATGTGGGCAAGCCATTTAATCTTTTTGGCTCAGTTTTCTCACCTATAAAATAAGGATTACAACAGCACTTCTCAAAATTGTTTTAAAGATCAAATGAAATAATTGTAAAGTGTTTTAGCATAGTGCCTGACATAAATCAAGTGACATTACTCCTCCTACTGGCATATTAATCTAATTCCAAATGACTTCTATAAAAACAAAATGCCCAGTTAAGGTTCTTAACTCTTCTGTGTTGTTCTCCCCACCAGAAAGTTAAATTCCTTCCCCGTAGGAATTATCTTTGATGTTGTAAAATAAATTTTTCCCCCCATTTATTCTCTTCCTTTTAGGCTTTCTTTTTATCTAAATAATAGAGATCATTATTTTATTTATTCCTGAAATTAAACATTTCATTAAACATTTAAGCATTTAATTTTTGCTATAATTTAAGATTAGAAAGATGATACTTTTTTCCCTAGCTTATTATATGGAGAAAGCCAAACTTCATCTTCTTCAACACTTACTTCAGTCACTAAATGATGAAATGTCTTTAATATAAGACTGATGGATTTAAATTTGAATTTATATAACCCTAGTACAAATAAAAATCCTCAGTTTTGTATTAAAGGTCTTCAGATCTTTTATTGATTACCTGTCTTGGCTCCAACCCAGTTATTGATTTAATCAATATTAATTATCCCAGGAATCTGTGCTCAAGTCCTGTTTGCCTAGATCATTGACAAAATTGTTAAAGGCAGAGATGGTACTTACCAAATTTGCATACAACATAAAGCTGAGAAAGATAGTTAAAAACCTAGAAGACAGATGAAGGGTCCAAAGTGTTTCCGAGGTGAGGGGGTGAATGAAAATGCATTTATACACTTTTTATATGCCAAAGATTGTATTAATCAGATGAAATTTAATAGGGATAAATGTCTTTATAGTTGGCCTCAATGTAATATATCAGCCAATGCAATCTTACAATACAGAGAAGAAAACAAAATTACAGCTAATGATTCTAATAGTGGAATTGTCATTATCTTGTTAATCTTTATATACATTTTTAAAAATTACAGTTTAAAAAGAACTCTTGTTCTTTATATATTGAAATATTTGTTTATGATCATTGTTAAATTTAAAATAAATATACATTTTAAAGTGAAGCATTGTCTCCAGGGTTGGAGAAGTTATAATTCCACTACATTCTGCCCGAGTCAGGCCATTCTCTATAAAGTACTGGACTCATTTCTGAGTGACATCTATGAAGTATGTGAAGGAGAATATAAGGCTAATGAATGCCATCAAGATAATGCATGAGGATCCTCCATTGAAGGAACTGACTATACTTTTAGCCTTGAGATAACTTCAGGGAGGACAAAATATATGTTTCTTAAATTGAGGGGGTATGCTATAAAGTTGAGAGACCTTTAATCTAAATTAGTAGCCTTTTGAAAAAAGAAGCCCTGTTCTTCCCATCAGGTCTTTCTGGTATAGAACCAGAACTGTGAAAATTCTTAATCTGTACTACTCATCTGACTCAAGATAGAATTTACAGCTGTCCCTATGTCTGCCTCCTTACCTAATGGTTCTAATTGTTGGAATTCACAGTTGCTCATGATCCCAACACTATAGAGTACACTATTTTTTGTGGAAAAACTAGCAAACTCCTAAGTATATAGTAATTAATAAATGATAATTAATACTTTCTTCTCTTAAACATGAAGTGTTGCTATTTCATGAAACAGCATAAAACAGGTAAAAAAGCAATATAGAGGGTACAGGTTTGGATAAATCTTAAAAGAAACATTATTTAAATAGTGTGGGAAGAGGAAATATCATAAGACCATGATATATTGAGGGTCAGATATTTAGAGCTCAAAGAAACCTCCATGGTCATCTTGGTATAACCACCTCCTTTTACAGTTAAGGATTTTTGTAAATATGTCTTAATCAAAAATTTATTTTTAAAATTTCCCAAGCTTTTACCTAATATTACAATCAATACAGAAAAATTCAAAGAATAATATTCAATACTTTTCCCTCCTCAAATACATACCAATTCATGTGGCTGAAGGGGGAGGAAACACACTAATATATTATTTAACAGTTAAGTCTGCAGTTGTTTGCCACAGATAATCCTAAGTGGATAATGAACAGATAGATTTGACTACACATAAAATTTCAAGTCCTGTATTGCCTATTACAAGGCATTTTTAAAAAATCAAACACTAAGAAAATATGAAAAACTATACCGAAACTTCCCATAATACTATTATAGAACAGAATTCTTGTACACAGCAGATTCATCTAAGATGCTTCATACTTTTAAGTTTTAAGTTACAGAAAGACTTTATTATCACACTTTAACTTAGTCCTATTTATTTGTAATCAATATAGTTAATAGATATATTTATATTATTAATATTGTTATATTAATTATTATAACTTTATATCATTTATATCTATTAAAATATAATTCTGTTGTAAGAACCAAAAGCAGCTTTATATTAAAACACACACATACAAAACCACAAAGAATTAAACACACAAGCTATTTTGGCTTAGAATGAGTATTCTTGAAGTTAAATTTTCACTGTATTAATATTTAATAATCACAGCATAAGTCATACAAATTCTCATAATTCATTAATCTTCATATAGGACATAATATTACATTTTATCATATCACACTATGTAGTTTTGATCACATTACATGGCAGGTAGCTGAATTCATTGATGAGATGATTTTGGACATTAACTGCTTTATTACTTATCAGAAAATTTTGGCAGAGGAAATAATTGATAGGAAAAAAAAAAAGTAAGACATCTTGAAATTTTAAACTTTCCTATAAGATGTCAAAATTCCCAGATCTAGCATTAGCAGGTTTTGTTTTTCATGCCTTTCTCATTATTTAAACCCTTCAGAAAACCCTCTAATGATAGTGCAAATCAATAGGAAAATTTAATTTACATTGTTAAATAGATTGTGAGAGCAATCAACCACAGATTTTACCACAAATAAACCAGGCACCTTTACTGTGGATTTCATACAGAGGATAATGCCAAGAAGATGGATTCGATACTTCTTTGGTCTCATTCACTTTGTTCTGTTTCACTATCAGACTCTATTCCAAAGCTGAGTCAAATTTCTAGGAGATATATACTTTTGATCATAGTGTAAATGGATTAGGGCAAACCCACCAAAACTTTTAAAAAGAATTTTCTAAATATCTGCTATCATATCCAACATTGTATTGTCAGTTTTCTATGGAAAGCCTGGTATGTTTGGCAGCATGCTTTTAAATAATAGCCAGATACTTTAAAATGTGATAAAGTAAACAATACATAATTCCAGGCACTATAAATACAGTAAATGAAAATATTCCACTTGAAAATGTTTTCTAAATCACTGAATTATTCTGTCAAGAAATGATCAGTAAATTGTGGTATATGAATATTATGGAATATTATTGTTCTGTAAGAAATGACCAGCACAGGATGATTTCAGAAAGGCCTGGAGAGACTTACATGAACTGATGCTGAGTGAAATGAGCAGAACCAGGAGATCATTATATACTTCAACAACAATATTATATGATGAACAATTCTGATGGACGTAGTAGCCCTCTTCGACAATGAGATGAACCCAATCAGTTCCAATAGATCAGTAATGAACTGAACCAGCTACACCCAGTGAAAGAACTCTGGGAGATGACTATGAACCACTATATAGAATTCCCAATCCCTCTATTTTTATCTATCTGCATTTTTGATTCCTTCAACAGGCTAATTGTACACTATTCTGAAGTCCAATTCTTTTTGTACAGCAAAATAACTGCTTGGACATGTATACATATATTGTATTTGACTTATACTTCAACATATTTAACATGTATTGGTCAACCTACCATCTGGGGGAAGGGTTAGGGGGAAGGAGGGGCAAAGTTGGAACAAAAGATTTTGCAATTGTCAATGCTGAAAAATTACCCATGCATATATCTTGTAAATAAAAAGTTATATATATAAAAAAAAAAGAAATGATTCAGGATGGAAATATAACATATCAAAAGAACTTTTAAAATACTTATGAAAGAGAACAAATATCTCACTTTCAAATATAGTACAATTAAGTTTAAACCACCATTAAGTACTTATGTGGGAACTACAATGAAGTAAATAAGCTAGGCTTGCCTTATTTGTCTTTCTCTAAGACTCAATTACATTATCCACGTTGTCTCTTGGAATTTAACCCTAATCAGAACTTGGAAACTGTAAACAGTTTATAAACTACTTGGCTCTTTCATTCCCTTAAAAGAAGCAGACAACCAGAAATCAGACTTTGACAAGAGAACTTCAGGATTAAGTATTCACTACAGACAGATGTTTTATCATCTCTGATAAAGAGTAGACTGACTGTTAAGTTTGTTCCAAAAGGGATATACAGTATTTAGCATGCAACCTATCATCCCTCTGTAAGCAGTAGACATTTTCCCCCCGAATCTATATATATATATATATATATATATATATATATATAAGTAGAAGCTAAGGTTATTAATTGGCAGCACAGCAGATAAAGCACTGGACTTGGAGTTAATAAGACCTGAGTTCAAAATCAGTCTCAGATACTTTACTAAATTATATAATCCTGGACAGTCACTTAAGCTGTTTGCCTTAGTTTCTTTAGTTTTAAAATGGGGATAATAATAGCATCCCTTTCCAGGATTATTTGATGATCAAATGAAATAATATTTATAAAACACTTAGCATAGTGCCTGGCAGATAGTAGGTACTATATAAAAATGCTTATTTCCTCCGCATCCCCATTCACTTAGTACAA
Source organism: Sarcophilus harrisii (assembly GCF_902635505.1). NCBI lineage: Eukaryota > Metazoa > Chordata > Mammalia > Dasyuromorphia > Dasyuridae > Sarcophilus > Sarcophilus harrisii. The sequence continues at coordinate 145,971,290 of NC_045426.1, read as the reverse complement.
CACTACATACAAATTATGATAAGGGCTGAGCATACAAAGACAAAAATAGTTCTTGTCCTTTTAGAGTTCACATTCTATTGGAAGTGGGGAGGCAGACCATGTACACAAATAAAGATACTATATAATGAAATAAACAATATATGGGAAATTGGGCACTATCAATTAAAAGTATCAAGGAAGTCTTCACACAGGACAAGGTAGCTGAGCTGACCCTTAAAGGGGCACAATTAACTTGTGCAAATCTGTGGAAGTAAATAATAGAATGTTAATTTCAAGCATTAGTCAGTAGGCCTGTTCATGAAAAAGAAAAAGTATGCAGTAAAGATGTTAAAATTCTAGGCAGAGAAGTGTTGTAGAAGATAAACTTGGAGAGCAGGAGAAGCCATTGAAAATGGATGAAAACAGAGTTTGCAGCCTGTGCCTTAGTTAACTAATTGGGAAGCTGCATAGAGGACAGATTGAACAAAGATCATAAGGAAGAACAATTAGAAGATAATTATAGAGGATATCCCAAAAGACTAGGTTTGCTTTAAAGCAGCCCTATGGTCTTTGGGATACTCTATGTACATGAAATCCAACTTGATAAATGTTGGAATTACTGTATAGCTATGAGGATGGAAACGGATATGCGAGAGAGACAAATAGACTCAGCAGCTAATTAAATAGAAAGGGAGAGGAAGAGAGTCAAGGGTTACTCTAAGGTTAAGAATCTTGATAACTAATTAGATAGTGGTGGCTTCAAAAGTTAAGGACAAATTTAAGAAGGAAAAAGCAATGCATTTTATTTTGTGTCTGAGATGTCTGTGGGAGGAATTCCAAGAGAAAATGTCCAAGCAAGTAGCTGACAGCACAGGTCTGAACTTTAGACACGATATTCTAGAGATTTGGGATTTAAAGGAAGACCTATGTTTACATTCTGTCTCAAAAATATATTGGCTGGATGACTATGTGCAAGTTACTTAATCTTTGTGAATTTCAGCTTCCTCATCTGTAAAATACAGAAAAACAATAGTATCTCTTCCTAAAATTATCAGGAGGACCAAATGAAGCAATGTATGTAAAGTCCTTTGCAAGAGCTACATGAATGCAAGCTATCCATCCATGCCAAGGAGACAGGAGCTAGAAGAATACAGCAAACAAGAATGAAATAAAAGGTCAGAGGCTGAATGAGATGGACATATCAGTGTACCAGGCAAAAGAGGTCCATTTGTTGACCAACTGACACCAATATTATAAATATGTCCTTCTATAAGAGATCTTATCTTTTGTTCTCCCTAGCAGATTGTCATTTAAACCAAATCTATGTGAAGAATCATGGAAGCAAAAATAAATAAATAAATATGTTCTGTTCAATATAGTAGCAAAATTATCTCATTTAAAAAGTAGAGTCAAATGAAAATAAAGATCCAACCAGCAACATATGCTGTCTTCAAGATTCACACATGAAACAAAACAAAACAAAAAAAACCTCAAACAACAACAAAAAAGAAAAATTACTAAAAAGCAATAAAAATCCCAAAAGAAACAGGGATTAAGACCAAGGCTGAAGTTCCAATGGTCTTGTGATGGAAGAGAACCATCTGTACCCAAAGAAAGGACTGTGAGAATTGAGTGTGGATCATAACATAATATTTTCATTCTTTTTGTTTGTTTGCATTTTGTTTTCTTTCTCATTTTTTCCCCTTTTGATCTGATTTTTCTTGTGCAGCCTGTTAATTGTCAAAATATGTATAGAAGAAGTGCACGTTTAACATGTATTGGGCTACTTGCTGTCTGAAGGAGGGGAGAAGAGGAAGGGAAGGGAATAATTTGGAACATAAGGTTTTGTGAGAGTGAATGTTGAATATTATCTGTGCATACATTTTGAAAACAAAAAGCTTTAATTAAAAAAAAAAAACACTGAAGCTGAATCATTTTTGAGAGTAAAAACTGTACATAAACTTACAAATTATTACACTGGATCTGATCAACAAAAAAGCTGCTATAGAATAATTTAAAGACTCTTGGATAGGTAATGGCCAGCTAAGAGAGAAAGAAAGCTCAGTTCCATTTATCAGGCTCATAATTATGCCCTGTATAGAACTCCTATTACCAATATTTCTGAAATTGTTGCCATCAACAATGAATGAAACAAAAAACAAAAAAGAAAAGAAAAGAGTACAAAGTTGGAACTAACAAAATTTCTCCAAGAAACTTATAGAAATGATGAAAAGGAGAAAAAATAACAACACCCTAGATTTGGAAAAGCCATGACTTAATTTTCATTCCATGTAAAGGAGTCAAACTTTTGTTGTAGATAAACAAAGAATATGAATATAATCAAGTTAAAAGAATATATATTATATATATATTTTTTCATACATATGAGCAAATGAGGTTGGTGGGTCATCATTTAGCACACTGATGAATAAAGCTCAGAATGAAGCAACAATATCTGCTCCCCACCCTCACCTCTAAAAAGAATGATCAAACGGGAGAACTAATAAGAGAGAACAGTGTCATTCATGGAAGCTAAGAGAAAAAAAAAGTATTCAGGATAAAAGAAAGGTGAACAGTACAAGAGGACCAAGATGAGGATTGAGAAAAGGTTCTTCATTGAATTTACAGATTTAGAGATGCTCAGTAATTTTGGTTTAACACTAAAAGGGGGGGAGAGGGGGTAGCTAGAAGACACAATGGACACAGCCCTGGCCCTGGAGTCAGGAGGATCTCAATTCAATTCCTACCTCAGACACTCGACACTTATAGGCTTAGAGAAGGCCATCATAGTGGCTTGAACTATGATCACACAGATAATATGGGAGGTGGAATTTGAACATAGGCCCTTCTGAATCCAGAGCTAGCACTTTGCCACTCAATTATCCTCTGAGAAATGGATAAAGTCAAGTAAAGGTTTTAAGGACAGTGGAGACCTGGACATGCTTATAGAAAGCAGAGAAAGCACCAGGGCAGAAAAGAAGGCAAAGGGAGACAAGACATTGAGAATCGAAAGCTCCTGTAGAAGATAAGGAGAGGTGGGGCTCAAAGGCACAGGTAGGAAGTTTGGCCTTAAAAAGAAGAATCACATCTTCCCTCGTTAAAGGGAGAGAGAATAGCATGCTCCCCCCCAAAAGTTTCAGGGTATGAATTAGGAGAGAAAGGAGTATTTATAAGAAATGGCTTGAATATCCTCAGGAATATTCTAGCAGCAACCAATACATTGCTTGTTTCAAAAATTAAAAAAATATATTCTCTGTGAATCTATCTCTGAAATAAAGCTGTGATTTTCTTTATAAAGAAAAAATTTCAAAACTTAGGATTCCACTCAATTTTTAAAATTTTCTCAAAATCCTAATGTCTGACTTCATTAAACCTTCTGCAATTAGTTTTTGTTAGTACTATCATATCGCTGAACAAAAAAGCATTCTCTAAACCACAGCTTTTTAAACTGTGGTGGTGTGTGTGACTCCATATAGAGTCTCCTGAATGTGGGGGTTACAAAGTTATGATCATCAGTAAAGGTTTTATTTGTATACTCATATACTTATATACCCTGGATCATGTAAATGTATTAGCATTTCTGGAAGTACCATGTTATCATGGCATATCTCCGTTTTATCTTTCTCCCTTCAAAAGAAAAAAATAGTTTTAGGTTTAGGAAGGGAAACAGGGAGATAAGATATGTCAATTCATAACAAGTAATAAATGTTTTAAGGGCATATCTCATCTAAAATTTTGAAATTAGTTTGTTATATCAAATGCAGCAAATCTACTTATTTGTGCTGTGATTCAATTGCTTTGTGAAAAAAAAAAAAAAAAAAACACATTAGAAAAAAAAAAGAAGACTTGGCCCCAATCAGTGAAGCCTTTAGAACTGTCACCATAGTCAAAATTTCTCTGTGGCCAATATTCCAATAGAAAAGAGGCAAAGAAAGCATGTTGTATTAAAGCTTTCAATATGCTGTACTCTGAATAGATAAATTTTACAATTATTTTTGTCTTTATAAAGGGCATACAGAAGCACCTTTGGTACTTTAAAATGAATATATTTCAAACAAGCAGCCAATACAGTTTGGGTAATACTAAAGGGCTACAAAACTTCTGTATCCAATAGTCTCATTAATATACCACTACTAAAGAGCAGAATTCAATATAAGAGCTTAGATTTCACAAAAGAGAATTATTAAAAGTATTAGAAGAATCTCTTATTTAACTTAGGTTTATCTGCCACTGCTTTGCTTTTTTTTTTTTTTTTTTTTTAAGATTTTAGTTTCAGGGAAAAGAATGTCAAATTTGGCATAATTTTTTAAACTTCAGCACCAAGATAACATTTTTCTACGTGTTTAGAAATGCCAATAGAAACCCTACCCAAAGATGAACTAAAAAAGCAGCATTTTTGAGGAGAGGAAAGAAGGTAGGGAAAAATCTCTTAATCAAAATGGAGGAAACCTGTGTCCTCAACATTTGCTCTATATTAATAACTGGCAGTGCAAAATTTTCAAAATTTACATAAATTATCTTAGATTCTGTATAATTACCATTTGTCAGATAGGAAGGCTGAAACTGCAGTTGTAGTGTGCCCAGGGATACTATTTAGTAGATGAGTTGGAAAAAAAAAGTCTCTGTCTCCAAGTTCAGGACTTTTCCATTAATTTAACCCAACAGAGAAAAAAACCAAAATGAATCAGTAAAAACTTGAGCTATGAAATACTTATAGAAATTCAGTATTTTTGTTCAGAGCAGCACAGTATAGAGGTGACCTGAATTCTTAAAGCCTAGCTGAGTAAGAGCAAACTTAGATTGCTTCTGCCAAGCTGGAAGCAAGTGAGCATGAGCCCAGGGATGACCTGGTTGTCAATGCTTTTAAGCAACTAGCTATGTTTGGAGAGATTTGACAAGTTGGTAGTGAATTTTTCAGCCATGGCAACTTTCAAAGACAATTAAATCAATGAGTAGATTCATCTTTACTAGCAGAAGGAGTAACCACACCAATGAAATTACATGTCCTGGAAGTACTGAAATACTCTCACTCAAAGGACTTATTTTTATTGATTTTTTAAAAAAATCTTTGGATTAATCTCTTAGATTTGAAAGTAAAAATGAGTTTCGTAAACTCTTATTATCAGGATCATATGATGTTTAAAATTTCAAAGGATCTCAAATATCATATTATCTAGTCTGATCTTTTATAAAGAAAGAACCTGAGACAGGTTAGATGTCATGCTCAAAGTGACATAAGTAGTAAATTAGAGCAGGATGGATTTCAATAGCATCTTTTGACTCCAAATCTTTCTAACTGTAACAACAAAATAGGTAACATTTACATGTCTCTTTAAGACTTTACAAAGTGCTTTACATGTTTTATTTCATTTGATCCTCACAAAAACCCTATGAAGCAGATGACAACATCTCTCATCTAAAATGACTTGCTAGCTCAAATGAATGAGTTACAATATGGATTCTGCTTTTGTCAACTCTAGGTTCTGCACTTTCCATGACTTCATATAAATAGGCAAGAACTGCAGATGATGAGTAGACAAGCAATATCAAGACTGTATCCACACCAATGGGTCGCAATATTTTAATTTGCCCATATAGATTAGTATCTAGAATCAATGATTGCTTAAATTTCAATACATATCAACTGTGGAAATACAAGGTTGCATTTATATGAAACATTGTATGAAATTTCATAAAAAGATAACTATTTCCCTTCAAGAAGATCAATGTGTTAATTGGTTTATAGCCAAGCATGTTATAATAAAATTTTAAGGATCTTCAGTTAAAACAAATGTTAAGATATATTATATATACATACATATATATTATACAATATATTATATATATACATACAATATATTATACCATTATATTTACACACTTTACAAATAAAGTATTGAATAACGGGAAGGAAAAGAAGGATGTCAGCTGCAATATTTAGTTTAAAGATATCTATTAATCTTACTTCCAAAAGTTAGAGAAATGGGACGGGAAGTACTTTCAAAAGTACTTGTCTAGTGGCTTTAAAGCAAATGTACTTTCTACTTTTCTTTGAAAGAAAATCCAGGTACCTTTATGTACTCAAATCAAGTAATTTCATTTGATTTTCCAAGGGATGTAAACATCCCAACAGTAAAACACTTCCTATTAACATAAAATATTAAATCAATGTTATATAACATTATATGACAGTATTAATCTATCTCAAGTATTTCTTCCTTATATTAAACAGTATGCTGTAGATTTCCTGACATTTCGGTATTAGCTGACACAACTGCTATTAATAATAGAAACTGTATTTAAAAGCCAATATTGGCAGATAGTGACTTTTACCCTCTTTCTTGCTTTCCACATCCCTATTTTGATTTTCTCTTGTAAGTGAATATCATGCCCGAACTTGTGGTCCTGTGTGTACTGCTCAAAGTGTGTAGGCAGGGGCAGTTTAAAACCAATCAGTATCTTGAGTCTTTTGCCAATACTATAAACTGGAAATGTAGCACACATCCCAGGCAATGGCAAGAGAGATTATTCCCCTGCCCCCAACAATAGAATGAAACACTAATATTCAAAAGATACAAATAGAAAGTGGAATAAACTTCACAACAATGTACCCTGTGTCATGCTAACCTTGAAGGCTACATGGAATCTTCCCAAATAAAGAATGCAACATCTCAGTTACACTTGTGCCCCAGTGGCTTCCACACCTACTCATCTGTAAATAAAATTTTCTTTTGACTTTTATCTGAAAAAGCAACTATGACTTAGAGATCTCATTAAGATTTTCCATAAATAACTATGCATTACTTTTAATACCAAGTTTGTAATTTTGCTTTCCATATAGTCTAACACAATAATCTATACAAAACAACTCTGTCCCCATCCATGTTTTGCTTAAACATTAGAATAATATTTCTAAATATTATCATCATATGTGTGTCCAAGTTATAGCAAGCACATTTTATATGCATCTTGGTAAGCAAGTCTTATAATTTACTAACAGGGCTAAAACAATCTACTAGTCCTTAGAAAATTATATCAAATATCACTAATTTAATGATTTGAGAAAGAAAGAAAATTAAGCACATCAAAAATTAAATCATTGTTTTCTATCCTGTAAAAATATTTTTGTATAAGCCACTTTAATTCCAGAGGATAATTGTTGTATGAATATTTTCTTGAGCATGTTTTCAATTGACATTCTTTAAATTACAGCTGTGCGCCCCCTTATGCTTCAACAAAGTGAAGAGAGCATCTAACTGATCTCACTAAGCTGCTATACAAGAATTGAGCAATTCTGGCAAATAATTTTCTCAATAACGCCATTTTTTTTTTTTGCAAGGGCAAAGAAACTTTGGTCTTATTTTTAATATTTCATTTCTTTTTAAATAGGTTCTGTTAAGAGTTAAAATTAGTTTTGTCAAATGTGAGATCACTATAAATCAGTCATCAAGGAAAGGAAAACATTCAAGTTTAAGGAACACATATCTTAAACACAAGCAGGTAAATAGGATTAAGGCAAGTGCAAAAACCATCTTTGATCAAGATACTTTAGAATTCTACTTCAAAAGACAACCCCTTTAGGATCTCCCCCAAAAGTAGTGTAATATTTAGCAGTTGCTTTTTTCTCCTTCAGAACACTTCAGAATCACTTATAAAACTCCAATTTTTTCTTCCTAAGACACCATTCATTATTATTATTACCTTAGTTAGCATCTTTATTCATTTCTGATTTTGGAATGCACACAATTAAGGACTGCAGAATGATCTGCAGGCCCAAAAAGAGCAAGCTGCAAATAGTTTAGGAGTCTTTTCTTCCTCTATTTTAGTATTCTTTATTACTCAAAAAACAAAAACAAAACTATGCTTAGAAACATTTTTAGAAAATACAGATTATGATTGAGAGTGATAATAAAGTCTTGAAAGAATATCAATGAACAGAACTACTTCCTGTGTTTTGTATCTAACAAAATGGAGTTATTATAGTGTATTAAAAAAAATCATACATTAAGGAATGCTGGTTAACCACTCACCCTTGCCAAAATCAGATATGAAAAGAAAACAAAAGTTGGCAACAATTTCTGCCCCTGATTTTTCTCTTTCAACATTATATTAAACTGTTTTTAGTGAATACATTTATTGTCTTAATTTAAAATAGAAACTAAAACATTTTACAACCACACATTTTAATTAATTCAAACTTCTGCAATTACCTAGTTTTATTAAGTTTATAAATGACACCCACAAAAATTTTAGTAAAATACTTATTTCATTATTTCTTTGAGCAATTTCCTAATGATATGATATAAGTAAAATCATTTTAACAATTACAGTGATGTTTAACTACCTTTGTAATAAAAATAGGTAAACAAAAGATATAAATGATGAATAGTACAGGAAAGACTATGAAATTTCTTTGTTAGATAAAAACTAAAAGATATAGCATGCTTAACTGTTCTTTTATGGGGTTAGCAAACTGATAGTTTGAGGGGGGAATTAAGATATAAGAATAGGATAGAATCATTATATCCACTAAACTCCCTACTGCCTGTTCAAGGAAAAGTAATAACAATGCAATTTTTCTCCAAAAGCAGTAAGTAAATCCACAAAAAAAATCCTTTAATACTGTAATTAAATATCAATTCACCAATCTTCTGGACAAAATACAGGCATAGAACTTTTAAATATAAAAAGCTACATACACCAATATGCAACATACTACCAATATATTTTTTACATTTTCTATATCAAAAACTAGAAGTTGTGATCAAAGCGTGGAAATAACTAAACCACCTGGAGTTCAAGGAGTTCAGACATATTTGGAAATATTCCTAAACCCTAGAAATAAGCTTTTATGCAATTATTCTGCCAAAAGTATGTAAGTTTTCTGTTTAGTTTTCTTATTGTTAATGTTTTAGCAGATTTTTCTTCAACCTGTACCTTACCTTCAAAGGATTCAAATTACAACTAGAAAGTAGAAAGTAAAGTGTTGTTAAAAAATAAGTTTTTATCATTTACATTAAGGAAGGTTAAACTAAGAAATCAAGTTTAGGGAAATGAAGAAAAATTTTTGATAATCTTACTTAAGTCCAGATTATCAAAGTAATTATGAAATCTTTCAACATGTTAAACAAACTGGAAAATATTTAAAAATTCACACAAAATTATTCAGATATTATTTTGATTTTGATAAACCCTTAACAGATTCTAATTAAAGTGACCTAACTGTTCTTGTTGATTTTTCCTTTCATTTTCACATACTATATATGGTTTTTTTTTTCATTCTAATGTACTATACAAACTCTGCCTCCAGTGGCAGTTCAATTCAATTTTCAAGAAAGTATTTTGACATACACTATTATAAATTGTACAATTTTTAATTTTACTCTAAAAGGAAAACAAAAGGAAACCATCCAGGTCACAGAACAGGAGAAAGAATTAATTGTTCAGTGCCTGCATTCTGAAAATAATCATGGTTCAAGCCTTGGTTAAGCTACTTACCAGCAGTGTGACTTTGGAAAAGTCATGCTTTTTGGAGACTACGGTTTCCTCATTTATAAATTGAGAGAATAGGATTAAATGATCTCTAAAATTCCCTTTAGCTCTGAAGCTAAGATCTGAGGAAAGCTTAGATTTTAGGTGACCAATGTTTTTGTATGTTATTTCTGTTTTGTTTGCTCTTATCTACTTCCAAACATCTGGCAAATGATAACATACTAACCGTGGCCTAACAAGTTCAGGTATTAATTTATCTAACAGCCAACAATCATATAAAGTTATGTTTGTATCATAAATCTATCAGAACAGAAAAAAATATAATTAATTTCTAGACTTCAAAATTCTAACCTAACATGTAATACAAATTACTTCAACAAAAAAGCATTTTCCCAGTTAAATGATGTGATCCAGCTCCAATGGAAACCATACAAAGGAAACTAAATATTAAATATAACAATTAGTACTTTGCAGAAGTTGTTATATATTTATCAAAAACGCTTATGCAAAAACCTAGTTAAAGGCTCCTCAGTTTTCATTATGTCTTGAAGATCTTAGCAGTGTTTCTGAGTATATTTTAAAATGTTTTTTAAGGATTTAAGTCATAACATTGCAGCTTTAATGAACCGAAAACAACCAAGCCCACAGTCAAATTATGTCAAATCATTTTAGCCACAAATCACGACTAGGGAAATTCTTTGGAGAAGTGATTTTCATTTTAAAAGCTTACACACATAAATCAAAATTATATATGTGTGGATGTCTAAATAGGTATCAGGACTTCTTACTGGAGAATCAGTGCAATATCACTACGTTAAAAAAAAATTCAAAAGATTCAAAACATTAACTTCTCAACAATTCAGGCTCTTTAGTTACTCAATGCTGAGTTTTTCTTTAAATGCAACTAACTGTCACATTTAATGATTTCCTTTAAAAGAGTAATTCAGAGTTGTCACTAAATAAAAGCCAAAAAAAAAAAAAAAAAACTTGATCGTTTTTCTTAGTCGCATTACTGCTGTTCTCTGAGCGGAAGTGAAAAGAACTTGAGATTTTAAATAGTATATCATGCTATTGCTACTGGAATTTCGTAAGGTGGCAGCGTTTGCAGCTCGGGTGAGTGAAGCTATGCAAAGTGCGCCCCACTCTTCTAGAGGTGAGAGGATTGTGGTGGCAGTTAACGGGTTAGGTGACTTGGAAACCGAACGACTGACACATCCGGTCTAGGATCTTTAGCCACCCAAGTAAATTCAAACTTCAAAGGCATTTCAAACAGGAGTCATATAAATTCAGTTCCGGCAAGCTACCAGTTCAAAGCATTCTAGGCCCAACGGGTACTTAAGCGTGAATACTCAGAAGTTTGCAAAGATTGTTGGCATCCTGAGTTTGCAGCCTATCTGCCTCCCCCAGCTCTGATCGCGGTTCGCCATTCTCCCAATCAGAAAAGCTATCCAGCCAGCCCCAAACTGCCCGGTTACCTGCCACAGAACTAAGTCTTCTGCAGGGCAAGCTGAAGCCAGGCGGCGTGCAAGATCCCGGCTCGAAGACAGCAGATTCTGTCTGTCACGCACAACACAGCCAGACCTGGCCCGCCCGGGATCTAGCTTCCTTCTCCACTACCACCACACAAACAGCGCAGGTTCCAGATCTCGCTCCTGCCTCCCAGGTTCTAGAACCCCCGCAGCCGGACCTCCTGCGCCCTCTGCTCCGGCTCCCTCTTCCCAGCCCTAGCAGCAGCCTAGACAGTCCCGCTCAGGTCCAATCTCACTCCTGCAGGACACCCAAGCGCCACGCAGCCCAGGGCTCCCACAGCTCCGCAAGGAGCCCACTAATTCTGGGGACACCCAGTCCCTGGGGCATCTTCTCCGCAGCTGCTTCCCCGCCCACTCAGCAAACACGGGGAGCTCCAGGCCAGCACCTCCACCCCCGTGGCCACCCCTAGGAGCTGCCTTCCGGATAAATGCAGATTTTCAAACTGGGTCTCCCAGAGCTCCAAGTCTCCACAGAGCAACCTCTCAACTTCTGAAACTGATCAACCTCTCAACTTCTGAAACTGATCAACCTCCCAGACTGGTCAACCTCAAAAGTCTACCAAGGGCAACCTCCCAGTCACAGACCATATAACCTAGCAGTCTACACAGGACAACTGACTAGTCTACACCCTCCCCCTCCCCCCCCAACTATTTCCGCAACTAGACTTGAGCAGTACTGACTAGGTGTCTCACATGTTTCCAAACAATAACACCCTCCCTCCCACCGCCGCACACGCACCTACGGTTCTTCCCTCGCTCCCCCCCCCAAGGTGGGTCTCGGGACGCCGCCCAATGTCGGGGAGTCGCAGGGAAGGTGAGGGGGGGAGAAGCCAGCCTGGGGAACCCCTGCCCCTGCGCGGACTCTCCCTCAGCTTCCCCGCACTTCCCCCGTCGCCACCAGCGGCTCCGGACACTCTCTCCCACCCGATGCCCCGGGGAGTTTCATTCATTCGGGAAGCTGCCGCAGCCCGGCCGGGATCGGCGGGTTTCGGGGCGGGGGGCTCCGGTCCCGCACGTGTGACGAGTGCTCCTTACCTCGCGGGGGCACCGGCAGCTGCGGGCGGCGGCTCGCTCGGGGCCGCCCTCCGGTCTCCGGACTCGGCTCCCGCCGGGCTCGGTGCGCCGCTGTCCGGCGGCGGCGGCTCGGGGGACCGGCAGGCGCCGCGGGCGAGGGGAGCGGCGGGCGGCGGCGGCGGGGGCGGAGGCGCCGCGGGCTGGAAGCCGCCCCCCGCAGCGGCCGGCGGCCCCGGGAGCGGAGGGTCCCCGGGCTCCGGGGAGGGGGACGCCGAGGAGGGCGGCGGGGAGGCGGGGAAGAGCGGAGGCTCCAGCTCCACGCTCCGCACTTGGCGCAGCTGCCTCCGCCGCCAGTCCGTCCGCTCGCGGCCCCCGCTGCCCGCGTCCCGCAGGAGCCCGCCGCCGGCTTCAGGGCTGGCCGCCGCCGCCGCGGAGCCGGGTAATCCTGACGACGAGGTGCGATTCCCCGCCGCCGCCGCCATTTTCTCTCGCGGGCTACATTCGCTCTGTCCTCGCGAAGGGGAGGGGAGGGACTGGGGAGGGAGGAGGGGCCCGAAGCTCGCTGGGGGCGGGAGGGGTGCGCAGCGAGGGCAGCCCAGCGCCGAGAGCGTAGCGGAGGCTACGCCAACGACGTGGGAGTCGACGCAAGAGGGACTCCGGGAGGGGGAAGGGGGAAGGGGGGGAAAACAGCCGGAGCTGGGGGCGGGGGCGGAGGGCCGCGGTTGGTCGCTTGGAGTAGCGTTAGAAGCCGGGAAAGGAGGGTGGAGGGGTGGAGCCCGCAGAAGGAGGAGCGGGGAGAACGTGCAGAGCTACGCCCCTAGCGGTAGGAGGAGGGAGCGGCGCAAGTGCAGCCGCCTGCAGGTTGGTGGGAGGAGACTGTGGGAACCCGGGCGGAGTGGGAAACGCCGTAGGTAGCCCCGTGGCCCCGCGCTCCTGTCGCGGGCCTGGAGCTGCTGGGCAGTGGCCACCTCCTGCCCAGCCTCCCGCCCGTGCAGGTAGCCAGTCCTTGCAGAGAGCAACTCAATCACAGCCTCCTCTCCCCAGCAGCCTCGGCACTGTGGGTTTGGAACTTGCTCAAGGCAAGTCTTGAGTGTCCAAAAATAAATAATTAGAACTGTTGAGGACGTGGCCACGGATAGGGCAAGACTAAAGAGCTGATTTTTTTAAAAATGGCTTGCTGTTGCTCAACGAGGCTTTCCGAAATGTTCTGGGCATCATCAAGAGCTCGCCATGCAGATCTTTGAGCGCAGGTGAAGGCTGCGCAGGTAGGACCACCATTCAGAGTACAGCAGGAAAGCTTTCAATGCATTCTATCCTCCTTAAAAAAAATAAAAATTCAGGAAATGATTAGGACTGTCGGCTACATTTCTGAAGTCCCTGGTTTCAGCTTTCTTTTCCCGCTGAGGGAAAGCCGTGAAACGTAAAGGAGGAGCTAGTGTAAGGTGGTGAATTACTTTTCCTGTCTGTTTCTCTGGGTGTATATTCCAGTGTTGGATAAACACTGAAGAAGGGTAAATAGGAAGAGAGAGAAGTGGATTGTCAGGAGCTCAATGCAGTTGCCCCTATCTAATCCCATACCTTAACGCCCCCACCCCTCACCACCCGGCCATTATCCTGTAGAGGTAAAAACAAAAATAAAATAAAATAAACCCCTCCCTAATAATTATGAAATCTCCCCAAGGAAAGCGAGAGCGAGAAATCTCTGTGTGGGTGGTGTAGGGCAAGCTGCTGGTATTTCCCAGATGATGTGTTTCAAATGGCTCCTTTCCCCAAGCGATTCTCTTTGATAAGGTGCTTTGGGATGAAAAACACTATTTAAATGTTAATTATCCTCAACCTTTCCAGTGCCACAAAAGGATTCTCCGTGTCTAGTTTGTTTCCACTCTGCCTTCTTTCGGTGGGACGGGTTAGTATGTTCCTTGTCCTGTATAAGATAACTCTCCCCGAGGGCAAGAATTGTCTTTTTTGGATTTATTTTGCGAAACCCAAGCGAACTTTCATACACAGAAATGATAATATATCACATGAGAAGAGAAGAGGGAGTAACTCACACAGCTTTATCTTATTATAAATGTAGCCAGGAGCCAGAGCTGTCAGCATACTAACTTCTCTGCTTCTTTCGCATATGTTACCGTCCGAACTGCAAAAGTTACGAAGGGAAAAGGTCCCCTTTACTAATCTGTTACTAGCCGGTAATTACTACTCCTGTTTCTGAAAAAAAAAAAAAAAAAAGAAAGAAAAAGAAAAAGAAAAAGAAAAGGATGCAAAATAGTTTACATTAACTTTGTGCATTGACGAATAAAAGATTATTTTTGAAAAATTTGAAGTGCAAGTTTGGAGGTAATGAGCAGTCTAGGAAATAAAATCTTAAAAATTTGTAGTCTTTTAATTCCAGGATTTAACCCTCAAGTCTGTATTTGGGTAATAATTATGCAGCTCCGTTCATCGTGTACCAAATGTAAGTAACATCGAGGCCACACATTGGATGTTTGCTTAATCTTCCCTAATTGAGAGGCACCTTACCTTTTAAAGTTTACGATTAATTTTTCTACTAACTTATTTAAAGTTTTATAACTTTTAAATTTGCCTAAGATGCGTACCAATACACTTATAAAAACTAAGTAAGGTAAATTTCCTTTAGAAGATATCGTAAGATTTGAAGTTTTCCTGGAGTAACGTAAGGAACATTTCAAAGCAAAACAGCTTCTCGTAGCCTATCTATGCATTCGCCCAAGTTGAAACTTGGGGACGGAGTGAAGGCGAGTGGTGTAAGACAAACCACCAATCAGCTGCATTCTCCTTGGCCGCCACCCTCCCTCCCCTTTCCCTCCCTTGCTGGTCCTTTCCAAAAACGAAAGACAGCTGAAATTACTAAACACTGCTCATGGTTTTCGTCATTTTCCCCCTTAACCTCTTATGCAAATATCCTGTTCTTCATTATGCATCCACACACTGAGAATCAGATAAAAAAAAAGAAAAGAAAAGAAAGAAAGAAATGCTTGGCTGAAAAGAGTGTTCCCATCTGCCATATGTTAAATTCATCTTACTCTTTTGAAAAGGCAGTTTCGTTTGAATTAAACTATATGGAATTGTTACAGTAGTTACCCAGACCTTAAAATGTCTAAAACTGAAGCTTCTATTTTAATCCTATTGTTCTATCCCTTATATTACTAGAAGGGCATATATCAAATTTCAAGTTACTGTACTACAGTAGCCACTTCACTTTGCTTTTTAATCTAGTTGGAAAGACACCATTCTTTTCAGTTGCTTATGTCAGGGGAATGAGGTGTGGGGCAAGAAAAACTGAACCGTAATTACCATTTTCACTATCTTTTTTTTTTTAAGTTCATTTTCATGCACATTAGGATACCAGCCTTGCTGTTATTTCATTTTCACTGTGGCAATTTCTATAACCCTCATGCATATGTTTTCTAGATCAGTACTTCCACTTAGTCCTTCTGGGAATCACTTCAATCACACTTAATTTTATACTTTCATTTATAGATTTAATTTAATACAGGTGCATTTTCTTGATATGTACATGTATTAATGCCTTTAGAAAGGAAAGATTTTTGGCCAGAAACTGGAAACTGAGTAGATACCCATCAATTGGAGAATGGCTGAATAAATTGTGGTATATGAATATTATTGTTTGGTAAGAAATGACCAACAGGATGATTTCAGAAAGGCCTGGAGAGACTTACATGAACTGATGCTGAGTGAAACGAGCGGGACCAGGAGATTATTATATACTTCAACAACAATACTATATGATGATCAATTCTGATGGACCTGGCCATCTTCAGCAATGAGATGAACCAAATCAGTTCCAATGGAGCAGTAATGAACTGAACCAGCTACATCCAGTGAAAGAACTCTGGGAGGTGACTAAGAACCATTACATTGAACTCCCAATCCCTCTATTTTTGTCTGCCCGCATTTTGGATTTCCTTCACAGGCTAATTGTACAATATTTCAGAGTCCGATTCTTTTTGTACAGCAAAATAATGATTTGGTCATGTATACTTATTTTGTATTTAATTTATACTTTAATATATTTAACATCTACTGGTCATCCTGCCATCTAGGGGAGGGGGTGGGGGGAAGGAGGGGTAAAATTGGAACAAAAGGTTTGGCAATTGTCAATGCTGTAAAATTACCCATGCATATAACTTGTAAATAAAAAGCTATTAAAAAAAAAAAAGAAAAGATTTCATAATGTACTGATAGATTATTTCTTAGTTCAGATAGATGGAATATTTTCTTTGTAATCTAAAGCTACTGGTAGTTGCTTTAAACACATAAAAATGTTGATATGTTAAAAATGCACTTTAAAAATTAATTATCAGGGAGACTTTCACAAGATTCAGTGTTTTCTTGTTGTTGGGGTGCTTTTTTGGTTTGTTTTTATTTTTTATTCTATGAATGGGGCTGTGAAATATGGAATACAGTACTGTCCTTGGGAATGGAGTATGTAATGGGAAAGAAAAAAAAGTAGCCAATCCATGTTCTACTTTAGCTATCAGCTGTTTCCTGTTACTACCTGGGTTACAAACAAACAAACAAAAAATCCACACACTTCAAGTTGGCATAGGAAAAAGAGAAATTTCCTGTAATAGATTATCAGTAAGTAATTATTAAGCACTTGCTGTCTACTAGGCACATTTTAGTCATTGGGGCTATAAAGACCAAAAATCTCAATAGTAATCCCCAAGGAGTTTATATTTTATATGAGAAAACAACAAATATATTTGTGTATACATATATGCAAATACAGAATATGTAAAATGAAAATTAAAGGAAATTTATGGAAAGTAGCACTAGCTGAGGGGTTCAAGAAGGGCCTCATACAACAATTAGTGTTTGAACTAACTATGGAGGAAGCTAAGGATTAAGATGCTGAAGGAAAGAATATATTATAGCCTATGCAAAAAGTGAAGAAATGGGAATTGGAATGTCATGAGAAATGGGAATTGGAATGTCATGAAGGAGGAGCAGCAGGTAGGCAGGCTTCTTTGGATGGACCATAGAATATGTGCTGGGGAATAATGTGTACTAAATCTGGAAAGAGAAACTAGTGTTAAGTGGGTTTAAATATCAGAAAAGCTAGATACTTTTTTCCCCTCAAGCATTTAAGCCTCTGGTATAAAAAGAAATTATTCTTACAGAATGCTTTTGCATTTTGGTTTTCCTGGCTTCTTTTCCCAACTAAAATTCCATTTTCTACAGGATGGCTTTTCCCATCTCTCTTAATTTTAGAATCTTCCTTCTGTTAATTATTTCCTATTTGTCCTGAAGAATATGTGTGAATAAGGTTTCCTCAATTAGATTGTGAGCTCCTTAAGAGCAGGAATTGTTTTTTTGCCTCTTTTTGTATCCTCAGACATTAGCATAGTGACTGACACATAGAAGATGTTTAACAATAAGGTATGAAAATCATTTAGCTATTTAATTTTTAGATATATAATTTGGGATATAGGAAGAGAGGGGATGAGGAAATTAGGCTTATTTATAGTGTTGGCAGCATGGTATGGTACAGGGGTTCTTAATCTTTTTTCCCTCCTTTTCAGTCATGCGGTGCTTTGGGCATTTATATGTGATGGAATGGAGAGAGTATTGGGCCTGGAACTGGGAATAACCTGAGTTCAAATGTACCTTGAGACACTTACAAGTTGTAGTAGTGGGCTAATCACTGAGTCTTTGCCTCAGTTCCTGCAGCTGTAAAATGGGAATATTAATAGCACATAGGGTTGTTTTGAGCACCAGTTACTTGGCACTTATGTTCCCTTCACCTGTGGCAATCTGGTGAAGCTTGTGAACCTCTTCTCAGAATGATAAAAAAAACCAAAAAACCTAACAACTCACAAGCATAAAATAAAATCAACAGTATCACCAACCCCCCAATATATATAGAAATAAAGTTGTCTAAGTATATATATATTTAAACCCAGTTTCACAGATTCCTAGGTTAAGAATTGCTGGATCACAGATAAAAAGCCAGCCTTGAAATCCAAACTGGGTTTCAAGTCCTACCTCTGATTTATGTTGAATATTTTACTCAGGACAAATCATTTAACCCCTCAGTGGACCAGACATTTAAGATTCTTAAGTTGCTGGGCTGTTGTTTATCAACAGTGGCAAAGGGAATTACCTTACCAAGGAGTTCCCTAAAACAAAGAAACCAAAAGTTTAAACCAAAATAATTTTTGATATTTTATATTGTGGCTTCAAAGCTTGTATTGAAAGAGTGCTAAACTTTTGAGTCAAATTTATTTCTGTTCTAAAACAAAATGAGATTAGTAAATGATGATTCTCATTGATGAATGATGAAGATAAATTCATGTTAGAAGATGTCTTACTTGTAGGCAGAGCAGCTGAGTCCTTCTTTACACATAGACCCTCAAAAAAGCTACCTCAAATTTGAGATACTTTACTGGTCAGCACATATATAGCTAATAAGCCCCACTAATTTATTTACTTTTTACTAGCCAGCAAACACATTAGTTTAAAAAAAAGACACTTTATCAAATAGCATAACAAATTAAGTCACAAGAAATGTCCCCTCATGGATACAGAGTATACTCCCCATAATACAGAGAGACAGAAACACGCAGACAGAGAGAGAGACCGAGAGAGACAGAGAGACAGAGACAGAGAGAAAGCATACATAAATAAGAAATATGCATAGGGGGAATGTGTGGTCAAGAAATGTCTGAAGTGGCACACAACAAGAATCTCAATGACCAGGGCATAGCTCCTACCTTCAGAGCTTCTTTTATCATCTGGTATCTTTGAATTATGGAAAACACAACCATTAAAACAAGAAGCAGCCAACAACTATGGGCAGGATAGGAGAAACCCCATAGCTGTGTCATAACTCTTGATTTTTATAGAGTGCTTTCCAATAGGTATCTTTTATGGCTTTATCATTACTGAGTTGCTCTCTATTTGACTTTAGTTCTTTAGGGCTATATATTGCTTTCTGCTTCAATTTCCTGAAGTGCTGTGGCTAGAAAACCTCTCTCTGACCAGGACAGGCAAAATCTCTTTGTGTGTCAGGAGCAAGCACATCCATTCAATGATTTCATTACATTATTACATCCTCAGGTGAATCCAAGGCCCCCAAACACACTTTGAAAATTCTTTTTTCTTCACCTCATACCTCTTCTCTCACAAGAAATGTATGAGAGCCTGGAGTTATAGACTCAACTCTCCAGTTCACTCTAAGAGCCTCTTCAGTGGGCATATAGATAATGTTAGGAGTGAGAACAAAAACTAGATGAAACAGACAGGACTTAGATTCCAATCTTTTTTATGCACATCTGTTAGCAACAAAATCATTAATTGTGTGTGCTTACATGCGCATGTTCTTGCTATACCAAACATTTCTGGTTTCCATACTCATAGGATGCCAAAGTAAACAGCATCATTTTTAGTTCAGTCAGGTTAACTGTTTTGCTAAAGTTAGAATAACAAAGAACAAAGAAAGAATCCAAGATATTTGTAAAAAGAAGGTTAATTGCAACTTTTGGAGATAGTTAAATTCAGATGTGCTGTTCCTTTTTAAAAAAAAAAAAAGTCACTGTCTTCAATTTCTGATCAAATGCATCAGAGAAATAATTTCTGTGAAATTAAGTATATACTGTGAAAGTATAATTTTGAAAATTAGAAAATTCAGGAGACTATTGCAAACCACCACTTTCATCATACATATTTACTGGCAATAGCAAAAAAAATCAACTGCCTGTTTTGATAATTTAGTGAACAAAGTGTTCTGAGCCAAGTTGAAAAAATATGGTAATGTAGGAAGGCTTAGATTGAATTATTCACCCCCTTTTACTTTCTGTGCTGCAAAGCAGATACTTTGTTACCATAAAAGTAGTACAGACTGATAAGAGGAAATATTCAGTACCAGTCTCAGTGCTGTAGCTAATTAGGAGAAAATGACTTCAGTTAATGTAAAAGTGCTCTAAATGATGGAAAAACACACTAAGGATATGGGGTTATATAGAATTACCAATAAAGTTGTTTATATACAAAAGATTTTACCATGTAATTTTATAAAGTGATTTACAGCTGTTTTGATAATTAGATTAATGTAACAACAAGTGAATGTTGTTCAGTTGGGTCCAAACCTTCTTGACCTGCATTTGGAGTTTTCTTGGGAAAGATACAGAAGTAATTTGCTATCTTTCTCCAGCTCATTTTACAGATGAGAAATCTAGGTAAATGAGTTAAACAAATTGCTCAGGGTTACATAGCTATTATGTATCTGTGACTATATTTAAATTTGGGTCTTCCTGACTCCAGATCCAGCTAGCTTCCCCATCACAAGTGAGTATTGCTGTACATTTCATTTTTATATACGAAGGAACCAGTTGTATTAAGTGGCAAAGGTGTATATAGTTTAACATCTAGAACATTGGATATGGAGCTTAAAGTTTCCTCTAATACACAAATTTTTTTTTTTTTTTTTTTTTTGCATTTTACCTGAATCAAAAGAGATCTCAAGTATTTTTAGATTTACTTCTTGTTTTTCGGTCTTTGTGACCCCATTTTGGGGTTTTACCAGGAGAGACATTAGAGTGGTTTTCCATTTCCTTCTCCAGCTGACTTTATAGATGAGGAACTGAGACAAACAGGGTTAAGTGACTTGCCCAGCATCACATTTGAACTTAGGTATTCCTTATTCCAGACCTGGTGCTCTGTTTACTGTGTGCTACCAAGCTTTCCTTTGGATTTACTGCTTCTTTACAAAATTCCCCCTTCATCCTTCCATTCCTACCCTTGGAAGACCCTACCCTAGAGAGAACTCAGACTCTCCTCTCATCTCTGACCTTTATTCCCACTGCCTCCTTCCCAGTAGTGGTGAGCCAATCCTGTGAAGTAGCTTCCCCAGTGCATTCTAAGGAACATCCATAGGACCTTAGAGTAGAATGTATTTTTAATAAATGAATATTTTCCCTAATTAGAAGAGAAAAAGAAGTCAGAGACTAATTTTTCTTTTTGTAACCTTAATGCTTAGCACAGTGCTTGGCCTATAATAAGTACTTAAAGGAATGTGTTTTATTCACCTAAGATATTAGCAGATTGAAGAAAGTCGAGAAGAAAATCCTCCTTTATGTTTGAGATTTGTTTCCTTGTTTTCAACCAGTAAGGACTATGGGAATGAAACTTGTATAGTGGAAAAAAGTAAAAAAAAAATTTTTTAAAGCATTTATAATATAAATAAAAAATGCTTGTTTGTCTTTGCACCAAATGTGTTTAGTTTTAAATTGTCATCCTACTTTTATAAAACAATATTCCTTCTCCACCCTTTTGACTCCCTAAACAAAAAAGGGCTTTGAAAAGGAAAGGTGGTATTTTACTCATGAAATTTCTTAGATTTTGCATGAAGATTTTTAGATTTAGATTCTTAGATTTTGCAGAAGATCTAGGAGATTTACAGCTTTCCCTTCCCCAGTATCAGTCCTGCTTCTTATGGGGCTAATGCCTCCCTCACTTATATTTCAGGCATATGTGCAGCTCTGCCTTTCTATTCATGATACAGTTGCTAATCATCATATGGTCTGAGTGAAGAGAAGGGGCACCCCAGCCTTCATCCTTCGTGTATGGTCTGTCGCATAATGGAGCTGTCAGTCATGTCAGTGATAGAACATCTGTTCAAAATCACAACTTCCTTTTTTTCCTTACTTGAAATCCCCTTCCTTCTCCTTTTCTTCACCAACTTATTCAGTGGGAAATATTTAGGGATTTATTGACTAATTTCTAAATCAATGGAAATTGGAATGATAATATTCAGTATAGTGGAAGAACATGAGACTTACGGTGAGAAGTCTTGGACCCCAATCCTAACAAGTCACTTCTCACAGATCTTCTATTACTTCATTTATGAAATGAGCAGAATAAACCAGATGGTTTTTGTAAATCTCTTCCAACCTTAAATCACTGATTCTATTATCCTATATAATAATATAATCCCTATTCCTTACCACCATCACCAATCCACTTTACTTCACCAGTTTATTTGGCATTTTAGGGTTTGCAGAATACCTTATTCTGCACAGCCAAATACAGATAAGCATTCTAAGCATTATTGTTTCTTTTTTTCTTGGTCTTATTAATAAGTATATATTTGAATCAACCAATCAATTCACAAAGGACAAAACATGACTAGGAGCACATAAGAAGATAATTGATATATTTTCACTAAAATTGAAAGTACACACCCAATATCTATTTCTTAAAGAGTATGTATATATATATATATATATGTATATATATATATATATACATATATATATATCCAAATACTGATGAACTTTTCAGTTTCTCAACCATTTCTTTCCCCCCTCCAGTTTTACAGAATATCACACATCCAAGTTCAGTTTATGCTAAGCTTAAGATTTCAAAATTTTTTTTCAGATGATTGCAAGAATGTGAAACAAAGAACTTGGCTTGAAGGCTATTTCCAGTTGGAAGCTTTGACACCTCTCACCCCCTCCCATTATGAGTACCTTTGCCTAGAAATTACATTCCATATATTTTGTAGTGTGTGTGTGTATGTGTATGTGTGTGTATGTATGTGTATGAATCTCTTCCTCCCCCAAAGGGTATAAACTCCATCATAGCAAAGACTGTTTCACTTTTGCCCTCTGTCTAATACAATGCCTGCCACATTAATACATTTTTGTTGAATGAATAAATAAAAATTTTAAAAATCACTTTTTAGAATTAGAAAAAGCATCCTTCAAAGGGTTATCAACTGTGCATACTCTTTGATCCATCAGTGTCTCTACTGGGTCTGTATCCCAAAGAAATCATAAAATAGGAAAAAGGAGTCGCATATGCAAAAATGTTTGTGGCAGTCTTTTTTGTAGTGGCAAGGAAGTGGAAACTGAGTGGATACCCATCAGCTGGAAAATGTCTGAATAAATTGTGGTATATGAATGCTATAGAATATGGTTGTTTTATAAAAAATGATCAGCAGGATGACTTCAGAAAGGCCTGGAGAGACTTATATGAACTGATGCTGAGTGAAGTGAGAACCGGGAGAACATTGTACACCAGCAACCAGATTATATGGTGATCAATTCTGATGGATGTGGCTCTTTTTAACAGCAAGATGATTCAGGCCAGTTCCAATGGTCTTGTGATGAAGAGAGACATCTGCACCCAGAGAGTCCTATGGGGACTGAATGTGGATCACAACACAATATTTTTACTTTTTTGTTGTTGTTTGCTTGCGGTTTGTTTTCTTTCTTATTTTTTCCCCTTTTTTTAATCTGATTTTTCTTGTGCATCATGATAATTGTGGAAATATACATATAAGAATTGCTTTCACATATATTGGATTACTTGCTGTCTAGGAGAATGAGTAAGAGGAAGGGAGGGAGAAAATTTAGAACACAAGGTTTTGCAAGGGTGAACATTGAAAACTATATGTGAATATGTTTTAAAAATTAAAAGCTTTAAAAGAAAACAAAGGTTAAAAAAAGAAAAAGCATCTTTTTTTTTACTCCTACAATATTTGCAACTCAAAAGCTGCTAATCATAATGATAATCATAATTTACTCTCCCTACTCCCCTAGTAAATATTGGACCAATTCCAATAAAGGAAGTTCTAAATCTAAAGGAAAAATTCCCAGAAAGTTTAAATGCCTACAAAAGAATGTTACATGATCTTTATTCCACATCTTCAAAGATTATTTCTGTCATTGCTATCCTATCACTGCTGTACCACTTTTGAACCTCAATAGAATGAGATGGCTAATACCTCAAAATAGCTGGACAGAATGTTGAAACAAAAAGTATTTGCTAGACATTATCAATGATTGCAGAACAAAAACTTATTATTTCTTAATGCCTCACATTGGAAAATTCTGTTGGTGAAATGGAGTTTCTTATCATACAATATTCACTTCTTATTAAGCTTTAATCCTGGAAATTTAATTGTCAGCATTCAAAAAAAAAAGAGGAAGTGTTAGTCTGGATTCATTTTGATATCTGAAATATAATTAGTATTTGTCATGTTTAAACCAAAAGAAAAATGAAGAAATAGACAACATTGGATAAATACATTGTTTTCTTTAACATCTTTGTTTCCCCTCTCAGTCATTTACAAATTTCTATTTATAAATGTACTTTCTTTTTTTTTTGTAAAATTAAATGATGTTTTTTCATTCTTTCACTCACTTTGATTTTAAAAAATAACATATCTTTTGGACTGGTTGAATCAACAATTTCTTGCAATTACCAATACAAGTAATTCTTGCTTTTTTAAAAGTTCCATAGGGATATGTTCTATTAAGTGAAGCATCTCACATTAGACAGGACAGAAATCAGAAAAGGGAACAAGGACACTGAAGTATATGACTGACTCTTGTCTCCTGTCCAAGGGTTAATTTCAGGGAGCTCATGAACTTGGATAGAGGATAGGAGGAGGGAAATTACATCTTTATTTCAATATAATTAGTTTTCTTTGTAATCTTATGAGTACAGGTAAAAAACATTCTGAAAAGATTTCCAAAGATTTTACCAGATTGCAAAAGGGCTTGGTGACACATACAAAAAAGTTAAGAACCCGTTAGCTAATACTAAGGCAAAAGTCAGACATTGTCAGCAACTGTACTTGCAAACAATTGCAAACAACTTGCAAAAGGACTAACATCCAGGAAAGTGCTTTGCTCATGCTCTTCTCCACCAGGGATGTTTTTGCTATAACACTTATCCATATTATGTTCATTCTTCAAAATCTAGCTCAAGATTTAGGTCTTCCTTCAAGTCTTTGTTGATCATTTCAATCCTAATCACTTTTCTAACTACAATTTTTTTGGTACTACATAATTAATATCTTTTTATATCTTTTTCTATTCTGTACTTGTCTCTCATATATTCTAGATCTTTATTACATTACCATGTAATATGAATTATTGTTTTGTTTGCTGATTTTTTAATGTCTTAAATTAAATTGAAAATTCTACTGAGCAAAGTCCATATTTCTATAACATTCTGGCACATAGGAAATACTTAATGCTATATCTCAGGGTCATAGTTTGAGAACTTTTAGAGGTCATTTAATCCAGCATCTTTGACCTCAGTATGAGGAAACTGAGACCCAGATAGTAATTTGTCACACAGGTAATAGAGTAAAAACTGGGATTTGAACACTGATCCTTTGACTTAAAAGCCTCCATGTTCTCTTTCCATTTTATTATACTATTTTTCAATTCCTAGATAAGATTGATATCCAGTTCTATTCAACTTCACCAGGCTTTTTATAATTTAGTTTCAATATTATAGTAATTAGAATAAAGGATGAGGAATTTACTGTTACCCTGACATCAACTTCGTCTGTTTTTCTTTTAAAAATAAATCGACTAATTTCATCTTATGTCAATTAAAAAGATAACTCTTGTCTAAAATAAAAACAGACCATAATTCCCCTACAGATTCTCTTGCCACCATTACCAATTCCCTTTACTTCACCAAACTATGAATAAGGCACACTCCAAATAGTTTAACATATGTCTTTCCTCTCACATCATAAACTCATATACTTAATAGAGGCTTCCAATGTCTACTCACACTTATAGGTGACTCCCTAACCTCAGCTACTGTGTCTTCTCCAAGTATTCTAGGGCCAGCCCTTAGGTGTATTATTCTAATACTGTATGTAGGTCATACATCCTGACTGATTTATTTTTCTCTAAGATTATTGGCTGATATCAATGAGTCAAGCCAAATAAGCTTTTAGAAATGGACACATGCATACATACATATAATAGCAATAAGGGTTGTTACAAGAGCCTTGCAAAAGGCTGGGATATACTCTTCTACCAGTACATATAAAGACTAGGGGGAAAGAAGATCATTTCTTTTGGATATATTAAATTTCAAGGAGTGGGAACATGTCTAAATGGATAGTAGCCAGTGGAAATAAAGTAATAGAGCTCACAAGAGAGATCAGTCCTAGATACAGAATAGATGTCAGACATCACAGCTAATTTTTACTCAAAGAAAAAGTGAAAAGATATGAGGAAGAAAACTTTAGGGGACAGCCAGACCCAAAATGTAGGAGGAAAATAGAGAAGGATCAATCAGACAGATAGGAAAAGAACCAAGAGAGAACATTGTCATGGAAACCAAGGAACCAGAAAGTATTAAAGGGGATGATATGGTAAACAAAATCAGATTTTTCAAAGTGGTCAAGGAAATTGAGGACTGACTGATATGGAATTTTTTTTTTATTGTACATGTATAACCTATATTGGAAGAAAAGGAAGATAGAATTTAGAACCTTTAACTTTATTTATTTATTTATTTGTTAAAATTTAATAGCCTTTTATTTACAGGTTATATGTATGGGTAACTTTACAGCATTAACAATTGCCAAACCTCTTGTTCCAATTTTTCACCTCTTACCCCCCACCCCCTCCCCCAGATGGCAGGATGACCAGTAGATGTTAAATATATTAAAATATAAATTAGATACACAATAAGTATACATGACCAAACCGTTATTTTGCTGTACAAAAAGAATCAGACTCTGAAATATTGTACAATTAGCTTGTGAAGGAAATCAAAAATGCAGATGGGCATAAATATAGGGATTGGGAATTCAATGTAATGGTTTTTAGTCATCACCCAGAGTTCTTTCTCTGTGCGTAGCTGAGAACCCTTAACTTTAAAAAAAAGTTTAAAAATTGTTTTTAACATGTATTGGGGAAAAAGAAAATATCACAGATATAAGAAGAAAAGAAGGGAAAGGGAATACGCATTTATTAAGCAACTAAAGTGTTCAGAAGTATTGTACTAAGTGTTTTAAAAACATTATCTCATTTGATTTTCACAATGACCCTGTAATGAGGTGCTATTATTATCCCTATATTATAGGTGAGCAGAAAACCAAGGTTACACAGTTAGAAAGTATCTGAAACTGGATTTGAACTCAATCCTTCCTAGCTACAGATCCAGCATTCTATCCACTGGATCACTTAACTGCTTCTGGGTATTGGAGTAGCTAAGTCAGGAAGAACAGTCAATGATGGAGAAGCTGAAGATAAGAGAAGAATTATCAATGGTATTCCTTCTTGGAAACAGAAACGAACAAGAAATGGGCAGCTAGGTGATATACAGAGAGCTGGGCCTGAAATCAGGAAGACTGCTCTTCCTGAGTTCAAATGTGACTTCTGATGCAAACCAGCTGGATGAATCTAAGCAAGTCACTTAACTCTATTTGTCTCAGTTCCCCATCTATGAAATGGGTTGGAGAAAATGGCAAAATATTCCGATATCTGCCAAGAAAACCTCAAATGGGGTCATGAAGAGTTGAATAATGACTAAAACAACCAACCAAAATTGTGGACTAGAACTCAAGTTTTAGGGAAGATTTGAGACAATTACAAGATTAGTTGTAGACCTTGGAAAAAACCATTTCAGTAGCAATAAGATTATGGGGTGTGAGTAATGAAAAGAATGAATATTTCTCATCATCCTCGTGTTCCAAAGTCCAGATTTTATGACTAGTGTGACACTGATATTGAGGAGCAAGAAGTGAGCGTTAGGAGTGATCTTCAGGATATCGGTTAATCGGGAAATTATACCTTATCTGAACAGGAACTTGATGGGACTAATACCATGTAAGAAGTGAGCTAAGTTTTGTACCAACTTCTCCAGCAACCTGGTGTAGTAGAGGCTATGGAAGAGGGAAACACAGTCAGCAAAAGCTTGAACCAACGGCAATAAATAAAAAACACCGAAAGCCTCTGGAACCCTGAGGAAAGACACAGTCCACCTGAGGATTTGAGAGAGTAAACTACAATATACATGTTGCTCATGGTCTCAAGGCAAGAGAGGTCTCAAGTCTTTTTCCCGTCCTGGAGGCCCACAGTAGCTCATCTTGTTAAAACTTCAGCCAGGCAGAAAAGGGAAAACTCCTAAGCTGGATAATAGTGTATACCTAATTCTGGGTCAGCTGATAGTCAAAAGGTCTCCCTCTCTCCCTCCTCTTTCCCTCCTTTCTTTTCTCTGCTCCTCCCTCTCTTCTTCCCTCCCTCTCCTTCTCTCTCTCTCTCTCTCTCTCTCTCTCTCTCTCTCTCTCTCTCTCTCTCTCTCTCTCTCTCTTTCTCTCTCAAACTCTTCACTCTGTTTGTCTGTCTCTGTCTCTCTCTCTGTCTCTGTGTCTCTGTGTCTATCTCTTTTTCTCACTCTGTCTCTCCTCTCCCTCTCCTTCTTCTTCGCTCCCCCTTTTTCTCCTTCCCTCTGTCTCTCCCTCCCTCCCTCATTCTCGTCTTCCTTCCTCCCTCCCTCCTTCTCTTTTTCCTTCCTCCCTCCCTCCTTCTCCCCCCCTCTCTTTTACCTGATAATTATACCGAAAACTCTACTTGCAAATACCCATGTCTTGGAATTGCATCATATTGGACATGTTTAATAAAGAGTGGGTTCTCCATTGGCCAATCTTTGTCCCTTGTTCCACCTACCACAGTGTTTTGTACATAGTCATTGAACATTAGCCATTGCTACAAGTATAAAAGAGTTTGCATTTAAAAATGAAAAAGTTATATTTTGAAGATATAAAGGAACATAGAACAAGTGGACTTTGCTAATTAATTGATTTAAAGCCCTAACCAGATGCACCGACTTAACCTTATTTTTTGTCACTAATTGTGCATTCTTCAGCTTGAGCTGTTTAAGGGGTAATCTCTGTAGCAATGGTTGAGGAAGGCATCTGAACAATCTTATTTTAGTCATTGCATCATACCAAACCCAACAAAAGCAGTCCTGAAGTTAAAGAGTACAGCTCTTTCAAATGGGGCTCATTTTGCACATTCAGGAGGTCGGAGGTCTAAATTCCACTGATGTCTTACATTCTAGGCTTGTTGCAGAGGATGGGAAAGTGTGAATGAAAATTGAGTGTTAGGTTGGGGCCTTGTATTATTATTTAATGAATTACCTCGATAGTCGCTGTTTCAGATTTGGATCTGGGCTCAAAAACCAGGTCAGAAACCTAAACTCTGCAAATCATCTTTCCTCTCCACTCTAGATCCCTAAATTTTGGATTGTTATAGTCTACTTTTTGGTTCTGTTAATAGTTTATTCTAGAAACAACATTCCTTTATGTGTAGTGTGAAGTATAAAATCCATACATTCTTGTTTCACAACCTTATGAATTCTACCTTTGAAATTTAAATTAAGGAAAAGCTGAAGACTGTGATTACTTCCAGGAATGGTTTGTCTTATTTGAACGGGTTCAAGTGGGAAATATACACATGCCTGAAAGTTAGCCACTCTCTTTTAGAGCAGAGGATTAAAGAATTTAAGAACTTTGAGAAAATTAGAGATCGTTTAATAAGCACCATTTTATAGCTGAGGTCCAGAGTGGTGAAGGAGAGGCGAAGTGATTACTTGAACCATGTCACAAAGATAGAACTTCTGAATTTAATTTCCTTGATTACAGATCCAAGGATGCTTGGAGTCTAATAGGATACTAATGGGAGAACTGGAAGGAACCTCAGAGTACCTATAGGCCCAGCTCCTTGTTTTATAGCTAGGAACTTGTTTATTACAAATTTCTAAGAAAAGATCACAGGCTTTGTGTGGTATGTGAAGATTCGTGATAGAGCTTTAAAAGGTCCTATCTCCAATCTTTCCCGATGGCTCCAAATGACATTTCTGAAGCTGATAGAGGCTCCTGGAAAGAGTATTTAGCCTTTATCCAATTCTAAACCTAGCTAATAAGATTTTTCTGCCTTGACTGAGACCACCTTCTTAGTTGTTTTCCTATTAGCTTCTAGGTATGGATCCTGGCAATGACTGATGAAATCTGATATGTTTTTATTACTATTCTAAATTTTAAAAAGCTTATAAAACATAATGCAGATATATGTATATATGCACTTATATGCATGTGTGTATATGTATAGATTTGTATATATAATGTGTGTATGTATGTGTACACATATGCATATACATATATATATTTGCTGATTTCCCTGGCGTAGGTGTCCTGAAGAGAAAACTCCTTCAATCAAAGATCATCAGCAATTGTAATTTAGTAGTGTTAAAGAGTCCCTTAAAGCAATAAAGTAAATGATTTATTCAGGGACATACATCTGGAAAGACTAAAATCCAGGTCTTCAGGATTCTGAAGGTACCTTCTTCCAGTAATATTTATGTCTGTTCAGGAGGATGTAAATTCAGTTGTGAGAGATTATTGCAGATAATAATTTTGAACCATTCTTACATCTTTTAGAACACCTTTATATCATACTATACCATAAAAATGTAAAAACTTTAAAAATATATGAGATTATTATTTGCATAGTCTTCTTCATATATAGGGACTCAGTTTTTTAAATCTTATTTTTTGTGTCAGTCCTATGAGTTGAGTTGAAGAAGCTGTTGAAGAAAAAAGAAAGTTGAATAACTTGCCTAGAACAAACTAGAAGAAAGTAATTTCAATGAAAGTTGTTGAATGCGTTATTTGAATAAGAATATATATTTTTAAATCTTACCTAATTTATCATTTTTCCTGTTACTTGAAAAATTATCTATCAATCTCTTTGTCTTTGTCTCTCTCATTCTCTTTTTGTAGTTCTCTTTTCTTCCCTCTTTTCTCCCCTCATACTGTTGAAAATAAAATGTCAATAACAATGGTAATATTTTGTATGAAATGCCTTTCATCTAAGGCAGAAACTATGAACAAAATCATCAGGGTGGAGTGAGGAAATTTCTAATACAGGCTAGTAAATGTTTTAACAACTGGCTTTCTGGAGGGCAAAAGTATACAAGACACACTTTTAGATCTAATCTACATGATTAGCATTTTCCTCCCTCGCTTTCTTAAGTCAAGCCAATCAACAAAACAATAAATCAAGCTTTTATTTGTAGCATTTGCTGATATCTGAGGTGTAAATGTTCACACTGAAAATTTAACAAACTGGCTCCAACACATCCCCAATGCAAGTACATTTATAAATTTCTTGTAGTCTGGAGATTATAGACAGTTGCTCTGAATACTGAGCAATGACATGAGGTGACAGTTACATTGGACGAAAGGAGACTTAAAAAGAGGTCTTGGTGGCTGGGATGCTAACCTCTTATCTACTACGCCAAACTGCCTCTTCTTTCCACTTTTAATATAAGGAAAAGCAAGATAGAGGAAATCCTTAATTTAACCAAGGTTACATCATAATTCAAGAGTGCTTCACACCAAAAAAGTGCCCATAAAATACTATTTGTTTATTAACTTGGCTTTGCTTATCAACTCATATTGTTTTAGCTAAAAGGAATCCAATTAGTTGGGACTTTGGTAGGGAAGAAAGTTGAAGTGGTTAGGGAGATATAATTAAGTTTCAATGAAAGGCAAGTCAAGAAGCATCATGGGCTTTCTTTCTATATCTTTGCCTGCTGCATTTTTCTCAGTCCCTGGCATGAAGAGTACTTTCTGGGAACCATATTTTTCTAATTAGCTTTGTAGTGATGTAATAACAATTTTAGTATACAGAGTAGATCACAGCAGTTACCCAACCTAGCTGACTGTTGGTCAGCATGGAGTCAAAAGTATCCTTTCATCATCTGCAATCCTATAGCTAAAAAAGAAAAAAGCGACAGGAAGATTTTCAAAACTAAATATGGAAAAAAAGTGTTAGTCTTCAAAGTCTACAAAAATCTTCTTTCCATTAAAAATAACCCAAGGCAATGGCCAATTGACAGTAATATAATACATCTTTTAACGAAACAAAACCATCATAAAGAAGTTGATGATTAAATTATCCTTTCAAATGACATTGGGATCCATTTATATAGATGATAGACTTATTATGTATATGCATGAGTGTATGAACATGTTTCTATGTAGAAATACATATAACCTTCAAAATGTATTTCAACTAGGTCCTAATTGTTGTGAATAATGAATCCCCTGAAGTGATAAAATAACTGAATTCACATTGCATATTTCCATTGAGCTGAAACCAGTGACCAAATCTTATACAATTATAACTTTGAATAGTTCAAATTCAAGTACCTGTGATTATTTCAGGGGGATATATTATTCATAATAATCAGGACTTAATTGTACAATGACAAATAATATGAAAGAATGAAGGAAACAGTTAAGGTTTTTTTTAGTACATTTTTGTTATTTGGCCTGAGTTTCAGTTTCTTCCCTCATTTGTATAGCATAGGCTTGACTCAGAGATCATCCCCCATAGTTTCTAATGAAAGTGCCCAGCATTAACATGGATTATACCTAAGGGGATGAGTATCACAGATTTTTGAATTGGATAGGATCTTAAAAACTATCCAGTCCAATCCCTACATTTTATAGAAAAAAGAGCAAAAGTCTAGGAAGGTGAAATATTTTGCCCAAGGTTTCAGAGGCAACAAGTGGGTAAGCTAAAATTTGAATTTGGGTCTCAGGACTACAGATCCTTTTTCTATTCTTCTTTGCTTCCTTCCATGTGAATGAAAGACACTCTTCACTTTCAAATAATATATATATTTTCTAAAAAAAAAAAATGACATTTAAACAGAAAAGTAATTAGAAAATAATTTGAGGAAAAAGGATGATGAAAAATTTGTACTTTATCCTAGAGGCAATTGAAGCATTCTTGAAGAGGGAAATAATTCTGTTAGAACTGTCCTTTTGCAAAAATTATTTTGAAAGCTATTTGGAGTTTAATTTGGAAAAAAAGAATGACGAGAATCAGGGAAATGAAATAGATTATTCCTGTAATACTAAAGAGTTTAGCACAGTGCCAAACACATAGTAGATACTTAATAATTGTTTGTTGATTGATTATTGGGAGAGGAAATAAGGGATTGAGCCAGGGCACAAGGAGTGAAGGATGCCAGAGATGTGGAGGTTGATCTTTGTTCTTCAAAAGAAGGTCTGGACTGGTATAGTTATGTCTGAAATCTGTAATACACTCATGATCCATATAGGTTGGGAGTTGAGACCTTGCTTTACAGAGCCATATATAGAACTGGTTGAGTGTGGTGTGTTATATGCAGCCTTGGAGCAGCTAGGAGTTGAAGTAGATAGAGCACTGGCCCTGGAGTCAGGAGGACCTGAGTTCAAATTTGACCTCAGACATTTATGAGCTGTGTTACTCTAGGCAAGTCATTTTACCCTGTTTGCCTCCGTTTCTTTATCTGTAAAATAAGCTGGAGAAGGAAATTATAAACCACTCCAGTTTTTTTTTTTGCCAAGAAAATCCAAATATAAATGGCATAAATGAACAGCAACAAAATTACACAGCCTTAGGACTTTTACTGGATATTTCATGGGGCAAAGGAGAAGCTGCAGTAGGAGGTATTCTTGGTCCTGTAATACTCCACTCACCAGGATACGTTGCTCAAAGCACTGACTACTACCAGCTTTCAGGCAGTAAAATCCAATTCATTCACCAGACTTTGGTTTTTGATGATGTGGGGAAAATACTGTAGTGTTTCTATGTCTTAAATCAAAACCACTGATTCTCACTGATTGGCCACCAATAGGTTCAAGGCCAAACCCCATTTGGTTGTTTCGTCCTGATTGACTTGTTTTGAACGTAAATAGTAATCATTTCTATATATATATATATATATATATATATATATATATATATATATATATGCTTTATTTATTTATTTATTTATTTATTTTTGATTAGGTGAAAAAGGAGATTCTTTGCCTCAATTACCATCTAGCCTTAATCACTGAATGGGTACGGCCTCAATCAACCTGAGACCTGTTGAAGACCTTAGTTTAAAAAGGGCAAGGTCTCCCATTGCATTCGGGGCCATCTCTAGTGATCATGATCTAAATTTTACTGCTATACAAGATGGCTCTGGAGGGGAAAGTGAGACAGGTGACCTCGCCCAGCCCTTCCTCACTCAAATCCAATTCACTTGCATGTCATAGCATTACCTTCCAGATGATATGGTTCTCTTCAAGGATGAAAGGCAAACAGCAATGTCTGTAGCCAGGCCAATGTTCATCTTTTTCACCTGGAAACAATTTCTGATTTCATAGACTGAGACAAGGTCTACTCCTTCTCTAATGCAGCCCTCATGAACAGTAAGGACTATCTTGAAGCACTTCTTCAGGACTAACTCATGTATCCAATTTACACAAATTTCAACTAATCTGGGTAATCTGGGTTGTGTCCTTCCACTATAGCTAGAATGTCTTCAGCCATATCCATAAGGCTGGTATCAGAGGTGACCACATCTTGTTAGCCCATGAGAGCAATATAACCCTGCAGTGGGTATCCTAAGAGATCTTGTTAAAATTCCACAATCTCTCTCTGAAAGCCTTGTTTTCTCTCTCTCTCTGTCTCTCTCTGTTTCTCTCTGTGTGTCTTTCTGTCTCTCTCTGTCTCTGTCTCTCTCTGTTTCTCTTTTTGTCTTTCTGTCTGTCTCTCTGTCTCTGTCTCTCTCTGTTTCTCTCTCTCTCTGACTCTCTTCCTCGCTCTCTCTTCTCTTTCTCTCTCTCTCTCTCTCTCTCTCTCTCTCTCTCTCTCTCTCTCTCTCTCTCTCTCTCTCTCTCTCTCTCTCTCTCTCTCTCTGTCTCTCTCTCTTTCTCTCTGTCTGTCTCTGTCTCTGTCTCTCTCTTTTAACTTCTTTAGCTGCACATGATGGACATGACCTTCAACCTCTGTTGCCTTGAGGGAAGGACTTATAGTCATGTTTCCTGACCTAGAATGCTGCTAGGTCCTTTGAGAAACGCTTGGAGCAAAAATTAAGAGTCAAATAAAATCTTTCAATGATTTTGCTTTGAATAAATCTCTTAAAAATCTTGCAAAAAGCCAAAACACAAACATAACTTACTTTTCTAATTTATAACAAACAGTTGAGGTAGTATCTTTAGTTTTTTATGTTTACATTTTACAGGGATGGTGAGCTGGTGGCCAATTTATGCAGCAAGAGAATCTAGAGCCACTCAGGAAGCTGTATCCTGGACACTAAGAGAAAAAGAAAGGGAAAAAGGAGGGAAAGGTCAGGGGGAAGGGTTAAGGACAGTTTTAGAAATCTTCCTCATCATCACCCTTCTCTAGCACTCTCTTCTTATTTCTCCATCGTGACCCTTTGACACACCAATTTAGCTCTATCCTGTTCTCTTCACTTGAGTTCCCTTATCATCAGTTGTTTCCTACCATGTTTCATCCTTGGATCACCCCCAACATCCACCATATTTATCATTGTACCAACCCTTATGCTACCATCTTGTATATAATAGATACTTTAAAATGTTCAATGAATGAATAAATGTAGTAACATAAGGAATGTTCAAGTATTTGTAAAATCTAAAGGGACATACAAATGCAAAGATTAACTATCCATTGTTGTTAAGTCTCAAATTCTATGAGATGGAAGGAACCCTAGCCTATTATTTCTCTTTCCAAAATACTAATGTCACTTTAAAAATTAACAATATCTTCCATAATTATTGGTAAAAACAACCATCTCTTCAGTTTTTCTTGTTTGCTGTCACAGTAGATTCCAGAATGTATAGGGAACATTTGGTTTTTAAAAACAAAAAGCATTATTTCACTCCTTATATAAGTCACACAAAAGGCATATATCCTTTTGAGAAAGCTCTTTAAAGTAGCTTGTACCCTGTCTATATCATGAATAAAGTTAATGCAAAACTTTACAAAGTCTTAGGGGATTTTGTGACACATTTTGCCAAATGTCTTGTAAACGGCACAAAATGTTGCAGATGCTTCAAAAGAAGGCACAACAGTGGCAATGCATCAAACCATAAGCCTTTGCAAAGTAAATTAGTGATCATTTTGCTCAGCCTTATGTGACCAAGCAGTTGTTAATGCATAATCTTTTTTTTTTTTTTTTTGCTTCTACTTTATTGAAACTTTCTAAGTCGTGTGAATCATACAAAAATATTTACTATAGGAAGCAGTCCCTAACTGGCCTAGCTTGTTTGCATGATTCATTTTTAGATAGTTTTGTAAAATATAAATGTAAAAAGCTGATAACAGCAACTGCTAAATTGTAAGTTACAAAAAAGGCAAGCTTCTTTTGCAATATTATTGGGGGGAGGTGTTATTTGGAGCAACATTGCTGAAAGATCTCATTTCCTACATGCATATTGCAGCACTGGCTTCTGAGTCATGGGATCTTGGTTCCAAATGTCACCTCTGACACTTATCAGCTGTGGGAGTTGGGGGAAATCACTGAACCTCCCCTATCTATAAAAATGAGGGGGTTGGATTACATGGTCTCTAAGGTATCTTTCAATTCTACATTTCTGATTTAATTCTGGATTTGGAGACCTACACTAAATTCCCATCTCTAATGCATCCCAGTTCTATGACCATGAACAGATCCCTAGTTTTGTCAGCTTCAGACCTCACAGCCTCTATCTCAACTCCTAATATTCTTTTGAGTGATCCCCAGGGCTGTGACATTCTCTGAGGACTCTAGTGTTAGCCTTGAAGGGTTAGGGGTTGTTTTTCTATTTCAATAGCTCCTACATTTTGGACCAGTTTGTTTTCCCCCATGGATTATCAACCAGACTTAATCAGCTTTTAGAAAAGGATTTTTATTAAGGAAGACAAGCTCCATTCCCCACTAAAATCTGTGATATATTTTTCCATTTGTGTACACAGAATCTAGGGGAAAGTGGGCTCAAACTTAAAGAGAACACTTGG
This sequence comes from Sarcophilus harrisii, assembly GCF_902635505.1. Taxonomy (NCBI): domain Eukaryota; kingdom Metazoa; phylum Chordata; class Mammalia; order Dasyuromorphia; family Dasyuridae; genus Sarcophilus; species Sarcophilus harrisii. Next base: position 145,934,614 of record NC_045426.1, on the reverse strand, counting down.
CAAAGGGGAAACTCAAAGTCTCCGGTTGCCACAGACTTATTTTTTCTCTCTGTGGGGAAAACAGACCTGGAATAGTTTTTCTGCTGTGCTTTTATAGTCGTCCAGCTGCCTTTCCTCATCTCATCCAATCTCTCCTTGGCTTCTGATGCAGACACCATGGCCAGCTGCTGATGCCTCAGGGATGCTTCCAGGAAGTCCTAATCCTCCCACCAGGGGGATGTGGGGATAGGGAGGAGACTGAGGCTCAGTTGTTCTCTCCTCCCTTCCTCCCCCACCCCCAAGTGATTCCCCAGGAGTTTGGCAGCAATACAGGAACACTGATTCTGACGCAACATTTGCTCCAAAACTACTGTATACTGGCAGATGCTTGAATCTCTGTTCCAAATCGTTCATACAGGCCCTAGAGGGCATGACCACATCCCTCAGCCAATCTGAACTGACTTCCTAAAGAGATGTCTAAGACCTTGTTTTCACCTAGTGAACATTTGAAATATATTCTCACCTGATTAATACTATCAGGGTTAAGAAGGTTCAGTTGTTTTGTACTGTGTATATAAAGTGAGAGAAATAATGTTTTAAACCTCCTTCTCCTGGGACTGAGGCAAGGAAAACCTGTTGAAAACTTTTAGACCCTACAAAAATGTCATCATGGCTGTTAGTGTGGTTATTGAAATCCTTCTTAGGTCTAGGAAGTGGAGACATTAAACCACTTTGCATTCATTATCACCCCTTCTCATTTCCCCAACCCCACTTATTTTAACAATCTCAGTCAAGTGAGAAGCTCACTTGACTGAGATTGTTAAAATAAGTTATGGCAAGTAAAAAGAAAAACCCATTTGTTAGAATTCTCATGTTTCCTATAACACAATAGTATTCTGTAACAATCATATACCACAATTTGTTCAGCTATTTCCCAGTTAATAGGTATCCTTATAATTAACAATTTTTGCTACTACAAAGATTGCTGCTATAAACATTTTATAACAGATAGGTCCTTTTCCTTTTTTCCTAATCGTTTTTGGAAATAGGCCAATAGACTTAATAGTAGTAACTAGGTCTAGGGAAGAAAATAAAGGAAAAAAAGAAAAATATTACATGATAATTTTTATATATTTAAAAGGAATAGCAAGTTATACATAATAGATTTATAGTTTCATGTGCAATCATCTTTTTAAAAAATTGTACTATGTTATAAAAATGCATGTTTTGTCCCATAAATTAGAGAAAAAAGAATTCTTATATGTTCACTCCCCTAGGTTTGGGGACCTCCAACAAATTTATTGAAAAACAAAGGATAAAAGATTCCAGAGGATTATGATCCATTATTAGTGACTAGAAAGATAATGTTTTGGATAGGAGGGGATAGCTATTTGTGGGAGCCTTGGGAGGCCAGGTGAAAAGAAAACAGCCTCAGCATAAAGAAATCCTAAACAGGGTTTGAAATGAGCTTTTTTTTTTTTTTTTTCAGTTATAGTCAATGGATTTGCTATTGTTTTTATTTTTTGACATCACCTAATGTCTTTTTCTTTTCTTGTTTAGCTTTAGAATTCATGATTTATGAAAAATCTAAATCAAAGCAATTGCCTTGATATGCAAATATGATCTATTGAAAATACAGGAAGACTTGCTAGACAGGCAGACCTGATTTCTAATCTGAAATCTGAGCTGACTCATTCCCATACATGTCACTACATTTCTCTTCCTCAGTTTCTCTATCTGTTCATTTAGGATAATGATAGGGACTAGAATTGTAATTTCACTGATATATAGAACTTCATAGTAAGTAAACTCCATTGGCCAAATGTAAGTGGGTATCTCCTCTATTACCCAGAGTCAGGGGAATTGCCTCAAGTGCTTAGAGATTGAGTTACTAGCTCAGGGTCACAGAACCAATATGTGGTAGGTCTTCTTGGCCTAAGGGTCAGCTCTCAGTCCACTACAACAAACTGTGAGTAAAACTTCCAAAGGTAGCTAGCTGTGTTAATGCTTAGAAAGCATTTAAATTAGCAGCAATGTGCTGCTAATTATTTTTGCTGTACTTATTTGCTTAATTTTTTGACAAATGCTCCCTTATTGTTTTTAGTGGGAAGAAAAGTCTCATTTTCTCCCTACCATAAATGCATTATTAATTAGTCTTCTAAGGAAAAAGCAGTTATTAGGATAGATTTATTTGCAAATAAAGCATTCCTTTATATTACATCTTCCTGGTTAGCTATCTTTAAATATATAAATGTGCCTATGATAGTTTCCTGTCCAGTAGTAACATATGAAAAGAACAAGGTTGGTTTCTCATGTATTTCTTTGTTCTTTGCTTTTGATGACCTAAAATGTTTCTCTCCCTCAGACAAAACAAAAGAATGTTGAGAGCATGATCCCTAAGCTCTGGTAACTTTCCTTATATGGATATTCCCTCTGGTAACTTCCTGACTCAGGAAGTTTCCTGGACTGAACTCTACTCTTTTATCTTGTAATTTTTTTTCAATAATTCTGCATATAGGATGCATTTCAAGAATGTATAGCTCTGAAACACTTAGAATCAACAAGTACTTAATGAATTTTATTCCAGTAACTGGAGGAAACAAAAAGGGATGAGAACCCATGCCAGTTATTCTCTCTATATCCTTCCTTACCTTCCCACTCTTATCCCCCAAGTTGGATCTGACATATTCTCACCATAGACACTTTCCAAATGAATGGTGAAGCATTCTATTCTATAGTATATATCTGTATTTGTAGTGCATATAAACCAATTATTTATGTATTTGAAATTTAACTTAAGGAATCATTCAGATTTCATTGAGAAAACCCATAAAGAAGAAGAAAAAATTATCTAGCCATTCTGGATTATTAATTAGATTTACAATTCTGATTCTAAAAGTTCCCAAATAAAAAGTGATAGTTCTTAAACTTTTTGGTTACAAGTAACTTTTATACTCTCAAAAAAAGCTCTTCTGAAGCTTTTGTTTATTGGGTTAAAAGTATTGATATTTGCTGAATTAGAAATGAAAACATCTTAGTATTTTTATGAAAATAGTTTTGACTTTGATGACCTCCTGAAAGAGTCTTTAGGAGCTGTGAAGAACTAGAGGAATGTAAAATATTGTTTTTAGATTTCAGTTATTTAGAAAACTGAGATCTTCATAGATTCAGAAAGGGATTTCAAAGATCATATAATTCAACTCTTTAACTTTTAAAATAATTCAACAGAATATCAGTAAAGTTAAGTGACCTGTCCAGAGTCACATAGCTAGCATGAGATAGAGCCAAGATTTAAACACAGAACTAAAATATATAACCCTTACCGAGCACTGGTTCCCAGTTTGGAGAACCTCACATTTTAGGGAGAGGAAGTGTGAAAAAAGGAAGTCAGGGAGGAAGGAGAAAGAATTTTTGCAAGGAGACAGAGAATTAATATGTGTAACCAAATATTTTCATATTGCTGTATTTTAACTACTATAAAGTTTGCAGTTTGATTTAGTATAATACATTTTCAATCACGTTTTCTAGACTACATGAATAATATGAATCATATATGTATTATTATTCAAATGATTGATTAATACAATTTAAATTTACTTAAAAGCATTACAGAAGTCACGATTTTTTTAGTACTATGAGGAACAAATTTTTTTTTAGTGTTAAAATGGGAAATTCAACATCCAGCCATTCTGGAGAGCGATTTGGAACTATGCTCAAAAAGTTATCAAATTGTGCATACCCTTTGATCCAGCAGTGTTACTACTGGGCTCATATCCCAAAGAGATCATAAAGAAGATCCTGTATGTTTGGGGCAGCCCTCTTTGTAGTGGCCAGAAACTGGAAACTGAGTGGATGCCCATCAGTTGGAGAATGGCTGAATAAATTGTGGTATGTGAATATTATGGAATATTATTGTTCAGTAAGAAATGACCAGCAGGATGATTTCAGAAAGGCCTGGAGTGACTTACATGAACTGATGCTGAGTGAAATGAGCAGGACCAGGAGATCATTATATACTTCAGCAACAATACTATATGATGATCAGTTCTGATGGAAGTGATTCTCTTCAACAATGAGATGCACCAAATCAGTTCCAATAGAGCAGTAATGAACTGAACCAGCTACAGCCAAGGAAAGAACTCTGGGAGATAACTATGAACCATTACATAGTATTCCCAATCCCGTTATTTTTGTCTGCCTGAATTTTTGATTTCCTTCATAGGCTAGTTGTACACTATTTCAAAATCCAATTCTTTTTGTACAGCAAAATAACTGTTTGGACATGTATACTAATGTTGTATTTAACTTATACTTTAACATATTTAACATGTATTGGTCAGCCTGCTATCTGGGGGAGAGGGTGGGGAGAAGGAGAGGAAAAGTTGGAACAAAAGTTTTTGCAATTGTCAATGCTGAAAAATTACCCATGCATATATATCTTGTGAATAAAAAGCTATAATAAAAAAATGGGGAATTCATCCTCAAAAGGGGTTGGAACTCATTGCCTTTGAGACCAAATCTCGTACTCTTTTTGTCATATGGGATATACTTTTGTTTGGGTAAGTAAGTCTCTAGGAAAGGGAAAAGTAGTTTGATGGTCTACTTTTTTTTTTTTTAAATATCAAAGTGATCCTTGGAGTAGGGATGAGGGAACAAGATTAAAAGCAAGGAGAAGAGAGGAAACAGGCATCTTTTATTACTTTGCCAATCATTAGAAATAAATAAATATTTATTAAGCAAGTACTATGTGCCAGGAACTTTGCAAAGTGCTGATGGATTGACAGCTGTCAGTAAGGACAGAATTTATATAAACCAGTTTCTTAAACTGTGGATTGTGACTAATATAAGAGTAAATAACTGAATATGGAGGTTGCAAAATTATGATTTATTATCAGTAAATCTTCGTGAAAGCTCAGTCTAATGATTTGGTATATCAATGATGAGTCAACAAAGATAAGCCTGAAAAAAAGGCAAAAGGAGATCCTAGAACAATAGAATTTGGTAGCCAGGATTTAGCAACAAGGAATTGCAATCTGGCATCAATTACTTGTTCCATGTTTCTTTAAGTCCCACCTCTCAGAATGCGGAGCTCAGTGTTGGGAACTAGTGAGACAAATTCATTTGAATTCATGGAATTTAAAAGCAATCTCAATAGACAGGTGTCAAATGAAGGGAAGAACTTTGGCTTCGGAGAGGCTCAAAGGGTGTTTCAGAAATGGGCATACGTGTCCAGGAACACGGATCTGTTTCTTCCAGATAATGGAAAGATTGGGGAAGGAGGAAATTGCTAAAATAGAGTGGGAAGATCTGCTGCTTCTTTTTCTCAACTATGCTGTGTCAACTCAAGCATTTATTTCAAGAAATTAAAATCCACAAGTGACTTCTTTTGACTTTTGTGGTATTAGGAGTTGAGTGCACAAAAACTCAACTGTCACTGCCCTCCAGAAGCTTTTATTCTTATGGAGGGATGCTAAAAGCTTCAGGAAATGAATGAGGGCACTTGAGGGCAGGGACAATGGCCTATTTATCCCTCTATAGTTCCTTTTCTCCTCCCCAACTCCGTTCCACTTCATCATGTGTACTAGAAAGATTTGTTCATTTCCTCTTTCAGACACTTATAAGCAATTACCATATCACATGCTCAATATAAAAATCTCTAAATAATGAGCTGATATGTGCTGAGAAGTAGGTATATAAAGCTTTGGTGTTTTCATTTTTTTGTGGGTCTTGGGCCTATTTGGCAATCTGAAGCCTTGGATCTCTTTTCATAATACAGTAATGTTTTTATGAACTCCTAATACAAAGGATTGCAAAGGAAGCCAATTTTATTGACATACTTTTAAACAATATTTAAAAAAATAACAGACTCTAAATTAAGACCCCCCCTGGTCCAGTAAAATGCTAAAATAAACACATGTAACTTATTACACTTGATTTTTAATCACCTGGAGGCAATCTGTAATTATGAAAAAAAAGGCAAAAAAGCTAGGGAATGATTTGAAAGCAAGGACAGGAATAGCTTTTGAAGGAATGATCATTCTTTGGAACTTTCGCTCTGGGGAAAAAAGAAAGAAGCAAGCTCAAGCTTATTCTGTTGGGTGTAGGTCCAGGTGAGGGAGATCTTTGAGGTAGCCATAGATCTAGAGCTAGAAGGAATTTTAGAAGCTAGTGAACCCAACTTCTTCATTTTATAGACAAGGAAACCGAGGCACAGAGAATATAAGAACCTTGCCCAGGGTTTGAATTCCTCTCTTACTGATACAAAGTCTAATTTGCTAGAAATGTAGGGAAATCTCAAGGCATAAATGAGTAGAAAGTTAAGGATGTGTGTGTGTGTGTGTGTGTGTGTGTATAAACTATATATATATATATATATATATATAATCATTAAAGCTTTTTATTTACAAAACATATGCATGGCTAATTTTTCCAACACTGACCCCTGCAAAACCTTCTGTTCCAAATTTTCCCTTCCTTCCCCCCCTCCCAATGGCAGGTAGTCCAATACATGTTAAATATGTTAAAATATATGTTAAATCCAATATATGTACAAATATTTATACAATTATCTTGATACACAAGAAAAACCAGATCAAGAAGGAAAAAAAAACTGGGAAAGAAAACAATATGCAAGCAAACAACAACAGAAAGAGTGAAAATGCTATGTTGTGGTCCATACTCAGTTTCCACATCCTCTCTCTGGGTGTAGATGGCTCTCTTCATCACTGAACAAGTGGAACTGGTTTGGTTCATCTCATTGCTGAGGATGGCCACATCCATCAGAATTGATCATCATATAGTATTGTTGTTGAAGTATATAATGATCTCCTGGTCCTGCTCATTTCACTCAGCATCAGTTCGTGTAAGTCTCTCCAGGTCTTTCTGAAATCATCCTATTGGTCATTTCTTACAGAACAATAATATTCCATAATATTCATATGCCATAACTTATTCAGCCATTCTCCAACTGATGGGCATCCACTCAGTTTCCAGCTTTTAGCCACTACAAACAGGGCTGCCACAAACATTTTGGCACATACAGGTCCCTTTCCTTTCTTTAGTATCTCTTTGGGATTTAAGCCCAGTAGAGACACTGCTGGGTCAAAGGGTATGCACAGTTTGATAACATTTTGAGTTCACAACTCTACCAACAATGTATCAGTGTCCCAGTTTTCTCACATCTCCGCCAACATTCATCATTATCTTTTCCTGTCATCTTAGCCAATCTGACAGGTGTGTAGTGGTATCTCAGAGTTATCTTAATTTGCATTTCTCAATAGTGATTTGGAGCACCTTTTCATATGAGTACAAATAGTTTCAATTTCTTCATCTGAAAATTGTCTGTTCATATCTTTTGACCATTTATTAATTGGAGAATGGCTTGAACTATTATAAATTAGAGTCAATTCTCTATATATTTTGGAAATGAGGCCTTTATCAGAACCTTTAACTGTAAAAATGTTTTCCCACTTTATTGCTTCCCTTCTAATCTAATCTGCATTAGTTTTGTTTGTACAAAAACATTTTAACTTAATATAATCAAAATTATCTATTTTGTGATCAATAATGGTCTCTAGTTCTTCTTTGGTTGCAAATTTCTTCCTCCTCCACAAATCTGAGAGGTAAACTATCCTATGTTCTTCTAAGTTGTTTATAATATCATTCTTTATGTCTAAATCATGGACCCATTTTGATCTTATCTTGGTATATGGTGTTAGATGTGGGTCTATGCCTACTTTCTGCTATACTAATTTCCAAGTTTCCTAGCAGTTTTTGTCAAATAGTTAATTCTTATCTCAAAAGCTGGGGTCTTTGGGTTTGTCAAACACTAGACTAGTATATTCATTGGCTATTTTGTTCTGTGACTCTAACCTATTCCACTGATCAGCTGTCCTTTTTCTTAGCCAGTACCAAATGGTTTTGATGAACATGGCTTTATAATATAGTCTCAGATCTGGTACAGCTAGGCCACTTTTGCTTTTCTTTTCATTAATTCCCTTGAAATTCTTGACCTTTTATTCTTCCAGATAAATTTTGTTGTTATTTTTTTTTAGGTCCATAAAACAGTTTCTTGGGAGTTTGGTATAGCAATAAATAAATAGATTAGTTTTGGTAGTATTGTCATCTTATATTTGCTTGACCTGTCCAAGAGCACTTGATATTTTTCCAGTTGTTTAGATATGATTTTATTTGTATAGAAAGTGCTTTGTAATTTTGTTCACATAGTTCATGACTTTCCCTTGGCAGATAGATTCCCAAATATTTTATACTACAGGCAGTTATTTTAAATGGAATTTCTCTTTGTATCTCTTCCTGTTGGACTTTGTAAGTGATATATAAAAATGCTGATGATTTATTTTGTATCCTGCAACTTTGCTAAAGTTATGGATTATTTCTAATAGTTTTTTAGTTGACTCTCTAGGGAAGTTAAGGAAATATTAACCAACAAGTATTTATTGTGTGAAGGCTGATTATATCCCAGGCACTGTGTACCACAAGACAAAAATTTGTGTCCCATTGTACTTCAGTATAAACAAAATAACTATAAGGAATATTGGGAGGAGGCATTAGAATCTGAGAGACCTGCTATTTTTCAGTGGTGTCTGATTCTTCATGTTTCCATTTTGGGGTTTTCTTGGCAAAAACACTGAAATGTTTTGCCATTTCCTTCTCTAGCTCACTTTTGTACAGATGAGGAAACTGAGGCAAACATGGTTTGACCTGAAGATGAATTTTTCTGACTCCAGACTGGATACTCTATCCACTGCTCCACCTAGATGCTAATGAGGATTTTAAAAGGCTTTTGTTAAATGAGGTGTTTGAGTAGAGTTGAAGAGGTATATTGCTGGTTTTTTGTGGTAACAGCTTCACATAGATCCACTTATTTCATCGAAGAGTCTCATGTTTTATATCGTTTAGTCTCTCAGGGTTCTCAAGCAACTTTCTTAACTTAAGTTACAAAATAGATGCCAACCTGTTTTAGCAGAGTGAGTTTCCTCATTGGAAATGTAAGCTAGCTATTTTTTTTAAAAAATATTTTTATTTCATTAAATAATTCCCAATTATATGTAAAAACATTTTTAAACATTCTTTTAAAATTTATTTAAGTTGCAAATTTTTTTCGCCTCTCCTGTCCTTCCCTCCTCTTTGAGAAGGCAAATGAATTGCTATAGATTATATTATTCATTTGAAGTCAAGGAATATATGAATGAGTAAACATTCATTAAAACCTTACTTTATGCCATACCCTATAACAAGCTCTGGGAATGCAGATATAAAGGAGAGAGAGAGAGAGAGAGAGGGAGAGGGAGAGGGAGAAGAAGAGGGAGAGAGAGAGAGATTTTGAGATAAGAATAAACTAGAGAGATGGTTTCTACCTACTAGAAATCCTGGAACATTTGGACTTAATCTAATTAAGGAGTGATAGCTAGGGAGTAATCTTTTGTTCTAGGAAATCATAGGGATAGTCAGTAGAGTCTTGGGACAACCAGCTGATGTGTCTTTTCTAGGAATCAGTACTGCCGGTTGGAGTAGAGTTCTCAGCAAGAGGTGAGAAAGCGGGTAGAGAGGATCTCTATACCCCCTGCTTTATGAAGAAAGTTTTGTTTTTGTAAAGGCAGAGCAAGTGAAGTGAAGAAGGATGCCCATTCAGTTTGGCGTCTGGCTTATCAGAGTGAATTTTCTCATCAATTGAGACTACAAGGCTCAGGATCGGAGTCAGTGCCCTAGTCTATACCAGTGAATTTATACATCTAGTCCACACATATATTTATATTATATAATACAGATTTAATTTCATACCTATCTCCTAACTAATCAACTGCTCAATTAAAAAAAAGATTGCTCAGCCTGGGCTAGTCTCAGTTCCAGCCCTAACTCTCTGTAGGTCTGAAAGACCTGACCTTTGTCTATAGGACATAGTGCATTCTTCCTTTTGCCCTGATGATTTCTCCCAAAGAAGGCCCATGATACTGGGCGTCATAGAATGCCTGAAGCAGGGTTAGGCTGAAGATCCTTACAGATGTTACGAGACTGCTCTCTTCTAGGAGTCTTTTCCTTCCACTTTTATATTTATTATCCTAAGAATACTTTTTAAAATAGGCTTCTAGGATCTCCTTATGTTACATTTCCTGGGCCATCATCACTTCTGTCTTCCTAACCTTCCTTTTTCCTCTTGTCCTTCCATAGTGGGGAACAGTAATCTTCTTATTCCAAAAGGTCTGAGACTAGCTCTGCCCAGACAGTCAGCATCTTTCTGTTGATTAACGGAGTGGCAGAAGATCATGGCTGCCTCTGAAGTGTGTTGGCGGCCACAATGCTGGCCTTCAGAATCAGCCAGGTGAGTTAGACTCTGGATGGTAAGGACTGTTCTGGCTTGATCCCGTTTCCCCCCGGGACACAGGGCTTTCCCCCCTTTTGCTACCTGAGGACACAATGGGAAGAATAGTGTGTATAATTTTGGGGTGTGGGGAGGGAAGTTGGCAGAGGGCAGGCACCTTAAGTATCTTCAGATGAAAAAGAATTTCTTATCATAATCTCCTCCTTTTTCCATGATGAGAGGCCTGTACCTGTTAGACTGATCTCTGATTTCTGAAACTTCTAGCTTGAACCAGGACTACCTCGCTCTAGAACTCATTTCAATACTTCTTGTCCCCTCTGTGTGTCCCTCATTTCTGTTTTCACGCACCTGATAGATAGTTAAATGATGGCCAAAGTAGAGGTCTCTGCCTCTGTCAGGAAAACCTGAGTTCAAATCCTTTGACATGGACTGGCCATGTAACCTGGACGAGTCACTTGGGGGCTAAAAATCTGGCTCTCCTATATTATTCATACCTTGTTCCCACTCAAGTCTTCCCACTTGGCCCCAGGACTTCTCATTAAAACTGTTGCTTCTTTCCACAAAGGATCCCAGAGGTCCTCTTCATTCTCTCATAGGGATAATAAAGGGCTCTCTATATACAGAGAGCTCTAATGGTGAGTCAATTGGTGCATGGCCCTGGGCTGTTTCATAAACAGTAACTGCCTCTACCCACAAGAGCAGATGCCATTGGAGAGAACCTGATTATAAAGGAAGTAGGAAGAGTCTGATATTTTTTTAAGATTTTTTTTTTGGGGGGGGGGTAGAGTAGGGAGCATGGTAAGGAATTGTGAATCAAACAGTATTCAATTTGAGAGAGGAGAGAATAAATACACTGAGAAAACAAGAGTCTTATATTTTTATACACTTCTTTTCATAAGTAAAGTAATAACTATTGACTCATTTCTTTTTTTTTTAACTCTGAAGATCTGAATTTTTAATTGTAGTTGTTTATTTCAAAGCACAGGATGAAACTTTGTGTTCTCTGGATCAGTACAAAAAATATATGATTAGGTGTAAAAAAAAAAAAAAACCTAACCAATAGAATAAAGGCACTAACCTTAAAGAGAACCAGTAAAAACTTTCTTACAAAAGATAAAATTTTAGCTGGGTCCATATGGAAGCTCAAATTTGGATTGGTATTTCTGATGACAACACTGATCCTTTAAATAATAAACTAAGAAGCACTGAGGACTTATTTGAATTTTCTGATGTCTCACTGAACTATGAGAAATGAATAATATAAAATAAACAGCACAAAACCCAATTTTATGAGAAATATTAATATGAAGAAATAACATTTAGTTCTTTCATTCTCTCTTTCCCTCTATGAATCAGCTTCTGCCCTAACCCTTCTTCCTAGATCTTGGTTTTTAGGAAAATATTTCTTTCTCATAAAGAGACTATTTCATTTTTTTTTTTTTAAATATATACTGACTTTTTTCAAGGTATTGGCTCAATTCTTACTAAGACAATTAGCCTATATGGTAGACACTTAGTGTCTACCAGATCCTATACTGGCATCCAGGGCATACACAGGAAAAGCAGCCTTTGTCCTTAAGAAGCTTATATTTTAATAAGTGAGGCATATGTAGGTAGAACAGTGGTCTGCTTTACATGAAATACATCCATCTATGGTATTGGCAAGACCAAGCATGGTACAAGGGAAATAACCCTAGAATTCAGTTGTTCAGTTGTTTTCCAACATTTCAATTGCCACTGACTCTTTGCGACCCATTTGGGGTTTTCTTGGCAGAGATACTGGAGTATCATCATTTCCTTCTCCAGTTTATTTTACAGCTGAAGACACTGCAGCAAACAGAGCTAAGAACAAGCTAAGAAGTGTCTGAGGCTGGATTTAAACCCAGGAAGATGAATCTTCTTGGTATTCTATCCACTGTTCCACCAGAGGACCCAGGTTCAAATCCCATCTCTGATTATTCTCTTTGAGACTTTGGGTAAATGAGCTTCTTTAAACCTAAATGTTTCATCTGTAAAATGAGTGTTATTCTAGTGGGCTTTCTCTTTCTAGCTCTGTGGTCTTCTGAGTTGCCATGTGCACTAATTGCTTTTGTTCTGTCCTTAATCCAGCCCTCTTAAATTTATACATCACAAATGTGTGTGGCTAAACCAAAGATTAGGCAAGCATGGTTCAGTCAGTTTACTCTTACAGTTGGTGGAGGAAGGAACAAGTCAAAGAACATTCAGTTGACAAAAGAAGGTCTAAATGATATGCCCAAAATTATGGCTATAAAGAGCCAAAAATGAGATTTAAATCCATCTTTTGACCTAATAGATCTAGGATTGGAAGGGACCTGATTGAATGATTTTTTTTTTTTAAAGGAAGGAACTATGGCACCTGGAAATGCACGTATCTCTCAGAAAGGAAAAGTTACCTAATGTACAATTCAGACAAATAGAAGACTAGGACAGAGTTTTCTCTAATGCCAAGAAAAAGGACATATATATATATATATATATATATATAGAGAGAGAGAGAGAGAGAGAGAGAGAGAGAGAGAGTTTTCCACTTTAATGTTTAGGGGGTAGAGTTTACTGAAGTCTTTGAATGAATGGAATTTTAAGCCCCTTGCATCTTTCTGATTCATCTATATCTGTATCTTCATTACAGAAGTGGGATAAATCACAGGTCTTTATAATAAATAGCATTATGAAACAGCACCAGTGCATTAAAAATCAAACCTAAGCAAATCCAACAGTGACAAAAAGAAAAAACTTTGATTTCTGAAATCCATTTTCTCAAAAATAATAAACTGGCCCAGAATGCTAAGCAGATGCAGGCTAAGCAAAAAGGCTTTATCCAACACTGAACAATTGTAAAAGCTCTATCTCTAATTTCATTGGTATGCACAACCATTTGCTACCTAAGCATTTCCTTCCTTTTTTTCCTTAAATGGGCTTTTTCATAAAGTGCTGAAATAAAAATTTGTCTAGCCACAAGAAGACTGCTGCTCCTGAACTGGTATATATTCTATCAGGGTTTTTTAAACATTCATTTTGGGCAGTCAGGAGTAAAGGACATTTGTAATGCCAGCAAAAGAAAACAAACAAAAATCAGAAAAGAATTTGTTTGCTTTTAGAGCCTTAAAAATTGATTTAAAATAAATTAAACATTTTAACTCTCTGTAATCAATATCATTACTTCATAAAGGTTTCACTAACAGTGGACTTTCTCCCTCCCTTGCCTCCCCCCTCCCCAAGACAGGAAGCAATCTGATATAGGTTATACATGTACAATCATTTTAAACATATTTCCATATTAGTGATGTTGTGGAAAAAAATCAGAATTAAAAGGTAAAATCTTAAGAAAGAAATAACAAACAAAAAACTTGAAAATAGTAAGCTTTGATTCACATTCAGTCTTTCATAGGGACTGTTAAATATGTTTTCTCTCTGGATGCAGATGGCATTTTTTCACCCCAAATCTATTGAAAATGTTTTGGATTGCTGTATTGCCAAGAAGAGTTAAGTTTATCATGGTTGATCATAACAGAATCTTGCTCAACTAACAATAAACTCACAATTAGACTTCTTGTGGTTTAGACTATGAATTGATAATATACTAGGTTTCCTTGGAATATTATCTCCTTTTTTCTAACCCGAATGTTAATGGATGAGGAGTTGAGGGATGAATCAGCATGATCAGACTATTGGAGGTATGATAGAGCCACTTAGAATTTGAATATACAGATGTCTGTTACCTATCCCCTATACTCATGGTGTTAGAAAATGGGCCAGAAGATACTGAAGGTTAGACATAGCCTTAAGAAATAAGATGGTATTAGTATCATTGAGATTTTGAAATAGGGAAGGAGTCAGAAGATTTGACAACTTGGGTGGCAAGACTACTATTTGCTTCCTGGGTGGCAAGCTGCTTGTTTCTCTGGGTGCACCTCAATGTGTCTAAGCTTTCAATTTTTCAAAATGCCTTCTGTATATTCTTATACAATAACACTCATAGGTACAATATAGCTAATCTTCATTTAACAAAGGAACAAAGTGAGGGTCAGAGAAATTAAGTAATTTATTTGTGATCTTCTAGTTAACGTCAGTGGTGATAAATTTCTTTATTTTTATAGCTTTTTATTTATATGTGTGGGTAATTTTTCAACATTGACCCTTGCAAAACCTTCTGTTCCAACTTTTCCCCTCCTTCCCTCCACCCCCTCCCCTAGATGGCAGGTAGACCAATACATGTTAAATATGTTAAATTCAATATATGTATACATATTTATACAGTTATCTTCCTGTACAAGAAAAATCGGATTTAGAAAGAAAATTAAAAAAAAAAAAAAAACCTGAGAAGGAAAACAAAAATGCAAGTACACAGTAACAGAAAGAGTAGAAATGCTATGTTGTGGTAGTAGTGATATTTGAATCCAGGTCTTGCTGATTCCAAGTCCAGCACTCTAATCTACTCCATCATGGATGATAGTAGGTGACCCACTTCTAAATTCTTCTGTTAATTTGCTGCTACATTTGTTTTGACTTCCCATCAACGCTGGGAAGCTCTTCTGTATTCTTAAGCAGAACAGTGCTATGGTGAAAGTGCTGTCTGAGAAAGCTTAGCTTGACAGCGGGTGAGTAGGATGGTTTGGGTGAAGGAGGGTGATTATAGACACGTAGGAGGCTGTTGCAATAATTCAGTCCTTAAGTGATGATGAGGACTTGGATGAGAATGATGGCAGTGGGAATAGAACAGGAAACAAGAGATTCCAGAGGCATTTCAAAGGATGAAAGGACAAAGTACCTCATTAAAAGCTGCCAAAAAATAACTAAAGACGTACATCTCTTTACCTTTCCTTTATTTAAGCAAGCCACCTGACTGGACTGCTGGCAGTACCAGTTGGGTTGCTGCCATTAGATCTCTGATCCACTCCCAAAGTGAACTTTGTCTTAAAACCTTCAGTCACTGCCCTTTCTTTTCTTTGCATTTTTGGAGAACCTATCCCTATTGTGGTGCAACATTTTGTGATTAGATGATTTCCAAGTTTCCTGTTAGATCCTATCTATGATTCTGGATCAGTTCCTCAGATTCTTTCTATGTTCTGGTATTTGCTGAAACAGATTTCTCCTGAAGACATCGCCTTTCTTAGAGTCCTCTCTAAGACTGGTTATTCATTTCACCACTTTCCCACTTCATTCCCTGGCCCCTTATACATGAGGCAAGGGAGGGAAGTGTGGCATAATTGCCACTTTTAATCTAGCCATTATTATTCAGCATCTGTCTCTTTTAGTTTAAAATTCATTCATTTTAGAATGCTGTCATCTATGAATCTATAGCTCTTTCTCTCTCCCCTCCCAAATAAGTTAAGTTCATGATTTATTTCCAAGTGTTTTCCAGAGCAATTGGAGAACCCTGATTGCTCTGGACTTCTTTATCTTAACTTGCTTTTTACTCTTCTTCAACTCCTATGACCTCTTACTTCAATCTATCTCAAATCTACAAAGTAGCTATGTCTTAGATAAGGCCCCACCCCTGATCGACTGAATTTATCCAGTGATTCAGTTCCAACTTTCTGCTTTAATGGGAAGAGATTAAGATAGTGAGGTCCTAATACTAATCCTTTAGATGCCTGATTATTCTCATGCTGCCTTCATTTATAATGGTTAGTTTCATTCTGTAGAACTGAGAATACTATGAAAAAAAATTGACTACAATTCTCAAGAAAATGTGACATTAACTAAAGGTTACCTAGAAAATCCTTTTTATTTCAACCTTTGTCAAAAAATCCTTCTAAAATGTCAGGACACTTTCTTGCCTTTAGTAGTGAGGGTACATTGAATGTAAAGTCTTTTTTTTTTTTCCTAATGTTTTCTGAGTTCTGATTTATGACTATGGAGATCAGTTATGATTGATTATAAAGGACTAAATATAGATGATGGCAACAATATCTAGAGAGTTGCTCTTTTGGAATTTTTGTTGTTGAGTCATTTTAATTGTGTCCAATTCTCCATGATTCCATTTGGGATTTTCTTGGTAAAGATAATGAAGTGGTTTGCCATTTCCTTCTCCAGTCCATTTTACAAATAAGGAAACTAAGGCAAGCTAGGTTAAGTAACTTGCCCAGGATTACACAGTTATTAAGGATCTGAAGCCAGATTTAAATTCAGAAAGATGAGTTCTGATTCCAGACCTGCTATCTGGCTGCTCTATTCTTTTGCAATACATTCTTGTAATGTCTTATTATTATTTTCCCCTTTTTGTTAGTACCTAATATAGGGAAAAAAAAAAAACCCAACTAGGATCTGGTTAATTAAGTTTCATTTGGATTAAATCAAGGTGTGTGAGTATATGTGTATTTTATTATTTTGCTCAATTATCTATTCACTGTAGAGGACTCCCAAAGGAAATTCCTTTCACAGATGAAGAAAATCAACTTATCCATAATTTACTCATAAATGAATTGCCTGAGGTGGAAAATAAGGGTATTGAGATTAGTGACTTGACTTCATAAATGTTCTTTAGAGGTAGGACTTGTATTCCACACTTTCCTAATTCCAAGTCTGACCCTCTATCTATATAGAGAAAGCTTCTCTCCATCTCTCCCTTGTCATTTGATTTGATTTTTTTATTTAACATTTTTATGGCTATCTCTTGTTTTTACTTCACCTTCATTTCTAAATAGATGTTTCCCTCTTCTTTTCCCAAGAAAGTTGTTTCTTGTAACAAAGAATAAAAAGGAAAAAAAATAACCAAGCAGATCAGTGAAACTAAACAACCTATCAATGGAATCTGATAACACACAATAGTTTCATGGTCATAATCCTTTACTTAGCAAAGAAAGGAGAAACACTCATTTTCTTATCTTTACTTTGTGACCAACCTTGGCCATTATAGTTACAGGGTGTAGAGTTTTGTTCTTTTGTTCCTTTCAATGAAATCGATTAGTCATAGGGTATATTGTTTTTTTGGTTCTGCTAGATTTATTCTGCATCAGTTGTTAAGTCTTCTCATTTTTAGATGCAATAATATTTGTCACTGTCAATGATTTAAAAAATACCAAGAAATTTAGGGTTTAGAAATAATCTAGGTTGATAGGATTAATTTCTACTTTATGCCCTGGGAAATCTGTAAAAGTAGCAGAATTGTTTATAAGGTAAGTGACAGGCAACTACCCTTAACATTATAATCTTACAGAGATTTCCAAAGTTTCAACTTTATTTAAAATCTTTTTCTTCCCTTCCCTTCTTGTTTCATAAAATACAAAAGACAATTCAATAAATATTTTTTAATTGTCTATTATTTTGAAGGTAAATTAAGTCTGAGGGAGCAATTGACATATTAATAAATAATAGCTTATGGTAGCATAGTGTCCATAGTCCTGGAATGAGAAAGATTTGCTAATTTCTTTAACTGAACAACTCTTGAGTGCAAGGGCTTGGGGGTAAAGTGGCTTGGGGGAGTTGATGTGATCTCTGAACTATATGGAGTTGCGCCTTAAAGGCTTCCCAGGACTCTGGGTGTATAAACTGAAAGCCACTAGATGCCAACTGACATCTCTGTTCCACTGCAGATTGCAAAGTTTATCTCTTTCCATTTGACTGTACCAGGAGGGATAGCAGAAAACTAGATTATTTCTACATCTGTTGAACATATTGGACATCTGGGGCACTTTTTACAAAATGGACCTCACAAGTAATGTTTATATTCATTCAGAAGAATACCCCATCCATAAAAGCAGGCACTTAAGAGGAATTGTCTGAATTACAGATAATTATATTTCTAAATAGCTTGTAAGATGAAGGCAAATTTAGATTGTTGTGTGATTTCACTCCCCAAGGTTTATTTATCATATGTTAATGTGGAAGTTGCAAACCTATTTTTCCTCACAGGAATGAAAATAGAAAAGGCTAATGATACTCCAGGTCAATTCAACTCCTTTCTCTTAAGGTATTTACAGCTTTAGGAAAACCATTTTGGCAATCTTATTAACATACTGAGGGGGAGAAAGAACACAGTTTGATTACCAGTCAAGGAGTGCTATTTTTAGTTAATACCTCCTTGGATTTGCAATGAACCTTCTTTGTTTCTTAAAGGCTTAAAGCATTTCCCACACATTGGCTTATGTCCTTGCAATAACCCTGCAGAGTGAGTAAAACTAGAAATTCTCTCCACTTCACAAGAAAGATCAAATGTAAAAATGTCACACTTTAAAAGATCCATAGTCTTATTGCCATTTATTTGTTTATGTCGATGAAAATTATTTTGTGTGACTCTCACTCATATTTTTCTATAATTCATTTACAGAAAGTCTACACAATATATTGTAGGCTTTCTTATTATTCATCTTAGTGCTTGGCAGGTGCCACAACAGCCTACTTTGGTTTTTTTTTTTCTCTCTCATTCTTACTAGACAATTAGTTTGTTTGGTTTTCTAGTTATATTCTCAATGCCATTATGTACTTCTTGCTTTCAAGAAGAGTTAAAAAAAAATACTTCAATGTGCTTTTGCGCACTATTTAATTTTCCATTGCCTTTTTTTTTTTTTTTTTTTTTTTTTTTTTTTTTTGCTGAGGCAATTGGGGTTAAGAGACTTGCCCAGGTCACACAGCTAGGAAGTGTTAAGTGTTTGGGGTCAGATTTGAACTCAGGTACTCTATTCATTGCACCACCTAGCTGCCCCCTCCATTGCTTTTTGATACACTTGTCATTTTGGTTCTCATCCTGTGAAATTCTATGACTTGCCAACAATTAGTATCACTAGAAGCATAGAAATGTCAGAAAACTGGACTCCCTGTCTTTTGGTGTTGTGGTATTTCACAGCGTGAAAAAAGATCCTCAGCAAGGATACAGGTTCAGGTCGTATAGGAATCTGCTTGCCTCTTAGTTCTGTTGGATGTGGTGACTTACATGGCTGGGTCAAGCCAATGAAGAGCACTGATGCATTGAGGGCTTCCCCCTTTTATTTCCTTAGATTGTTGGGAAGCTTTGTCAGTGTCTTGACCCTTAGCATTTCTAGTCTGAAGGATATTATTTTTGCTTTTTAGAGAAAAAAAATCATGCTATCCTATATAGGAGGAGCTTGATAGATGTTATATGTACCATATATGATGTAGCAGAATAAGCTCTGGACTTGAATTCAGAAGACTTGGCTTTGCCACTAGTTGCTTTACTTAACCTCTCCAGACCTCAGTTGCCCCTCATCTAGAAAATGAAAATGTTAGACTAGATCATATTTAAGGATTATACTGCAGAGTCATAGATTTGGAGCTTGACAGGGCCTTGGGAATCATCTACATTTATTCTTTCCAGAGGTTAGGGATGTAGAGCCCTCACAATATGGAAAATCCATGTAAAATTTTTTGGCCCTTCCTTTCATATCAGGGAAGTCTGAATTTTATCTTTTTTTTAATGGGGTGTTTTTTCCCCCATTTTTTTCTAATTACATGTAAAGGTAATTTTCAGCATTCATTATGGTAAGATTTTGGTTTCCAAATTATTTTTTTCCCTTTCTTCCTCTCTCCCTCACCTCTGCCCTCTCTAAGACTGCAAGCAATCTGTTGTAGGTTATACATGTACAATCATTTTAAATATATATTTTATAGAGTGTTTACAGTACCTTATTATAAAATTTGGATTAAGTATTTGGTCATACTCTATCTTTGTTGTTGGTCTTTGTGTTTTGCCTGTGGCTTCTGCAAAATTCTCTTATAATTCTCATTTAATTTCTTGTGCTGACCCATGAAATATCAAAACCACAAAGGAAAGTTGCAATGTGGAAGGGATAATTTATCTTTAGCATTCAGTGATCTCTATAATAGAGCTATTCTCCATGTGATGAGTTCTAAATGCTAAAAAAAAAAAAATAATTAATTAAAAAGTGCTAACAGGCATGCCTTTTTTTTATGCCTATTTAGGATTTTGAAAATGAGAGCCTTGGTTGTCCAAAAGCACTTTTATGATGGCCCAGCTGCTTAACTAGTCTTCTCACTGACACCTTAGATGGCCTTTTCCTCAAATTCTAGCTCTTCTAGATCTCTCTGTAGTATCTCTGCTGACCACCTTCTCATCCCTGGATATTCTCTCCTCTTTAGGTTTTTGTGATTCTCCTTCTATCTGTCTGAAGGCTTCTTCTCAGTCTCTTTTGTTGGATATTTACTCATGTCACTTTCATTAATTGTAGGCATCTTCCTAGGATTTTGCCTGAGACCCTCATCTATTATTATGATCTTATCAATACCTTTGGGTTTAATTATGCAAATGATTCCATATCTACATATTCATGTCCTAATATCACTGCTGAACTCCACTCCAATAGGTAATACTGGTGTTTTGAAGTAGATACCTTCAAACTCAATATGAGCAAAGCACAATTTATTATCTTTCCTCTGCCCCCATTACCTCCCTCTTACTGTTGTGGGGTGCTACCATCCTTCTAATTACCCAGGTTTGCCACCTGTTCTCGACTCCATAATAATCAATTGCCAGATTTCTCAATTAATTTCTCTATATCATCTTACAAATGTTCCCTCTTTTCTACTTACACAGTCACCACCATCATTCAAATCTTTATCTTCTCTTGCTTGAACTTTTGCAATAGCCTTGCAATTGGACCCAGAGTCCTAAGTCTAGCCTCATTCCAGTTCATCCTTCACAGAGCTATCATTTTGATAAAGTGTATGTCTGCCCATATCACAGCCTTACTTAATAAACTTCTAGAGAAAGGGACAGCTAGGAATTGCAGTGGATAGAATGCAAAGACCTGGAGAAGATTTGTCTTATCAAGTTCAATCTGGCCTCAGACATTATTTGTGGGACTTTGGACAAGTCATTAAATCTTTTTTTCCCTCAGTTTTCTCATCTGTAAAATGAGCTGGAGAAGTAAATTTAGCAAGAAAATCTCTAAGAACTGAGTGTGGATCACAACATAGTATTTTCCCCTTTTTTTTGGTTGTTGTTGTTTGCTTGCATTTTGTTTCCTTTCTCATTTTTCTCCTTTTTCATCTGGTTTTTCTTATGCAGTATGATAATTGTGGAAATATATCTAGAAGATTTGCACATGTTTAACATATATTGATACTTGTTGTCTAGGGTAGAGGGTAAGAGGAAGGGAGGGAGAAAAAAATTTGGAACACAAGGTTTTGCAGTGGTGAATGTTAAAAACTATTCTTGCATATTTTTGAAAATAAAAGTCTTTAAAAAATAAAAATTGGGAGACAAAAAAATGACAGACTTAAAATGCAAAATGGGACATATGTTTTAAGACTTTAAGGACAACTGATCAATTTGTTTCCTTTGACTATGTATATTTGATATGAATACTTTGTTATTGTTAATTGTTAATTTGAGGTAGAAGTAGGAAATGAAAACAAGTGCCTGCTAACCAGAAAAATAAAATTTCAAAAGAAAAATGATAATTTCTTTATTTAAATATTTTTCTTAGCTTAAAATATCACCATATGAAATAATTGTCATAGTTTGAAATTGTATTTCTTCAATATACATTTAATTTTGAATTTATATTCTCCCTATTTAAATTCTTATCCTAATGAAATAAAAACCAGATTTAAAAATAAAAAGAAAATCCCCAAAAAGGGTCACAAAGAATTAGACTCAAATAAAAAATGAGTGGACAACCCTAGAACATCAAGTAAGTTCCCTGTTTGCCATTTTAAGTTCTTCACAACCTATCCCCTTCCTATCTTTCCATTCTAACAACTCATTACTCTTCTCCACTCATTCTACGATTCTCTTGAACTGGTCTGCTTATTGTTCTTCACACCTGTCTCAGTTTTGTATCTTTACACTGGTTGTCTTTGATACCTCAATCAACATTTATTAAGCACCTGTCAGGCACTCTGCTAATAATCAGAAACACAAAAAGAGACAAATAAGTCCCTGCCTTAACTTAAAGAGCTTACAATCCTAAGGAGAAAACAACATGCAAACAAATATAGACAAAGCAAAGAGGATTAATAGGACGTAATTAACAGAAGCAAGGTATGTTTACCCTTTTCATCTCTCTCTTAGAATCCTTGGCTTCCCTCAAAAGTCAGTTTCAGCACTATTTTCTACAAGGAAGAGGCTTTTCCTGTTATCCCTCAACAGACTGTTTTTTTCCTTTGTAAAGCCCTGTTCAATCTTATCTACATATTATCTTTTCTTTAGACTATAAACTTCTTGAAAGGAGGGACAGTTTTTGCCTTTTCTTTGTATTCTCAGCCCTTCCCACAAAAACTGACACAATATTTAATACTTGATGGATAAATAGGAAGGTGTTTACTTAATTTTTTTCTCCCCAGACCATGCATTTTTACTCATATTTAGGTATGCTTTCTCCTTGAGCCAAGTCTCAGCCAAAATAATTCAATCACTCTGCTGTGAAATGGGCCATAATTTTCAAGTCTATTTTATAATAGAGACCATCTAGAGAAAGAGTCCTATCCCTGAGATCAGAAGAAATAGATTCAAATCCTGCCTATGTGACCTTGGACAGATTACTTCACCTATGGAGTTTCATTTTCCTCTTTGTAGAATGAAAAAGTCAGACTAGATGTCTTCTAGATTCTCTTGCAGGTCTCAATCTATGACAGAGAATTTTCAGCCTTTATATACCACCGGGGTCAGAAATTAATTCCTTTGGACTAAATTAATAATTAATATTTTTTAAAAGATTTTAATAGAAAGCCATTTGGCTACATGATTACCTTCTGGAATTATTTTGTTTACATCTACCAAAACGTAATTTCCCCTGAAGATGAACGTTCTGCTGTTTATAATGTTGCAGGTGTTTTTAATTTTAAATCCCAAATGAAAATTTTAAATTATACTTTGCTTCCTTCCAAATAAGGGGGGGGGGGGTAGCTAGATGGGACAGTGGATAGAATACCAGCCCTGGAGTCAAATTCTATCTCAGATACTTAGTAGCTGTGTTACCCTGACCAAATCGCTTAATCTTCATTGCCTTGCCAAAAAAAAAGGTACACTTTGGTGCCTTGCCTTTCTCCCTCCTTCAAACAACACATTTAATTTAATTGGGACATGACTGGGGAACAGTGTAGCAGGAGGGATCCTGAGTGTACGCAGACTCCCTTCAGATCCCTTTGGCCCCTGTTTTCATGCTTCCCTTTACTAGGGACTCCCACATTCAGCTCTCTGCATAATCACAAAGCTGGCAGAACCCAGTTATCTGCTGCTGTGTTGGCTATTTATTAGCTCAGGGCCAGAGAGGACACAGACCAGCTCTGTGAGACAGCCTGGGTCACACCCAATCAGCCTTTGCCTCCAGCTGTGGTAATGTAAGCTGTGCAGAACTCAGGGCAGGCTTTTGGAGGGGTGCAAAGCAGTCAGAAGGGAGAGAAAAGAATGGGGGGAGAGAGGCAATTTGGGAAGAGATAATGGAGACCAGAACAGGAAATGGAAAAGAGAAGACTGAAAAGGGAAAAAAAAAAACTAGACCAGTTCTTATCAGTGTGGTTAAAATGCATGGCATTTGAGGAGAAGTCAGAGAGTTCAGTGTCTACTGGTATTATGAGATTGGAATCTGACTCCAAGAAGGTAGAAATAGGCTAGAAAGCAAAATAGTTGGTCGGAATGACTAGTACCATGCATGATCTGAAACACAAATATTTATGGCTAGCACATGTACTCAAATACCCATAGCTCTGGGATCTTATCTATGTGGATGTCCCTTTTAACAGTGCAGATCAGAACAAAGCAGAACCCATTGCCTCTCACTGACCCTATGTGACTTGTGCTGGCCCTCCCATAAGTTTGCTGGTCAAAGTGAGACTTGTTGAAGACCATCGCTTATAAAAGTCAAAGTTTCCCATTGTATCCAGGACCATCTCCAGTCTTCCTGATCTATATCTTACCCCTGGACCCAGATGGCTCTGGAGGAGAACATAAAGCAGGTGATTTTGCACAGCCCTCCCTCACATAAATCCTGGTCACTTACGTGTCATGGCAATACCGCCCTGATGTCATGGTCTATTTCCCATTGCATCCAGGACCATCTTCAGTCATCTTGATCTATATCTAGCCACTGGACCCAGATGGCTCTGGAGGGAAAAGTGAGGCAGGGGACCATGCCCAGCCCTCCCTCCCGTAAATCCAATTCAAGATCCTAATGTCATGGTTCTCTTTGAAGGACAAACAACAATAAGTTACCACAGAGGGTCTGTTTATCACTGGACATCTTTCTCTCTTTTCTGTTTATATCAGGAGGATATTAGTGGAATACTTTGGCCACTTGTTATCCTATCTCAGAAAATCTTGCTTCAGACTAGAACAAAGACACAATTCCTATAGTAGTATTAGTTAGCATTTATATGGCATTTTATATTCATAGTAATTCTGTGAATCAGATGCTATTATTATTCCCATTTTATAGATGAGGGAACTAAGACTGAGGGATGTTGTGTCTGGTTCAGTATTAGACAATGTCTGAGGGAGCATTTTAACACATACTTTTCCATACTTCAATACCAGCAATTTATCCACTAAGCCAGTGTACAGAATAGAATATTAGAATAGAAATAATTCTTGAGGGGTTGCATACTGATTTACAAAACTACACATTCATATTATTTATGTCTTATTGTATTTAAAAATATTTTATTAAAATTTCCCAATTAAGATTTTAATCTGGTTCTGGCTATCCTGGGGAATGTTACAGTTAGATATACCAGTTAAAAAACATTACACGTAAAAACATTCCTGAGCTAACTGAATTGTAAATTCCTTGAGGCCAGAAACCATATCTTGCTTTTATTTGTGTTTTTATCTCTCCCTCCCTTTTTCCCTTCAAGCACCTGGTACAGTTTACATAGGGATTGAAACTGAACTTGTGATTTCACTGACATAGGGAAATCCTGTGTAAGAAAACTCTTTCTACCCATGCAGGTCAGCCTCTTCTCTGCAACATATATTCCTAGGGATTTGTCTTAGAACACTGAGAGTCTTAAGTTTTTTGTCCAGTGTTGCACAACCTTGAAATGTCTGTAGCTATACTTCAAACTATATCTTCCTGACTGTAGGTTGACTCTCCATTTGTTATGTAAAATTTCTCTCCCAATACACTTGGTAGAATTTAGTAAATGTTCAAATGTTTTGAATGAGGCATTTAATTTTTTTAAAGTTTAATTTAAAGTTTATTTTAAAACTATATTTTATTATCGCTTTTTATTTACAAAACATATGCATGGATAATTTTTCAACATTGACCCTTGCAAAACTTTATGTTCCATATTTTTCCCTCCTTTCCCCCATCCTCTCCCCTAGATGGTAGGTAGTCCAATACATTTTAAATATGCTAAAAAATATGTTAAATCCAATATATGTATTGATATTTATACAGTTATGTTGCTTCACAAGAAAAATCGGCTCTAGAAAGAAAAAAAAAAACCTGAGAAGGAAAAGAAAAAAACAGACAATATCAGAAAGAGGGAAAATGCTATGCTGTGGTCCATACTCAGTTCCCAAAGGCCTCTCTTTGTGTGTAGATGGCTCATCATGTCATTGTTGAAGATCAATGTCCATCAGAATTGATCATTGTATAGTTTTGTTTTTGCCGTGTATAATAATCTCCTGGTTCTGCTCATTTCACTTAGCATCAATTCATGTAAGTCTCTCCAGGCCTCTCTAAAATCATCCTGTTGTTCATTTCTTACAGAACAATAATTAAATGAGACATTTAAATCCCTGAAAATAAATGGCATTTTATCCATTGGCAATGCCTGTATGTGAGCCATGCTGTATTCTTCCTCCATTTTAGCTTGAATGAGAAGAGTTGCCTACATAAGGGAAGGAAAGAAATCTGTGAGTATTGTCCTTTATTTCAGACAGCCTGGCTCACACATTGTCAGGATAGGCTGCTGTTTAGAGATCTCTGCTCCATTTCCCTTCTCTACTGTTTCCTTGGTCAGCTATGTTATAAACTCTCTCAGGCAGCTGGTTGTGTATTAAAGTCTATTTATAACAGTCAATGGACAACTGATTGTTTTATGGGTCATTGTGGCCATTTTTGCCCTGAAGGGACAATTGGACTATTTCTTCATGAGCAGAGATGGCAGAGCTACTAGACTCGACAAACATTGCCCCATTTGTATTCCTAGGCATTCAGGCTTGGGACTATCCTGGTTGGTTAGACAAAATTCCAATCCAGCTCAGCCTGGGGGTTCTTAAATCAAGGTCTTCAATAGTTGGACAGTGAACAGAATAAAACAATAATGCTGTGTGACCACTGAGAATACACTATTTAAAAATCACCACATGGTATCAAATATATACTCAGGAATAATATGCTATATTAAAACTCAATATTGGAGCATCATGAAATGCCACGATGACAAAAATACAGTAATATCCATTTCTGTATCCACATAGAAAGTATGAACACGCAAGTGAAAAAAACCACCACTTTTTAAGCACTTTTAGAGTAATAGAGGGTGGTTGGTTTTTCACCACAGAGAATTTTCCTTATCTAAAACAAAACTCACAACAAAAAACAAACCCCAGCAGCAACAAAACTTGTATTATGTGTATGATCACTAAAATCTACTTGTCAGGAGAGACTAAGTATGAGAATACCAAGAGAAATTTCTGCCCAGATCTCTGTGGAATGTCTTGCATGACATTTTCTCCCCTTGTTGAGAGAGGTTTTAAATCTTGAAAGCCTCATTCACAATGACAGCATCTACTCACTGCTTTGCCGATTTTGTTTTCAGTTATCTCCTCATCTTTTAAAATATTGGTTCGATACACTTTTAAAATTTTGCTCCATTTCAGAATTTCTTTACAGACTTCTAAACTATCCCCAAAGAGGGATGATTTTATTTTTTAAGAGCCTGAATCATTTGTAGCTTGGGACTTTAGACTTTTTAGTAGTATTCCCCACCCCCTCCTCTCTTTTTTCCAGGCTGTAAATAATCCCTCCCTCAAGTGAGTAGGTATCCAGCTTTTCACAGACCATATGACTTGGTGAGAAAGGATGTGGCTTAGTGGTTAGCAGGTTGGTTTGGGTGTTAGGAAGATTGGGATCCAAGTTCTCTCTCTGCTACAACCCAACTCTGGATCTTTGTCAAGTGACTTCATCTTTCAGTCTCAATGACTATTCTGCTTTTGAGCAATTCATTTTGTTAGCTACACAGTAGCTAGAATTACTTTTTAATAGAAGGCAAATAAGCTTTAGCTTAGATTGTATAAGGTCTTTTGTGCTTCAGTTTATGTTCTCTATAGAGGTGATAGTTAGGAAAAAAATTAATGATGAGGTAAAGACTCAAATTCAAGCCCTTGAAAATAAGCTATACATCCATTGTCTTATTTTTAACTCTTCTGGTTAAAAGCATCAGAACTCCCCCAACTATTTAGCAATGCATATATTCAAAAACATTTCAGAAGGGATGGGGGTTCTCACTTTCAAGCATATAGAGACAAAACCCATCATTCATGTTTAACTGTCCCAGCAGAGACAGATGTGCAAGGTTGTGCTATTTAAAGCTTTCCCTTGTGGCCATGTACATTTTAAACTGTCAAAGCTGAAAAAGGAAATAGTTGATTCATTTTACATAAAAGCTCCATTCTGTAGGTTTATCAGGGAAAAGTCCTAAAAATCTTACCCTGCCTGATATTTCCAAAGAGCAATTTCATATGGACATAAATAACTAAACAGGAAGATAGATATTTACATAGGTCAAAAGACTGATCACTCAAAATTCTATTGCATGTGAAAATACAAAACATACACAACAGGAGCTAGTTAAGGAGAGCAAAAGTTGTGTATAGTATTAGTTAAGTTTGGAACATATTTTAATATAGTTCATAGTTGTTACCAAACCAGGAGCCAATGTTGTTTTCTATATAGAGTTTTTAGATAGCCTGAGATTTTTAATCACTGAAATGTCGCTGAGTATAATGAAATCCAGGCAATTAAAGGAAAGCTTCCCATTGGCATTAAGCAACATAACCTTTAGAAACCAAAAGGCATGGATAAATTCTCAAGGCCAGCCAACTCCCCTCCTCACCCTCCCAAGGGTGGGACTTCCTCTGTGGAGCCCATTGGGCAAATTCCCACAAGATCAGGACACTAGACAGCCTTCGGAGCCTCAGACAGCAGTGCTACTTTTTGTCCTTTCTCAGATTACAGCTTCCCCTTCACAAACTACCCAGAAAAGAGCCAGGTCTTCTCTGTAGTAAAGTAACCTTGTTAGGAAGGGAATAAAGAGTCCTTGTGACAGAGCCTTCGGGAAATTGCCCAGTCTCTTTCACAAATAAGATGCCATCTCTCTGTTCCTGGCATTCTCTCTGGCTCATGCCTGGAATGCTCTTCCTCTTCCACTTTGACTACTGACCTCCCTAGCTTCCTTCAAGTCCCAATTAAAATCCTTTCTTCCGTAGTAAGCCTTTCCCAACACCTCTTATTTCTAGTGCCTTCTCTCTATTGATATTTCCTCTTTATCCTGTATGTAGCTTGTTTGCATATATTTGCTCATTGTCAATCTTTCTTTCCCCCATTAGAGTGTAAACTCCTTGAAAGACTGTCTTTTGCCTCTTTTTGTTTCCTTAGTATTTAGCACAGAGTCTGGCATATAGTAGACCCTTATAAATGTTTCCTGAAGATAGATCAGAGGAGAAAGAATAGCAGATTTGGAATCAGACCTAGGTTCAAATTCCAGTGCTGCCATTGGCTGGCTGTGATAGCTCGAGTAAGTCATTGTACTTCTCTGAGCTGTATAGTAAATGAAGGGATTAGATCCTTTCTTGCTTTAAAAATCTTCTTACTTTTCCCTTATACAGATTATTACTTAGCATCACCAGTCCTGACTTTTTAATTCTTAGCTTCTAAGTATCCCCTTAGTTTCTTCCTCTATAAAATTTAGGACATCTCTTGGGAAATCCCTTCTTTATGATACCCATTGTGAACAGGGAATACCTTAAACTAATTTATATTCTTTTGATATGTATTCTATATGGGATTGTGGTTTAATGGATAGAGATCCAGCCTCAGAGGCAGAAGGATCTATATTCAGAACTAATGCCTCATGCCTTAGCTCCTGTGACAAGCCATTTAAACCCTTCTTTGCTCTTCAAAGATTACATAAGTTTCAGAGGAGATGTTGATTGTATTTTCAAAGAAAGTTCCTCCCAGGTCATTTCCTGTGCCCACTGTATCACAGATGCTGTCACTCAGCCTATGTATTATGTTTATTTATGTACCTGTATACATACAAAATTGTGAGAATAATTTGTTTCAGTAGTTGTGAAAGTGGCTAAAGCAGGTGTTGGAGAACACTTAGAACTTGATCAGACATTGAAGATGCCAAAGTTATCCACTACATCCTGGGCCATTGCCAGTCGTCCTGATTTTTATCTTGCCACTGGCTCTCCATGTATCTGGAAGAAAATGTAAGACTGATGACTTTAGGCAGCTTTGTCTCACTTGAATCCAATTCACCCACAAGTCAAGACATTGCCCCATGATGATATTGTTCCTCTTCAAAAAGAAGGACAAGCAGCAGCAACATATTAGAATATAAATTCCATTATGGCAGGAACCATATTTTACTTTTCTCTTTGTATCTCCAGAATTTAGCAGAGCCTGGAACAAAATAAGCACTTAAATACTTATAGATTCATTGATATAGCCGAGAACATATACAAAGACCTTTGATTCCATTGGTATAAAAAATTCCTAGGTGAAGAAGCTGCTCTCTGCAATTTAGTCTTAGAGTTACAAAGGAAGATTAAGTGGGATACCCAGGGTCTCATAGCCAGGATATTTCAGAAGGTAGATTTGAACCATAATCTTCTTGAGTTTGGAGTCAGCTCTCAATCCATTATGTCTCATTGATTCTGTATTACCTTTCTCTACGTTAAAGAAAAGAGGATGATCAAAATGAGATGACCACAAGTAAATGGCTTCTTTCTTAAAATGCAGTTAAATCATAACTTGTAATTATTCTGATTTGGATGCATTATGGATGAAATTGTCCCCTGAAACACTGCTTTCAGAAAGAATCCTTTATAGCATAGCCTTGCTAGTCCTGTTTTTCTATACCAGCATTATAAAGGGATTCCATTGTAATAAAAGAAGCTGTTAAAATCCTAATGTGTTTTTTTATTCAGAGATAATGTGTCTAAATGAGGGGTACAGCCATTGCGTGCTATTGTAATTGTCTTTCAGGGGATGATGTAGCATATTTCCATGCCTCAGAGGGGAAATACTTTGAGTTTAAGATTTCTTAAGTCAAAGGGACCTCAGCCCAGAGGGAGCAAAAAGCTTTTTGGATTGTTCCACTCTCATTTGTAAAATTTTACAAATGCTTGACAGAAAATGGACAGCTTCTGCTAATGTTTTTAGAAGGATGCTTAGGGCAATTCATAACTAGTTAGGGAGCCTATCTGTTGGTTGATATCCACGTTGTCTATCTTATGTGGACCTGGAGCAAATTGATGGAAATCATGGAGTGTTCACATTTACTTAAATCTGAATTATTTTGCTATTCCTTGAACACTTATTGTGCTTCTCTATTTCTGTGACCACACTTTCCCCCTTGCATCTCTCCTGTTCAGATCAATCTCTTAATATCAAAATTCTTTCCTTCTTCAACACTCAGTTCAGACATTACCTTCTTTAATCATCCAAGCTAGAAGTAATTCTTCCCTTTGTACTTTCAGAAGTTTTAAAGAGCATTATTCATGTGGGCACTGACCATGTACAGCCTTGTCTTAGAGAGGTTTATTTGTCTTATCTGCCATATTAAATTCCTTGATAACTGTAGTAATTTCCTCATCTGTAAAATGGGAATAATAATACTTTTACTACATAACTCTTAAAATTTGTTGTGTAGAAAATACATTGTGCTATTTGAATATTCTTTCTTTTTTATGTGAAGCTCTTTCTCCTGGTTGCTTTCAGATTTTGTTGTTTTTCTTTTCTTTTTTAAATTAATATTTTATTGTTTTCCAAATACATGTATGTTGCAGCCAGCTTTTAAGAGTTCATGGCATATGAACCCTTTGATCTCAGAGGTGAGATGAATGAGGCAGGGGGAGTTATAGGGTGTGAAAAGAGCTCCAATTTATTATGCTGGATAGCTATGAAAACAATTTTTAACTTTAATTTTTTACAATTTTGAGCTCCAAATTTTCTCCCACCCTCTCTTTCCAACCCCCTCATTGAGAAAGCAAGCAGTTTTTGTTGTTTTTCAGTGGAATTGTTAAATTTAATTACTATATGTCTTAGAGATTGAAGCCTCCATTTTTTTCCTGGCACAATCTATAGATTTTTTTAGATTGGCAATTTGTTTCCTGTGTTCAGAAGTTCTGATTATTTTTCTTATATTCTTTCTTTTTAAAAAAAAACAAATTTATTTAAAAAATAAAATAAGAAAAATGAAAAAGAGAACAGGAATACAAAATAAAATAAAAGAGAACATTGTCAGATGCCTAGCAGAACATTAGGAAGGATTCAAAATATATAACAACAAATTACCAGTTCAAGAAAAAAATATATATATATGTAGAAATTATATTCATACATGTCTATCTTTATTTACTTGTAAGTTGTTCTTTTGTTCTCTATTGTGAAGCTTTTTTACTTTATTTTTCCTCTTTTTTATTCTCTTTGGCCTTCCCGTCCCCCCCCCCCCCCCCCCCCCCCCCCCCCCAGCCCCGCAAGCTACAATTAAGAAAGGATATATTACTCAGTATTGACAAAAACTGCTGGGAAAATTGGAAACTAGTATGACAGAAACTAGGGACTGACCCACACCTAACACCATATACCAAGATAAGGTCTAAATGAATTCATGATTTAGACATAGAGAATGATATTATAAGCAGAGTAAAAGAACATAGGATAGTTTATCTCTCAGATTGGTGGAGAAGGCAGAAATTTTTAATCAAAGAAGAACTGAAGCTCATTATTGATCACAAAATAGATAATTTTGATTATATTAAGTTAAAAAGTTTTTATACAAACAAAACTAATGCAGACAAGATCATAAGGAAAGCAATAAACTGGGACAACATTTTTATATTCAAGGGTTCTGGCAAAGGTCTCATTTCTAAAATATATAGAGAATTGACAAATCACTATTGATCAGAGAAATACAAATTAAGACAACTCTGAGATACCACTACATACCTGTCAGATTGGCTAAGATGACAGGAAAAAATAATGATGAATGTTGGAGGGGTTGCGGGAAAACTGGGACATTGATGCATTGTTAGTGGAGTTGTGAATGAATCCAACCATTCTGGAGAGCAATCTGGAATTATGCCCCTAAAGTTATCAAACTGTGCCTTTGATCCAACAGTGCTACTACTGGAATTATATCCCAAAGAAATACTAAAGAAGGGAAAGGATCCTGTATGTGCCACAAATGTTTGTGGCAGCCCTGTTTATAATGGCTAGAAACTGGAAAATGAATGGATGCCCATCAATTGGAGAATGGTTGGGTAAATTTTGGTATATGAATGTTATGGAATATTATTATTCTGTAAGAAATGACAGCAGGATGAATACAGAGAGGCTTGGAGAGACTTACATGAACTGATGCTGAGTGAAATGAGCAGAACCAGGAAATCATTATATACTTCAACAACGATACTGTATGAGGATATATTCTGATGGAAATGGATTTCTTTGACAAAGAGAAGATCTAATTCAGTTCCAATTGATCAATGATGGACAGAAGCAGCTAGACCCAAAGAAAGAACACTGGGAAATGAGTATAAACTGTTTGAATTTTTGTTTTTCTTCCCAGATTATTTTTACCTTCTGAATTCAATTCTTCCTATGCAACAAGAGAACTGTTCGGTTCTGCACACATATATTGTATTTAGGACATACTATAGCATATTTAACATGTATAAAACTGCCTGCCATCTAGGGGAGAGGGTGGAGGGAGGGAAGGGAAAAGTCAGAACAGAAGTGAGTGCAAGTGATAATGTTGTAAAAAAATTACCCAGGCATATATTTTGTCAATAAAAAGTTATAAAAAAAAAAGAAAAAAAAAAGAAAATATATAGAGAATTGATTCAATTTATAAGAATTCAAGCCATTTTCCAGTTGATAAATGATCAAAGACCATTTTCAGAAGAAGAAATTGAAACTATCTCTACTCATATGAAAAAGTGCTCTAAATTACTATTGATTAAGGAAATGTAAATTAAGACAACTTTGTGATAGCACTACATACCTCTCAGACTGGTGAAGATGACATGAAAAAATAATGACGAATATTGGAGGGGATGTGGAAAAACTGGGACACTAATACATTGTTGATGGAGTTGTGAATTGATCCAACCATTTTGGAGAACAATTTGAAAATATGCCCAGAGTTAAAACTGTGAATAACCTTTGATCCAGCAGTGTTTCTTTTTTTTCTTTTCTTTCTTTCTTTCTTTTTTAATGATTATATCTTTTTATTTACAAAACATATGCATGGGTAATTTTTTTTTCAACATTGACCCTTGCAAAACCTTCTGTCCTAAATTTTCTCCTTCTTCCCCTCACCTTCTCCCCTAGATGGCAGATAGTGCAATACATGTTAAATATGTTAAATTATATGTTAAATCCAATATATGTATACATATCCATACAGTTATCTTGCTGCACAAGAAAAATTGGATCTAGAAAGAAAAAAAAAAAAAAAACAAACCCTGAGAAGGAAAACAAAAATGCAAGCAAACATCAACAAAAAGGGTGAGAATGCTATGTTCTGGTCTACACTCAGATCCCATAGTCCTCTCTCTGGGTATATATGGCTCTCTTCATTATTGGACAATTGGAACTGGTTTGAATCATCTCACTGTTGAAGAGAACCATGTCCATCAGAATTGATCATCTATAGTCTTGTTGTTGCCATGTACAGTGATCTCCTGGTTCTGCTCATTTCACTTAGCCTCTATTCATGTAAGTTTCTCCAGGCCTCTTTGAAATCATCCTGCTCATCATTTCTTACAGAACAATAATATTCACAACATTCATATACCACAATTTATTCAGCCATTCTCCAATTGATGGACATCTACTCAGTTTCTAGTTTCTGGACTTATATCCCAAAGAGATCTTAAAGGAGGAAAAGGGACCTACATGTGCAAAACTATTTGTGGTAGCCCTTTTTGTAGTGGCTAGAAACTAATAGATTTTGGAGATTGCTATACTTATACCTTCATGATATATATATGTAATGTAGCCTATTTAACCCATTCCTGATGTGAATAGGTTTTCAGAATTATGAGCTTTCCTCCCCCCTCTATTGCTTCTGTGTCTATTCTTCTTTTGCACCTCATTTGTATAACATAATTAGTATTTTTATCTTGTCTGCCCCAATCTTTCTTTTGAGTTACCCTTTGTTGATGTTAATCTTAAAACATATGCTATACATTTCCCATGTAAAATAAAACAAAACAAAAGAAATGATTTATCCATTTTGAGTTCCTAACTGATTTTTGATATTGGTTTTAATGTTAAATTTTCTATTAAGTTCAGATTTGGTTGATTGAAAGCCCTGAAAATCTTCAAGTTCATTGAATGTCCATTTTTTTTCTCATTCAATATTATAAATAATTTTGCTGGATACGATATTTTTGGTTGCAGGCCTAGTTCTTTTGATTGTCAGTAGATATGATTCTAGGCCCTGCAGTCTTTAATTGTGGCTGCTAATAAGTCCTGTACAATTCTAATGTAGCTCTAGCATATTTTAATTGCTTTTTTCTTGTTTCTTGAAAAATTTTCTCTTTGATCTGGGAGTTTCAAAATTTGGCAATAATATTCCTATGTGTTTTTCACAAAGCATCTTGTTGAGATTTTTTATATTTCTACTTTCCCCTCATGTTCCATCACTCCAGGACAATTTTCTTGGATTATTTCTTGCATTATTGTGTCAAGGTTCTTTTTCTGGTCAAACTTTCAGGCAGTCCAATTATTCTTATATTTTCTCTTCTTGATCTATTCTCTAAATCTGTCATTTTTCTTAAAAGATGTTTCATATCTTGTTCTATTTTTTCATTCTTCATAATCTGTTTTTGTTATTTCTTGGTCTCTAAAAGCTTCACCGGCTTCCCCTTGCTCAGTTCTAATTTTTAAAGAGTTATATTATTTCTTAATTATGGTGTTTAGGTTTTTTGACTTGTGTTTTTCTGAAAAACCTCAAATCCTTAAGTTGTCTCTAAGCTACTTGTCTTTGAGATCAATATATTTTGCTTATTTGGAAAGTATGCTTTCTTTTTCCTTTTTTTCATTCTCAAATTTAAGTCCATTTTAAATGTTGGACACATAGTATTTCAGATGATGTTCACTAATACTGTAGTTAAAACTACAAAAACTGTCTAAGATTAGGAATAAAATTCATCATCTTAATATCTTAATGTCTCAATGATATTTTCAAGTGTGTTTAGAATTGAGCTTCTTGTAAGTAGTATGAAATTGAGCAGGACTTGAACAGCAAGCACAATAGAAAAACTATTATTACCTACTTTTTCACATCAATATTCTTTTTTTAAAAATTTAAATTTTTAAAAAAATAATGCATGTAAAAGTTTAACAATCCCACTGGGACAAACACTGCTTCATAATCCAATCTGTTAGCTGCTTTAGTTTGCTATCTTGGTCTCTCTATTCTTTACCTGGTACTGAAAGTAGAGTGTTTGATGATACCTTGCCTTCTGAGAATCCAACCAATCTGGTTGATATATTCTTTGTTTTTGTGTTTTGGTTTTTTAATTCCAGATTGTCCTCTACTTCCATGTATTTAGATTCCCAATCAATTATTCTTTTTTTGTTGTTGTGTTTCTCTGGTGAGAAACATGAATTTATATTTTGTCAACTATTTCTGCTCTGCAGGCTGCATATTTTTATTCACAATCCTTATTTCTCTATGAAACCATTCAGAACAGCATGTTAGGTTTGAAACTCTCTTTAGCATTCACAGGATCCTGTCTCATCAGGCATTGAATCGTTTACTTTTATTTTGTCATACTTATTCATAGATACTGAATTCTTTTCTCTTGAGAAATTTCTTTTTGGTAGTTTTTGTCTCTGTCCTGTCCCCCCATTTTCCCTTATTACTCACTTTCTGAGTCTCTCCCCTCTGATGGCATGTTCCGTAGAGACTGTATCTCAACCTCCTCCCATACTGAGAAATTCATAGCTCAAGAGTTGAGATCTATGCTCCAAGTGACTTTTAGGAGGACAGAACTGATTTCAGTTGTATTCTGAGCACTTTCCCTCAAGCTTAATGGAGTGTCCACAGTACCTTCTGGTATGTTTCTTGCTCTCTTTCCCAAGTTTCTCAGTTCTCTGACACTTTGAGCTGTTATGCTGCTATTGAAATCTGAGTAAATTTTTGCTATTTTGGGTTTGGATCTTGTCAGCACTGGAAGGTGAAGTTCTCCATACTCAGCAAGGAATATGGAGTTCAAATCTTTTGCAAGGCCTTGGGTTTACTTGTGCAGCCTTACTGCTTGAAAAATAGTGGGAAGGAAGGGAAGGATTGCTCATTAAAAGTTAGGGAATACTGGACTTCTCTCCTGTTAGGTTTTTTTTTTTTTTTTTTTTTTTAATGTTAATGTCCTAGGTTGTGGAGACAGATGAAATTTCTGTAGCTCTGGAGCATAATTTCTATTTTGAGAGGTTTCAGAAGTTATGAGTATTAGATAAAATGTCTAGTTCTCTATTTTATTGATTATATGATATAAATGTCTTCAGAAAATATATTGTAAATTTTTTTATCCATTTTAAAATTTTATTATAGCCTTTTTTTTTTTTTTAATAAGACATATGCATGGGTAATTTTCAGCATTGACCCTTGCAAAACCTTCTGTTCCAACTTTTCCCCTCCTTCCCTCCACCTCCTCCCCTAGATGGCAGGTAGACCAATACATGTTAAATATGTTAAAGTATATGTTAAATACAATATATGTATACAGTTATCTTGCTAACAAGAAAAATCGGATTTAGAAATAAGGTAAAAATAACCTGAGAAGGAAAGCAAAAATACAAGTAGACAATAACAGAAGGAATGGAAATGCTATGTTGTGGTCCACATTCACTTCCCATAGTCCTTTCTCTGGGTGTAAATGGCTCTCTTCATAACTGAACAATTGGAACTGATTTGGTTCATCTCATTGTTGAAGAGAGCCACGTCCATCAGAATTGATCATTGTAGAGTATTGTAATACATTGTAAATTTTAAGATGACAAATATTGAGGATGTAATAGATATAATACTGCATCAGATTTTTCTAATCCAGGAAATCTTGGGTTCGATTCCCCTCTCTGACATATATTGGCTGTGTATGAACCTATGTAATTAAAAAATATTACCAAATGAGATATTTGTAAAGTGCTTGGCACAGTGCCTGGCACATAGTACATGCTTGATTAATGCTAATTTCCCTCCCTTTTACTTTGCCCTTCTGAATAGGAAGATAATTCTCTAGAGAAGAGGCTGCTTTCCATTGATAAGGAAGTTTCCTCATTGGGCAATGCAATCACATCTGACTTGATGTTGTAAGGTTGTTTTTAATGATGTCTTTATAACACCATCTGGAGTTTCCTTGGCAAAATACTAGTGTGGTTTGCTATTTCTTTCTCTAACTCATTTTATAGATGAAGAACTGAAATAAATAGGATTAAGTGAATTGCCCAGGGTCATCCAACTAATAAGTGTCTGAGGTTGCATTTGATCACAGATCTTCCTGACTCTAGCTTTACTACATCATCTAACTGTCCCAATTTTCATTGATTATAACACAGTAATATTCCATTATAATCATGTATCATAATTTTTTTTTAGCCCCCATCCATGGGCATAAACTTTAGTTCTAGTTCTTTACTACCAAAAAAATGCTCTTATAAATGTTTTCCTATATATAGAACCTTTTTAATCAGTGATTACTTGGGGTCCTAGATATTGGACTTTTGGGTTAAAGGGTATGATGATTATAGCCAGTCACATTATTTTCTAGAATAGTTCCAATCCATAGTCTTATTGACAATACACAAATATGCCTGTCTTTCCATAACCCCTCCAACACTATTTCCATCCTTTGACATTTCCCCCATTTATTAGATATGAGATTACTCAGGATTACTTTGATTTTCATTTCTATTATTATTAATTATCTGGAACATTTTCTTAAGTAGTTATTAATAGTTTAGAATTCATGTTTTGAGAACTGCTTTTTTCATATGCAGTATTTGAAAAGATCAATTTTCCTTTGTATGGCTATCTCCTCTCCTCATGGGGGATTATGATCTCTCCACAAATCTTAGGAGATGCTCCTAGGAGTTCCTGTGACCAAAACCCAGCTCTTACCTGGTAATCTGTTTTTTGATTTGGAGCCTGCTTAAGTGGAACTAGGCTGATTCCCAGACAACAAATGCAGTACATTGCCAGGCTGGTATTCCTAGCCTTTCCAGCTTGGTAGGACCTGCCAGATCTTGTGCCCTGCTGTCACAGCCTAGGAGGACCCAGAGTCACCTCCAGGACACAACAAGACACCAAAGTTGTCCTTAGATGCAACTGCAAAAAACAAATACTTGGCTTTTGTAGGGCTTGTAATCAGATAATCACAAACCACTGCTGAGGACTATTCTTCCCAGGCTCCTTCCTTCCAATCAACAGATAAATAATACCTGGTCTGAATGAGGAGTATTTTGATAACCCAAACTCTTATTTTTTTCTCTTTTTCATTGAATATAAAACCCAGTCTAAGTTATGAAATCCCTGTTGTTATTCTCAGGAGAGAACTTAGCCAAATAATAAGGCTTGAAGCTCTGGCATTTGTGGAAAAAAAACAATATAGATTAAAACAAGACAACTGACATTCTTTAGGGATGCATTTGTATTCATTTGTCAATAGTGTA
Organism: Sarcophilus harrisii; assembly: GCF_902635505.1. Lineage (NCBI taxonomy): Eukaryota > Metazoa > Chordata > Mammalia > Dasyuromorphia > Dasyuridae > Sarcophilus > Sarcophilus harrisii. The sequence goes on along the minus strand of NC_045426.1, from coordinate 145,895,434 downwards.
TCTCTCAGAAGATAGAGGGATTTTCTGAAATATATGACCTTCAAACTCAGGTCTGGTTCAACTACCTGGAAAAACCATAGCCACAACATCTTTGATTTTGCATTCATTCAACTAATCTCCTTACCTAGGAAAAAAAAGCATCTGATTATATCTTTGTAGTAAGAGGCTATGTCTATGTGAACTGATGCAATCTGAGGGATAGATTTGTTGCAGATAACTGGGAGCTTCTGTAGAGAAACTCCCTATCCATAGTTTCTGTCCCACTGATAGTAGCCAAATACAGACTCCTAAGTCATGCTGGGATTCCTAGAGACAGATTTGAGCATTCCTGCCTTCTTCTTGCATCAGTACAAAATGGAAAGAATTCAAAACTCTGTACTTTATATGACTCTAAACAAATAAGGAACTATTGGTGAAGCCATTTTAAAAAACTGGCTAAGAAACTTTGTTTTCACATGAATGGAAAAAAGAGATGTTTTCAGTTCTATAGGAAATTATTTATGCTTTGTTTCAGTGGATATTTCGTAGACCCAGAGAAGTTAGGGCTTTCCAGAACATCTCATGTTGTAGACCAGTAAATTCAGACCCAAAGAGGTTAGACATTTAGAGGCAGCTAGAGGGCATAGTAGTTAGAGCTCAGGATTTGGGATTGGGAAGTTCAAATACTGCCTTAGGCACTTACTAGCTGAGTGACCATAGGCAAATCATATAAAACAGTGTTTGCTTCAGTTTCCTTATCAGTAAAATGGAGATAATAATATTACCTCCCAGGGTTGTTCTGAGGATAAAATGGAATGATATTTATAAAGTACTTTGTGAACCTTAAAATATTAAATAAATACTAGTCATCATTATTATTATATTATATTTGTTTCCCTGTGTTACATAGATAGACAGAGCTCAGTCTAATGAAGGTGCAGGACTCTTCATATTATACCATTGTGTCTCTAGAGTTTATTTCCCCTCATATTCATCTTCCATTTTATTCTTATTTTCATCATTTATCTTAGATATATTATTACCACCACTACCACCACCACCATCACCATCACCTCTATATTATTTAATTTGATCCTCATGACAAACCAAGAGATGGTGGTCTCATTACTTTATAGATGAAGAAACAAAAGAATAATTATCAGGTACTTCAAGACCTGGCTATCAAAGCCATGTCGATGACCAAGTTGAGAGAAGAATGCAGGTCTCTGGATTCCGACATAATTGCTCCTTTCCTTACTCCATGGCCACCACTTTATTAGAAACATTTTTTTTTAAGTTTCTCATTTCAGAATGACAGCGAGGTTGAGTGAGGGAGCAACTGAAAATTCCATTCCTTGTTATTTACTTAATTATTTCTGCACTAGAGCAAATGCTGTGGACTGATGTTTCTTCATGGGAATTCTGGTCACATTGTGTTTGGCACTGATTAGCAACTATTTATGGAAACTACTAAACAAAATTCAGAGAATCTGTTTCAGTTTAGTTGTCTACAATGACTTTAGTTTCATTATCAAGAAGAGAAAAAAGTTTCAATTCTTATTTTTAGGGACTTTCTGGGGCATGGAAATAGTTAGAGCAAGGAGGATGGAGAGGAGCAGGGATGATTATGAGAAAGCCAAGGTAACAGAGGCCTGTCTAATTGAGATGAGTAGCAATCCACTATCAAGTAGCCTTCTTAGCCTCTTGGAACCAATACCCTTTCCTGACTTGCCTCCTAGACTAACTTTAGCTCTTTCCATTTCCTTTTGACCCCCACAGGAATGTCCTTCAGTCTTTAGGAAATAATCATAGTCAGAAAATTAGACATGGAAGAAACATTCAGGGTCTTCTGGTCTGCCCCCTTCATTTTGCAGACTATAAGATTACATAGCTAAGGGACTTCAGAGATGATGGAGTTTAAGCCCGAATTTTACAGATGTGAAAAACAAGATCTGGAAAGGTTAAGTTATATGACCAAATTCACATGGCAAATAAGAGGCAAAGTTTGGACTATTGGATTTGAAAATCAGTGCTCTATTGGTATAAGTTAATTAAAATAAATGCAAAAAGAAATAATATGCATAGTACAGAGAAATGGTATGTGTCCTGACCTCTGAGCATCATTGAGGGGAACAACCCCTGTAGAGAATGGACACACAATCCTTGTGACTACCAACATTAATCATTGATCACCTGCTATGACAGGCAGGTAAAACAAGAGCCATAGACATAGCAGATTACCTCCCTCCAAACTAATTCTAACTGCCATCATGTGCAAGATCAGTCATTATCAAGAAGAGTCCAGTAATTTATCCCTGCCAAGAATTTAGACATTTGGACATAAAACCTAAATGTGCTTCTTTTGATGTTACTAGTTCTGCCCTCTGAGAACAAATCTAATCCCTTCTCCACAAGTCTCGAAGACTTGAGAGAGAACATCCCTAGTTTCTTCAGCCAATTCTTGTGACTCAAGGCCTTTTACCATCCTTGGTTGCCCTTCTCTGGACATTCTCCAATTTGTTCTTAAAACATGCTGCTCAGAACAGAACATAGTCCTCCAGATGAGGTCTGGTGAGTCAGAGTACAGTGGAACAATGACCTCCCTATTTCTGGAAACTAAGCCCCTCTTAATGCAGCCCAATCTATCCCATTTGCTTTTTTTTAGCTCCCATATCACACTGATGGCTCATGTTGGGCTTGCTATTTTTTAAAATCCCCAAATCCTTTTCAGAACAATAGCCATCTGTCCATGCATCTTCTATCCTACATTTATGAAATTGATGTTTTTTTGGGTATCAAAATGCAAGATTCTACATTTAACCCTATTGAATTTCTTCTTATGAGATTCAGTCCAATGATCTGGCTCTGTTCTTTTATTAAAACAACCAATCAAACAGTCAATCAAGTGACGTGGGAGATACTGGCACAGGACTGCCCAGCATGGTGTGCCCTCATCAGAGAAGATGCTGTATTCTATGGGTAAAGCAGAATTGAATAGCTCAAAAGAAACTCTAGATGAGTGGTTCTCAAAGTATGGTCTAGAGAATCCTGGGCATCTCTGAAACCCTTTTAGAGGGTCTACAAATTCAAAAATAGTTTTTATTTCCAATATGGTAAATGTCTATAAATATAATCCAGATAAACAAAAACGCTTTGGAGAGATCCTCAATAATTTTTAATAGGATAAAGATACTGAAAACAAAAGTTTGAGAACCACTGCTCTAGATATGCAAAATTAGAGAATAAATACCCCAAATGTTCTTTGGACTATTTGTGTCCAACCTGGGGAAGAGCATTCTGAGCTCATATTGGTCTGCTCAGCCACAGATGGACACACTGCTACTCAACTCCAACATGCCATTTTGGTTCATTTTGAGAACAAGGGACAACAACCAATCAATAAGTATCCAGTAAGCCCTTACTATGCGACTGACACTATGCTGAATGCTGAGGATATAAAATAAAGCAAAAGACAGTCATTTTCTTCAAGGAGCTTACAACTCCAAAGAGAAGACATGCAAATAAATACAAAACAATACAGGATAAATAGAAATAATTAGCTGAGAGAAGGCCCTAGAATTAAGAGGGGTTGAGAAGGGCTTCCTTTAAAAGATGGGATTTTGAATGGGAATTAAAGGAAGTCCCAGAAGCAGTAGGTGGAGTTGAGGAAGGAAAGCATTCTAGGTATGAGAGACAGCTAGAGAAAATGCCTAGAGCTAAAAGATGTAGTATCTAGTCATCCAGTGCCTTATCAGTCTTCCCAGTTTCTTTGAGCATACCATCTATGTCTTCATTCAAGTTATTGATAAAATGTTAAATAACAGAGGGCCAAGCCCATATCCCTGAGATATGCTAATGGAGAACTTTGCTATGTAGGGGCGTGGTATGTAGTTAGAGAATATATCAAAGCTGTCTTCCACAAATATGGACTTATCAGGTCACCTTGGTTTCGTTTATGTACCTTGCAAGTATCTGAGAAATTAAGTTAGCCAATCAGTTACCACAGAATATCCCATAATTTTAGAGTGGAAAACAGTTTTAGCCAGCATCTAATTCAATCCACCAGTTTTATAGAAGAGAAAACTAAAGTTCAGATTTAGATGATTAGCCAAAAATCAGACTAGCTCAGTTTCTGGTCTATTACTGTTGATTCTATCACACTCTGTTGCTTTTTGGGACTTACTTAGTAGAGTTTTTAATATATTTTCAGTAATAATAGCTTAAAAAAAGAAAAAAAAGGCTCCAACCATCATAATTAAATCAATGTGTGTTTTTCCAAAGTTAGGAACCAGTTATTGTGCAAAATTTCAATACTTAAATTCTTCATTAAATATAATTTTTTTCTCCAAAGCAAGAAACTTCTGTTTCATTCTCTATCTTTATCCAAATTACACCCTAAGTATATTTCCTATATAGTTCTTAACTTTTTTCCATTTGTGACTCCTTTTCAGACAAGAAAATTTTGCACAATCCCAAGTATATAGGCATAAAAATAGGTATACAAATCAAACATTTACTGAAAATAAATCATAATTTTGTAACCCCCACATTCAATTATGCAACTCTGTCATATCCCACAGGAGAAAAAGCTTTGCTATAGAGAGAATTCTGGGTAATAAATCAAAATTCGACAGAAAGTTTTCTTATGGAACAAATACTACCGAGGCAGAGAAAAGAAAGAAAGCCAATCTCACAAATTAGTTCATAATATCATAAGTTTTTAGTATTAACTTTTAGAACACTTTCCATAGTATCAATATCAAATTAGGCTCACCAATCACTGAATTCAGAGAAAAATTCAAGAGTTTCACTTCTAGGTATTAACTACTAATCTCTAAATACAGTGAATAGTCAAAACCAAAATATGCTATGGTAAATGTTTATTATCAATATGCTATATAGATAATAAACATTTACATAGTTTTAAAAATACTTTAACAAATAAAAAAGAAAAAAATATTATTAGTTATCTGTGACCTGTAGAACCATGATTTAATATGCATGGTTATTAATTAAATATCCCCCAAATTCATCATGAGATTTAGGCACCTTATATAGTATGTTGTAACATAGTTCCTTTCCTTCTAAGGACTCAAAGACCTTTCAAAATCTCTCTTGTCATTTTTCTTTGGATTATTAGCCCAGTGAAACATTCTGAGTCAATCATAGAAGACTTCCTGAGTCTTCAGAAAACATCTTGTACTTTTCTTAGGCATTTGTCATGTTCCATATGTGCCACATTGGAGGTAGGTGAGTGCAGGGACAATGTTTTAGCTCAATGTTCTGTACAGAGTGGGTATCTAAGAAATGTTCACTCAAGACAGAGAAGGACAGACATTATTGTTTTAAAGGTCTTGGACTAGAAGCTAAAAATTCTTATCTTCTGAGTCAAAAAAATGAGATTTTTTTTTTTTTTAGGAAGGGAGGGAAAATTCTGCAATCCTTTCTCATATCACACCTTCCCTCTACTCCCAAAAGAAAATTATATCAAAATGATTGTTTTGTTGTTGTTTAGTCATTCCAGACTCTTTGTGACCCTATTTGAAATTTTCTTGGTAAATATAATGGAGTGATTTGCTATTTTCTTCTCCAGCTTATTTTACAGAGGAGGAAACTGAGGCAAATAGGGTTAAGTGATTTGTCCAGAGTCACAAAACTAGTTAAGTATCTGAAGCTTGATTTGAACTTTGTGATTCTAGGCCCAAGGCTCTAACCACTGAAAACCCTAGCTGCCTCAATTGGATGTTATATAATTTCAGTGACCTAGCTTGACCTTGAAAAAGAGATGAAAACATACCTCTCTCCTTTCTTTTCAGAGGAGAGGTACCATGGTTGTGGGACATTGTATATACTGTTAAAATGAGATGAAATGGTTAGTTTTCTTGAGCTGCTTTGTGTGTGTGTGTGTGTGTGTGTGTGTGTGTGTGTATTAAAAAATACTTTGCTAAAAGGGATAACTCCATTCTTCTTTTTAATATCAAATTCATGGCACATCTCTATTCAATAAATTTCAATGGCTCTTGATCACCTACAGGATCAAATATAAAACTGTCAATTTGTTATTTAAAGTTCTTTACAAGATGGTCTCCTCTTACTATTCCAGTGGATTGGCTTGCTTTATTTATTTATCCATTCATTCATTCACTCATTTATTTATTTATTTATTTATTCATTCACTTATTTATGTATTTGTTTGTTTGTTTTTTAATATCTTACTCTCTCCAATATACTCTGTGATCTAGTGGATGAACTTCTTTTCTATTCCTCTCATCTCCAAACGCCAAGCATTTTCAGTGACTTTTCTAGAGCTTTCTTCCTTTTTCTCTCTATCTTGTAACTTGAGACTTTCAAATCTCAGCTAAAATCTCATCTTCTGCAGGGGTCCTCAAACTTTTTAAATAGGAGGTCAGTTCACTGTCCCTCAGACTGTTAGAGGGCCGGACTATAGTAAAAACAAAAACTTTGTTTTGTGGGCCTTTAAATAAAGAAACTTCATAACCCTGGGTGAGGGGGATAATCGTCCTCAGCTGCCGCATCTGGCCTGCGGGCCATAGTTTGAGGACCCCTGTCTAAAGCCTTTCTTGGTCCCCCTAAATGCTAGTGCCTTTCTTCGGTTGGTTATCTTTAATTTATCTTGTATGCATCTTGTTTGTACATAATTTTTGCATATTATTTTCCCCATTAGATGTGGGCTCTTTAAGAGTAATCAATTTTTTGCCTTTCTTTGCAACCTTAGGGCTCAACACAGTTCCTAACCCATACTTAGCATTTACTAAGTTCTTATTGACCCATTGGGAAATAGAGAAACATTTGGAAATGAAGATGATACAAAACAAAATAAATTAATACTTAAAAAAACCCATGTGTTATTTCACTTTCCAGTGCCATGGGAATTTTTCATCCTCACTCTAGTTATGTTCCTGTACTCTTTTGAACCTTTAATAAATGCTTTGGGGATTTCAACACTTGACATAAGAAACCTAAATAAAAGCTGACAAACTGAGACAGGTTGGAAACTAGATGACAAGGCGGTGATGTTTATTGATTTAATGCTTGGATGAGCATTGAGAATAGTTCTACAAAAATGGAAAAATATGTATCAGAATCAAGACATTAAAGAAGACTAAGGCTTATCAACTTACTCAAAAGTCTCAGGCCTTTGTATCATGATTACTTTCTTCAGAAACAGAGGTAGAAGGTTATGGAGCAATCGTTGATGATTAGTTACAACGAAAAAAGTGATGATTTTTTAAAAAACAGAGATGATTAGTTATTTGATATGGGAGTAAATTGAGTCGGCTGCCTTTGTTCATTCAAATCATTGATTGACTTATTTTTATCAGCCCCATCAAAGCTCCTACTGCCCTGCAATGACATTACTTTTAAGGGATGACACATAAGTTTATATGATGGTGATTAAAAACATCTCCTGGAGCAGCTAAGTGATATAGGATATAAAGGGCCAGACCCGGAATCAGGAAGATTCATTTTCCTTCAAATTCAACCTGAGATACTAGCTGTGTGATCCTGGGCAAGTCACTTAAGCCTATTTGCCTTAGTTCTTGATCTATAAAATGAATTAGAGAAGAAAAATGTTAAACTACTCCAATGTTTTCGCTAAGAAACCTCCAAAGAGGTTGACAAGCAACTGAACAACCAAAGTTCAAGATACAAAACAAAATAAATATATTTTTAAAAAACATCACCTTTATGCTTTTTATCATACTGTATAGCTTTCTAATGTCACTTGAGAAGTTTTTCATCCCCACCCTTGTTATGTTGCTATGATTCTGTGAAAATGCTAGTGTGGGTAAGGCTCAGTTCCTCTAGTAGATTATTCATTCAGTGATTGTTTAAAGAAACCTCACACTGGTACTTCAATGTTTAGATGAATCTCTGAGCTTATTAATATATTTTCCTTCCTGTGAACAAATGCCAAGTGGCTCCCTATCACCTCTAGCATCAAATTAAAATCTTTTATTTGGCATTTACAGTTATCACAGGGGTTAAGGGGGTAGCATCCTTGCCATCTGGAAAAGCCATATAAAACTTTTTGGCTTTCCCTCATACCAGAGAAGAAATACAATATATATTTTATGCATTTCTGAATTTCTAACCTTTTTGTGTCATTTGTTGGCCTTTATATGTCATCTACAATTTCCATAAAACTCCCCTCAAATTCTCATTTAATTTTTTATGCTAGTAGGTGATATATTGAAACTGCCATGAGGAAAATTTTCATGTAGAAGGGACAACTATGAAACCCCTCATACTTCTGCCTTCTGCCTTTGCAATTTCTGGTTTCCTTTAAGTGCCAGCTAAAATCCTCTCTTCTTCAGGAAGACTTCTTGATTTTATATGAAATTTATATAATGTTTTGAGAGGCAGCACAGTGTAAACCTGCTCTGAAGAAGCTTTTTTTTTGAAGAGCTTGTTTTTGGTGTTGGTGTAGTTGATTGGCCAAGAAGAACTTTTTGAGGTTCTTTTAAATTAAAGACAATAATACAAACATAGTATCAGCATAAAGTAGATACTTATTGATTACTACAGCATGGTGACATATATGTCTTTCACCCAATAGCTATTGCAAGACGTTTCAATCAGCCAATCAATCAAATATTGATTGTGCAAAGCACTGTGATGTGTACTGTGAAAACAAATACAGTAAATAAAATAATCCCTTGCAAGGAATGTATTCTCTAATGAAAAAGACAGCATATAAAATAGACACAAGATAAATAGAAAGTTATCAAATACAGATATATACAAAATAGTTAATATAGGGTAGTTTGGAAGAGAGGGAATTAACAGTTGTGGGAAGACTTTGTTCAGAAGACAGTGCCTTGAGAGACAAGGAAGGAGATAACAGCTAGATGACACAGTGCTGGATCTGGAGTAGATCTCAATTCAAATCCAGTCTCAGATACTCATTAATTATGTGACTTTAGACAAATCATTGTTTGCCAGTTTCCTCCTCTGTAAAACGGTCACTGCCGAAGTGATTTTATTGAATTGAATAATAATAGCATCAACCTCCAAGGATTGCTATGAGGATCAAGTGAAATATTTGTAAAATACTTAATACAGAATATGGCACATAGTAATGCTATATAAATGCTATTATTATTATTATTATTCCAGACATGGAGGATTGCCATTCTAAAGTCATGGAAATGGAAGACAGGGTATTATGTGTGAGGAAAAGAGTATTGTGTGTGTAATATCTTACAAAGTTGGGAATGGGGCTGGATTGCATAGGATTTTAAAAATCAAATAGGATTTTTTTTTTAATTAGAGTGATGTGATTAAGTAGGATAGTGACATGGTTAGATCTGTCCTTAAGGAAAATCACTTTGGCAGTATGTAGGATGGACTAGAGTGTGTGTGTGTGGACAAATCAGACATAGAGATAAATTGAGGAGGCTATTGGAATAATTTAGGTAAGAGCTGATGAAGGTTTGAATTGAAGGGATAATTGGAAAAATGAAGAGAGGGAGCAGGATGTAAGAGATGTAGTGAGAAAAATGGACAAAATGAGGTAAGAGTGAGGAATCAGAAACAATATTGAAATTTTGAACTTTAGACACTGGAAGAATGGTAGAGCTTTCAATAGAAATAAGAAAGTTTGGAAGAAGGGAAGGTTTAGGGGGAAAGACAATGATTTTGATTTCAAACATGTGAGTTTAAAATATCTCTGGGACAACCAGTTTGAAATATCCAATGTCCAGTTAAAGCTTGAGAGCTTGAGAAGAAACTGGGGCTAGAATTATAGATTTTGGAAACATCTGTATAGGGATGATAGTTATATCCATGAAAACTGATATGAGAGAGAGAGAGACAGACAGACAGACAGAGACACAGAGAGACATAGAGACACTGACACAGAGAGGCACAGAGAGAAATATAAAGTTTAGAGGGAGAAGAGAAGAGGATCAGAACAGAACTTTGACATCCAAAGTTAGAGCTATGCTATTGCCAGCACAGTACCAATAAAAATGAATGAGAAAGACTTGTCAGTTAGGTAGGAAGTTAATCAGAGAGTTTCTGGAGAGAATAGTCAGCAGAGAGGTAAAAAATTAGTACTTAAAAAAGACCATTAATTTTGGAAATTATGTTAAAAGGAAAGGCATTGGGACATAGATTTATTTCACAGCATTTTGTATTGAGATTCCTGCTTACCCCAATTTTTATGTGGATAAAAAGACCAAAGAGTCATTGCTTAGAATCTGGAACTTTTATTTCTATTGATGCAATTATTATATTTCTAGTTGTCTGGGGGAAAAACCTTGGAATTATTTTTCACTCCTTCCTTCCTCATCTCTTTATATCTTTTACCACCAAATCCTATCTTTTGCTAAATATTTGTAGACTATTGTGCCTTAAGGGCAAGGACTGTTTTACCTTTTTGTCTTTGCATCCCTCCCCAGCACCTAGCTCATTGCTTGACATATAGTAGTCACTTAGTAAATAGTTGCTGAATTGAACTGTTACTCCTTTATCCATGGACAGTACCTAATGATAGAATCAAAGACTGAGGAATGCTACAAATATCTTTGCCTTTTTTTTTTTTTTTAACTACTGAGAAAAAAAAAGTAAAGTAATGGAAAAAGTAGACGAATTCCATATCTTTCTCATTCAGGTAATTGGCTTGGAAAATCCAATCTTGAAATGGAAAATTGTTGAAGAAAATGGATAGAGAATTTCCAAAAGATTGTTTCACAAAAGATCAGTCCTGCTCTTTTGCCTAGTTATAATGGAGACTTATCTCTGGGTTCTCAAAAGTTTTGCCAATGGAGTGTCAGTTTTGGAGCTTTCTACCTATCTAAAAATGCTTCAAGAATAGGGCCTGACAAGAAAGTGGAAACTGAGTGGATGCCCATCAGTTAGAGAATAGCTGAATAAGTGATGGTATATGAATGTTATGGAATATTATTGTTCTATAAGAAATGATCAGCAGGATGATTTCAGAGTCCTGGAGAGACTTATATAAACTGATGCTAAATGAAATGAGCAGAATCAGAAGACATTATACACAGCAACAACAAGATTATGTGATGATCAATTCTGATGGACAAGCATCTCTTCAATAATGATTCAGAACAGTTCCAATGATCTTGTGATGAAGAGAGCCATCTATACCCAGAGAGAGGGCTGTGGGGACTGAGTGTGAGTCACAACACAGAATTTTCACTCGTTTTGTTGTTGTTTGTTTGCATTTTGTTTTCTTTCTCATTTTTTCCCTTTTTGATCTGATTTTTCTTGTGTAGCATATTTGCAGAAATACGTATAGAAGAATTATATGTGTTTAACATATATTGGATCACTTGCTGTGTAAGGATGGGAGGAAAGGAGGGAAAAAATTAGAACACAAGATTTTGTAAGGGTGAATGTTGCAAATTATCCATATATATGTTTTGAAAATAAAAAGCTTTAATTAAAAAAAGAATAGGGCCAGAGAAGGAGTATGGGAAGGCTCATTAACAGGAGGTTGTCTATGAAGTGAAGAATGCTTTGACTAGGGTGATTTACACAATAAAGGAAAATACAAAATGACTAAGTCTTTTTTTTTTTTATTATAGCTTTTTATTTACAAGACATATGCATGGGTAATTTTTCAGCATTGACTCTTGCAAAACCTTCTGTTCCAGCTTTTCCCCTTTCTCCCCCCACCCCCTCCCCTAGATGGCAGGTAGACCAATACATGTTAAATATGTTAAAGTATATGTTAAATCCAATATATGAATACATATTTGTACAATTATCTTGCTGTACAAGAAAAATCGGATTTAGAAATAAGGTAAAAATAACCTGAGAAGGAAAACAAAAATGCAAATGGACAATAACAGAAGGAGTAGAAATGCTATGTTGTGGTCCACACTCATTTCCCACAGTTCTTTCGCTGGGTGTAGCTGATTTTCTTCATTATTGAACAATTGGAACTGATTTGATTAATCTTATTGTTGAAGAGAGCCATGTCCATCAGAATTGATCATCATATAATCTTCTTGTTGCTGTATATAATGATCTTCTGGTTCTGCTTATTTCACTCAGCATCAGTTCATGTAAATCTCTCCAGGCCTCTCTGAAATCATCCTGCTGATCATTTCTTACAGAGCAATAATATTCCATAACATTCATATACCACAATTTATTCAGCCATTCTCCAATTGATGATATCCATTCAATTTACAGTTTCTAGCCACTACAAAAGAGCTGCCACAAACATTTTTGCACATATGAGTCCCTTTCCCTTCTTTAAGATCTCTTTGGGAATATAAGAAAATAATCCTAAGTCTTACACCATTTTCTTCTGATTCTGCAGTAATGTTGGCAGAATGATGGAAAATGATGCAGAAGGTATAATCATACAACATTTAGACTGTGTTATATTTTAAATACTTTAATATTTTGATGTATTGGGGTAGCTAGATGGTATCGTGGATAGAGAAGTCAGGAGGACCTGAGTTCAAATTCAGCCTCAGATACTTAACATTTCCTAGCTGTGTGATTCTGGGCAAGTCATTTAACCCCAATTGCCTCAGTAAAATAAAACAAAACAAAACAAAATTTTGATGCATTTATGATATCCCTATATAAGTATTACTTCTAATGTTAAAGACCAAAATCTGATTTTTCTTCCACAACATGACAAATATGGAAGATTGTTTGCTGTCTTAGTTGGGAGGGGGGAGACAAAGGAGAGAAGGAGAAAAATCTGGATCATAAAATCTTATAAAAATGAATGTTGAAAACTATCTTTACATTTATTTGGAAAAATAAAATACTATTGGAAGAAAAAGAAAAAGCAGAAGCAGAAACAGCAGAAGAAGGAAGAGAAGGAAGAGGAGGAGAAAGAGGAGGAGAAAGAGAAGAAGGAGATGGCAATAATGTAAAAACAGTTATAAACAAAGCCTCCCAGGTCAAGGAACTGTTCTGATCAATACAATGATCAAAGATAATTCCAGAGTACTCATGCTAAAAAAATGCTATCTACTCCCAGAGAGAGAACTGATAAATTCAGTGCAAAATGAAGTATAATTTTCTAACTTTCTTTAATTGTTTTATTTTTTCTTTTTGTGATATGACTAATTTTGCATGATTTCACATGTGTAAGAAGGAAAAAACCATTAGAAAGAAAAAGTGAACAAATAAACAAAAAGGTGAAAATATGTTTTAATCCACATTCAGTCTCCATAGTTCTTTCTCTAGATGTAGATAGTATTTTCTATCCCAACTCTATTGGAATTATTTTGGATCACCAAGGAAAAGGGAAAAGAGTTCAGTTTTGGGCATGTTGAATTTGAAATGTCTGTAAAGCATCCATTTCCTTTCCCAATTTAATAAGCAATTTATTAAGCACCTATTCTTTAGTGTTAGCTGTTTTTTTTTTTTTTGCACATAATAGTATTTTATTTCTTCAATTACTTATGAAAATAGTTTTCAACATTAATTTTTATAAAATTTTGAGTTTTAAAATTTTCTCCTTCTCTTTCTTCCCTCCATAAGGCAGCAAGTGATCTGATATAGGATATACATGTTTAATCATATTAAACATATTTCCACATTAGTTATGTTGTGAAAAAAAAAATCAGAACAAAAGGGAAAAACCATGAGAAGGAAAAAACAAAAACAAAAAAAAAGTGAAAATAGTCTATTTTGACTTGTATTCAGGCTCCATGGTTTTTCTTTGAATATGGATAATATTTTCCATTACAAGTTAAGTCTATCATAGTTGATCACTGCATAATGTTACTGTTAGTGTGTACAAAATTCTTCTTCTCACTTCATTCAGTATCAGTTCATGTAAGTATTACCAGGTTTTTCTGAAAACTGTTTATCATTTCTTATAGAACAATAATGTTCCATTACATTCATGAGTCACAACTTGTTCAGCCATTTCTCTATTTCCAATTCTTTTTCACCACAAAAAGAGTTGCTATAAATACATTTGTACATGGGGGTCCTTTCCCCCAATTTATGATCTCTTTCAGATACTATTTCAGACCTCTTGCTGGATCACAGATTTATAGCCCTTTGGATATAATTCCAAATTGCTTTTAAGGTATCCATTTTAAAATGTTCAAAAAATATGGAACAAAAGTTTAGGGAAGAGACTGGGGTAGATACATTGATGATTCATTTACACATACATCATAGTTAAAGCTATGGGAGCTGATGTGGTTACAAGGAAACAATGTAGAATGAAAAGAGAAGAGAATCTAGAACAAAACCTCGGGAACACTCACATATATGGGGCATGAAATAAATGATGAGCTAGCAACAAAGACTGAGAAAGATCAGTCAGATAAACAGGAAGAAAATCAAAATACAGTTCTGTAAAATATAAAAAAAATCAAAAACATCCTCCCCCCAAAAAAACCCCAAGCCCAGTAAAGTGTAGATATCCAGGAGAGTGTCAAAAATATCAATCACAATAAATATATTGAGAAAGTGGAGGACAGAGAAAAACCCTCATCAAATCTGGCAATTAAGAAATTGTTGGTAACTTTGGAGAGAGCCAGCCAGAAGTTATATTGCAGAGGATTGAGGAAAAATAGCTTAATTTTCTAGAAGGCTGGTTGAGAAAAGAAAAAATAAATAACTTGAAGGATAGTAAGAGTTAAAAAGTGTGAGGGTTTTTTTTTTTTTTAATTTGTTTTAAGAATGGACAAAACTTGGGGTTGTTTGAAGGTACTAAGTAGAAAAACTAAGAGGTCAGGAGATATTAAAAATTGTTGAGAGTGGATTATCAAGACTGTAATCTTTTGGAGAAGATAAGAGGGGATGAAATCAAAGATACATATAGATTGGCCTTGACAAGGAGAAAAGCTATATCATTGTCTCCTACATAAAATAAAATTATAAAAATATGTAATAGTTATATGGCACTTTAAGCTGAAGAAGTCCTTTCCTCAGTACACTCTGAGGCAAGTAATGTGAGAAATATCTATTTTTTTTTTTTTTTTTTTTTATAAATGATAAAATTGAGTGTGAAAGAAACTATGGGTCCTTTATACTTACACAACTAATATGGGTTGAGGGAATTTAAGTGCCCTGGAAAGTGGGTATTTAATCAATACTAATTGACTGATTATAGTAGTCAGCTTTTAAAACTAGCTTGGCCCTGGGTAGTTCACAGGAAATGATTTCCTACTTTAAAAAAAGTTTTTTTTAAAACTTGATTTTTACAATGCTACTGACTGCTTTTATAATTCTGTGAATTTGATTGAATCTTTTTAACTGAGTTGCTGTACCCCTAAGGGGAGATTACAACAGAGCTTGCAGTTTCTATAAATTGAAATCATTAATAAGTAAGGTAAACATACAAAAGACTTAACAGGTTTGTTGAATAAATCATTCTTGTTCTCACTGCTGGCCAAAATTTCCCAATGCTTGTCAGCCCCTGCAGCTGAAGATCGACTGAGCTAACCTACAAAATGATTTGGGAAGGGTGAGTCATTTTGAACCAGAGAAGCATGTAGTTTCTGAAGGAGCTGAGTTACAATGTCAGGCTTTACAAGTGGCAGCTCTGGTAGGTAACTCAAGGTGTGTAAAAACAGGCATTTATCTAGTCCCCTAAAATTCAGAAAGAAGAACCCTTTGAGGTAAGCATTATAAATATTATTATCCCTATTTTACAGATGAGGAAATCTAGGCTCATTGAGTTGTCCAGTTTGTAAGCATTAAAGGAGGTCCTGGAAGCCAGGTCTACTTGATTGCAGATTATGTACTTCTTCACAAAAGGGAAAAAGAATTAGAGGAAGCTGACAAATTGCTCTTATAATAATTATCCATATGGGCTGGTGTGTGCATTATGGCCGTGATTCCTGGTCTGAAAAATATGTGAGTTTCAGGAAGACTGAAAAACATTGAGCAAAAAGGCCCCTTTAAGAACCCACAATGATAGGGAACATCGTTAACGTGCTAATCATGCACCAGTATTCCTAGCTGGACCTTTGGCTAGACCTTTAGCCAGCTGCTATCTGGCTTGCCAAAGTTTTTTATTTAGATC
This sequence comes from Sarcophilus harrisii, assembly GCF_902635505.1. Taxonomy (NCBI): domain Eukaryota; kingdom Metazoa; phylum Chordata; class Mammalia; order Dasyuromorphia; family Dasyuridae; genus Sarcophilus; species Sarcophilus harrisii. The sequence continues at coordinate 145,879,443 of NC_045426.1, read as the reverse complement.
TTTTCTGGGTCCTGATCAGATGCCGTGGCCACACTGTGAATAGGCAGGCTAAAATATGTTTAGGTGCAGAACTGGATTCTGAATGTAATGTAACATTTTATATTAGAGTCTGAATTCTCAACTCTAGTGTTTTGCTTTAGGTAAACCAGGTACCAGGCCATTTTTTAGGGAATGGTTTTTACAGAGCCACATTCCTGTGACTAGCATCTTTTCTCTTCCCTAGACATGGTTTTCTCTGTTACAAGGGTGTCCATAATGTAAAATGACTGGTTTCAATTTTTCAATAATCTCTAGATGGTTGTTACTCTTCTTCCATGTCTTTCTATCTCTATCCTTTCTCCTCAACATATATTCTACTCTCTAAGATGTCTGTTGCTTTCCTCAATCCATCCCAAATATTTTCTAAGATCTTTGCTAACAACTATACCAGACTTTCTGGTGCCTATTGTTGTTTTTACTTTTTTATGCCCTCCAGACTTCTTTGGGATATACCTATCCATTTTCTACCATATTTTCCCCCATCTCTCAAACAAATCTTTGAATTAATATGGCGTCTAGATGATATTTTCAAATTCTCTTACATTTATGAAGACTCTTTCCAGCAACTGACAAGTTTAAATCCTTATAAAGCACTTTGTGGTTATGTATTCCCAATGAAAGAACAGTATCTGCCTGGGCTGGAGATTTTCTTGGATATCCAAGGGCAAAGAATGTAATGCATAGAAACAAGATTAAACTGAAAATGTAAAAATCATTGAAGTGAAAGTTTTTTTTTTATGTGTGAACATCTAATAATAATAGCTGACGTAAATAGTTATTTAAGATATGTAAAGTGTCTCATTTGAGCCATCATTCTATGAGGTTAAGTACCATTATTTTTGTGTTGTTGTTGTTTAGTCATTTCATTTATACCTTACTCTTTGTGACCCCATTTGGAGTTTTCTTGGCAAGGATGCTAGAGGGGTTTGCCATTTCTTTCTCCAGCTTATTTTACAGATAAGGAAATTGAAGCATTAGGTGACTATCTAGCGTCCTACAGATATAGCAAGTGGCCAAGGCTGGCTTTGAACTCATGAAGATGAGTCTTTCTGACTCCAAGCCCAGTGCTCTATCTACTTCACCATGTAGCTGCCCTATTATTATCACATCCATTTGACAAATGATGAAAATGGTCCTCCTATTGGTTAAGGAACTTCCAGGATTACATAGCTAATAATTATCCTAGATGGGCTTTTAACTTAAATCTTTCCAAGTCCAAGTCCACCAATGTTTCACTTTATACTATATTGATTCTGTCTTTTGATAGCGAGCAACAAAATATGGAGACACTCCATTAACAACTATCACTTAGGGCTTTAAAATTTGAAAAGTACTTATGCCATTTCATTTGATCCTTGCAACAACTTTGTGAGGAATATGCTGTTATTATTTTTTTTAAGATTTGAGACATAGTATGTGAATTACTTTATTAACTTTAAAGTGGTATAAAATATTTATTATTATCATTACTATTGCTATTATTATTATTGTTAGGAATTTGCTATCTATACTCAAACCAGATTGAAATGATCACTCCTGGGAGGAAAAATCCAACCCAATAGCAATTGCTCTCGAGAGATAGTCAGATTGCTGTAAAGTCAGGAGTGAAGACAGGAAGTGTGGATGTTGAAGGGAAGGCAGGCTTTTGAAAGCTATCTTTTTAAAAGGATAAATGTGAAGTACTACTGGGGAAAAATGTTGCACAGAGTTGCAACTTGAGCATGGCTTCCTGTCCTTGTGGCTCTAGTTCTCTTACTGACATCTATTCTTAGCCCTTCTTGGCTTCAAAGGTTTCTTCTTGTCTATTTTTTGGGGGGAGGGTAGAATATGAATTTTGATCTGTAGAACTCCCTTTGATTGCTAGTCCACACATCAGAAGAGTCTAGGGCTGTTATCTTGGATGGTTATTAAGTCAATTTTTTGTAACTACGTATAGATGATTTTTAGCACTAGAACCACAGATTAGTGGATAAATCAGTGGGTTTTCACTTTGATTTTCAGTCACCAGCTTTCACATTTCTCCTTTCAGTAGCTGCGCAGATGAGAATGTGAGACTAATCAGCCTTGGGAATGAAGCAAAGAACTAAAGAATCCAGCTCACAAAATCCCTTCCTGCTATAGCTAAAAAGCAAGCAAAGATGATTTTTACTGGATTAGGATGTAATTTTTGTCTCTGTTATCCTAGTTTGGTTTGCATAAAATATGAAAAAAAAAAAAGGCCACATGTTACCCCAAAGTGAATTTAATCAACAAACATTTATTAAGCAAGCATCTACTATTTTGCAGTATATTAACTGAATATAGGTGTTATATACTGTTGTAAGCACTGGGAAAATGAGGCAGTAAGAAGTGACTAAATTCAACTGCTAGTAGTTACAGAGAATGGAGAGCTAGATAGCATAGTGGGTAGAGATTTGGCTTGGAATCACGACCACATGAGTTCAAATCCTTCTCCAAGCACTATGGGCATGTCTAGGGATAAGCTGCTTAACCTCTCCCATTCTTATTTCTTCATCTATAAAATATAGTACTAGTACCCACCCTATAGGGTTGTTAGGAAAACCAAGAGAAATATATGTAAAGTTGCAACTTTGAAGCACTATGTAAATATTAGCTATTATTATTGTTATGCGCAAGAGACAAAAATTTAGATAAAATGTGGCTGACTCTCAAGAGATTTACTGTCTAGTAGCAAACCACAAATACAGTTGATGCTGTTATAATACTATATTAGGGACAGGAAAAGGAATGCTTGGGATAGTCCAAGGGCAGAAAGAATCATGGAAGGCTTTGAAGAGAAGGAGGCATTTCAATAAGTTTTTAAAGAATGAATAAGAATTCAGTAGATAAAAAGCCAGAGAAGGTCATTTCAAGCATGAACAAAGGCACAGAGATAGAAATTACAGCCAGTCCTGGCTTAAAAGAAATGGCTCATTCTGCAGCTCTCCCTCTTACCTCAAGGCGCTTCTTGTGGCTTTGCCCTCTCTGACTCTGAACCCCAAATCTGGAGCAACTTTAGTGCTTGGAGCAAAGACCACTCACTAGCTTTCATGATGGTTGCTTTAATTGCTACTCTGTACAGAAAAGTTTCATGCAGCAGGGAGTGGTTAATATTTCTGGATCATAGACTATATGGAAGGAAATAATTTGAGAATAAACTGGAAAGTTGGAGTGGCACTAGATTTTAAAAGGCCCCAAATGGCATGCTTAGTATACCTGGCCCATGCAAAGAAAGACATGGGTACGGGAAAGATGCTTTATGAAGGAAATTTTCATCATATTCCTTCCACCTCTGCCTCCACTTCTATTTCCCCTAATAAACGTTTTGCCTAGTCCCTGGACACACTGGTTTATTGGTAATGATGGTAATAATCTTTTACTCCCAGAGGCCTCAAAGTGTTTTATAATATGAAGTAACCAAAATGTCTCTGAATTATCTGTTAAGAAAGGTTGCCCAGCCTTGTTGGCTTAATGAAGAACTTGGGAAAATTCTAATCCCAGTTGCTTCAGTCTCATGTCTAGTTACTTTATTTCTCATCTATAAAAGAATGGCAAAGATATGCTTATGAAATGCTATTGTAATCACTGGGATAATGAGACAGGGAGAAGGGATGGCAAATTAAAAATTGCCCACCAAGTTTCTGCAAAGATTAAGTTTTTGTCTTGATTTTTGGCTACCTTCCCTAACCACTAAACCATATTCTCTTGAATATTCTCCTGATATAGATATTCTTCTTTTCCTTTCTTTTTAAAGAACAAAGTAAACAGGAACATTTGAAGGATGGAGAAAGGGAACAGAATTTGATGAAACAATCCCATGCTCTTTGCAAATAGATCTAGTGCAAGCAAAAAAAATCTAGGTCAGATATTGGGCTTCCTGCTATAAGAGGATGTCATCTTTAAACAACGTCTTTTGAGCAGTGTTCAGCATTATCTGCTTAGCAGTAATGTTGGACATTAACTATAGAAATGGCATGTTTGTTACAGTAAAAAAAAAAAAAAGCTTTCACATAACTTTCCTCCAGAATATTTTTCCTTCTGGATTTTTTAGGGGATATTTCAAATGTGTCCCAATGTCAGATTTGTTAAGAAAGAGGGCATTGTATCTCCCAAGAGGCTGATAATTTGCTTCTTTATTTTTTCCTAAGCCGAGAAAAATGCTAACTTTTAATGGGCTATCTAGCCTTTTCTGTGCACAGTAAGTCCTCCCTCAGAATTCCTATGCAAATATCCTAACCCCTGGGTTGGGAAAAGGTTAAAAAGAACTGTAAAAGTCTATAGTAGCTCTTTCTGAGATGCACTGCAACACTTGGCAGGATGAGGTGTTCATAGCAGGTGCTGGATTTGCTATAAATGGACAATTTATAAACAGAGCTGACAACTGGGAAAACAGAGCAGTGGGGAATGCAGGCATTCCAGGGGCCAGTGGTTGATTTCCTATCAGATGGTCCCCAGCATGGAATTATTGATAGCTACTTCTCTGAAAGGAAGCCAGTTGGCTTATGTATAAAAGAGCCGAACCTCAATTCATGCATGATCTGTGACTAGATATTTTAAATAGGCCAGAGCAAATTAGCTTCTTCAGGTTTGTACTTCCTTAATTAGCAATTTAATTGCAAAGCCTTCTTCTCTCTTTTCAACCTTGACTGAATTTAGCTTTCTTCCCTCTGTGTAGTGGAAGGGGAGTGGGACCCGAAAAGGGCTTGACTTGATAAAACAGAAGCCTCAGGGGCAATGGGTGGGTTCAGCATTGCCAGTAGTACCCAGCACAGGAACAAGTTAATGGGGGTCCTGTGCTGCTGTAACCACAAGGGATGTTGTGCCTTGTGAGATGCTGTGGTATGGCTCTTACATGGAGTTCTGACAGAAGGGAAAAAATACAGCAAAGTTCAGTCTTTTCTTGTTGGACAAATGTTCCCTATGGGCTTGGTTATCCTAGCAGTAACATTCTCTTAATTTTTTTGGTAGGAAGTTTTCTGATGAAATGTGTTCTGTTGAATTCCCTTTCTATGTGTACTTTTAAAACTTGTCATGGGAATGCACTTCTCCCTCCCACCTCTAAAACAAAACCAGAAAACCCCAAACCTTTCCTGATTTCCTCTGCACAGCCTTACTGCTGTGATCTTCCCTCTCTGGACAGCTCCCTGTCTGACTGTCCACTTAGATCAGAGATTCTTAACCTTTTGTGCGTGTGTGAGTGAGTGTATGTTTGTAATGAATCTCTTTGGTAGTAGAGTGACACCTATGATCCCTTTCTCAGAAATAAAAAACCCCTGTTCTTAAATATACAAAGTAAATATATAGGATTACAAAGAAATCCAGTTATATAGGAATACAGTTATCACAATATTAAAGAAATCCAGTTATATAGGAATACAGTTATCATAATATTAAAATCACAATATTAAAAAAATGTTCATGAAGAACATTTATCTGAACATATATTTTCTGAAATCTATCTGTAGTTCTAGACCCCAAGTTACAGAACCCCTAGTCTAAGTCCATTCTTGGTCTGTTGCTTTTTCTTCATCCATATCAAGCCCTTTAACTGTGAGTACTTCTTAATTCTTTGTCTTAGGCTTTTTACTACACTCTCTATTGGTGACCTCATTAGTTGCCATGGGTTTAATTATCATTTGTATAAGCTCAAGTTAAGAACCTTTGACTTAGAAACAGATCTCTGACTTCCTGTCTATTTTTTTATTTTTAAACACTTCTCCTGACTATCTGCTGCTCATCTTTTTTTTTTTTTTTTTTTTTGTAGGAGACCATCCTCCTTTCCTCTCATCAGTGATTAAATTCTGAAAGTGGTACAGTGGAATTGGGACTCTGAATCCAGAGACTTAGGTTCAAAGTTCAACTCTGATGTTTATTATCTGTCTTTAATTATTAGTTTCTTCATCTATAAAAAGAAAGGTATGGTTCTTCTGAAGTCTCTTTCAGCTGTGATCCTCTAACTCATCCCTCAATATCTAATTAAAAATGTTACCCTCCCTACAAAGTCTTCCCTGATATCTCTGTTTGGAAACAACTTTTCTTGGATCTTTGTTCTGTAGTTCTCAAATGCTCCTGTCTTGTAACATGTATTGTAATTATTTGTGCTTCTGTCTCATCACCCTTCTATATTTTAAACTCCTTGAGGGATCCTGTCTTAGCTAAACTCTGTGTCATTTTTACTATCCAATACAATATTCTGTCTACAGTAGGTGTTTAATAAATGTTTGTTAAATGACTATTGAATGAATATCTGCTCTTTGACTCGCTGACCTCTTGGAGGGAGATCCCTGGCCTCCTGCTTTCCTATCATTGTATATATCAATCCATTTGACTCATTCCCTTGGTGTCATTCAGTCACTTCATTTAAAATGTCCTGTTTCCTGTGCAGGAAGCAGTTCACATTCATCACCTCAGATGTTCACCAGGGGAAACCAAACTTTCATTAAACTTAGTTCTTCTCTAAGACCACTGCACAAGGGTAATAACAGAATGAGAGAGAGAGAGAGAGAGAGAGAATGAATTTGCAATGAGGGAGAAAGAGGGTTGCATCAGGGTTGGGTTTAATATGGCTCAAGCCCAAAAGAGAGACAAGGGAGTAGATAGTGCTGACAAGAGAACAAGAGTGTAAAAGGAGGAGACAGACTAGTTGGTACTAAAAGGTTTCAGGAACCTGCATTCTGGTCAAGCACCTCCTTTTATCCTCCAGACACATACTGTATATTACTTTGTCTCCTCCCAACAACATCCTTTCATTGTTCTGGGCTGGCATGTGACTTTATTCCCTAAGACTTCCAGGGAGAACACCTAATACCAAATACCAAGATTAGGTTGAAATGGGTTCATGATTTACACATAAAGAGTGATATTATAATCAAATTGGAAGAACAAAAGGATAGTCTAACCTCTCAGATCTGTGGATAAGAAAGGAATTTGTGGCCAAAGAAGTACTGGAACTCTTTATTGAACACAAAATAGATAATTTTGATTATATTAAGTTAAAAAGTGTTTGTACAAACAAAACAATGCAGACAAGATTAGAAGGGAAGCAATAAACTGGGGAAACATTTTTATATTCAAAGTTTTTGATAAAGGCCTCATTTCTAAAGTATATAGAGAATTGACTCGAATTTATAAGAATCCAAGCCATTCTCCAATTACAGATGGTCAAAAGGTATAAACAGACAATTTTCAGATGAAGAAATTAAAACCATTTCTAGTCATATAAAAAGGTCCTCTAAATCATTATTGAGAAGTGCAAATTAAGAAATCTCTGAGGTACCACTATACACCTCTCAGATTGGCTAAGATGATAAGAAAAGATAATGATGAATGATGAAGGGGATGTGGGAAAACCGGGACAGTAATACATTGGTAGTGGAACTGTGAATGGATCCAGTCATTCTGGAAAGCAATTTGGAACTATGCCCAAAGGGCTATCAACCTGTGACTCAGCAGTGTTACTACTGGGGCTGTATCCCAAAGAGATCCTAAAGGAGGGAAAAGGACCCACATGTGCAAAAATGTTTGTGGCAGCCCTTTTTGTAGTGGCTAGAAACTGGAAACTGAGTGGATGCCCATCAGTTGCAGAATGGCTGAGTAAATTACGGTATCTGAATATCATGTAATATTATTGTTCCATAAGAAATGACCAGCAGGATGATTTCAGAAAGGCCTGGAGAGACTTACATGAACTGATGCTGAGTGAAATGAGCAGAACCAGGAGATCATTGTACAAGACAATAACAAGACTATAGGATGATCAATTCTGATGGATGTGGTTCTTCTCAACAATGAGATGATTCAAACCAGTTCCAATGATATTGTGATGAAGAGAGCCATCTACTCTGAGAGAGAGGACCATGGGAATTGAGTGTGGATCACAACATAGTATTTTCACTCTTTTTGTTGTTGTTTGTTTGTGTTTTATTTTCTTTCTCATTTTTCCTTTCTGATTTGATTTTTTTAATGCAGCAAGATAATTGTAAAAATATGTATGCATATATTGGATTTAACATATTTTTACAATTTTTTTTAAAACCATGTTTAACATATATTGGATTACTTGTCATGTAGGAGAGGGGATGGGGGAAAGGGGGAAAACTGGAACACAATGTTTTGCAAAGGTTAACATTGAAAAGTTATCCATGAATATGTTTTGAAAATAAAAAGCTTTAATAAAGGGAAAAAAAGACTACCAGAGAGAGGCTTCCCCTCAATTGCCCTTTATTACACTGGGGCTTCACTTTCCAATATTCCCATCAGGGATTCTCCTTGGACAGATTCTACTGGGCAGTCTATTCAAATGCATCCACTAAAGGCTTTTCCCCATCCTAGAGACCCAAATGGACCAAGTGTCCTTCACATTCAAATATTGATGTTCCCTAACATGTTAGGTTTTGACTTCCTACAAATACTTTCCCAATCTCAACACCTTCCTCTGCCCCCAAGAAGTTTTTAGGAGTTATTTCCTGGAAAAATGCCATGAGAGAGCTTTGTTCTATTTATGTTTGGCCATCCTGGAGTGCCGATTTCTGCCAGGAGTAAGTAGACTGACAGTACCTGTTTGCTTTAGCTGCTAGAGTGGTTTTTCTAGGGCCATATATGGAGGCTTTTGTTTGGCTGGGTTGCTGCACATTTTACTGAACCACACCCTGTTGTTTTTCTTTGTGGTGTAACAGACTGTGGGCCTGATCCTCTGGGAACATTGATTCCCTTACAAGGAGCAAAAGTGGCAGAGGCCTAAGGGTTAGCATTAGGAGTTATTAGCTTTAAAAGCGTGTTCTGGGTACAAGTGGTTGGCTTGGGTGTAGAGACATGTTGTACTGGGAGATACGGTGATTTGGGGAAATCTAAGACATAGTCTATTTGGTCCAAAATGATGGCAAAGCACACCTGGATTTAGGGAGGAATCATGGGTTTATGGGAGTTAGAGTGGGAAAGGACCCTAAAGACCAGAGCTACTCTAATTCTTTCTTTATAGCGATGATGGAAACAAAGCCCCAGGAAGGTAACTGGCCTCAGAAAAGTAGTTCCTTGCAGACTGAAAATGTCTCTTTTCCTAATCTTAGGAACAGGAGAAGAGCAAATAAAAGAAGAAGTGAGGAGGAAAATAATTCCTCTGTGGGGATAGGAGTCCCTACTCCTACCCAGTCCCCACAATTAACCATCTTCAGGCCTTTGTTCCCACCATTGTCTATGCCTCTCACAGCTCTGTCAATTGAAATCCCATCCATCCGTCAAAGCCCAAAGTAGATGACACTCTCTCCATGAATCTTTCCCTGCTCGACCCAGTCGGAAGAGCTTTTTCCCTTCTCAGAACTCACATGACACTTTGCTTCTACCTCTTATGTGTAGAGGTCATGAATTCCTTTGTCAGTGGTGTGAAATCATGAGTGCAGTGCCTCTGGGAATTTAGGTTTACATTCGGTAATGTTGTTTCCAGTAATCACAGTTTCAGCAACATAGCTCTTGGGATACAGGAGACAAATAGCTGTTAAAATCACTGATCTGTAGAGAGTTCCAAATCCACTGAGGGAATGGGCACTTTGCTAGGATGGCGTCATTGTCAGCAGCTCTTTGGGGGAATCTATTATATGTGAAGTGCTGGTTCTGGGATAATAAACATTTCCTAGATGACCTCTGCCCGCCAATAACTTAAAATTCAATTGGGTAGTCATGATGGGAATGGATATTACACACAACACACTCTTTAAGTGACCCCACTTCTACACATTAAATAAATGGACCAATAAATGAGCAGATTCCACTTGTTAATAGAGGAGGAAATAGGCAAGTGCCAGAGATCAGGCCCTTTTTTGGGGGAGGAGGTTGAATTTGTAGGAAAATGTCACTTCTACCCTTCAGTCCTACCAGTCAGAGGAGAGGAATATCTATAACTCTAAGAGAGGAAGGGGTATCCATTTTGGCAATGCAAAAGCTAGAGATGGACTAGGGTGCTTCCTTGAGGCACAAAGATACAGTCTGATCTAGGATAGTTATCTAGACTAAGAGTTTTAAAAACTATAGTCCTCTTTGGTTTTCCTGGGGAAGGGGTGATCCTCTCTTACTCCAAAAGTACCATATAACTTGCTATGTGATACCTTATATGTCCCATATTCTAGTGGAGAAAAAAAATGATTCAAAAGAACCTTAGGAGGGCATACTGTTGCATGCTGCCATTGAATGGAATTCCTTATTCATAGTGCCCTCTTTTAGCTGTATCTTGGCAATGCTCTGAGAAGGTGCTATGGTTTTATAGACATGCTCAGAAACCTTTTGCCTTAACACAGGGAGGAAAAAGCACCTTCCCATTCCTAGAGAAATAAACTCAGGGCATCTCTCATTAGATTTATAATAGCAAATCTGGGTCAATTGAAATTATAACATTCGGTGAACACAAAACACCTTATAATCATTTTCCCATTAGTCTCTGTCCTGGAATCGGCAGCGGGAATTATAATTATAATAATACTTTTACTCCCAAATTGAGGCTTTGGGGAATATTTTCTCTCTTCAGATAGGTAGCAGATCTGGGATCCTCAAGAAATAGAATGTTTAAAAGCATGTGGCTGAGTCTAAGTAAATCTGGGACCAATGGATAATGGTGTTGAAGAGGAGAGAAAAATGACATTCTCATTAACTGTAATAAACTTTTTTTTTCAATGATGAGGAACTGAGTCTTAGGGATGGACATTAATCTGTGTGGTATAGTGGAAAGAACCCTGAACTTGAAGTCAAAAAACCTTAGTTCAAATTTTTGCTCTGTTGCTCAATAACTTGTTTGACTTCAGGCCAGACACTTCCTTTCCTTAGTCTTCCATTTCCTCATATGAGAAGAAAACCTTAGATAATATGGTTTCTAGGGTCCTTTCCATTTCTAAATGCAATTATTTTGTGGTTCAAAGAAGCTTTTTGGGTAAGATAGTGATGCAGGTGAAAGGGAACCCTAACCCTCTTGTTTCCAACTAGATGATGAATGAATGAAAAGGAAGGAAAAGATATTTATTAAAGTATAACTATAGCTAAACACTGTGCTAAATACTAGAAAGACAAATAGTAAACACAAACCAAAACAAAACAGGAGTTCCTGTTTTCAAGGAGTTCATAGTTCAATAGTGGGAAATTACCATACACTTGGGTCCTAATTAGCATGAATGATGAATCTGTGAAAGGATGCAAGTATTGGAATTCATACTCTTTGAAGTCATAATTACATAAAACATGGCAATTGGTTCTATCCCAGTGGGAATATGCAGTGTAAATTTGAATAATGTGATCATTTAATAGGATTCATTATTTTCTCTATTTGGGACTTACCTTTACATTAAAAAAAAACTAGTTGCAGGGCACATGGAAAACTTGGAAGTTCGAGTGAATCTGCAGATCATTTGACAGGGCTCAAGGTTCTAGAGGGCATACTTCAGCCCGGAGGAGTTAAGATTATTGTTGTTTGTCCTTCATTCTCAAAGATGACCTTGCTATTAGGGAGATGATGCCATGATATGCAGGTGAATTGGATTCGAGTGTGCAGGGTCACCAGCCTCACTTTCTCTTCAGTTATCCTGATCTATAGGCTACTAGTCCCAGATGGTTCCTGAAAACATAGCAAAAAAAAAAATAAAAAAATAAAAAAAAAAAAAGAATCAGTTTGGGAGAGAAGATCCTTAGGGTTTCTGGTCAAACCAGAAATAATTGTTATTTGGCAATTAGGGCCAAAACAATGACCAAGTGGGCTTTTATTGACCAATCAATGAGAACCAGTGTGATTAGGGTTCCTTAAGAAATATAGCCCATAACATTCAAGATAGAAAGGAAGGAAGAAAGAAGGGAAGGAAGGAAGGAGAGAAGGAGGGAAAGAGGGAAAGAAGAAAGGAGGGAAGGAAGGAAGGAGAGAAGGAGGGAAAGAGGGAAGGAAGGAAGAAGGGAAGGAAGGAAGGAAATAGGGAAAGAAGGAAGGAAGAAGGGAGGGAGGGAGAAAAGGAGGGAAGACAGGTAGGCTGGCAGTTGAAAATGCAGTGACAAACTTGATGATAGTAATAGTTTCTTCTCATTGAAAGGCTTCTAGATGGGGTATCTATCCTATCTCATTTAAGTAGTATGAACAATCATGTTATTCTTCTTGCCTGACCATCCCTGAAAAGGACAAAGAGAAATAAAGAAGCAGCATTTGCTCCCATGGGGCCTGTTTTGTCTTTTAAAAAATACTTGGGTACCCTTGAAAATCTGGTTGCTGTATTTCAAGATGACAGCTATTTATTATATAAAATTCAAAACAAAAATATGGAAATTTAACATTGGAAGAAGAAAGCTTTGACATCTACATTGAATTTTAGTTTCTATTCATTTTTAGGGGTCCTGTACAAGTCCTTAATTGCTGACTATTAGACTTGAGTGTTTTTGAAGTCAACTACAAGTTCACCTAAACCTCAAGGAGGATGCTTTTATTGAGGGCTCTTAATCTGTTATTAAATTGCCCTGCAGCCACCCAGTAAAGATGGATCCTCTCAAGGATAACAGAACATCCACCGCCTTTTTGGGAGCAGTTTCACTTGAAAGATCAGAGGTTTGCAGCCGTGGTTGCCATCTATAAAAGAACATATAATTTGCACTCCTATATGCCCAAGGAGTCCCTAAGAGCTTGAAGTTGGTATGTTTTTGTCGAGACAAGTAACTTCTCGGACTATTAATTATGTAATTAAAATTCTAAACCTTCTCATTTTAGATGACAATAAAATGTTTAAAGGTGTGTTGCTTGTAAACCTAGTTTTTTTTTTGTCTTTCCATTTATTACCATTTATTGCCTTTTATCACCAGTTGGCTCTTTGGCCAAACCAAGCAAATTACTATCCTATTGTTCCTGGAAGACTTGGTGCAAAGTATACCATTAACCAGTCCATAAAAATGAAGTAGCAGAATAAGGCATTCAATATTTATCCCCCTTCTCCTTTTTTTGTGCAGGTTATTTTATAGAGGCCAAATCTGATAGGATGAGAACAACAAGACCCATCTATGACAGAGGAGCTTGTTGTATAATAAGTAATGTTTTGTAGTAAATCTGAAAAGTAACAATAAATGTACAGACTGTAGAGAATGAGAGATGTAATAGAAGAGAATTAAATGTCAGATGGGAAAAAAGAAAGGAGGGAATGTTACATCAAGGACACTAGCCCAATTAGTGGCCTTAAATTCTTTCCTTTCTTACTTGACAGAATCCATATGGTTCAGAAACACCATTACTATTCTGTAGGTAGCAATCTGTCTTTGTTCATGTGCATGTTTATTTTTTCCTTTATTCATTCAACAAACATTGATTAATTACCTTTTTCTGTTCAGGGAAACTCTTCTAGGCACTAAAGAAAGTATGAAGTTTAAGTATCTGCATTCATGGAACTTACAATTTAGTACAATGAAGTTTGGTGAGACTAAGCACGAGAGAGCATTCCAAAAGCTATTGACAGGCAGTTATTTAAGCACAAAAGTACCTAATTATATAGGGGTTTGGGGCTTTTCTATGAAGCCTCTTCTTTGAAGTTGTCATGCTTCCTATATGTTTGTGTTTAAATCCTTTATCACCAAATTTTGTCTTTTGTTCAGTCTCTAAGAATAATGATTTGGAAATTTTTGGGTGGTGACACCCTACGGTTACTTCCTTGATTTCAAAACATACACTATTCTTCCCTCACCCTCTCCTGCCCCTGCTTCTTCCCCTGCAAAGTTTCATTACTCTAAAAATCAAAATTAATTAAAATTCTTTGGATTTTGAAGCCTCCTCCCCCCTCCATATATCTTAAAATAACTAGAGAAATCTTGAGTCATCACAAAAGCAGGATTAGAAAACTATCAGACTAGAAAGGAAATTTAGAGATTTTCTAGGCCTGCCTCCAGTAGTTAAGTGATTCTACTCTTTTGATTTCCAGTTTAGACTTCAACAAATCTTTTTTATGATCCCTGAGTATCTTTATGAGGAGTTTATCTGAAGGTGTTTATGAAATGGGTTTTAATCTTGAATAGATGTTTATCCATATCTATTATAAATATAATTTTATTTTTTGATTAATAAAATTTTATTTTTTTCTCCTTCCCTCCTCAACTTTGTAGAAAAATGAAACAAAACAAAATCTTTGTAAACAAACATTCATAGTTGCACAAAATATATTACTGAACTGGCCTTGTTTAAAAAATATATATATATAATATATATATATATTATATATATATATATACAGATTACATATATATATATGCAGTGGTTCTCAAACCTTTGTTCTCAGTATCTTCATGTTGTTAAAAAACTATCGAGGATCTGTTCAAAGAGTTTTTGTTCACATGGGTTATATTTATAGCTATTTACTATATTAGAAATAAAAATTATAAATATAATTTTATTTTTTGATTAATGAAATTTTATTTTTTTCTCCTTCCCTCTTCAACTTTGTAGAAAAATGAAACAAAACAAAATCCTTGTAAACAAACATTCATAGGAGCACAAAATATATTACTGCACTGGCCTTGTTTAAAATATGTATACATATATATATATATATATATATATATATATATATATATATGCAGTGGTTCTCAAAACTTTGTTCTCAGTATCTTCATGTTGTTAAAAAACTATCGAGGATCTGTTCAAAGAGTTTTTGTTCACATGGGTTATATTTATAGCTATTTACTATATTAGAAATAAAAAAATAATTTTGAATTTGTAGACCCTCTGGAAGGGTTTCAGAGAGCCAACAATTCTTTGGACTACACTTTGAGGACCACTGTATATATGTATGGCTGTATCATGTAATAACAAGTAGCCATTGAAAGTGAAGGATGTTTTTTTCTCCCCCAAAATATTATAATATACTATGGAACTAAAAACAGCTTACATGATTCTGTGGTAGTGGTGAGGATATGGGGTAAGAGGGAAAGAATACAATCAATTCTGGATAAGTTACTTCATTTCTCAGGGCCTTATTTTCCACATCTGGAAAATAAGGGTGTCAAACCCTAAATCTTGGTGCCCTTCCCAGTTCATGCTCCTAAGAGTTTAAGTCTGAGGCTCTTTGTGGGGAGCTGGTCTGAAGGGAATCTTGAGCAGGACTCTCAGTCTGGGTGGAAGTCTGTCCAAATCTGCTCTACCCACAAGCTCTATTTGTCCTCAATTAAGGATCTCATTCTCAACACGCAGGAGAAAGTCTAGGTGTTGTTGCAAGGATGGAAACTTGCTCGGTGCACTGAACGGTGCCTCCAGCCTCCAGAACAAGATTCCAGTTCAGTGGAGAAAGCAAATGAGATGCTTCTGTAGAAATTCACAAGGATGTTTCTGTGGATACAAGACACTCCCTTCCTTCAAGGGATATTATTAAAACTCATTAAACTTTGAGTAGACAATGTGTACAATGGTGCTTATTATGAAGAAACTGGAGAAACAGCTCAGGACTCCTCCCTCTTGGCATTTCCAATGCTAATGCATCTATGGAATATTAACAAACAGACTTGTCATTGCTTCCCTGATATTTCCATGGCCCTGCTAGGTTCCAGAGACAGTGTATTTATCATCCAGTGACTGAGAAATGAGTTTTGATGAATTAGTAGAAGGTGTGAAATCCTTGAATCTGTCTAAAAATAAAAGTGCAACTTGGGAATGGAACGTCTTCCTTCTTTTTCTTAAAAATAAAAGGAAGAATCATTCCTCAAAATGAGAGAAAATTTCCCTCTTTTCTCCCTGTACTTGTGGACAAAGACTGAAGACCTTGTCTTCCATACATCTGTGACACTCTCCAGAACCATTGCGGTTTTTCCAGCTCTGGGCACAGGGGTTTGTATCACTGAGCTTCTTCTGGTTTGAATTCTCAGTTCTCATCATGATCCATCGCTGCTTTGGCCTTCCTTTCCAATGCAGTAACGTTTGGTGTGGTTTTTCAGCTGGGAGGGATCAAAATGGGAATTTGTTTCCCATGACACTTTCTCAGACAAATGACAGTTTTGCACCTTTCTGAAAGCCTCTTGGCTACGGGTGAAGAAGTGAACAACCCGTGGGTGTGTTATAATGAGAGTCAGCTTATATCTTGACTGTCTTGTTTTGGAGATGCTAGTGGTAGAACTTGTTTCTTTCTAACTATATCATTCCCCATCTGACAGATCTGCATTGAAGGGGAAATTCTGATATTCTCCTCAGAAAGTCCTGGCATTCTGATAATCATCTACAAGTTACAATTGATTGAGGCAGGAGTCTCAGAAACTGCTCTGACCTGCGGGGTCTGCATAGTCCTGTGAATGGTATTGAGGAGTTAAGGGAGGAAACAATAAAATTTCTGATCTGGTGATTTAAGGAGGGAAGCATAAGAACCAATAGCAGGGTTACAAATAATCAATATTAGAAACTGATGATATAACTTTAGAGCTATCTCCTCCCCCCCAACACTTCCTCCTCTTCCCTGTTACCCCCACTGGAAATAGGTTGTGTAGGGCAGGAATTGTAGAATCACACTTGAGATAGTCAGCTGGTCTACCCTTAACTGCTATAGCCTCATTAACTTGTAGTCATTCAATTCTAGTAGAAGACTCTTCACAACAAGAACGTATTACCCTGCAAGGCAACCCATTCTTCTTTTGATTAGTTCAGAATTTTAGAAAGTTTTCCCCTTATATTGTCAAAATCTGCTTTTCTGTAACTTCCACCCATTGCCCCTGTTTCCTGGGCCTCTTCTCTCCCCCAAAGCATAACGAGTCTGATCACTCTTCCATATGACTTTGAAATATTTAAAGAAAGCCTCTCTCTCTCTCTCTCTCTCTCTCTCTCTCTCTCTCTCTCTCTCTCTCTCTCTCTCTCTCTCTCCCCTTTTCCTTTTCCACTGATGCATTCATTCCTTTCACCTCTCCTTTCCCCTCTTTCCTTCTTCTCCCTCTACCTTTCCATATCCTCAGAATTTTCTTCTTCAGGCTAAATACCTGTGTATGGCATAGTTTCCTGTCCACTCCCCATCCTGTGTGTACTTTTCTGGATATGCCCCAGCTTGCCAACATCTCAGTTGAAATTTGGAAAATTCAAGTGGACAAGACACACTATACAGACTCAGATAAGGAGAGAACACACTGGTAATGCTTATTTTTCACCATTTGTACTCTCTGCTTCTATTAATGCAGCTTGAGGTGACCTGGTATCCACAGCACACTGCTGACTCTTACTGAACTTCAACTTTCTGAAATTACTGAACTTCAACTTTCTGAAATTCCTAAGTCTTTTCCATATGACCTACTTTCTAGTCATGTCTCTTTCCTTACCCCATATTTGCCAAGTTGGCTTTTTCAGTCCAGGTGCAGGACTGTATCAATCTCATCTTGCTGGCTTCAACTGACTGTTCTGCATGGGCGGGATCTTCTTGGCTCAAGCTTCTTTCAGCTAGTGCATCAACTATTTCTCCCATTTTGGGACCACCCATAAATCAGATGAATATTCAATCTATCTATGAGAAGGCCTAAGAGTGATGACTACCATTTATAGAGCACTTACTAGGTGAACCAGGTGCTACACTACTTGCCTGTACATTAAAGACCTTCTTCTATCTATGTTGACCTAGGTCCAATGAGCAGCAACTTGGATCCATTCAGTTAAGCAATTCTGAATCCATCTAATTGGAGTATCATCCTCTCCAGTCCATATCTCTTCATCTGTTCCATAATGATATTATGAAAGACTTGCTGAAATCTGAATATACAATGTCTTCAGTATCCCTTGAATCTGCCAGTCTAATAATCTTGTTTGAAAAATGTATTGAATTAGTTTGATATGATTTATTATTAATGAACTGTGAGTAGTTCCTAGTGATCGTTTTTGTGCTTTCAAAAATTGTCTTTTTTAAATAATCTTTTCTAGAATTGACAGTGCAGGAAAATAACCAGGAATTAACATCATTTTTCCTGGCCTACAGTTTGAAATATCTACCTTCTTTCCCCACTTTTTTTTTAAAGCATGACTTTTGCTTGCCTCCAATCCTATGTTACTTCTTCAATTATCCACAAAAGCCACTGACAATAGTTTGGGCAGCTATTTATAGAAGTTATCTTGGTAGGTGAAGTTCTTCTGGGCTAGCTCATGGTAAAGGAAGGGAGATACTCTTTTACCATTTCCTCATTATACTGGAATTCAATTCAATTGGAATTCAAGTTATCTGCTTCAGTTTTGTACCTCCCAATTGAAAAGTCATTCTTCTTAGTAAAGAATACAAACAAAACAGTAGTTAAGTAGTGCTATCTTCTCCATTATGATCTTTTCCACCTCATTCAGGAGTCTCTATAACTTCTAAATTGTTCATTTCAAGTATATAATTGCACATACACACTAACCATACAAATAGGTATGTGTATATATGTATATATATAAAAAATACCTATACATATATAGTATATATGCTATTGTTATATAATAATTTGAATCCAAAGTCCACGACTATGGGATTCTCTTCTTATTGGTTAGAGATCAATGCCCCACACTTATTGTGTAAAGGAATAGAAGGGAAAGGGGAGAGAAGGGGAGCTTTGGATGCTTAATTTGATGAGACTGAGTTTTTTTGACCTTTGAATGCTTCTGACTTCCAGTTTTGAGAAAGAAGATGGAGGATATCAAATCCACTTTGGGTGACTAAAGGGAACTTTTGGGAAGAAGCCAATATGAAAAGAGTTGGTAGACTCCATCATGTCCTATTCTCCAGCTTGTTACAGTAGAGACTTCAGGGAATTGCCCCTCAGGTGAGTTTTGGTTGAATTGAGTTATCTTGCTCCCAATGAGAGAGGTCCTTCCTTCTTGGTATATATTCTTTGATTTTTGTTTTGTTATTGTCTCAGATAAATAGATTTGTTTACTACCTCTGTGTGTTCATTTTGGAACTGGTATTTGATGGGAAGGGAATTAAACATTATATATAAAGTTTAGAGTTCTCCTTTTCCTCATTAATAAGCAATGATCAGAAGATTAACTTGAATTTGAAAAATCACATCCTCTAGACCAATAATATTTTAAAAAGCAATTAGAAAATCCTAGTCCAGTACTTCTTGCTAAGGAGAACAATGTGGCCAAGTTTCTGGGTCCAACTTCCTGCTTTTCCTGGCAGCAATTAAAATCTCCTTTGGAGGGGGATGGGGAAGAAGAGGTTAGAATGTCTATTTTTCTTCCCTTTTAAGCTACACAAAGATACTCCTATGTCAAATGTGGGAGATAGCCCTTGATAAAAATGTATATATAATAGATAGTATACATAATGCAATATACATATATTCACGTATATGGATATACATACATAATCACACTTTTGACCTTGTAATTATATAAAAATTTTTTCAGTCAGTCAACAAGCATTTATTAAATGCTTCATGAGTTCATATCCAACCTCGGTTACTTACTAGCTGTGTGATTTTAGGCCTGGTTTGCCTCAGTTCCTCTTTTGTACAATGAGTTGGAATCGAAAATGTCAAACCACTCTAACTTTGCCAAGAAAATCCCCCAAAATGGAATCACAAAGAGTTAAGACACAATTGAAATGATTGAAAAAGAAAAACAAAACTCCATTAAGACTGTATTATTTGGTGAGCAAAGGAAGGATGGTGTGAAATGAAATTTTGCTTTCCTCCCCTTGTAGTGGGTTCAGAACCTAGAAAGTCCTTGAAGGCAAGGAAGAGTAGGACCAGGAAGCTAATATCTGGGCTAGTTGGTAATAATAATAATAATGACTCCTTCTGACTTCATTTGAGGGTTTTTTTTTTTTTTTTGGCAAAGATACTGGAGCAATTTGTCATTTCCTTCTTTAGCTCATTTTACAGAGGAGGAAACTGAGGCAGACAGTGGTGAAGTGACTTGCTCAGTCACACATCTAGGAAGTGGTGATAGGATCACAGGGTAGAGGTGTATGGCTCTGCCTCCCAGCACCCTGAGCTCACTCTTCAGAGGTTCTTCTCCTTTTTCTTGCTCTTCTGTCTTTCATTTTTCTACTTTCCAGTCTCTTAATCCTCAGGCACTTGGTAGAAGTTCCCTTTTTTTCTCCTTATAATCTTTTTCTTTTTTCATTTTTTTCTTTTAGATTTTTTTTTCTTTCATTCTTCCTTCAAGGGCATTTTATTATCTCTGGTAAAGAGCTAAGAATCACGTTTCCAGCCCTTTTACTGTTGGTTGCCTTCCCTTCAGGTGGCGGAAAAAGTGAAAGATAGGACCTTTTTACACCTGGAACTTTTCTGGAAAATCAGGTGGAAAGGATTAGTCTCATCTACTCCATATTTAAAAACTGTTGGGGGTGGGAGGAAGGTGCCTAGATCAAGTATTTGAGGCAATTTTTAGATTCAGGTCTTCCTTTACTCTAGAACCAGATCTATATACCTTTCCCCTTCTAACTATCTTTGAGCTTTGTGTTTTTGACTTTGGATGTTACCCATATGATGCTAATTAAGTGTTTTACATATGCAACTATATGATTTAAAGAGCCATTAGTGGGGAAGCATGAGAACACAGAGTTCTAAACTTAGAGTCAGGAAGCTCTAGGTTCCAGATTTTGTTTCAGATATTTGCTAGCCCACTGACCATGGGCACATCTCTTGGAACTTCAGTCAACTCTCTTGTACAAGATGAGAAGTTATAGAGAGGCTACAATCTGCTAGGAGAGTAAGGTCTAGAAACCCAAATTTCTGTACACATCATCTTCATTAGCGTCATCATTGTCTAAGCTTATCATTATCTTCATCCTTATCATTCAGGTTCAGTTTAATTAAACATTAACAAGTGCCTATTATGAAGATATAAAGACAAAAATGAAATAGTTTCTGTCTTCAAAAGCTTATATTCTACTGGGAATGAGGGTGGGCAACATACAGTATTGTGGCTTAGGTTTCCAGTGATATGGAGGGTAGGATCCTCCAACTCCCATATAGATACTCAGTGTAAAACTCCTACCATTAGTATTGATTCAAAGATCATAATAACGGGCATTTATGTGGTGCTTTAAGGTTTTCAAAATGCTTTACCTACATTTACTCATTTGATCAATGATTAAACAGTATGGATGTAGCAGGAAATTGCAGGAGGTAGCAAACCTCTGTTTGCTTTGGAGATGGAAATGGCAAACTACTTCAGTTTCTGTGATAAGAAAACCTCACGTGGGGGGTCATGAAAAATTGAACATGACTGAATGAACAAACAACTATACATGTGTGTGTGTGCTTGTGTCCACACACATATATTCTATCCTTATAGACTTGCAGCTATTTAATTTTCAATACAGATTACACACATGCATAGTAATATGTAAAAAACAATTAACTTGAAAATTTCTTCCCATGTTTTAGAGATTGAAAATTAATGGTGCAGACTGTATTAAATAATCATTTGTTAATGAAAAAAATCCTATTTTCTAGTACATTAAAATATTTCAAAAACACATGATTTATCACAGGAGATATTTCCTTTATTAAAACAAATCAAAACCTTTCTAATAGTTTACTAGACATTGAGTTGTGTTCCTCCTCCCTCCCCCCAAAAAATTAATCAACTGGATTCTTCTATTAAGAACCAGAAAACATCTCAAGGGTCATTTAGTCCCAATCCTTCATGTTACAGTTGAGGAAACTAGGACTAGGAGAGGTTAAGTGACTTAACTTCCTGTTGGTGATAAAAGTAGAGTTAGTATTTGAACCCAGAGGCTTTGACTCAAAATATAATTTTCTTTCTACTGTACCACACTGTCTTTTGGTGATAAACATTCCTGAGGCTAGGCTGGTCTTTGGTTTACCAATGGGGCCATATTTAAAACCTTTTCAGGTTGGATTCTACTGGCATTGATTTTAGAAACAGAAGGCCACCTCCATTCAGTGAAGCTGAAGGATGACTGTAGTGAGTCTCTATTTTGAGTCAGAGAACAAAATTAGCTGTATGTTTGAACCTCTTTTTTCCTAGTAGATCTAGTCTTCTTCTATGACTTTAGTAGTCATAGCAGTCATAGAATAGTCATAGAATCCTTTGGTTAGATAGAAACTAAAGAAAGTTATGGAAAGAAGTCCTTATCAATATACAGAAGAAATGGAAACAGGACAGAAATCTAATCAATATATTATTGCTTTGACCAAGAGACTTTCTTTTTTTCAGGCTCATTTAGTAATTTAGGTCAAATTCAAATTTTAAAGCTCTGTTGGAATGACATGCTGTAGAAATAGTTTACTTAAATTTTAGTAGAACTTTTGATAAAATGTTTCATACGTTTTTGTGGAGAAGATGGAGAATTGTGGATTAGGTTAAAATCAACCAATTGGATTACTGAGTTAAAAAGATTGGTTGTTGATAGATCAAAGTCAGGAGATCTCTGGGATCTGTGCTTGCCTCTGTTTTTTTTTAACTTTTTCTTTTCAATGACTTGAATAAAGATATTATACTCATCAAATTTGCTAATTACAGAAAAAAAGCTGCAAGAGATAGTTAGTTACTGCATTGAGTGATTGCAACCAAATGGATCTTGAATGGGTTAGATCAGTGATATCAAAGTCAAATAGAAATGGAAGATACACAAGGATTTGAACTGGCTTAGAAAACCACATATTAACATTATCTACGCTTTATGTATCTATGTTCTTTTTTTGTTAAATATTTTTTAATTATATCAGACAACGTCTTTGATACCTCTGGGCTTCCCATCACTGGGAAAAATTTAATAAGATGGAATTTATTGGAGATAAAGTGATGTACTTGGGTATAAAAAAATCAGAAGTATGAGATGTGGAAGGTATGACTGGATATTCATTATTTGGAAGAAGATTTGAGAGCTTTAGTGGATCATAAGCTCCATATAAGCCATCGATGTGATACAGCAGACAGAAAAGCTAGTATGTATGATACATTAGATTCATTAAGAGAGGCTGAGTTTTTAGGAATAGGGAGTTGCTAGCCCCACTTTACTCTATCTCATCAGATCTCATCTTGGGTACTGTTCTCAGCTTCATGGCCTAAGAAAAACACTGAAAAGCTGGAATATCCAGAGGAGGATGACCTGGATAGGAATGATTTTGAGTTAAGGTCATATCAGAATTAGAATCATGAAGGAACTGGGGGTGTTTAATCTGGAGAAGAGAAGAATTAGACCTGAGGACTGAGTGGGGACATAATATTTGTTCTCAAGTATTTGAAGGGCTGTCACGTGGAGGATTAGGCTATTTCTGTTTGGCCCTAGAGGTCAGAACCAGGAGCAATGGAGGGAGGCAGAGAAGAGGTAAAATTAAGTTTAATGTCAAGGAAAATTTCTTAACAATTAAAATTTTCCCCAAATTTCAAGCAGAAGCTAGATTCATCTGATACTTCTAGTGGGGATACTGTTCATTTATAGGTTGATTAGATATGGCTGCTGAGGTCCCTTTCAACACTCAAATGCTACCTTGGAAAACCAGGTTTTCAATGCTTCTAACATGCCTTATCTCCATAAATCATATTGAATTTGTTTAATAATAATTTTTCTATTTGCCCATTGTCTTCCACAATGGAATGTCAGCTTCTCAAGGGTAGGAACATTTTCACTTTTGCATTTGGATCTCTGTGCTTAGCACAGGACCTGACATCTGGTAGGTATATTATGTTGATGGATTCTGCAAGAGATTAACCTACTTCTAAACCAAGCCCACAGGACAGGGGTACAGGGAAGAGAGAAAAGGGGAAAGGATGCAGGAAAATCAGGTTCCAGTCTTCAAAAACACTTTCCTCTCAGATAGCAAACAGAGCAACAAGGCTTCTTATGACTATGAACTGGCTTAGTTCTTCAATTTCATGCATCAATAACAAGGTTGCACTTTTAGGTTTGCCTGGCAAAGTGTTCCTTGTTAGAAATGCAACAGAAGTTAGAAGCAGTTGCTTTTCCCCTCACCATGTTTTGAGATTATTGGGAAGACAGAAAGAATAAATGTTCTTTTACTTCCACAAGGACTCAGTCTTTTAGCTGCTTCCACTAGAGACTAGATTTCATCTTTCAGCGTCTTCCCTGCTCTTGCATAAAGGTACAGGACCTGAAATACTAGTCTGGTCTTATACTTGTGAAATAAGACAATAATAGGAAGATTTATATTGTTTGTTCTACATCTGTGCTTTTTTGTTTTTTTTTTTTGTTTTTTTTTTTTTTATTTAATAGACTTTTATTTACAGGATATATACATGGGTAACTTTACAGCATTAACAATTACCAAACCTCTTGTTCCAATTTTTCACCTCTTACCCCCCCCCCCACCCCCTCCCCTAGATGGCAGGATGACCAGTAGATGTTAAATATATTAAAATTGTTCTACATCTGTGTTATAGGAGTTCTCAACTGAGCAGTCAAAGTGTTCTGCTAAGTATAAAAGCCCAATTAGTCACATATTCACTTCGGGTATACGAGCTGTCATTAAGCCCTAATGATTCTATCAATCTACTTTGTTTATGAATTGATTTCTAATAATACCATTGACCAACAAGGAAGCAGCCAAGAAACACAGAGAAGTAGTAATAGCAGAAACAATAATAGTATAACTACTACTAATAGGAGTAGTAGGAGTAGTGGCAGTAGTAAATAATAGTAGCAGTTATAGTAGTAGCAGTAGGGGTAATAGTAGTAGTAGTAGCAGCAGATAATTGTTGTTGTTATTGGGGTAGTGATATGTGGATTTCTAATTTTATTGGTGCAGGGTAGTCTTGGTGTGGAAATTTCACTATCTAATTTAGATTGACAGCTTCTTTACAACAATACTCTTAGAAATTTGCTTGTGGGGTACTGAGAAGTTAAATAACTTTCTAAGGGGATACTCATCAGTGTTGTATCAGAGGCAAGATTGGAATCCAGTGCTTCCTGACTCCCAGCCAGGATACCTTACTTCAAATGACAACTTCATTTCATGAACTGCAAGATTTTCATTAAAATTAATTAATAAAAAATCCACAAATAACAATATTAGCTGATAGGAACTGGATCTACGATTTCATTGTTATAGGGAGCTCCTAAGTGGGGAAACTCCTGTGAACAATGCAGGTAAGCAGCTTCTTTGTAAATTATAGTATTAGAGAGTTGTAGAGAGCAGTAAGGTCAAATTCAGGGGGCAATTAGGCGGTGCAGTAGAGAGAGCACTGGGCCTAGAGTCGGGAAGATTTTTAGTTTAATGCTGCCCTCAGACACTAGCTGTCGATGCTGGGCAAATCACCTGTTTGCCTCAATTTCCTTATCTGTAAAATAAGTTAAAGAAGGAAATGGCAAACAAATCCAGTATCTCTGGCAAGAAAACCTCAAACTGGGTCACAAAAAGTCAGACCCAAATAAATTGGCTGAATGGCTCCAAAAGAACAAGTCAAGTTCAAAGAGAAACAGGGGCCACTAAACCATGCACAAAGATTCCTTCATATTGACTTAGAAAACCATATATTAATTTTTTTATTGTTTTGTTAAATACTCCCCAATTACACTTTAATCTTGTTCAAGCTGCATTCAGCCCAGGGGATGGATCTTTGATCCCTCTGGTCTAGAGATTGTGTATCTTGCTAGGTGACACACAGTCAGTATGTGTGAAAGAAGGTTTTGTTTGGACCCAGAGCTACCTGGCTTTGGGGCCAGCTCTTTAACCATTTGCAGACGGGTTTCTTAAGCTGGAATCTATGAATTTATTTTAAACAATTTGTTAACTTTATTTCATTATAATTGGTCTCCTTTATAACCCCATATGGTTTATTTTATGCATTTAAAAACCAGCTCAGAACAGAGGGAAACAATAGAATAAACTCAGGGAAGGGACCCATTCATGGATTTCATCAGACTGCCAGAGGAGAGACCAGGACACAAAAAAGGTGAAGAAGGCTGTACTTACTACATCAAGCTGCATAGGAAAGAACAGAATTCTTCTTTTTTTTTTTTAATAGCTTTTTATTTACAGGATATATGCATAGGTAATTTTTCAGCATTGACATTGCAAATCCTTTTGTTGCAACTTTTTCCCTCCTTCGCCCCATTTCTCCCCCAGATGGCAGGTTGACCAATATATGTTAAATATGTTACAGTATAAGTTAAATACAATATAAGTATACATGTCCAAACAGTTAATTTGCTGTATAAAAAGAGTCAGACTTTGAAATAGTGTACAATTAGCCTGTGAAGGAAATAAAAAATGCAGGTGGACAAAAATAGAGGGATTGGGAATTCTATGTAGTGGTTCATACTCATTTCCCAGAGTTCTTTCGCTGGATGTAGCTGGTTCAGTTCATTACTGCTCCATTGGAACTGATTTGGTTCATCTCCTTGCTGAAGAGGGCCACGTCCATCAGAATTGATCATCATATAGTATTGTTGTTGAAATACATAATGATCTCCTGGTCCTGCTCATTTCACTCAGCATCAGTTCATATAAGTCTCTCCAGGCCTTTCTGAAATCCTCCTGCTGGTCATTTCTTACAGAACAATAATATTCCATAACATTCATATACCACAATTTATTCAGCTATTCCCCAATTGATGGGCATCCACTCAGTTTCCAGTTTCTGGCCATTACAAAAAGGGCTGCCATGAACATGAAAGAACAGAATTCTTGAGTCTATAGAGAACTGGTTTACTTTTCTGTTTTGCCTCTCAAAAAACTAAGAAGAAGGAGATAGCCCAGATGTGTGCATAAGGATGATTAGTCACCAAGGCGTGGGAATGTCACATTTCCATCCTGTAGAGTTACAGCACAGATAGCACAGCCTGAGAGGTGAGACTGATCCAGGAGACTGGTCTGGCCATGATCACCCAGATCTGTCAAAGCAGCATCACTCACTCCCTACACAGCTCTCCATCACTATAACCACAATCACCCTAAATGGCTGAAGCCTTAGGCAGGAAGATTGAAGCAGATAACCGGTAATTTCAGATGAACACTCATGGGAGGGTGCTTCCTGAATATGTATGGATCTCCTTGGCTTTGTGTTTTTACTATGGCCTCTTGTGTTTTGGAATTCCCCTCAAATCTTGGGTGTTTGAGTCAGCCTTCTCTCAGGGTTACCCTCACTTGGATTCTGAGTTGGACCCTATACCTCTTTTCTTAAGAAAGCATTTTTTCCTAGACCTTTTGGGTCCTTATCACTGAGATGTGACAATGTTCACTTTAACAACTATCTTAATTTAAAATTAAAAATATTTTTTGAACAAACGACAATTTCAATATACATTAAAGAAGAGTGTATGTTTTCATATACATTGATAATATGATTTCATTTACATTAATAATATGATTTAATTTATCAATGATAGGATCATAGATCAAAAGCTTGAAGAGACTGCAAGGGCCATCTAATCTAACCTTCCCATTTTACAGGTGAGACAATTGAGGACTGAGACTAAATAATTTGTCTAAAATCACAAAAGTGATAAGCATTAGACTGAATGTGTTCTTTTTGTTTTACATACTACCAGAATGTCTTAAATCTAACACACTTGCCGGCTCCCCAAGTTAGGTGACAATAGCCACAACCTATTTTGTTTGAGGTTGATATGACAATTATGAATGGGTGGTTTTCTTTAAGAGGGATAGGGAGAGACATCACAATTATAATAAGAAAGGAAAATTCTTATTTTCAATCCTAGAGTGTTGTCAAGTGATATCAAGAAAAAAAGGAAAAGAAGAAAAGTTTTCAGTATCTTGAGTGAATTTGCATCATGTATACCTTGCTTTTCAAAGCACAGGTTTTTTTCTTTCCAGAAATGTACTTGATGGGCCTCTCGAAAGTTGAATCATATTAATCCCTGAAGGCAAATATGTGAACTAATCACAGGAAAGATCACGTTCACTCCTGCAAAGCAGTCCAAGTGGCATTATCTTTATGAAAAGCATTTGTTTAAGGGTTTAAGGATTGCTGACTTCACAAATTACTTATTTGCCTCATTTAGGAAACAATCTCACTTTCAGGACTTTAACTGGAGCCAAATTTTGCAGACTTTGTCTAAGATTCTTATGAAAGCAAATGATTAAGAAGTCATTTTTATCAGATGAGTGTCATGCTTTTAGGCTCTTGCTACTCTTTGTTTTGAGCTAGTATTGAGTGCTCTCATGGTCTTTTCCCCCATGTTCCTTTGGACTCATGGTTTTCCTTCCTATTTAAGTTTAATTCCTACCCTATGAGTCAAGAAGACTGTTTTAGGTGCTTTGATGAACTGGCCATCCATATGTCTACCTAGTTCAGTATGAACTGAATATGCACGCAAAGAACCCAGTTTAGTGAAGTCCTTGAGAGCAGGGACTATTTTGTACCTTTTCTTTATTAAATACTTAGGTGCTTAATAAATTCTTGTTGGATTGGATTGAATTGAGTTAAAAATAAAGTGTTTAAATCTTGCTTTTGTCCTAGAGACATGATAGATTACTATTTGGTGGTTCAAATTTTTCTGTAATAATATAGTTTGTAAATTAGTTATAAATTCCAGAGAGACCATGAGTTAATCCCTGCTGACATTTTCAGCCAGACACTGATATCATTAGCTTGCATAGATATGCAATGTCTCTTTGATATTGGAGAAGAACTTGTTGGTAAAACAGATTTCTTCATTCTTATATTGGATATTTCCCTCAACACAGAATTTTTACATAATTTGTGTATTTGAGAAAACTGCTAGGGAACATTCTTCTATTTAGAAGAGATAGGATAACAGGGAAGCCAAAGAGAATTGGTATCCAAGGAAGCTTCAACTTGTATCATCTTCCATTTAAGGCTTTTCCTTTTGAAATATCCATGGGGTTAATCTTGGAAACAAACAAACATAAACTTCAAATCTCTCTTAACAGACAGCTGGTCTTTAAACACTTCAATTTAAGATCTTTTCTTGAGTGGCAAGAGGGGATTAAAGTCCACCGATGGGATGAGATGAAAGTTTGTCAGTGATAAAAATTCTCTTTTCTTCTCAGGGGCCTCTTTTCATTTGGCAGACTCCCTATTCTAGGGCTGGGAGTAAATCAGTTGCAAGCTTGATCTGAGGATTTGGGGAGATTGGAAGGATCCCTATCTCTCTTGGAAAGAAGACATTCATTCCATTCTATGAGGGGATAAGTGTGATTAAGAATAGTGAATTCTTTCATTAATGTAACTGTTATCTCGTAGTTGAAAAGACAAAATTCAAAGCATAACACACCCTTTGGCAACAGGTCCTTCTTGGAACTTTTCCTACTGTATTTAGGTTTGGCATGATGGTTAATAGAAATGGGGTATCTTGGTGGGGGACTCTCCCATCACTTGCTGATACATTTAAGGAGGGGGATGAATTTGTTCTCTCCTTCTTAAAGCTCTCTCATTATATACAGCATGTCTTTTCTTGATATCTCTCCTGAAATTGTTCTTTTATCTTTTTTCTTCCAAGTTGGCCTTTTCTTCTGAATAGACTTTTCTTCAGGATGAATTTAGCTGGA
The DNA here is from genome assembly GCF_902635505.1 of Sarcophilus harrisii. NCBI lineage: Eukaryota > Metazoa > Chordata > Mammalia > Dasyuromorphia > Dasyuridae > Sarcophilus > Sarcophilus harrisii. Next base: position 145,850,010 of record NC_045426.1, on the reverse strand, counting down.
CTGACCTTACTGTTCCTCAAACACAACCTTCCATCTCTATCTCCAAGCCTTCATGCCTGCTGTCCCTCCATGCATAGAATGTGTTTTCTCCTGACCTCTTAGAATCCCTTGTTTCTTTCAAAATTCAGCTCCCCTTTCTACAGGAAATCTTTCTTGATTCTCCCACATGCTATCTTTCACTATTAACTCTCCCTAAATTATCCTGTGTTTATTTCATATACAATTACATATATGTGTGTTTTCTCTCCTGATAGAATGTAAGCTTCTTGAGGCAAGACTACTTGGCTGTGGTCTTTATATCTCTAGTATCTAGCATAGGGCCTGGTACAAAAACCAGTTATTCCATTTAATAATATTGGACTTGTTTTTCAAATGTATTTGTCCAAAGTCATTGAAATTAGGATAAGTAGATAAAGGAAATAAGATTAAATATTTGAGAGATATTTAATATACTATTAATCTAGGGTTGGGTAGGAAAGAAAGTAGAGAGACCCAACCCAGGCAGCTAATAGAGTATTATTAATTTATATGACTATGAGATACCCTTTGGTATTAGATGAAGGCTTATTGCCAAAAGAGTTAATCTTTAATCTTAAGTAAAGATGAGTTGTATAAGTACATAGATATTAAATACAGTCTAACTTTAGGAGGCCGTGTTACCCCAAACAAAGTTAAAGATCCTGAGCCCAAGATATAAGTTTGAAGTTAAAAGTCTTTTTTTTTTTCTTTTCCTTCCTGCACTGGAGTCATGGACATTGTAATGCTATCTAATGCATGTATAGTTTTGAACAGTGTCTAGCACATCACCTTTCACATAGTAAGCACTTAATAAATGCTGATTGAGATGAGCAGGATAATTTCAGAGAGTCTTAGAGAGACTTAGTGAACTGATGTTAAGTGAAGTGTTAAGAATAAAGAGAACATTGTACACAGCAAGAGGAAGATTATAACAATAATCAATTCTGATGGATATGGCTCTTTTCAACAGTGAGGTGATTCAGGCCAGTTCCAATGGTCTTGTGATGAAGAGATGTACCCATATGCTCCCAGAGAAAGGGCTGTGGGAATTGAGTAGATCACAAATAGTATTTTCATTTTTTGTTGCTGTTGTTTACTTGTTTTTTGTTTTCTTTCTCATTTTTTATTTTTTGATCTGATTTTTCTTGAGTAGCATGATAAACATGTAAATATGTTTAGAAGAATTGCACATGTTTAACATATATTGGATCACTTGCTGTCTAGGAGAGGGTGTGGGAGAAAGGAAGGGAGAAAAAAATGGAACACAAGATTTTGCAAGGGAGAATGTTGAAAATTATCAATGCATATGTTTTAAAAATAAAAAACTTTAATAAAAAATAAATGCTGATTGAATTATATTGAATGGAGAATAGAAGGGGTTTGGGATGATGAACTGCTCTAGGGCTGTGAAGAATTTTCATTTGCCAATTTAGTCATTAGGTCCAGGGTCAGTTGGAGAAGAATAAATCTTATGATTGCATTAAAGCAAGCATTTGGGGAATGTTACACCAAGGAGATATTTAGTAACCCAAATAGAACTAAAGCAATGATATGAGTCTTCCAAAGCTATGTTCTAACAAGCTAAATAATGGTGTATTTGGGAGTTTTGAGATATTTTAGGCTCAGGCCTTTTTCAATCAACTTTCAAAAGAAATGTTTTATTTGCTGATTGCTTTTTGGAATTTCTTGATGATGTGAGATCAGGGTTTCAGTAACTCTTATTTTTGCATAATGGAATCCTTAATGCATCTGTACCATGTTTTCTATTTTATACATGTGATATTTATAAATAGTTCTCTGGCCATTTTTTCTTTGCCCCTTTTTTTCATTCAAATGAAAGAAAAGTGTGTGTGAGTGTGTGTGTATTTATCATATCATCACATTGAATTCATCAATTGTCAAATTTATACAATTCTCTGGTTAAATAAAATTCATAAAGCCCTAGTAATATCATTCACAATATGTTTTAACTTGATGAGATACTTCTATAATTGTGATGAACCACATACTAATTTTTCTGTTAAACAATATATCCTAACCATCTGGAATCAGGCCTGTTAGAATGATGTGCTCAGCATAAGAACTAAAGTATTTGGGTTTTTTTCCAAAACCTCATCTACTTGCATGGACATAAATATGTTTTGCTTTGTTTTTCTTTTTGAAAGGGGGTATAATGCTATTAAAATCTGGGCAACTAAGCATAAAAATTGGAGCTTTTCCCTCTCCTTTTCTTCTAAAAATTATGGGAGAAAGGAAAAGACAAGGCAAAATTAGTAAAAGCTTTTCTGAACCGCGAAATTCTGCAGAAAGTGGCATATTAGGACACTATAAATTGGTGAGGAAGGTATAAGATTCACAGAAATATTACCTGAAAAAGTAAACATTAGATTGGGGGAGATCACCAAAAGTTTTAGCTCTGACCTTTTCCCTGCCAACTGTGACCTTTGACATGTCTACTTTGGGAATGAAGCCAAAGGTCCACAAGTTGGTTGCATGTATTCCCATATTATTTTATTTTATTGTTTTTGATATATCTTGTTCTCACATCACCTTTATTTCTAATTATATACCTCCAGCTAGCCATCCCTTGTAATAAAGATTTAAAAATAAAGAAGGAAAAAAAGAAAACAATACAACAAAACCAACCAACAGATCAAACATGTTTGCCAGTAAGATTGATATTCTCTCTCTTAAGTGGGGAGAATTATTTTTCTCAACTTTTCTCTAGTGTCAAGCTTGGTCACTATAATTATAAATCCTTCAGGTTTTAAATTTTCAATTTGCATTGTTAATATCATTGTTTTTAACCATAAATATTTGATGTGTAGTTTTTGGTTTTATTTTCTTAACAAAAAGTTTAATTCCCCATTTTAAAGTTATTTCCTGGGAAGATCTAATCTGGATCTAAAGAGAAATCAAAGGATTTTAATGGATTAAAGGAGAGCTTTTGGATATATTGGTTCTAATCTGTAGTAAACCCCACTAATTTTAACCTTTGTGTAATCTTTGGGCTTGATATAATCTGTTCTTTCCTCCTTCTTTTTGGGTGTTGTAGGACAGAGTAGATATTTGATAAATATTAATAACTGACTGATCAGTAAGGTTCCTCCAGTATCAATCTACCACCTTCTGACTTCCTAGCTGCCAGAATCTTCAGGATGTGTACCTGAAGCTTTAACTCTCCAAGAAAGAAAGAATTGGAATATTCCATTTCTTAAGATCATTTTGAAAAGTAATAGATACTTTGTCACTAACCTCTAAAAACTTCTATCTCCACTCTTTGGGGAAAATACATCAGAAGTGTCACTTCAAAAACTCCGTGCTTTAAAAATCAGCATTTTCAGAAATAATCATGTTTCATAGAGGGGTTGGGCAAGAGGAATACCAAGGTCTTTCCCAATTCTTGGATATTAGAATCTTAGCAATAAATTGATGCTAATGGGACTTGCCTTTGTGCCTTTTTTCTAGGTATGTTAGAAGTAGTATGGCATAGTGTATCCCTGGACCCTTGGGGACTCCTGTGACCCTTTCAGAAAGGTGATCAAAAGTATTTTAAAAAAATACTTGTTGTTCAATTGTTTTTCATTCATGTCTAACTTTTCATGACCCCATTTGAAGTTTTCTTGGAAAAGATACTGGAGTAGTTTGCCATTTCCTTGTCCAGTTCATTTTACAGATGAGGAAACTGAGGTAACCAGGATTAAGTTTAGCTATCTAATCATACATTAAAGGGATTTGAAAAAATATATAAAACAATGTTATTTCTCTTATTAAATTTATTTTTTGTTTTGGAAAATATGGTTGTTTTCATAAAATATATTATTAATGTTAACTTGTAGTGGATTTATTAGTATTATTTTAAAATGAATTAATATCTATTTTAATTTCTAATGTGGTAAATATCATTAGATATAATTAGTGGTGTGCTGCTGTGTCCAGCTCCAACCAGATCAAGAGAACCAGTTGTTTCACTGTGAATATTTATACCTTAGAGAAAGCAAATATTACAAATCACGGTTTAATTTATTGATTTATTGATTGTTTAGACTTAAGAAGAAGACAGAGAAAACATTGGTAATGTTTGAGATCCTCAATAATTTTTATTTTATTTTATTTTTAACTTATGGAATAAAACAAGCATTTCTATAACATAGTAGAAGAGAAAATGATTTCACAAATTTATTATGTGCAATGTGTTATTCCTTTGCAAATATATTATCCTGTAACTTTATTTTTTTCCTTCCCTCCCCAATCCCCATCCTAGAGTTGGCTATCGTTAGATACAAATATATAAAATCATTCAGTATGTCCTTCTGTTTTATCACTTCTTTCTTTGGATACAGATAGCACCTTCCTTCATATGTCCTTTGTTGTTAACTTGACTATTTTTGTTCTTAAGGCAAAACTGCTATTATTATATACTATGTTTTCTTGGTTCTGCCCAGTTAGATCCTCAATAATTTTTAAGAGTGCAAAAGAGTTTTGACACCAAAAAATTTGAGGAATATTAGCATGCTATTAAGATTGTTGGACCTGTAATAACAAGACCTGACTTCTGATTCCAATCTTGATACTGACTTTCAGGGTGATCATCAATGAGACTCCTCTGGGTCTCAATTTCCTGATCTCAAAAGTTGATATAACACTTGCACTATCTACTATACAGGGTTATTGTGAGGAAAGCATGTTGTTTATCATATAGTGCTACATAAATGTGAATTCTTAATACTTACTCTAAAAATTGATGTTTGTGAAATTCTCTGGTTATTATCATTTATAAGTTTATGTTAATTAAATCTTCCAAAAAAAAAAAGATTGTTTTATCTACTCAAATAAACAGCAAGCTTCTTGAGAAAAATAATACTTTTATCTTTTGTGTTGGAAAAACCCTAATGATTCTCAACCTTAGTATTTTATAAAAAGAGTTCTGTGACAAAAAAAGTTGTTGATAATCCTTGAAGCCCTTTTCTTGTGGTTTTCAAAGCAGAAGTGGTATATAGGTATCTTATATTTCTACAGTACTTTATTGAACTTGCATGGCTATAAGTAACAATATTGAGAATAAATTTGCTACACATTAGAGCTCAACTGCCAACTTTTCCTAGGAAAATAGGACTCCCTATTCAGAAAAACACATCACTCTCCTCTCCCATCTCCATGATACCCATAAATGACAATCTTTCTTTCCCCTTCATAACTGTTAGTCCAACATTGAAGGGGTTACGTACTCTCTGTTGTTGTTTACCCTCATTATATAGCATTGGTCATCAGTGGTATAATTCTGCAAATGATCAGCCCAAATTTTGGGTGGGTAATGGTAGTTTCTTTTTTTATCTTGAACCTTGGACACACCTATTGACCATTTCTTCATCCTCCATTTATTTGTTTGGTCCTTATTAACTTCTGGAAAATAGATAATGAAATCTATCTCCCTTCTCTAGGCAGAAAGGTGGGATGACTGGAACACTAGAACAAAATGTTGTATACATTATCAGATGTGATCATTCTTTGAAGTGTTTTTGAGACTGGCTGCTTAACTGGTTTACTTTGGGAAGGTTCAATATACAAGGAACCCTCTCTTTACGAGGGAGGGTTTTCATTATGAGGATGGGGTGGGGTAGGAAGGAAAGGAATATTTTCAGAAATGATTGTGCTGTAAAAACAAATGCTATCAATAAAAGTAGTTTTAGAAGTGAAAAATGAGTCTGTGCCTTCATAAAAACAAACCTGAAGCTTGCAACATTATTTCTCCTAGCTTCTGGAAAGTTTTATTTAACTCCATATTTGCTATTGTAGCAGATGTAAAGATAGACAAAGAAAGAAAGGAAACACTTATTTATTAAGCAAATACTATGTGCTAAGTGCTTTGTAATTATTATCTCATTTGATCTTCACAACAACCATGAGAAATAGATTCAATTATTATTCCCACTTACTTTTGAGGAAACTGAGGCAAACAGAAATTAAGTAATTTGCCTACGTTCACTCAGCTAATAAGTGTCAGAGACCAGATTTAAATTCAGGTCTTTCTACATTTTTATCTACGATGTCATCTAGGAGCTGTTAGCAGAACAAACCTCTGTTAGTAAGTAATTAGTTATACACAATACATACATTTGGTTGACACTGAGATATATTGGAGATTTGTCAAAAATGATCACTTAATTGGAAGGTTGATTTCTTATTGGTCTAAAGTCAATCAAAGTGCGCACAATAATTTATGAAGGTAATCAATCTTATAAATAATTGATATCCATTTATGTTTTTAATTTTCTCTTTACTTTTGAGATACTGTTTACTATGAGCAACTGGACAAATATACCCACATATATATATATAAGTAGACACACAGAGCTATTTATTTAAAATTTGATTCTCATAAACCCAACAAAAAAGAGTGAAATTTTAATTCAATAGCCAATAAAGAGCAAAGCATTATACTAGACCCTAGGATTGAAAAGAAAATAAACTTTTTACTATTGGGTCTATTAGAAAAATGTGACGTGTAAATTCAAAGCTATTTGAACAGGGAGAGAACATTTATAGTTAAGGGGATCAGAAAAGGACTCTTCACCCAGAAGTCAATTTCAATAAGCATGTATTAAACACCTAATATGCACCAGGAGCAGTGCTAGGAATTGGTAATATGGAGATAAATCTGAAAGGGAGGCAATTATTATGATACCATTGGTCTTCAGTGGTTCCATTCTGCAAATGACCAATTCAATTTTAGGTAGGGTGGCATTGGTAGTTTTCTTTGTTATCCTGGTCATGTTTGCCTATTGATCATTTCTTTGTCTTCCGATTATTTAAGGAAATAACATATAGAGATATAAGTATGTAAAGACTAGATATAAAATGATTTGCGGGAAGCACTAACAGTTGGGGAGACCTGGAAAGGCTTCTTCATGTAGAAAATGGCAATTAAGTTGAGTTTTGAAGGGATTCTAAGGATTGGAGGCAAAGAGGAAGTCCCTTCCAGTACATAAATATGAAGATGGGACTTGTAATTCTGTATGTGAAAAACAGCAAGAAAATCAAGATTAAAAAACATGAATTTGAAATAGATCAAGTAGGAGAAGGGGCAGCTAGGGGACTCAGTGGATAGAGGGCCGGCCTTAGACTTGGGAAGACCAGAGTTCAAATTCAGCCTCAGATACTTATTTGTTTGCTTCAATTTCTCCACCTATCAGATAACCTGGAGAAGGAAATGGCAAATGAATTCAGTACTTTTGATTTCTCTGTGTATGAATATCCCTGGTTAAGGTATCGATACTATATTTGTACCACAGAAGGAATTCAATAGAATCCATTCTGGTATTTTCTCAAATAGTTTTTGTAATGTTGGGATCACTTTTTCTTTGAATGTTTGTTCTTTTTTTTGAGAAAAAATTTATTAAGAGATTATTGAACTTCCAAAGGACTCTTCCCTCTCACATACTCCTGGGACTAGGTGGATTTATAGATAGCTATTATCATTTGAAATTCCTGTCATTGAGCTGCTATCTTCTGTTGTTCCATCTCTCCCTCTTCCACACTTCTTCTTAATCTATTTAGATTTATCTGAGGATATTCAAACACAGAGAAATCCGCTATTGAATAATATCTCTAATGAACATTGATTTTATTTTATTTTTTAATTTTTAAATAAGAAATTAGCTAAGAGACTACAGAATATATAACAAAGACTGTATATGACTAGATTGGATTTATACCTGGAATACAGGACTGTTTCAGTATTAGGGAAGCCATAAACATAATAGCTCATATTAATCACAGAAGAAAAAAATATTATTATTTCGTTAGATGTAGAAAATATTTTTGAGAAGATACAACATCTCATGCTATTAAACACACTGGAAAAGTGTAGGAATAAATGGATTTTTCAGCAATGCAGTGATTCAAGGCAATTCCAATAAACTTGGGATGGAAAATGCTATCTATGAATCACTTCATTGCTGAGAAGAGCCCAGTCTAATTGATCATCACATGATCTTGTTACTGTGTACAACGTTTACCTGGTTATGCTCACTTCACTCAGCATAAAACCAGCCTGCTCATCATTCCTTATAGAACAATAATATTCCATGATATTTATGTGCCATAACTTGTTCACCCATTCCCCAACTGATGGACATCCACTTAATTTCCAGGTCCTGGCTACTACAAAAAGAGCTGCAATAAACATCTTTGCACATGTGGGTCTTTTCCTCTCTTTTATGATTTCTTTGGGATACAGACCCAGTACTGGCACTTCTGGAACAAAAGGTATGCACAGTTTTACAGCCTTTTGGACATGGTTCAAATTTGCTCTCTGAAATGGTTGGATCATTTCATAACTACATCAACAATGCATTGGAGTATGGGAGATGTATTTTCACCAAACATGGAGGAGACTGAGTACAGATTTTGAATTGAAAAGAATTTCCGTAGAGATGGTGCTTTCCTCTAGATGTTATAGACTGCATCAATCTCTAAAATATTACAGTGATAATCTACAATTACTCAAGAGTTAGGATCAACTAATCATAAATAACAAAGTGAATAGATTAAGAATGTTTATTGTCACCTATAAAGTTGAATCATCAGGGTCTATAACCTTGTCAGATTTTGTAAATGGAGCCTGTCCTGAATAGGAAAGTGGGAGTAGTGTCGACTGCCTTTGAGAAATAGCACCATTCCTTTAATGACCTCAAAGTTTTCCTTAAAAGAAAAATCCAATTAAAAATGGCAACATTCTCTCAATGATTGGTTCTCCCAATGATTCTCTCAAAGTGTTATGGAATTCTTAATTTGAGTCATGGAACATAGCAGTCTCTGAATAATTGGAGTTGAAGGTCGCCTAAAGGGAGCACGTGGTAGTTTGAAGCTGGCTGCCATGTATACAAGCAAGGAGTTACACAGGTGCTGTATTGTACTGGATGTCATCAAACAAAGTTTATGACTGAAAAAGATCAATCCATCAACAAAGAATACATGAATGGATGAAAAAGCATTTATTAAGTACCTATTTATGTGGTAGGCATCATGCTGGGCACCATGGATATAACTACAAAAGTGAGATAGTTTTTACCCTCAGGGAGCTTACTTTCTAGTAGAGGAAAACAACATAAAGAGGAGTGATGATCAGGGAAGGAAGTTTTGTCCTGTTTCACAAGAATAGTGAGTGGAGCCATAAGACAATTGAATGTCATGAAGCAATAGTAGCATTGATTTAATTTCTATTCTCAGAATGAGAGATAGAAGAGGCTGGAGAAAAGGGGAAGGGGAGAGAGCAGACATGGACAGATGGCAAGATCTTCTAATTTCCTGGGGAATAATTGGGTATGATATAAAGCATAGTCTGGAGCTGGTTAGATTAGTAGGGTAAATGAGTTTGTACTCACTCACTACTCAGGTCGGCTGAGTCCTGAGATAGAGTGTCTATTTAAATTTTATTTTAAAAAATTATTTAAGTATCTACTATAAGACTAGCTAAAGATAAATTATATACACCCTTCATATTCCTTGTTATCTATACAATATCAAAAGATTTTGAAGAAGGCATCCAAAATGTTTGGTGGATTACCTCAGGCAAACTTAGGAGAGGTCTTAAAAGAGAAATGTACAGCATTAATACATATGGATGGATTGCAACTTATACTACTGGAGGAAATAATACTGTGAGGAAATCACAGATTTGTTAGAATATGTCATTTGGTATTATTAAGTAGAGGCACCTAAAAATCACTTGCAATATGTTATTATGAAATTCTTTCCTAAATTATAATTAAAGCAAAAGGTTTTTTTTTTTAATCATTAGGAAAAGGTTCGAAGCCTTTGCTTATATTCTATACTATAATATTATATATTTACATACAATTGTTAGCAAACCATAGGCACTTAAAAATCTTTAATGAATTTAATTGGATATCTCCTTTTAGGTTGGGGAATGTGACAGTGTAAAGGTGACACTATTATACCAAAGAGAGATGATATGCAGTTTTCAAATATCAAACCATGAATGGGTTTTTGAACAGAAGTTTGTTTAATGATACTAGGAAAAGTGGGAAAATGACTTATTTTTAGATGGATCTTTTCAAGCCATCAGGGAACAAATTAGGACATGAGAGAAACTCCAGTTACTTAAAGAAAGTGATTTTTTTTTTTTAATCAGACATTCTTTAGTGTAGAAAGCACAAGAAGAAATACCTGTAGATTATAGATTTAATTGTGAGAAACAAGAATTGAATCTGGCTCTTCTTGATTCTGAGATCAGCATTTTATTCATTTTCTTTTGATTTCATCTCTATGAGAACTGATACAAATCCAAAAAAGTGGGCAGTTGACTCTACTCAATCCTTGAATGATAGGGTCCAGAATAGATGCTATTTTCCTGCGAAAATATGAGTGAGGTTGTTCCAAATTGGTTCACAGAATTAGTGGAAGAAAGAAGTTGTGAAAATTATTCCAGAGTATTATGAAAATTCTAAAATGTCAGGAAGTAATAAATTTCAAGACACCAAGATAATTTTTGGAGAAGAGCGTATATCCTTGGCCATTCATTCCATTTTCAAGGAATCCATACCTTCTTTTCATTCTTCCAGACATTTCAATGCCAGGTCCAAAGAAGAAAATCTCATATTTCATATCTTCTATCTTTTTTATAACTAAAGTACTCACTAATCCCAAAGCAGTTTAAGGAATTAGGAGGGGATCTCAAACCCTTTTGCTCTAGAGACTGTCATTATTCCATCTACAGCTGGCACTTGGCTGGCTTACTCACCTACTTCATTCTTATTTGGAATGTCAGCTCTTATTCCACTCTGACTGATCCTTTACAGAACTCCATCTGCTGCCCCTTCTTCCTTCTGTGTATGGCTTTTCTTAATATAGTCATAGGGGGGAGAGCTTGGGGGTGTAAACATGTACCACCCAGTGCCAGATGTCTATGGCTCACATTGGAGCAGACTTCTTAACCCATCATGAAATCCCAAAGAACAGGGAAATGGATGTCTCCTCCTTCCCCCCTTGTTTTCATACACTACCCATGCCTGGTCCGTTGCAGGGTTACAAATTTCTCTGAAGTACAAAATAGCCCTTCTATTTGCAACACATTTTGAGCAGCTTATGCTGTGGGACACGGTGGCTGTTTTAGGTTGTCTTTATAAGACTCATCATAAAATTAGGCTTTCTCCTGGGCTTCCATAATGAGAGGGCATTATCTGGAGGGCAGAACTGGGAATAATATTAAAGGGTGGTGGTATTGTAAAATGACAGGGTAGGAGAAGATGGGTGGCTGATGAAGCTGCTCTGCTCAGGGGTGGGGGCCAGGTACGATTAGAGAGTGTGTGATGGAAATTTGAGATACTCTAATATAATTGATAGCCTCCTTTTCTGATGCCTTGATGTTTTTCTCCCAACAGTTTCTCTAGTCTTTTTCTTTTATCCTGGAGCTGATCTAGTCTTCTTTTCTCCTTATCTTCTCCATTCTCCATCCTTTGAGATCCTGGCTGCCAAGCTGTTGGCTAATTACCACAAACCTCTCTCCTCCCCCTCTGCCATATCTCTCTGCTAAGATTTGCCCATCTGTCCACACTGTAGACTTTTCAGAGGCCTCATGACTCTTAGACTTAGACTTGACTTAAAACTAGATTGAATCTTAGGGGTCAGTTAGTCCACAAGTATTGAATTTAGGGTCTGTAACCTTTTTGTTTTTTTAAATTTGGTAACCATATTGTGTCCCTAACATGGTGCAATTTTAAATTTCAGTAGTTTAAAACTGCACTAAGACTTATGGAAATTTTGTATTTAAATATTTCAATTGACTTTCTTTGTAATTTTATTTTACTCATTTAAAAGCATGATTCTGAAAAATAGGTTTTGCCCACACTGCAGAGGAGTCAATGACACAAAAGATTTTAAAAACCCCTCAATCTATCTCCTTTATACCTTTTCACACATTTTACTGAAATCTTTCTGAAGTATGGAGATTCAATTAATTTCATGCCTTAATAGTCCTCAAGTTCAGGCAGAAATAAGACTTTACCAAGATTTCCCAAAATTATATATTTTTAAACCAGACCAAACCTCCAACATGGTAGTAAATGCTTAAGACCTTCAGGCTTTTCCAAGGAGAGTCTCCTGACAAGACACTATGTCCAGATGGGCCTGAGGCCTGATTTTTTCACCTGGCGGTTCTGGAATGTCAGTGGTCAATTTATTGAGAATTAAGTCAACTATGAAAGAGAGATATCAGACAAACTGGCAGTAGACTGATTTGCACAAATATTTCAATTGACTAATTTACAATATTTAGCACATGCTATTTAAAAAAAATATTTAAAGTTTTGAGCTCCAAATTCTATCCTTCCCTCTTTCCCCCCCACCCTAAAACAGCGAGCAATCAATTATACATGTGCAGTTATGTAAAACGTTTTCATATTAGTCATTTTGTAAAAGAAGACTAGAATGAATAAAAGGAAAAAAAGAAAGAGAAAGAAAGTAAAAATAGCATGCCTCAATATTAAAATATTATCAATTCTTTCTCTGGAGGTAGATAGTATGTTTCATTATTGGTCCCTTGGGATTGTCTTGGATTATTGAATTATTGGGAATAGTAAAGTTCATAATTCCTCATCAGACAACATTGCTGTTATTGTGAACAGTCTTCTCCTGGTTTTGTTCACTTCACTATGCATTATACACCATGCATATTTCATGTAGGCCTTTCCAGTTTTTTTCTGAAATCATCCTGTTTGTCATTTCTTAAAGCACATTAATATTTCATTACAATCTTAATGATAAATGCTTAATAACATTTATATAGTACTTTAAGGTGTTCAGAATGTTTTACACATATTTTATCCTTACAGCAACCTTGGGAGTTAAATATTATCATCTCCATGTTGTAGATGAGGAAATGGAGGCACAGAGATGTCAAGTACCTTGGCCAGTGTCATGGAGCTAGTAAGTTTCTGAAACTAGATTTGAACTAGGGTTTCCTTGCATCACTTTGTCGATTTGGCTTGGAGTATAATATCTAGATAAATCAAGTCAGCTGTCATTGATTACCTACTATGTGTCATGAACTGGGGATACAAAAAAAGGCAAAAAACCAATTCCTATTCTCAAGGATCTCATACTTATGGTGAGTGAAAACATACAAAGAACTATATTCAAACAAACTATTGACAGGATAAATTGGGATGTTGTTTCAGAGGGAGGGCATTAAGATTAAATAGGTCTGAGAAAGACTTTGTGAAGAAGGTGGAACTTTATTTGGAACCTGAAGGAAGGCAAGGAAGTTAGGATGTGAAGAGGAGGAGAGTTCCAGGTATGAAGGAGCAGCCAATGAAAAGCCTCTGAGTCATGAGATGGAAGGTCATGTTTGAGGAATAGCAAGCAAGCCACTGTTATTAAATGAGAGTATGTGAGAGAGATATGAAGTGTAAGAAGCCTGGAGAGATGGGAAGGGGATAACTTATGAAAGGCTTTGAATAATGGAGGATTTTGTGTTTGATCATAGATGTATTAGGGAGCTATTGCAGTTTGAGTGTGTATGTATGTGCTCATGCATGTGTACTTGAGCATGTGTGTGTAGTAGTAGGAGTAGGAGTAGGAGTAGTAGGGGATTATGGGTAAGGAAGATTAATTTAACAGTTGAGTGAAAGATAGATTAGAATAGGCAGCCTGCCTACTCCTGTCTCCTGGTCAGAGTATTCTCTTTCCTATACCAGAACCTACTAGAAAAGCCAAAGTTAGAGTAAAAAAAAAAATTTTTTTTGACAAGTAGGGTATCAGAGAATATATGAAACAGACTGGAGAATCACATAAAATCAGAGTTGGAAAGATCTACCAGAAGTCATACTGTAACAGAAATTATTGTTTAATACTCTGTATCCTTGGGTTGTGGTCATTCAGTCTTTGAAGACCTCCAGATGAAGGCCAAACTATTATTTCCTGAGAACCTTTCCATTTTTGAATACCTCGATTTGTTAGGAAGTTTTTCCTTACACAATGCCTAAGTTTATCTCATTGCAGTTTCTACCCATTGTTTCTAGTTGTACCCTTTGGTGCTAAACAGAGCAAATCTTTTTTTCCAGATGGCAACTCTTCAAACGTTTGAAGCCAGTGGTCATCCTTAACTACCAGGTCTTTTCTTCTCCAGGTTAATCAACTCCTGATCCTCTAAACAATCTTTTTATGGTATAACCTCAAAGCCCTTCACCACTCTGTCTGCCTTCCTCTGGATAGTAATAATTAATAATAACTAACATTTACATAATATCTACTTTGGACCAAGCACTTCATAAATATTAACTTTTGTGGTCCTCATGACCACTCTGGGAGGTAGCTACTATTAAACCCATTTGACAATTAAGGAAACTGAGACAGACTGAGATTAAGTGACTTGCACAAGGTCTTACAATTAATAAGTTTTTGAAGGTGTATTTGAATTTGTTTTCTGGTTTATTTTGCTTATTCACAGTGAGAAAGTAGGCTGTGTGGCAGATGGTGTGTGCTGGTCAGAGCATTCTCTTACCTGTCCAAATTTTAGCACCCAGCATAAAAATAGTTTATGTTTATATAGTGCTTTAAGTTTCACTTGAGTTATATAACTATAGATATTTTTATCCCAAATATTTTAGATAAAGAACTTGGGACCCAGAAGGGCTATTGACTACCCAAAATACAGTGTCATAGGCAGGAGTTAAGCTTAAGTATTCCTCACTTCAGATTTTGTGTATTCAATTTCCTTTGTAGCATGGACTCTCAATTAATCTCAGTTCCCCAAATGTGCTTTGGCTAATGAAGAGCAAGTGGGATCATTCTCTCTCTAGCCCTGGATATTAATGTTCCTCTTTAAAAAGCTCAAGATAGCCTTTTAACTTTTTTTTGGCTATCATGTTATGCCATTGACTCACAATTCACAAACATCTCTAGATCTTTTTTTCATACAAACTGATTTCTAGCCATTCTTCCCTGTCTTGTGATTATGACATTGATTTTTTTTTTTTATCTAACTGTGAAACAGAGGAAATAAGATGGTCTAATAGAAGGTGTATTTGATTTGGAGTGAGAACCTTATTTCAAATCCTGTCAATACAAATATCTACCTATAAGACCTTGAACAAATCAGTTAATCAATAAATAAACACTTATATTTACTTGTTTATTTAACCCTGGGTCTCCCAGCAGCTGTTCACTGATCAGCTTAACTTGCACTATTTCTTATTTGGGCTTGTTAATGAAGCCCTTTTTAGATAGCCTGGTGGTCCCTTAGTTCCCGGGTTTCTCAACCTCAATAAAGTGCCAAACTTTGTGCAAATACTAGATCAGCTTTAGGTCACTGTAGCTCAGAATTCCTCAGCTCAAGGAGTCTACCAGCTTCAGTCTTTTCATCTCAGGGACCACAGGTGTAGGTTACCATACCTGCTGTAGTAAGAATTTAGTACATTCTTTCTTTCTTTTTTTTTTTTTATTTAATAGCCTTTTATTTACAGGATATATACATGGGTAACTTTACAGCATTAACAATTGCCAAACCTCTTGTTCCAATTTTAGTACATTCTTTCTATATGTCAAGCACTGTGATCAGCACTAAGTATACAATGAAAGGCAAAAACACAGTCCTTACTTTAAAGTGCTCATGTTCTAATGTGGGGAGCTATTCAAACAGCTATGAATGTTCAAGATACATTCAGTGTAAGCAGGAGGTAATCTCAGAGGAACGGCACTGCAATGTGTGGACAGGATGGTATGTAGGGGAGGAAAGAGGCCTGGAAAAGGCTCCATCAGAAAGTGAGATTTGAACAGTCTTGGAGGAAATCAGGGAGACCAAGAGGAAGTGATAAGGAGGTAAACAGAGCATGATAGTCATGGAGAACATTCAGCGAAAGGAATGGAATTGGGTGACAGCATTTCTAGACATGAGGGATTGCCAAAGAAAAGGTATAGTGTTGGGAGATGGAGTGATTTGTGCAAAAAAAAAGGGAGACCAGTATTGGATTATAGAGTGGAAGGGAATAAAGTATAAAGGAAGCAATGAGGTTTTGAAAGGCTTTAAAACACAAACAGAAGATTATATATTTGGTTATGGAGTAATAGGAAGCCACTGGAGTTTACTTAATACTGGAGAGACATGGTTAAGACATGAACATTTGGTGGCCCGAGGGTTCACATAGCTAAGAAAACAATATGTACAATGACTACAACAAGGCAAATGGAAAGAACAACTTCAAAACTCTCCAAAGGGAATATGCAAAAATTACATAGGACAATCATGGCTTCTAAGAAGAAATATGAAAAAATACTCCAAATCTCTCTTTTGTAGAGGTGAAAGATCCACAAATGTAATATACAATATTCTATTTTTTGATGATATGATATATTTTTAAATAATTTCCTTTAAAATATTATTTGTTAGATAAGCTGCTTCCGGAGTGGGATGTAGGGGAAGAGTGACAGAAATTTTGATGACATAAAAAATTGCATTTTAACAAAGATATTAAATGATTGTCCTGAAGTAAAGTCAACACTATCAAGTTTTAGGTTGTAAGGTTAGAATAGTATAGTAAATGATCAGATTGCTTTATTGTGATTGTTTTGTGTTGTTTTTTTATGTCAGATTAGCAATGTTGCTTAGCCAAGAAGATGAATTAGAGATCCAGATATCTCATGAGAATGTGATTGGAATGGAATATGGATTACTAAAGGATGGAAGATTCAGATTCTGATGGAGCAAAAAGGGTCCTTTAAACTAAGAATTTGGAGACCTCAGCCACAGACTTACCATATGGCCCTAGGCAAGTGATTTGACCTTTCTTGTAAACTAGGAGTATTGGATTAGTTGATCCCTTGGCTCTCTTTCAGTTTTAAAGGTCCAAGAATAGTATGGGGCAGCTGGGTGGTGCAGTGGATAGAGCACCAATCCTGTAGTCAGGAGGAACTGAGTTCAAACAACTTTAAGGGATCATAGGCTTTAGAGCTATAAGGAGCCCCAGGGATTTTTGAACTTGACTAGAAGATGACTTTTTATTTGTTCCTTTTAAATTTCATTTTATTAGAACTGCTCCATCATGATCTTCTTTGGAAATCTTTTTGGATTCCTACTTTGTCCTTTAATATGTTAACTAAATATTCTCAACTTCATGTTACCTACCAATTTGCTAACTATACTGCTATCTATGCCTTCCTTCAAAGCACTGATCTCAATGTTGATGCATATGGGATTAGAGAAAAACTTTTGGGATCTTACCTCCCTCTAAATTGGAAATGACTATAGGTGCTTACCTAATGATTCCCCACTTCTAATTCAGGGATTTCCTTGGATGAGTGTATTTTTTTTTTTTTTTTTTAACACACGATGTTCTTCCATGACTTCCTTAAAAACACAAAAAAATTTTTTGAACAAATCATATTTGAGTTATGTGTCTCAGTAATACCTAGGAGATCAAACTTATTTTCTTGCATTAGGCATTTGCATTTGCTTGGTTTGTTACTTCTGTTTTGTGAATTTATGTATAGACAGCCAAACTCACAGATTTTATTGTTGGTTTTCTTCTTGGATGTTGTCTCTGTAAATTACTGCTCCTCTCTACTGATAGTCTTCTTTTTATGTTGTGTCTGTAGTTTCTACTTTATCTGATTTACTGGATCAAAGAAGTTTTCTCCCTCCTCTCCCACTTTTAGTTTAAAGTTGAGAAAACTTAAATCTTGATCAGATTCATATGTTAGACAAATCTTACTATTTGAGCCAATTATTTTTCTTTGTGGATAAATATCTAAATCTTTGGGGGATGAGTCTCTAAGTAAAAAAGATATAGTAAAAGTGATGACCAGTCTAAGCTGCCCATAGAAACATTTCTTAACTTTTCTCAACTAATGTTTCTTCATCTGTAAAATAATGTTCTGCACTATTTACCTCCCAAGTCTATTGTGGGGAAAGCACTGTATAAATGCTAAATTGTTATGTGAATGTGAGCTATTATTATTTTTATATCAATATATTGTCATTGATCGAAGCAGTGTGGTGCAGCAGAAAGTACAGAATTGAAACTGAGAGGACTTTAGTTTGATATCAGCTTGTTACTTCCAACAACCCCAGTTTTCTCATCTGTACAATGAGGAGCTTCTACTAGTTGGTATCTGAAGTCTCATGTAACTCTGATTTTATGGCCTTGTGAAACTTATTAATAATGACTGTATGCCCTGAACACTGTGAGAAGCAATTAATCAGTTAAAAAGTTTCAATTAAGTTCCAACTTTGTGCAGGCCCTGAATAAGGGTTATGGATATAGCTTCGTTCTAAAATGCTATGTATGTGTGTGTATGTATGCACGTATGGTGTGTACATATGTGTTTGTATGTATGTATGTATATCATATTGTTGGTGGAGCTTTGAAATGATCCAACCATTTGGAATTATGCCCAAAGGATTGTAAAACTGTATATATTCTTTGATCCAGCAGTGTCTCTACTGGGTTTCTATTCCAGAGAAATCATAAAAGAAGGAAAAGGACCCATCTGTGCAAAAATATTTGTGCAGCAGTCCTTTTTGTAGTGGCAAGGACCTGGAAATTGAGTGGATGTCCATTATTTGGGGAATGGCTGAATAAGATATATATGAATGAAATGGAATATTATTGTTCTAAAAATAATGATAAGCAGGCTGATTTCAGAAAGGCCTGAAAAGACTTACATGAATTGATGCTAAGTGAAGTGAGCAGAACCAAGAGAACATTGTACAGTGTAATAAAAAGATTATATGATGATAAATACTGATGGACTTGGCTCTTTTCAACAATGAGGTAATTCAAATAAATTCCAATAGACTTGTGATGGAAAGTGTTATTCGCATCTAGAGAGGGAACGATAGAAACTGAGTATGGATCAAAACATAGTCTTTTCATCTTTTGTTACTGTTATTTATTTGTTTTTTTTTTTTCTTTTCTTGTGTTTTTTTTTCAATCTGGTTTTTCTTACACAGTATGATGAATATAGAAATATGTTTAGAAGAATTGCACTTATTTAATTGTATTGCTTGTATGGAGGAGAGGGAGGGGGAGAGGGAGAAAAATTTGGAACACAAGGTTTTTCTTAGGTGAATGTTGAAAACTATTTTTTCATGTATTTGGAAAAATAAAATACTATTAAAAACAAATATATGTATATATATATATATATAACATAAATATAAGGTAAATGAATACAAATATGCATAAATTGTTAAATTCAAAGTAGATTTGGAGAAGAGGACTAGAAATTAGCAGCTAGTAGTATCTTTCTGAGTTTAAAGAAATGGCCTTAGATGCTTACTGGCTGTGTGACTCTGAGCAACTCACTAAATCTTCTTTGCTTCAGCTTCTCATCTATAAAATAACCTGGAGAAGGAAACAACAAATAACTCTAGTATTTTTTTGTTAAGAAAATCTAAAATAGGGTCATGGAGAGCCAGATTACTGAAAAATGACTGTACAACAACAATTAGAAATTAGAGGGAATCAAGAAAAACCTCATACAGATGATGAGACTTGAGCTGTATATTTAAGAAAGGGAAGGAATCTTTGATTTGGTGCTAGGGAAGGAGTGAATGTCAGATGTGAAAAACAGCCAGTGCAAATTTGAGTCGGGGAATGGAGTACATGATGAATAAAGAGAAAGCCAGTTTGCATGGATTACATGTGTGTTGGGGGGGGGGGGTATGTCTAATGAGGCTGGAAATGAAGCCAGGTTGTGAAGAGCTTTAAAAGATAAATAGGAGTTTTTATTTTATCCCACAGGAAGCCATTAGAGTTGATCGAGTAGAGTCACATGGTCAGACTTGTGATTTAGGAAAATCACTTTGATATTATTGTGTGGGAAGTTGGGAGTGATGAAGATTTGAGTCAGGGAAACCAATTAGGAGGCTATTGCAATAATCTTCAAGAGGTGATGAGATCCTGAACTAAGGTGGCAGCTGTGTGAATAGAGAGAAAGATTGAGTGTAAGAAATGTTGTGAAGTCAGAAACAGAAAGATTTGGCAACTAATTGGATTTATGGCGTCAAGGAGAATGAGGAATTGAGAATAATGCCAAGGTTAAAAACTTGGGGGACTGGAAGGATATTGATGTCTTTAATAGAATGGATGTTTAGAAGAAATGAGGAAAGATGATGAGTTTGGTTTTGTTGAGATTAAGATGACTCAGTGTTTTTACTTGAAGTTCTTGCTACAATTGGTCAGTACTTTGGGATGAAAGGGTTAAGAGTAAAACAAGTGTAAAAATAGGAGAAGTTTTTATCAATGACAATAACAAAATGTCTTTTCCTTATTGTGTCCAGTAAAGAAATAGGTCCTGCATCTGGAAATTGAGTGAATACCCATCAGCTGAAAAATGGCTGAATAAATGATAGTATATGATGAGTTTGGTTTTGTTGAGATTAAGATGACTCAGTGTTTTTACTTGAAGTTCTTGCTACAATTGGTCAGTACTTTGGCATGAAAGGGTTAAGAGTAAAACAAGTGTAAAAATAGAAGAAGTTTTTATCAATGACAATAACAAAATGTCTTTTCCTTATTGTGTCCAGTAAAGAAATAGGTCCTGCATCTGGAAATTGAGTGAATACCCATCAGCTGAAAAATGGCTGAATAAATGATAGTATATGAATGTAATGAATATTATAGTTTTATAAGAAATGATGAGCAGGCTGATTCCAGAAAAGCCTGGAAAGACTTATATTAACTGATGCAGATTGAAGTTAACAGAACCAAGAGAACACTGTACACAGTAACAAGAAGATTGTGTGATGATCAATTGTGATGGTCATTCAATAGACATGAGATGGAAAGTGCCATCTGCATCCAGAGAGAGAACTATGGAAACTGAATGTAGATCAAAGCATAGTATTTTCACCTGTTTTTTTTTTTTTTTTTTTTTTTTTGGTTGTTTGGTTTTTTTTCCATGATTTTTTCCCCTTTTTCTTTTGCACTTTTTCTTGCACAGAATGATGATTACGGAAATATTTTCGAAGAATTGCACATGTTTTATCTATATTGGATCACTTGCTGTCTCAGAGGGGGTGGGAGAAAAATTTGGAAACCCACATTTGGCACAGGTGAATGTTGAAAACTCTCTTTGAATATATTTGGAAAAATGAAATATTATTAAAAAATGAAATGGGTCCTGCTTTGTTGCTCCTAAGTAGACTTCAGATGAAGGATCTTTTCCTATTTTCTGGAATTGAACCATGGAAGAGGTATTTGTTGTTTCTTTGTCCATTTAGTTAAAAATACTTCAAATTAATGTCTGGATCTGTTTCTATAAACTGACCTAGGTTACACACTTGGGCCCTTACTGCTACTCTCTGTGCAAGAGGAGGTGGAGTTTTGTTCCTGCTGGGAGCCCTCTCTCTAAATGGGACGTGAGAAGTTGCCACAAAATAACTTACATTAGGCTGGGAAGGAAACAGTGTGGATTCATGCCAGCCACTTGCAAGAGTGATGAATGATTTGTGGGGAAAGCTGGCCAAGTTTATCCTTTCACTTGGATATTATGTAAAATATCAGGTGCCATATAAATATAGTCCCTTTGGGGAGAACTGAGAGAGCAGAGTCTCTTCATTTTTGATGAGCCAAAAACCAATAAGTAACACTCCTCTCCACCTCCACCCCTCCCCTGTAATTATACAGCAAGTGAAAGATGAGGAGGGCCTAGTGAGAGAGATTTATTTTCAATGAATGATCTACAATACCCTAAGAACCCATGTGAGTATAATTTAGCTTATGAATAGAAAGGGAAAGACAAATCAACCTTTGGAGACAATGCCTATGATACAGTCTGGAATGGTAATGTGGTACTTTTACCTTTAATCAAAGTGTGAATTATTATATGCATAGGAAGATTTTTCTTAGAAAACTGCTGACCTGTATTTTATGACAATTTTGTTCCTTGCTCTCCAGGTTGTAGTAATGTCTCTCCTAGATGTCTTGTACAGTGCTGCTGGAAACTTTTCATACTGGAAGTTCTATCCCTGGAATTCACACATTGAATTCACCCCTTTTTACCCCTTTGGCTTCTTTTCTGATTGGCTAGTTCCTTTCATTTAGAATTAATTTAATTCATTTTAAGGAGGAGACAGAAGCCAACAATTTCATTCTTCTATAGGCTGAATTCCTGAGTCTTTAGACTTCTCTACAATGCTCCCATTTCTAGTACCTTCATCTCTTCTTTCCCTCCCCCTTCCTCCACTTCATTCAGCATCTCTTTATGTGCTATCTTCCTCCATTTAAATGTAAAGTTCTTGAGAGCAGAAACTATCTTTCTTTCTGCTTGTATTCACATTCCCAGTGCTTAGCACAGTGTCTGGCACATACAAAGTGCTTAATAAATACTTGATGACTTGACTTGGATAATTTCCTGCCTGCAACTGATTTGCCGAGTATTATCATATATTAAGATAGAGGTAAACTCCTAGAAAGGCGGTTCTGAAGTCACTCAGGTAAGAGTTGACAATGCATAGTTGCTATATAGCAGAAGTTTGCTATGAACAAGACACTGTTAGGTATTGGTGTTTATGCTTATAATATAAATATGTGTGTGTGTGTGTGTGTGTGTGTGTATGTGTGAATATACACATACATGTACATACTTAAATTTACATCAAGCTCATTCAAAGTTTCTTGGAAAATATGATCCTATAATAATCATCATCATCATCATCAAGTAAGGTATAAAATAGGGAAATGTATAGCATGGTGATAAAGTGGAGGATAAGGGAAAAGAATCACTGTTCTGTAGCTTGTGGGATTCACTGGCTAGATATCCTGATTTGTGGATGATATTGTTTTTATTGAAGCAAGCTCCAAAACATTGCACTCCAAAAACTAAAAATGAGTAACAATCAGAGGGAAATCAAAGGCACATAGTAAAAGTAAGAAAAATGCAAAATATAACCTGTGAAGAACTCCAAAGAAGAGAGACATCAAAAAAAGTATCTAATAGAAAGAGAGGATGAACACTGGTCTTATGGCAAGACCTAGGGACATCAGGAAAACAACCAGTTTTCTCCATTGGTGCATTTGTGATTTCAGGGGAAAAAGAGAGGAAAAAGTATAGCATGTTTAGATGGAGTTATTGTGATAAATTTTTGGGAGGAAATAAAAAAAAATGAGAAGGCGTGGATTGATTGTATCATTGGAGGATGAGAGAAAACTCTTGAAATAATGATATCAGAGATTCTCTTTGAGTACATTTATAAAAACAAAAAAATTAAAAATGGATAGCATTATAGAATAGGGAATAGAATTTCTAAACATTTTTATTTAAAGTTTTGTGTTCCATATTCTATCACTTCCTACTCTCTGCTCTTCCCTTTCCCTGAGACTGGAAGCAATCAGATACAAGGTTATATGTGTGCAATTATGTTGTATTAAAATTTTTGTATAGAAAGACTCAAATAAAGAGAAAAAATGAAAGAAAATAAAAAACAGAACATTTCAGTCTATATTCAATCAATAACAATTCTTTTTCTGTAAGTGGATAGTATGCTTCATCATTAGTTCTTTGAGATTGTCTTGGATCATTGTATTGCTGAGAATAGCTAAGTCATTCACAGTTTTTCATTGTTCTTCTCACTGTTTGACAAAAATTGGTGGGAAAATTGGAAATCAGTATGGCAGAAATTAGGCGTTGACCCACATTTAACACCATACACCAAGATAAGGTCAAAATGGGTTCATGACCTAGGCATAAAGAATGAGATTATAAATAAATTAGAAAAACATAGAATAGTTTACCTCTCAGACCTGTAGAAGAGGAAGGAATTTATGACCAAAGAAGAACTAGAGATCATTATTGATCACAAAATAGAAAATTTTGATTATATTGAATTGAAAAGTTTTTGTACAAACAAAACTAATGCAGACAAGATTAGAAGGGAAGTAATAAACTGGGAAAACATTTTTATAGTCAAACGTTTGGATAAAGGCCTCATTTCCAAAATATATAGAGAATTGACTCTAATTTATAAGAAATCAAGCCATTCTCCAATTGAAAAATGGTCAAAGGATATGAACAGACAATTCTCAGACGAAGAAATTGAAACTAGCCATATGAAAAGATGCTCCAAGTCATTATTAATCAGAGAAATGCAAATTAAGACAGCTCTGAGATACCATTACACACCTGTCAGATTGGCTAAGATGACAGGAAAAAATAATGATGAATGTTGGAGGGGATGTGGGAAAACTGGGACACTGATACATTGTTGGTGGAATTATGAATACATCCAGCCATTCTGGAGAGCAATTTGGAACTATGCTCAAAAAGTTACCAATGTGCATACCCTTTGATCCAGCAGTATTACTACTGGGCTTATATCCCAAAGAGATTTTAAAGAAGGGAAAGGGACCTGTATGTGCAAGAATGTTTGTGGCAGCCCTCTTTGTAGTGGCCAGAAACTGGAAATTGAGTGGATGCCCATCAATTGGAGAATGGATGAATAAATTGTGGTGCATGAATATTATGGAATAGTATTGTTCTGTAAGAAATGACCAACAGGATGATTTCAGAAAGGCCTGGAGTGACTTACATGAACTGATGCTGAGTGAAATGAGCAGGACCAGGAGATCATTATATACTTCAACAACAATTCTATATGATGATCAGTTCTGATGGATGTGGCCCTCTTTAACAATGAGATGAATCAAATCACTTCCAATAGAGCAGTAATGAATTGAACCAGCTACATCCAGGGAAAGAACTCTGGGAAATGACTATGAACCACTACATAGAATTCCCAATCCCTCTATTTTTGTCCACCTGCAGACTAATTGTACACTATTTCAAAGTCCAATTCTTTTTGTACATGTATACATATATTGTATTTAACTTATATTTCAACATATTTAACATGTATTTGTCAACCTGCCATCTGGGGGAGGGGGTGGGAGGAAGGAGGGGAAAAGTTGGAACAAAAGGTTTTGCAATTGTCAATGCTGAAAAATTACCCATGCATATATCTTGTAAATAAAAAGCTATAATATATATATAAATCATGAAAAAAATATTGTTCTTACTATATACCATGTTCTCCTGAATTTTTCACTTCTTTATGCTTTTTTTGTGTTTTTCTGAAATCATTATGCTTGTCATTTCTTATAGCATAATAATATTCCATTACAATCACATACCACAACTTGTTTAGCCATTCCCCGGTTGATGGGCATCCTTTCAATTTTTAATTCTTACCAATAACAAAAAGAACAGATATAAATATTTTTGTATAAATAGGTACTCCACCCCTCCTTTTTTTTTTTTTTTCTGAGACAATTGAGGTTAAGTGATTTATCCAGGGTCACAAAGCTAGGAAGTTTTAAGTGTCTGAGGCCACATTTGAACTCAGGTCCTTCTGACTTCAGGGCTGGTGCTCTATCCACTGCGCCACCTAGCTGCTCCCTTTGCCCCCTTTTTTGAATGTCTTTGAGTCCTAACAATGGCATTAGTGGATCAACGGGTATGCATAGTTTTATAGTTCTTTGGGCATAGTTCCAAATAGTTATCCAGAAAGTTTGGATTAATTCACAATTCCACAAACAGAGCATTAGTGTCCCAATTTCCCCATATCTTGGGGGTGGGGGGGTCCAGATATTTTTCTTTTTTGTCAAATTAGTCATTCTGATAGATGCCAGGTGGTATCATAGAGTTATTTTAATTTGCATTTTTCTGATCAATAATGATTTAAAGTATTTTAAAAATATGACTATAGATAGCTTTGATTTTGTTGTCTGAAAACTGCCTGTTCATATACTTTAATCATTTATCAATTGGGGAATAGATCATATCTTTACAAATTTGATTCAGTTCTTTACATATTTGAAAATGAGGCCTTTAAGAGATATCTTTTGTAAAAAGATTTCCTCAATTGTCTGCTTTCCTTATAATTTTGGTTGCTTTGGTTTTATGTGTGTAAAAATTTCAATTTTATATAATTGTATTTATCTATTTTACATATTGTGATACTCCGTATCTTCTTTGATCCTAAATTCTTCCCTTATCCATAAATATGACAGATAAACTAATCCATGCTGTCTTAATTTGCTTATAAAATCACCTTTTATGAGTAAACCATGTGCTCATTTTGATCTTATCTTAGGAATGGTGTGTGATGTTGGTCTATATCTAGTTTCTGTCATATTGTTGACTAGTTTTCCAGTAGGTTTTTTCAAATACTGAATTTTTATTCCAAAAGCTTGGATCTTTGAGTTTATCACATACTAGATCACTATGATCATTTATTATAATGTAATTTGTACTTCATCTATTCCACTGATTCACCACTTAATTTTCTAGCTAGTATCAGATTGTTTTGATAATTACCAGTTTATAATGGTTTGAGAACTTATAAAACTATATTATTTTCTTTTGCATTTTGAAAAATGGATTCCTTTAATATCCTTGAGATTTTGTTCTTCCAGATAAATTTTATCATTTTTCTAGCTCTATAAAATAATTTTTGATAGTATGATTGATATGACATTGAATAAATAGATTATTAGGTAGAATTGAACTTTTTTATATATTGGCTAGCTCTATCTATGAGCAATTATTGTTTTAGATCTGGCTTTGTCCAAGTGAAAAGCTGTTTGTGGTTGTGTTCATATAGTTTCTGGATTTTTCTTGGAAGGTAGTCTTCCAAATATTTTATATTATCTACAATTATTTTTTAATGGAAGTTCTCTTTCTGTCTCTTCTTGCTGGACTTTGTTGGCAATATATAATAATGCTGACAACTTATGTAGGTTTATTTTATATCTTGCAACTCTGCTAAAGTTGTTAATCATTTTTAAAATTTTTGATCCTCTTTTCTAAGTATAACATCATATTTGCAAAGAATGAGTTTTGTTTCCTCATTGCTTATTCTAATTCCTTTAATTTCATTTTCTTATTGCTATAGTTAACATTTCTAGTAAATTATCAAATTCTCGAGGTGATAATGGGCATCCTTGCTTCACTTCTGATTTTTTCCATTAGGCTTTTAATTTATTCGCAATACAGATAACACTTGCTGATAGGTTTAGATGAATATTATTTATCACTTTAAGATAAGCTTCATTAACTCCTATGCTCTCTAGTGTTTTAATAAGAATGGACATTGTTTTGTCAAAGAATCTTTCTGCATTTATTGAAATAATCACATGATATCTGTAGGTTTTGTTATTGATATAGTCAATTATGTTGATAGTTTTCTTTAAATTGAACTAACATTGCTTTCTGGCATAAGTTCTACCTGGTCGTAGTGTATGATTCTTATGATATATTGCTGTTATTTCTTTGCTAATTTTTTTATTAAACATTTTTGCATCAAGATTCATTAGCAAAATTAGTCTATAATTTTCTTTCTCTCTCTATTATTATTATTTTTTTTAGCTCTTCTTGATTTAGGTATCAGCACTATATTTGTGCTGTAAAAGAAATTTGGTGGCATTCCACCCCTTAAAAAAGGTAGTTTATACAGTATTAGGATTAATTGTTCTTTAAATGTTTGGTAGAATTTGTTTGTGAATTCATCTGGTCCTGGTTATTTTTTTCTTAAGAAGCTCATTAATGATTTGTTCAATTTTCTTTTCTTTTCTTGCTTTCTTTTTTTTTCCTGAGGCAATTGGGTTAAAGTGATTTTCCCAGGATCACATAGCTAGGAAGTGTTAAAGTGTCTGAGGTCAAATTTGAACTCAGGTCCTCCTGACTTCAGGGGGTGCCCCCTAGTTGCTCCTTCTTTTCTAAGATTAGGTTATTTAAATATTTTATTTCTTCTTCTGTTGATCTGGGTAATTTATATTTTTGTAGATATTCACCTATTTCATTTAGATTATCAAATTTAATGGCATATAACTGGGCAAAATAGCCCCTAACAATGTCTTACTTTCCTCTTCATTGATGGTGAATTGATCCCTTTCATTTTTGATACTAATAATTTGGTTTTCTTCCCTCCTTTTAACAATCAAATTAACCAATGGTTTCTCTATTTTATTTTATTTTTTAAATAAAATCAGCTTCTAGTTTTATTTGTTAGTCCAATTGTTTTTTTACTTTCAATTTTATTAATCTATCCTTTGATTTTCAGAATTTCCATTTTAATTTGTGGTTTCCCCTCCCTGGTTTTTAATTGCCTGTCCAATTAATTGATCTGCTTTTTCTCTATTTTATTGATGCAAGCAATTAGTGATATAAAATTTTCTCTAAATATTGCTCTGGTTTCAGCCCGTAAATTTTGGCATGTTGTCTCATTGTTATCATTTTCTTTAGTGAAGTTATCAATTATTTCTATGATTTGTTCTTTGACCTACTTATTTTTAGGATTAGATTAAGTTCTAATTGATTTTTAATATCTTCATTGTCTATTATTGAATTACTTTTTATGCATTCTGATCTGAAAAGGACACATTTACATTTCTGTTTTTCTGCATTTGGTTGTGAGTTTTTCGGTCCTAATGAATGATCAATTTTTGTTTAGGTACTGTGTACTGTGTACCTTTCTATTTCCATTCAATTTTCTTTAGAGATCTATCATATCTTACTTTTCCAGAATTTTATTTATCTCCTAAACTTTTTTGTTTATATTTTGGTCAGATTTATTTGGTTCTGAGAGGGCAAAATTGAGGTCCCCACAAAAATATAGTTTTATTATCCATTTCCTGTAAATCATTTAACTTCCCCTTCAACAATTTAGATGCTATTCCATTTGGTTCTTATGTGTTTAATATTGATATAATTTCATTATCTATGTTACTTTTCAGTAAGACAGTTTCCTTCCTTATCTTTTAAAATTAGATCTCTTTTTGCTTTTGCTTTATCTGAGATTATGATGTCTACTTTGCTGCAGCTGAAGCATAATAGCTTTACCTTTAGCCTTTCTGTATTTCTCTACTTCAAATGTGTTTTCCTTTTGTGACATATTGTAGGATTTTGGTTTTTAATCTATTCTGCTATTCACTTCCATTTTATGGGTAAGTTCATGCCATTCACATTTATAGTTATGATAACTGTGTATTTCCCTCTGCTAGGATGTGGGGCCCTGCTGAAAGGGAGTACAGAGACGATCTCGACCTTTGGTACACAATAAGTTTTCTGCCACATTGCATAAACACACTTGTTGAGCAAGGAGCAGTGATGTTGGACACGGGAAAGGGCTTGGTCTGGGGGTCACAGTGTAGTTACTCTTAAGCAGGGATGCTTTTATAGGGCCTCTCACATTTGTGAGCGGATTGCTGATGTGGCTGGGTTGGTACTCCTCCCATTGGCAGATACCATGCATAAGCAAAGCCCATGAGGGGCTTCTCTGTATGGTGATTGGGGATTGCCTACTGTTCACATGCTGATCACACTTACAAAAATGTATATCAACAAGGTTGTACAGCATACTAAACTGGAGCTCTTTTCTCACTCTATGAGTTTCTCTGTCTCATTCATCTCACCTGTGAGATCAAAGGGCTGTTATACTTTGCTTTCAATTAGGACAGCTGCAACCTCCTCCATGTTATTTTTTTGCTTGTTTATTCTCCTGTCTCTTAACCTCTACTATTTATTTCCTTACAAGTGTTTTATTTCTGATCATCATCCTCTCCCCAAACCTCCTTTTACCAGTGTCCCCTCTGCCTTCTATTATCCCCATCTGTTTTTATTTCCTTATAGAGGAACATAGATTTCTGTATCCAACTGAATGCTTATGTTATTCAACTTCTTTGAGCCAAATTTGATGAGAGTAAGATTTTAGTTTTGTCTGCTACCACTTCCCTCCATCCTCCTCTCCATTACAATAACTTCTTCATGCTTTTATGTAGGATAATTTACTCCATTCTTTCAGTGCAGTTTTCTTTCTCACCCATTTATTTTGTTTTTAAAGATATCACCCCCATCAAAGTCACCTTATATCCATACCTTTTACCTACATATACTCCTTCTAATTGCTCTTATAATAATAAAATTAAAAAGTGTTACAAATGTTATTTTGCCACATAAAAATACAAATACTTTTACATTATTGAATTTCTTATATTTTCTTTTTCTTGTTTTTGTTTTGAGTCTTGTATTTGGAGATCAATTTTTTTTTCGGTTTTGATCTTTTAATTAGATATTCTTGAAAGTCCTTTGTTTTGTTAGATATCCATTTTCCCTTAAAAGATTATATTAAATTTTATTTGGTAGGTGATTCTTGATTGTAATACTAACTCATTTGCCTTCTGGTATATCATATTCCAAGCTCTCCATTTCTTTCAGGTGGAAGCTGCCAAATCCTGTGTAATCTTGATTATAATTCCACAATATTTGAATTGTTTCTTTTTGACTGCTGCAATACTTTCTCCTTGATCTCTGAGCTCTGGTATATGGCTATGATGTTCTTGGGAATTTTTATTTTGAGACCTCTTTCAGGTGGTGATCAGTAAATTCTTTTCATTTCTATTTTGCCCTCTGGTTCTAATATATCAGAGTAATATTATAATTTCTTGAAAGATGTTGTCCAGGCATTTTTTTTATCATAGTTATCAGGTCATCCAATAATTCTTATATTATTTCTTCTGGATCTATTTTCTAGCACAGTTATTTTTTCTAATGAGAAATTCATGACCATTAGTCAGACATAAGTAGTTTTTAGAAAGGGGAGTTTACTAAGATGACACAAGTTGGCACAAAAGATTCCTCCAAAAGTCTATGACACACACATTTCTACAAGTAAATTGATAAGAGGGCAAAAGAAAGTATTCTCAAGCTTAGAGAATGTATGTGGCAAGGGGGCAATTCACATTTCCTGATTGCTAGAAAATGATTTTTCCCTCTTGTAGGATGCTCTAGAAGTTACCTTTAGGTTTAATTAACTTCATTTCTGGGCTCTTTATAGACCTATGATTCTGTATTCAGTCTATTCTTGGCTCCTGATTCAAATATTGCTGCCAGCTATTCCAGATATGAGGTATGAAGCAAAAAGAAAAAAGAAAAAGAAATAGAAAAAAAATATGGGAATCCTTCAGTTGTGCAAAATTTATAAGGTCCTCCTCCAGTCAAAGATAGAAGGTGAGGAGTCCAAAGTTCTTTTCTTGGTGCCAAGTGACTCTTCATGGATTTATTTAGAATAGTTTCTCCTCATTCACCTCTTGTTGAAATCTCCATTCCTTAGTGTTGTACTCATCTTCTGTTTTATAGGAGATCCAGAGGGTGTGACCAAATGTTTTCAGCCACTTAGCACAGTTCCTGGAAAATAGCAAATGCTTAATAACTTCTTGTCGACTAGTCAATACAGATATTTGCAACATTACTCTGGTTCATTCAATGACTAATCAACGATGTCTAAATTGATCAAGGCTTTTAGATACTTAGTTGGAATGTCTTTAATTAGTTTGATCAATCTAGATGGGCTTCCATTCAGTTAAGGTAACAGCATTTTATAACTTAAGGTGGGATGCTGGTGAAGGATAGATCTCATATAGGTAATATATAGAATTATAAGTTATATATACATATATAAATATAACTATAAATTATACAGAATAGGTTTTTAAAATAAAACTTTATGCACTTTGATATTTATAATTAAAATTCTGATATTACAACATTAAAGCAAGTACATTCCAATAGGAAACAAATGTCAACAATTTTAATCATCATCAACAAATTCTTATTTTACAGGCCCTCTACCTGTAAGGTATATTATTAGACACTTGGGAGTCCCAATCAGTTTCTATGCATTTTGGGATTTTTTAGGATAACATATTATATATGACACATGTAGGAACATTTCTGTTCTTATTTTTTGTCTTGCTCACCCAGTATGTGCATATGTGCACAGTTTCCTTTTGCCTCCCATATAACACGTAACCTTGAAATGGTTGCCTATGTTTGAGGCTCCATTTTGAAATTTGAGTTTCAAGGATATAATATATTTTTAAATCCCTTTCTAAAGTTCAGTCAGATTGTCTGTTCATCAAAATGTAATCCTATCCAGCTGGTTTCATATATTTTTGGCCCCTGTTGTGTGATCATATGACATAGGAACAATGATCCTTAGTCCTATTATCCCACAAATATGGGAATGATCAACTTGTCTTTACATTTGAAAGCATTTTTTTTAAAAGAATGCAAAGTATAAACACATTTTATAGAAATGCCCCATATCTGCACCTACATATTAGCTGGCTTTTTTGAAAGACTTATGATGACTATATTACTATATTACTATATTGGATACTTTGACCTAAAGAATCTCAAGTAAAACAGAGCATTAATTCAGCAGCAAAACCATTCAGCAGTCATTTATTAAGAATCATTGCACAGAACACTGTGATTGGGAATGGGGAAGACATAAAGATATGAAAAGGACATAATAAATGATAGCTCTCTTGCCACATGCATAGTAGGCTGGTCATGTGTTACCACCCAGAAAGTGAGAAGAAGAGACAGAGATGAAGGAAGCAGGAGAAAGGAAAGTGCCATGACAATTTCCACACGTGCTAAGATTTGGGGAGGCTCTGGAGATTTTGCTTCCTTTCTTGCTTCAGCCAGATATAGAGAATCTATCAGTTTCATGATATTCATGCCTGCCTTGATGGTTCAATTCAGTCCAATCTCTTCCAGACTCCAAGGCTGATCACAAAATGGGCTCAATGTTCTTATTCAAATGGCTTCCAATTTTGAAGGTGCCTTGTCACTGTAGTGATGGGAAAACTGTTATTTGAATTTCCAGCTTTCTTGGGTTGATCTTGAGGTCAGAGTCAAACTGCAAACCTCAGACCAAGTCTTGGGTTCAGGACTGAGATAACCTTGATACTTTCCATCATTGACTATTGGAAGAGGTGAGAGGGTTTGAATCAATTCATGAGCTTGGGATGTGTTTGCTGATGATTTATTTCCTGGTATTTCAATCAATCAGTAAGCATTTATTAAGTACTTAGTATGTGCCAGACATTGTGCTAGATGCTAGGCATTGGATTAAACAATTTCTACTTACAAAGAGCTTACATTTTAATAGGGAAGACAACAAAGACATAAACATAAGCAGAATAAATAAATACAAATAAATAAAAGGAGAATAATAACTACATACAAAATAGTTAAAGGGAGGCAGTACCAATTAGAAGGATTAGGAAAAGTTTCAGGAAAAGATAAATTGCCTCTTGAAAGAAAAGAAAGGATTCTATGAAGTAAATAGGGATTTTTTCTTTGTACTTGTATCCCAGCACCTAGCATAGTGCATATAGTAGTCATTTGATAAGTACATATTGATTGGGTGATGAAGTTAAGGTAAAGAGAGAGTGAACTCCAGGTTTTTTTTCCCCTGTGGTCACATTCCTTCTAGTTATTGGAGGCAGGAGTGGGTCCCAGGTTTTGATATTACTGAGTCTACCCCTCTTCCCTCCATATTATTGCTTCCTTATCCATTCTTGGCTTTGGAAAATAGGAAACATGGTGGGGAAGCAAGACTGAGATGAGGCTGGAACAATGGCTTCATCAAGTAAGTGAATCTCCCGGGCCACTGTCTGCTCCAGGCAGGTCACATGAAGCTCCCAAAGGTATCACGTTACAGTTTTGCTGCTGAGATGCTTCACCCAATAGCTTTCTTAGGCTCAATACTTTCTCTCCTGACACCCCCGTCTCACTGTGACAGTTACACAAATAAATCCCTGGCAGCACCAATAACAAAACCCTGGATTTGGGGGCTTCCTCCCACCCCAAGTGAAGCAATGGGCTTCACCCAGGTGAAATGACCCTGAGCTAAAGAAGAAAGAATGCTTGGCTGTCTCCAACAAAGCCCAATTTTGCACAATGAAACCCTCCCACCTTATGAGGCAATGAGTAAAGTAATCTGTTTTCACACAGTCTTATGTTCGGGTGCTGCTGTCACTCACTGGAAAGGTTACTATCTTTCTTTTCTTTGAATTACAAAAGCTAACTGTAAAACCTGAAACCTTTCTGGGAAATTGCCTGGCTACACAAAGAACGCCCAGACCCTATCTTTGCCCAGTTCATTTCTTTCCGATCTTGCTTATAAAGGTGTTTTTGTTTTCCTTCCAGGATTTGCTCAGCACAGAAAAGTTGCAGATCCAGGTTAGCTGCTGGGCTTTTGGGCTTTTTGTGGAAGTTTCTCTGGGGCTGGGAGGCAGTGTATGAGCAGTTGAAATCTGTAATCCTTCCCAAATGATGACAATTCTAGGCATAATATGGTGTAAGTCAGTTCCACAGATTTCAAGGTGATAAGGTTAGTTAACAAGGGAAGGGGTATTTCTGCTAAAGGATCCTTGGTGCTCTTTTTATATCCTAGAAACGTTGTGCACAGTAACATCTCATCATTCCTTGAAGGAGGTGACATTCTGTGTTGGTTCCCCTCTGGGCTGCTCACACCATCTTCACTTCCAAGATCTGAATACTATAATCATGATACCAAGAGTATTGGGAAGTGGTTATTTTTATCCTGACTCTGCCAGAATCATCTCTGCGTGATCCAAATTTATACTCCCTACACACAAAACATATGGCCCTGCTGCTAAGCCAGATGCTTCTCCCATGGCTGAGATGCATTTAACTTTTACGTTTTGCCTCTTGTCTATAAGAAATGGGCTAGAAGTATCACATGTGCAATGTTGCTTCTTTAAGTTTTAAAATGCATTGTGGTTTTGTTTGAAGGACTGTATGTTTATATATGTGTATAAAATGACTCAAGCTGAAGGTGGGCTAATGTTCTGTATTGGAAAAGAACCGTGAAGAAATCAATCAGCTATTATTTTGTGGACATTATAATTTCTAAATACCCCATTACCAAAGAAATACTTCATTTCTCCATTTGAAATATATTTTCATGAAAATGTTGATTTAGTGCCCTGAATATTAAATTCATTGTTTCATTAATTTATCCAATATTCAAAGATGTTTAAAAAACAATCTATGCTATTAAAGAGTTTATTTTCACAGGAGAGGCATAAATAACTATAAGACAAGGCAGAATGTGATAAGGGTGATAAAAGGTATGAATAAGATATTATCAGGAATCAGAGAAGAGAGGGATTAATATTTCCCATTGGGGTGATCAGGGAACCCTTTATAGATGGAACCATTGAGCTAGAAAGATAATATTTGGTAGGAAAAAAAGAGAGGAAAAACCTCGCAAGAAGAGAGATTAATATGAACATAGTGAATAGGGAGAAAAGTACAAGTACATTTAAGCAACAAAATGTGATTATAGTGTTTCAGAGGCTGAGTGGGTTGTAGTAATGGGGAACCATTAAATTTTTTAAAGCAGGTGAGTAAGTTTAAAGGTGTGTCTTAGGAAGATTAATCAGTGTTTTAGGAAGTAAGATGAATTGGAATGATGAAAAGTGAATGCAGGTGGAAAGATTAGCTGAGCTATCAAAGAAGTGGGGCTAAATGTAAGCATACACTAGTATGCTCCTGATTTGATGTAAGAATGATTTTTACATTGTAAAATAATTTTTTTGTGTTGAAAAACGTCAAAACCATTCTTTTTTTTGAAAACTTTTTATTTTCAAAACATATGCATGGATAATTTTTCAATCTTGACCCTTGCATAGCCTTGTTCCAAAGTTTCTCCTCCTTCCCCTCATCTTCTCCCCTAGTGAGCTAAGTTTAAGCATACACTAGTATGCTCCTGGTTTGATGTAAGAATGATTTTTACATTTTAAAATAATTTTTTGTATTGAAAAACGTCAAAACCATTCTTTTTTTTGAAAACTTTTTATTTTCAAAACATATGCATGGATACTTTTTCAATCTTGACCCTTGCATAGCCTTGTGTTCCAAAGTTTCTCCTCCTTCCCCTCATCTTCTCCCCATCCAATATATGTAATGCATGTTAAAATATATGCTAAAACCAATATATGTAAACATATTTATACACTTATCTTGCTGCATAAGAAAAATCAGATAAAAAAAGGAAAGAAAATGAGTAAGAAAACAAAATGCAAGTGAACAATAACAAAAAGAGTGAGAATTTTTTGCTGTGATCCACACTCAGTTCCCACAGTCCTCTCTCTTGGTGTAGATGGCTTTCTTCACCACAAGATCACTGGAACTGGCCTCAATCATTTCATTGCTGGAAAAAGCCATGTCCATCAGAATTGATCATCGTATAATCTTTTTTTTGCTATGTACAATGATCTCCTGGTTCTGCTCATTTCACTTAGCATCAATTCATGTAAGTCTCTCCAGGCCTCTCTAAAATCATCCTGCTGATTGTTTCTAACAGAACAATACATTCCATAATATTCATATACCACAACTTATTCAGCCATTCTCCAATTGATGGAATTCCCAGTTTTTTGCCACTACAAAAAGGGCTGCCACAAACAGTTTTGCACATGTGGGTCCCTTTCCTTCTTTTATGATCTCTTTGGGATGTAGGTCCAGTAGAAACACTGCTGCATTAAAGAGTATGTGCAGTGTCAAAATCATTCTTAACTTTTGTTGTTGTTCAGTTGTCTGATTCTTTGTGACTCCATTTGAAGTTTTCTTGGCAAAGATCAGATGAGGAAACTGAAGCAAACAGTTTTGTATATTGAATTGCATAACTAGTAACTATCTGTAGCCAGCTTTGAACTCAGAAAGATTGGTCTTCCTGACTTTAGGTCTGGCACTTTATTCACTGTACCACTTAGCTGCCTCAACC
The DNA here is from genome assembly GCF_902635505.1 of Sarcophilus harrisii. Lineage (NCBI taxonomy): Eukaryota > Metazoa > Chordata > Mammalia > Dasyuromorphia > Dasyuridae > Sarcophilus > Sarcophilus harrisii. The sequence goes on along the minus strand of NC_045426.1, from coordinate 145,813,367 downwards.
CTATTCTAGGAGGGACAAATTTGGCATTCTCCCCTTGGCTGGTATACAGGAGATTGTGCCTTGGGGGAATAAAGGAAAGGAATGAGGAAATATAATATAAGATCTATAGTTTTCACCAATGGCAAGATTTGTTTCTAAGAGAGCAAAGATATTGTTTAATAGTCCCCTGTGACTGTGTTGCACAAAAAGTGAAATGGTGTTCCACTGGCAAGGAGAAAGAGGATTAGGATACAGAAAGATTCTAAAGCTGGAAAATATGTAAGTCAGAGAGTTATATGACCTTCCAGTAACTGGAAGTATCTTAGGCTTTCTACAGAATATATACTTGTTCTCATGTAGGTCCTATATCTGGGCAGCATGATGGTCAACTCAGTGCAGAGTGTATAATAAGTTTTCAGATGACAGATATAGCCAGTGAGGAAATTTGTTTTACATTATTTGTTACAAATGGAGGCTGCAGAGGTCTGGAGGAAGACATCAGGGAGTAATAATGATTTAAAAATAATTAATAAAACATTTGAACAATAAAAAAGAATGTATTTATTTGAAGAGCTTTCACAGGAACCAAGGATAAGAATATCTGGTGAATATATTTGGAAATTCAGGGGATCTCTAATCTAACAAAAAACCACTGTGTTCTCTGATTATAATAACCATAGTGACATGGCACCATTCACACATCCTCTCAACTTTTTAAGCTACAATGCATTGGTGAGTGAATAGTATTCTGGGTTTGGAGTCAAGAAGATCTGAGTTCAAATTTAGCCTTAAGCTTTTACTAGCTATGTGATATTGAGTAAGTCATTTACTCTTTGTCTGCCTTGATTTCCTCAATTGTAAAATGAAGAAAATAATAGCATCTACTCATAAGGTTGTTGTAAGGATAAAACAAACATAGTAACAATTAAACTAATACATAGTAGGGACTTAATAAAATGCTTGTTTCCCTCCCCTTTCCCTTTCACCAATCTCTGGTTTCACTTAGCCTTTCTTTTCTCTATATTCCCCAATTCCAGGGGTTTTCTTTTCAACTAGACTATTGGAGTTTCAAAATCATGTCAATCAGAGAGCCTCTATTAAGGTTTTGTTCATTATGGCATCTAAAAACTTGAATTGCCCCCTTGAATTAGAATTTAGAATCCAATGTAGATAAAATTTCAAGTCTTGAAAAATTGCCAGAGTTCCAGATTCCACTTAGTCTTCATATCCTCTTTCTATACCTTCAGGCCTTTCAAACATCCATATCCAAAGACCAAAAATATGCCCTTAGATTGCCCAAGTGCAGTTACAATCATTCAGACACCATTCTTCAGATTTTACACACTCACAGTAACTCATCACCTTGTGTTTCAGTTACAAAAGCAAATACTGTTTCTATCTTTAAGTTCCTTGAGGACAAGGACCAACTTACTCTAATATTTGTATCTTCAATACTTAGCACAGTTCTTGATACATAGTAAACATTTGATAAATTCTTTCCATTAATTCATTTATTCATTTTAATTTGTTTGTTCATATTCTTCATAGAATTTGTTCTTTTATTCATCATCACACATCACTTTCAACCATACCTATTTCACCAATTATTAGCACCAGATTATCCTGGCATTTTCTTGTAGTCTGGGCAGCTCTGAGTCTTCTTAACTCTTATGCATAGCTGTCTCCTCCTTAAAGTCTGTCATATGTATTTGACTTTTCTGATCTACCCTAATAACTGGAAAGATACGTCATAAAAATTTGCCAAAGAAATGTCCTTTATCTGATGTGCCCTGACTTTTGATTGGGAACATATAGTTATATTTCCAGTAAGTATTGGTACAAAGTAAGTAATTGTACTTTATGGGCACTCAGGTAAAAGAGACATTACTGAAGAGTGGCTTTATAGCTGTTTTTAAGTGTTTCAAGGACTGCCATGGATAAAACAGGTTAGACTTGTTCTGCTTGTTCTCAGATGGCAGAACCTAGAGTAGGGGGTAGGAGTTGCAGAGCAATAGATTTTGGTTCCATGTTAGGAAAAAAAAAAGTGGTTCAGTAGATAGTGTATCAGGCCTAGAGTTGGGAAGATTCATCTTCCTGTACTCAAAATCCAGCCTCAGGCACTTACTGTGTGATCCTGGGCAAGTCACTTAACCCTGTTTGTCTCAGTTCCCTCATCTATAAAATGATCTGGGAAAGGAAATGGCAAACCACTCCAGTATCTTTGCCAAGAAAACCCCAAATGGAGTCACAAAGAACAAGACACAAGTGAAAAATGAATAACAACAAAGGAAAATAAAATAATAAACAATTATTGATGTCCAGAAGAGAAATGAATTGCTTCAGGAGGTAGTAGATTCCTCTCCTACTTGGAGCTTTTTTGTAAAAGTTGGATAACCATGAGGCAGAGGGAATTCTTGTTCAGGTTAAGGTTGGATTTGTAGGCTTCTGAGGTCTATTCCAAATTTAACATTCTGTGTTTACACTTGGGAAAAGGAATTGGATGTCAGGTGACCAACAAGCCAAATCATTTTGCAACAGATTCCAATAAAAGCTCTATTGATGAAGATTATATATTACCTGAATGGAGCAATAATTTCATGTCAGTGAATTCGATTCAAAACAGGAGATCAGCCAATCAAGCACAAATGATCAATAACAGAACATGCCTATTTTTCTGATGGAAGATGGAGACTGAGAAAAAGGATGGAATATAAAAATTCCGTTTACATCATATTAAGTTCAGTCACTATTCTTTACATATGAGGAAACTGAGATACAGAGAAATAAAGTGATTTATCCAAAGTTGCCCAGGTATGAAATTATAGAGCCTGTGTTCTTTCTACCATGTCAGTCAGCCTGTAAGAATTTATTAAGCAGGGTAGCTAGGTGGTACAGTGGATAGAGTACCAGCCCTGAAGTCAGGAGGACTTGAGTTCAAATCTGATCTCAGAAAGTTAACACTTCCTAGCTGTGTGACCCTGGGCAAGTCACTCAATCCCAATTGCCTCAGCAGAAAAAAAAAAGAGTCCCCATCCTTAAAGAGTTTGTATTCTAAAGGAGGGAGAAGGGGGACAATATTCAAAGAACTGTGTACCTATGAGGTACATACAAAATAAATGTAAAGTAATCTCAAAGGGAAGACACTGGATAGAAGGCAAATGACTGTAGTGATTATGGTTGTGCCTATAATCGGCCCTTTTTTTTCTTTTTAAACTCAACTGGACAAGGACAAATGGAACTGGTGAGCAAAGGAGGTATTTTTATCATGCAGCTGCAAATGCTGTACAATTTTGCTGAGTGTGATCTGTGAAGGTCATTTTACTTTCTTTTGTTTGCCTTTTTAATAAGACCTTCCAATTTTCTTTAGAAGACCTTTATTTCCAAGGGGAGATGCTAATAGAGGTGTTGCTATACTGCCTTAACTTGAAATCTGAGAGGAGTTTTCCTGTCATAGAAACGGGAATCATCCCACTTCCTACTGTGTAAATTGCTCTAGGGTTGGATGGGGCAGACTGCTTTGACCTTTTTTTTTGTACTCTATTTTAATTTTGATGATTTCTCCCTATTATTATGTTCTCTCTTAAGGACAAAGATAATACAAGAGTCAGAATGGAGAACTCTATAGTGATTATATCTATTTAAGAGGATCTCGTCACTGAAGAGATACAATTCTTACTTGAATGTTTGAAAGACTAGTATTAGTCATCTCTCCACTAACAAAAGCAGTTAAATTGCCCAATGGACAAAACCTTGGGCCTGGAGTCTGATCTGAGTTCAAATCTGGCTTTGTGTGACTGCCCAAATGTGACTTTGGGCATGCCATTTAACTTCTGCCTCAGTTTATTCACCTATAAAAATAAGGATAATAATAGCATCTACCTTCCAGGATTGTTATGAGGATCAAATTATGTAATATTTGTAAAGTGCTTAATATAGTTCCTGATGTGGCAGGTACTTAATAAATGCTTTTCTTCTTTCTGGAATAGATACTAAAACTATGACTTAAAACAGTTCTCCTGGAGCCAGCCTAGGAATGGCTGGTCTTCATCTTGTATTAATCCAGATTATCACCAGGCCCATACTCTATTCATTTCTAGTTGAATAAGATCTGTTTGAATTTGTGTTTTACTGTCATAGCTTTTGAGAACTTCCCATAGAGTTAGAACGAGAAAGGATCAGGACTGCCATTTAGTCCAGTTTTCTCCTTTTACAGAGAAGAAAATGGAAGCCCAGTGAAGCCAGGTGATGTGCCTGAGATTTCCCAGATGGTAAATACTTTTAACTCTAAAACCTGTGTTCTTTTCACTCTGATGTGATGCCTCCCTACTTTGCCAATTGAACTTCTTAAAAACACGGATTTTTGATGTCTTAATTTTTAACATCATCATAATTCCTCCCTCATGTCCTTCCCTTCCCAGAGAATCAGTTCAAATAACAAGTAGTATTTTAAAATTTAATTTAAGTAGTATTTTTAAATTTAACAAAAAGATCAAAAAAAGTAGATCAGTACAACTGATCAAGACATGTTGTACAATATCCAAAACTTGTGGATTTCTCACTTTTTCAAAAGAGTTGAGGGGGGAAGTGTCTTTTCATAGGTCTTCCTTTCATGACATGCATGTTATTATATTGAATATTGAAATTATATTATCAAAAGATTTAAAAACAAGACAAATTCGTAGACCCCAAGTGAAGAATACTGGGATTTCAGGCCTAGAGACCCAATTAAAGCTCATTATGATAACCTAGGTGAGATATAATGAAGGCCACAATGAGAGTGGTGGCAATTTGATTGGAGAGGAGTTGACAGACTGGAGAGGTATTAGGAACATAGAATTAATAGAACTAAGATAGGATGTCAAATAATTGAATATTGAAGGTAAGAGAAGGAATTTTTAGAGATGATTAAGTTCTCCACGCTGAATAACTGGAAAGATGGCATTGCCATCAACAGTAACAGAGAATGTGGTTGGGGAAAGGATAAGTTCAGTTTTGGAAATGTTAAGTTTGAAGCATGGATGCATCCAGATGGAGCTGCTCAGAAAAGGGTTGGAAATATGCAACTGGAATGTAGAGGCAAGATAAAAGACTTGAAAGTTATCTGCATAGACATGCATAGACATGCTTAGAGAAGGCAGAGGAGAAGGGACTACTAAAGAAGATGGGTTGGTTAATAGTGACCAGCACCACAGTGATTTCAAGATTAATAGAATGATGACAATTATTTCTAAAATATATAGAGAATTGACTCAAATGTATAAGAATTCAAAACAGTCTCTAATTGATAAATGGTCAAAAGATATGAATAGATAATTTCCAGATGAAGAAATTAAAACCATTTATAGTCATATGAAAAATGCTCTAAATCATTATTAATCAGTGAAATGCAAATTAAGACAAGTCTGAGGTACGACAAGTCTGAGGTACCACTACCCATCTCTCAGATTGGCTAAGATGATAGGAAAAGATAATGATGAATGTTGGAGGGGATATGGGAAAACTGGGATACTAATACATTATTGGTGGAGTTGCGAATTGGTCCTGTTTCTGGAGAACAATTTGGAACTATGTCCAAAGGGCTACCAAACTGTGCATACCCTTTGATCCAGCATGCCTTTACTGGGTCTGTATCCCAAAGAAATCATAAAAAAGGAAAAGGGTACACACGTGCAAAAATGTTTGTAGCAGTCCTTTTTGTAGTGGCAAGAAACTGGAAACTGAGTGGATGCCCATCAGTTCAAGAGTGGCTGAATAAGTTACGGTATATGAATGTTATGGAATATTATTGTTCTGTAAGAAATGATCAGCAGGATGATTTCAGAGAGGCCTGGATTTACATGTACTGATGCTATGTCAAGTGAGTAGAACCAGGAAAACATTCATAGCAACATAGCAACAGCAAGATTATATGACGATCAATTCTGATGGATGTGACTCTTTTCAACAGCGAGGTGCTTCAGTCCAGTTCCAATGATCTTGTGATGAAAAGAGCCCGCCACCCTCAGAGAGAGGACTGTGGGGACTGAGTATGGATCATAATATAGCATTTTCAATTTTTTATTGTTGCATTTTTTTTTACTTTCTCATTTTGTCCTTTTAGATCTGATTTTTCTTGTGCAGCATGATAATTGTGGATATATAAATGTTTCCATATATATAAGAGTGAAGATTGAAAATTATCTATGCATGTGTTTTGAAACTAAAAAGCTTTAATAAAAAATAGAATGATGGTAATAGTCAAAAAGATTCTTAAGAAGTGAAAGCAAGCATTTATTATGCTTTCACTCTGTGATGGTTTTATACTGAGTGAGAAGACAAAAGTATTCCAAAATGTTATTGACATATTTTGTAAATATCTGCTTCTAATACTTTTTATTTTATTTCTATTAAAAATTGCCAAGGAATGGAACAGAATCAAGATGGCAGAGTAGAAGAAAGCAGTACAGTCAAACTAAACCAAAAAATATGTATCATATCTAATTCTGATGGGGAAAATTCAGAAGAAGTCACAGTCATGTTCAGTTACAGTCATTTGTCTACCCCAGTTTAGTATAAGGAGCTGGCTAGAGAGTTCTGTGGACAATGGAATTAAGTTTGGGACAAGAGTTCCAAAGTCCAAGTTGCACCCAGGGCAAGATTGTGGACCGAAATAAGAGGAGATTTTAGAACTAGGGATTCTAGGATATCCCTAGATCTATTCTCTACCACAATAGGAACAGATGCCAACTGTCAGCTTGTTAATCCATTAACCAGTACTGAGTCACCAGGGAAGATTAAAAAGAAGACCTGCATTATTATGTCTGAGCAGAAAGATCCTGGGTGGAAAGCAAATGGAAGAATTTCACAAGCAAGCAATAAAGGTATGGCTCAGGAACAATGATGAATCTCAGTTCTAGATTCTAGCTCAGTCTGCAGAGGAATAATAAGGGCAAGAATCTCAGATTAAAGGGGAACCTATAATTTTATCACCCTGAACCAATGGATCTTATGGGCTGCCTAACAGAAACTTAGTCTCCAAGTTGCTGAAAACCAAACTTTTTTGTTTGCAAGTCAGGAACTTGCAGAACTCAGATGGGGGTAGCAATCAGAAATCTCTTTGGGGCCACTAAAAGTTTACAGTATCCAAGCACGTCCCTGAAATCCTAGAATAATGCATCATTCAATACCCCAAGAATGTATCAACAAGACTCATCTAGACAATCTCTTTAGAAATGTGGCAAAGACCAGTCATAACATAAATTCTAATGTCAGGAAATAGGAAGAAAGGTATTGTGGTGGCAGGCACAGTCAAGATACCAACATAGAAGAAGACAATGAGTTCAAAACATCTATAAAAACAAAGTCTCAGAGAAAAACATAGCCTGGGTATAAACTTGACTAGGATTTCTAGAAGAAAAATGAGTCAAGAAATTAAAAAAATTTAAAATTTATAAATGAAAAGAGAGTACTAAAAAACTGGAAAATAAATGAGAAGAGGGGAATTAACATTTTATCACAAGAGGTATGAAAACTAGCCCAAGCAAGCAACTCCCTGGAAATTTGAATGTAGCAAACAGAAACTGATGACTCTATGAGACAGCAAATAATACTAAAACAAAGCAAAAAGACTGAAAAAGAACAGAAGCAAATTTAAGATATCTCAGAGCAGAAATAAGTGACTTGGAAAATAGAGGAGAAAAAATTTAAGAATCATTGTACTATCTGGGCTCCATGATTAAAGCAATAGTCTAGATGCTCTATTTTAAAAAAATCTTTAAAAAACTCTACTTCTTAGAAGCAGAGGGCAAAGGAGAAATAGAAATCCTCAATTGAAAACTCATAAGGACATCACAGTTAAAATCAGAATTTCTAAGTCAAAGAAAAAATACTGTAAGCATCCAGAAAGAAAGGATGCAAGTTCTGGGTATTGAACATAGTTTAGCAGCCAGCACTATAATGGAGCAGAGAACAATATTCCAGAATGTAAAAGATATAGGCTTAGAGCTAAGAATAATTTCCCCAGAAAACTAAGTATACTGAATGGTACAGGGGAAAAATAAATTTTTAAGGAAATAAAGGACTTCTAAGCATTCCTGATGAAAAGACCAGGACTGTATAGAAACTTTGAAATTCAAAAACAGGAGTTAAGACAAAGATAAAAGAGGTAGATAGGAATGAACAATAAAAAGACTACACTCAAGGATAAATTGCTTACATTTATTTATGGGGAGATAATATATGTGTTTTATCTTTTTCAGGAGTCTTAGAATATAAGACTCTTCAGGAGTCTTAGAGTATGATTAGATAAGGCCTGTAGATAATTCTGTTATGTTGTGATTTTATGAGAAGAATGGAAAGAGAAGAGGAGGAATACAGATTGTGGGGGAAAGGAAGGAAAGGGAAAGAAAAGGTAGGGAAAATTTTCTCATATAATGTAGATGGAGAAATAGACATCTATGAGAATAAGGAGAAGGGAATAGATGGAATAACTGACACTTCAACTTTACTTTCATGGGAAGTGGTTAAACGAAGGAAGAATACACACACATGTACAATTGGGAAAAGAAATACATTCACTTATCAGGAAATTAGGAAGAAAAGGAGAGGATAAGGAAGGAGAAATAGAAAAAGAGAGATTAATCATAAGCAAAACAAACTAACTAATGATGTACAAAATACTTTTTGAGGTGACAAAGAGTAGGAATCTCATAAATTGGGGAATGAATAAGCAAGTTATAGTACATACTTGTGATGGAATATTATTCTGCTATAGTAAATGATGGTTTCAGGAAAACTTGGGCAGACTTATATGAAACAATGCAGAGTGAAGTGAAAAAAATGAGGATAACAATTTATACAACAATAATGTAATAAAGAAAAACAATTCTGAAAGAATTAGGAACTCTTATCAGTGTAATAACCAATCAAGAATCCAGAGGATGAATAATAAAAAATAATCCACCTTCTGATAGAGAGATGAAGACATCAGAATGCAGAATAAGACAAAACATTTTTTTTTGGATATAACCAAAAGAGAGATTTGTTTTTCTTGACTGTGTGTGTTTGTAACAAAAGTTTTATGTTTCTTTTGTTTTCAATGGGGTTTGGGAGAGAGTTGGAGTGGGAAAGTGAGAAGATGGATTTTCAGTGAAAAAAATTATAATATAAAACATTAAAAAAAGAAATTTCCAAAGCATAAGGTCATGACCTAATTTTCATAGGGCTTCTTGAAATAAAGGCAGACTCCTTAAAGTTAAAAATTGTTGATTTCTTGTTTTATCCCCAGTATCTAGTATAGTATCTGGCCTGTGGTAGGTGCTTAATAAATACATGTTGATGGATTCCTTTCAAAAGTTCCTTTTCTTTTGTATTTATTAGATCCACTGGATTTTTATCATAGTCATTTTTAAAATCCATCTTCATAGGGTGGGAGAGAGGAGTAAAGACAAAGAGAAGGAGGAATCAATTGGCCAAGAAATCCTCAGGGATCATTGCGTCAGTTTATTTTTCTAGAAACTAGACAGCTAGCTTTAGCCAAGTGTAAAGGGAACACACATTTCAAAACCTTCCAGTTGAGTTTCAAACTCCAAGCCTGTGAAGTCTGAGTAGGTTTGAAATGTGACAAAATGCATTGCCTGGTTCCCAACAACTGATCTGTCAATTTTTTTCCCTTGCTGGAAGTTTACTGTCAGTTTACCTCTTCTCCCCCTCCCCCTCCTCAAACATTCACAGAAACAGCTTGTAGGCTGCTTCCTTTCTGTCTCAGGAACCTGACAGATCAGAGTCAAACCCTCAGAAACTATCTTAGCTGGCTGGGAGACCTTTTTGATCCTCCCAACTTGAACTAAAACAGGAAGTAGGGTGTGTGTGTGTGTGTGTGTGTGTGTGTGTGTGTGTGTTTAAACTTTGCACATAATTCCCTACCCCCATCCCCATTTGAAAATTTTCAGATCTGTTTTTTTTTTTTTTTATTGTTGTTTTTAGACTCAGCAGGGCTAAAAAGGAGATCTGAAAAAGAAGGTTTACAGAAAAGACATCAAATCTGACATCAAAAATACTCTTTTATGGAAACCAGTGTCTGGTGCTAGGGAAACTAATTTCTTACAACTTGATATACCTCACTTTCTTAGCCTCCCTTCCTTCTCCTCCTCTCCTTGCAACTTGAACCAAAACTGACCAAGAACAAATCCAAATTATGATCTTCATTTAAACATTAGCGATAGTAAATGAACTCGAAGTAATTGCCTCAGTTCTTTGCTGTTCTAGAATTTCTGTGTATTAAATAGGCTAAGGATAAGAGGGTAGGGTAAACAGCAGAATTTTGGGGATAATTTTATTACTCAGCTATCATTACTGGAAAGAAATTTGTTACAATGGAAATTGAACTATGGAGCCGAAAAAGAAACTACAGTGTTCAAGGTATTTTGACAATTGAATGGAATTCTCCTCCACCCTCCCACTTTTTCTTCTACTGCTAAGTAATACAGTATAATGAAAATAAAACTGGCCTGAGAACCTGAAGACCTTACTTCAAATTCTGGCTCTCCTAATTACTCCCTGCCTCAATTTCTGCTATGCAAATGAGTTTAGATTTAATGATACTCATGGTCCTTCTAGCTTTAGAGCCTCTGAACTTTATGATCGTTCCAGATCCTGGCCACAACTAGAAAAAAATAGTGAAATACATTTCACTAGAAAAAAATCACTTTTTTGGGGGTTAGGGGGAAAGGCTGCATTATGGGCAGACATGAAAACAGAACTTGTCAGAGTAAATTCATATTTATAATATTTCGAATCATATAATTTTGTCAAATTTTTAGTATCAGAATAAATTGATGGAGAGCCGTGAACCTTTACTTTCTCCTTAGTTCTATTGTCCATTTAGTTAATAAATATTTATTAAGGGCTTACTATGATGATGGAAACTTCCATCTGGAAGAGGCCTTTTCCCTCCCTCCCTCCCCATCATATATCCCAGAACCACAGTAAATCCACTCAGGAAATCAAGGGGAATTCTGAATTTGGAAGTTCCCAGATTATGGAAAACATCTTTTCAATGTTATAAAAGAACTACAAGCTTCTCCACTAACCATCCTTATATTCAACTTAAATCACCAGAATTCCTGCTTTCCTAAATCCCATAATATAGTAATAATAATAGTAATTATAATATTATAAATATATTTAATAATAAATAATAAAAACGAGTAAATATAAATAAAAATATAATAAATAAATATAAAATATAATAGTAATAATAATATATATTAAAAATATAATATACAGTGCTTTCTTCACAACAACCACATGAATAAGGTAGTATCCATTTTATAGTGAAGAAACCAAGTCTAACATAAGTTAAATAACTTCTCTAGGGTCCCACAACTAGCAAGTATTAGGTTAGATTTTTGGAGTTAAATTTATTCTAACTCCAGGCTTACCATTGTTTTCTTCATACCATTCATTTAATAAATGTGTGTTGAATTAATGACATAGAGGCACAAGCCTCTGTTATCTTCCCTGTGCATCCATCCTCATTTATTGCAATTCTACCATATCCCTTGTTTGCCCCTTCCATTGTTATCTTTTGTAATCTTCATCCATTATTCAACTCCTTTTTCCTCCATCTTTTCCGCTTATAATCCCATCACCTTAGAAATGGATATTCTCTCTGAAGACTCCATTCCTCTAGTCATCCTTTCTAATGCTGGCCACCCTCTTTCCTCTGTCTTATCAAACCTGGATTTAGAATTGACAAACTCCTTGATCCCAACTGTTGTTTTCAAACTTTTGCTCTGCTCCTATTTTCCAACAACCTCTTATCTTTTAAAGTTTATATCATCTAGCTATATCATACTGTCTTTAGGCAAAGAGGAGAGTTGTAGGAGATAAGACTGGAAAAGTAAGACTGGAATCAGATGATGAAAGGCTCCACTTCCATTGAACTCTTAAATACTCTGATTTTTCTCTTTCACTGTCGTTTACTTTCATGTTTTTATTCCATAGTTTTATCTTCCATTATTCTTGCAAACTTTACTAAGTGCAACATAAACTCTCTTTTAGCATGGTGTTTGGTGATATTAAACACTTCATAAATTCTTTTTTACTTATTCATTAATTGATTCATTGTCTCCACTCTACTTCAGCTATCCATCAGAGGAATTGAACTTTAGAGTATATTACTTTTTGAAATGAGCACCTTAGGATGCTCCAGCTTCGAAACTATTCCTCCTTTTCTATTCCATTCTTGCCATTATCATATTTGGTCCTTTTATTCATCACCAACGTCTTAGTTCTAAGTTCTTCTCTATGTAATTTTATCCCTATAACAATATCTTCTTCTCCATTCTGGGATCTCTTGTCCTCTGAATCATATGCCCCTTGTGTCCCACTAATTCTCAAGTCTGATTAATGGTTGCCATAAATTCTTTTTTACTTATTCATTAATTGATTCATTGTCTCCACTCTACTTCAGCTATCCATCAGAGGGATTGAACTTTAGAGTTCCACTAATTCTCAAGTCTGATTAATGGTTGCTAACTAGCACCTCCTCTGCTCCTACTTCCAAGCTGTCAAACATTGCTGGAGGAAACTGGGACTAATGTAAAGTCTTTATCTCAACTGGGCCACACGATGAATTTAGATTCTAATTGAGGAAATAAGTACATATTAAAGTATTAATACAAAGTCAATATAAGTATACCTCAAAGATATCGTGAATTTGGCTCTAGACCACTACAATAAAATGAGTATTGTTACAAAATGAGTCATATGGATATTATGATTTCTCCATGCATAAAAAGTTATGTTTACACTATATTTTAGATAATTAATGCAAAATAGTATTTGGTCTAAAAAAAATCGATGTACATGTCTCAATTAAAATTTACTTTATTACTGAAAAATGATAAATTTCTCCTTGGCATTCAGTGAGTCAATCTTTTTTCTGATGGAGGGGCTTTCCTTGATGTTGAATACTGACTGATCAGGATGGTCAAAGTTGTGGTGGCTATGGCAATTTCTTAAAATAAGACAATATTGAAGTTTGCTGTATCAATTGACTCTTTTGCTTGAACACTTAGTAACATTGTAGGATTATTAGTTGGCCTAATTCCAATACTGCTATATCTTACAGAATAGAGATGTCCAAGTAGAAGGAGAAAGAGGGGGAATAGCAAGTCAGTGGAGCAATCAAAATACAAACAAGATTTATCAATTAAGTTTTCTATCTTATATGGGCATGGTTTATGGTGCCCTAAAACAATTACAATAGTAATATCAAAGATCACTGATCACAGATCACCACAGCAGATGAATAACAATAAAAAATTCTGAATTACTAATTGTACAAATTACTAAATTATGACATAGAGACATGATGTGAGTACATGATATTGGAAAAATGGTGCTGGTAGACTTGCTTAGTGCAGGGTTACACAAACCTTCAATTTGTTAAAATACAAGTCTGTAAAATGCAATAAAGCAAAGCACACTAAAACAAGATATCCTTTTAAATACAAATATATTCAAAGTAGTTAAATATAAGACAGCTTGGGAAGGAGGGTAATTGGGAATTACGACTGGGAAATCAGAGAAGACTTCATGCAGAAGAGAGTAACTGAAGGTCTTAAAGGAAGAAGGATGGGAAGAGGTAGAGGCAGAGAGCATTTCAAAAATGAGGAACAGCCAGGGATGAAACTTGGGACTAGAATGTGGATTGGAGAGACGTTTGACTACATTAAAAAAGTGTGGGACAGGGAATAATGTCCAATAAGACTGGGAAAGTATTTTAGTGCCAGGTGGCATAGGATTTTAAAAAGCTTAATAGAGAAGTTCATATTTTGTTCTAGTGGCAGAGAATTCATTGAAGTTGGGGCAGATTTGCTCTTAAGAAAAATCACTTTGGCAGCAGTATGTCGGATGGACTGGAATTGATGAGATGTTTGAGGGCAAAAGAATGATTAGGAGGCTCTTACAATAACCCAGGGTAGAGATGATAAGGGCCTGAACTAAGGTTGTGTTTGTGTGAGGGGAGGAAAAGGGATTGTACGGAAGAGATGTAAAGATAGAAATGGAAAATTTTGGCAACTGATAGAATACATGGGTTGAGGAAAGGAGAGGAATTCAAAATAATGCTGTTAATAATGATACCGGAAGGATGGTGGTGTCTTCAAGAGAAAGAGGGAAGTTTGGAAGACAAGATGCAGGATTTTTAATTTTTATTTCTTGTTGTAAACCCCTTTGGCATTCTGGTAGATTTTATGAAATCTTTTTTTTAGAACAATATTTTTAAATACACAATTATACTGAAATACAGTTATCCGAGTAGTTGAAAAGCACATTCATAGAGAGACCCATGGATCAGAGGGAAAGATGTTGCGTTCAGTTTTAAATTTGTTCAGTTTGAGATGTCCACAGGACATCTAATTTGATCTATCTAATAAGTAATTGATGAGATGGGACTGAAGTTCAAGGAAGATACTGAAGCTGGATATATAGACATGCATAGGGATAATAGTTATACCTATGGAAGAGGGAATATAGAGGTAAAGGACAGATCCCTGGGAAACATCCAGACTTTGGGGGTGTGATGTGAATACCGACAGGGGAAGTCCAGAAGCAAATGTATTAGCCCTTGGAGTATGGGAGCCCAAGCCAATTTCAGGGAAATAAGTAGCTTTCTTGGCTTCAATTCCCTCACTTAAACTAATGAATTAATTCCAGAAATTTCAGGCATAAAATAAGTTGTTGACTCTCATATCACAGTAAACTAAAAAAGTCTTACAAATGAGGTATAATAGTAAACAAAATCCTGCATTATGTTGGGACAATGTATGTGCAATAAATGACTCTATTAGAACCTATGATGATTTCTTTTTCTTTAGAAAAAAATAATTGATCTTACTAATTTGATAAGATGGGAGATATTCTGATGAAATAACATTGGTTTGTAAATTCCTCAATATGAAAGTTTCTTGTTTTAAAAATTTTGTTACTTGGTCTGCTAAGTAGACCTCTTTTAGGTGAGACAGAACATTGTATTTAATTCTTAGTGCTGGATTGAAAGAGCTGCATCACTCCCCTGGCTATTTTTTTTCTTTCCTGTAGATCTACCTCAGCCTCCTTACCAATTAGATCCAATTAGACTTTTTTCCCCCGCTTGTCTTTAATTCTCCTTCTCTTCCTATAATTAACCTTGTGTTTTTAACAATGTATTGTACCTCATTAAAAACCCTTCCTTAGTTTCCTCTGCAATGTTCCTGTCCTCCCCATTTCTTTTTCTAAGATTGTTTTCCTTTTGTCTTTTTCTCCCCCCTTATATTTAGGGAATCTTCCTTTTTGGACTTCATATAGCATTTTGTTTTGGATCACACTAATATCATGTAATCATAGGCATATGCTCACTCATAATGTTCCATTGATGGCTCTTTCCTCATGCTTGGAATGCTCTTTGCCTCGGAGAATCAGTCTCTGACTTCACTTAAGATTAAACTCAAATGCCACCTTCTGAAGGAACTTTCCTTGTCCTCCCAACTTTTGAAGCTACCTTCAAAGATAGTTAGCTTTCCCAGGCTATCTAACATCTATTTTGTGAGTGTTTTATGTATACTTATTTATTGTTCTCCCCACTTTTGTCCCTCCCTCCAATTGAATATGAGGTTTTGAGGTCAGAGACTGCTTTTAATTCTTATTTGGGTCCCTATCTGCTAATACCTGCTAATAATCACTTTATAAATGCTCATTGATTGATTGAGAGAAGGTAGATCACTTGTGGCCTATGATCTTTGCATGTCTATCTATCTATCTATCTATCTATAATCATCTTGTATTATCTGTTTGTGTCTTATTTTCCTATTATAGTATAAAATCTGGGAAGACAGGGATTATATATATATATATATATATATATATATATAAACTTTGTATCTCCCCTAGCTAGTACACTACTTGTCTATGATAAGTATTGAAATTTGGTATGTGGGGGCGATTCAAGTTATATTGGGAGTGTTGAGGGGAGTGGATATAGTTTCCAATTTAAGTGCTTCCAATAACTAATACAATTTTTGAAAAGTCACTTAACCTGTTGGGGCCTCAATGTCCTCATCTCTAAAATGAAGGAACTGGACTAAAAGATTTCTAAGATCCCTTTCAGCTACATCAAATTGTGTCTTCCAATGTGCTTTTAATTTTGGTTGACCTTGAAGTGATATTCATCCCAATATCTAACATGTTTTCTTTGTGAAGGCTAATCAGTAGTGCTGAGAGAGGAGAGAGAGAGAGAGAGAGAGAGAGAGAGAGAGAGAGAGCGAGCGCGCGCCCTTTCAGTTGAAAGTAATTGACCTAAATTGCTATCAAACCCAATTTGTGATTATTAGCTCTGAGATGGAACAAGAAGTAGTGCCCAGATTGACCACAGAGGCTGGTCCAATAAGATGGTTAACAGCTTTACTGGAGAGGAAAATACAAACCCAATAATTTCAGAAGCCCAACCCAGACATACTCTCCCCACCTCAATGTAGTAAATTCTTGATTCTGTTTCCTTGATTACCAATATGTTCTCCTTCCTGTTTGTCCTCAGTTGGGTCAAAAACGTAAATTTGATATCATCTGTATTTTAAGTGTTTAAGGAAGGATAATCAAGCTATCTCAGGGATCTTGGACTGGTCATGGACATTCAGAGTTGGTCTGTGAATCACTGAATAGGATTCCTCTAAAAGGTATGTGATGATTCAGGACAGGGAGGGGAAATCCTACTTGTTCTGGAGAGTTGGTTATGGAAGGGAATGAGAGTGGAGAGAAATGGAAAGAACTGTTGAAGGCTGGGGAGATTTTTTTTTTTTTTAAACTGGCATAGTTGAGACAGACAAAAGGTGAGGGGGTGGGATTTACAGGAAATCCAGAATAATGTCCTAAGATTGAAGAGTGGAAATTGTGATAAACTATTAAGAAACAAAATTCATTTTGAAGGTTTAGATCCTAAAGACAGGACATGAATTTAAAAGTAGAGTGAAACAGGACCAGGATAAGGCTTTTACCATGTACAAAAAACTAACAGAATAACATGAATTTCCATAGGGATCTCCATTGTTTTCATAACCTGTACCTTAACACTCCACACTATAAAAAAGTTTAATTATGCCTTAAACTGACTATGGATGATTCACTCTAGTGGATTTGATAAGAGGTAGACATTGCAGGAGAAGTGTGGACAATGGGATGGGCTAGGACCTAGGGACCTGATTTGAAGAGGAATATCCTCCCTCCCCATTTTATCCAGGAGTTCTTTCACTGAAAATCAGGGCCAAATATTTCAAGGAATGGGACAACATAGCCTTATTATAACTTCAATCAATCAGTGGGCATTTAATAAACCCTTTAGATGTTCCAAGCTCTGTGCTAGGCAAAGAGGATACAAATATAAAGAATGAAAGCAAAGAAGGGAAGCTAGGTGATTCAGTGGATAGAGTGCCAGAGCTGGAGTTAGGAAGACTCATCTTCCTGAGTTCAAATGTGGCTTCGGACACTTATTGGCTGTTTGTTCCTGGGCAAGTTATTTAAACCCATTTGCCTCAATTTCCTCATCTGTAAAATGAGCTAAAGAAGGAAATAGCAAATCATTCCAGTATCTTTGCCAAGAAAACCTCAGAGGGGGGTCACTGAGACTAGAGCAAAACTAAAACAACAGAACAACAATCAATGGGGAAAATAAGGGGATATTATAATGGATACAAAGTAGCTGAATAGAAAATAGTCTGGGGAGGGAGGCAGGGTATGCTGATAAATGTTTAATGATTGGGTCTCTGAAAAAAAAAAGTTGTGTCCAGGACACATATTTAAGTTTAATGTGCATTATTAACATTTTCACCCTCACTTTTGTAAATCTAGACAACTATCAAACAATAAATCAGGTCCTGATTGTAGCATTTGCTGATTTCTGAGAAGTAAAGACTGACACTGTGGTTTTAACAATTGATTCTGTGTGAGTTCCAGGTAGCTAAGAGTGTTGGGACTAGAGGAAGAAAGACTCATCTTTATGAGTTCAAGTCAAGCCTCAGAAACTTTCTAGCTATGTAACCCTAAACAAATCACTTAACTTTTTTTTTTTTTTTTAATCTCAAATGTAAAATGAACTTGAGAAGAAAAGTATCTTTGTCAAGAAAACCCCAAACGGGGTCATGCAGAGTAGAACATAATTGAAACAATTGAACAAGAGTTGATTCCAAGCTAGCTTTAACACACCCTTGGAGGCAGAATACTTGCAATTGTATGGTAGGTAATGAGAATCAGGAAAGGCTTCATGGTAAGATGATTCTGGGTTACATTTCAGAGAAAGAGAGGGACCCTAAGAGAGGGAGAGGTAAAGAAGTTGTTAATGTTGTTACTATTATCATTGTTTTATATGTACATATGTATATGTGTGTATATATATATATATATATATATATATATATATATATATATAATACACACAAACACACATATAATTATCATGGGGTACTGCCAGTGCACAAGTAAAAGGGCAGATAGAGTGTTGTGTGTGAGAAACAGAGAGAAGGACTGGATCCCCTTCCTGGATCTCAGGAGGAGGAGGAATGTCTAATGAGGCTGGAAAGACATTGTGTAAAAAGCTTTAAAAACTACCCAGAGGGGAATCAGTTTGATCCTCGAGCAAAAGAAGCTAATGAATATGACTGAACATAACGTCTTTCCTATTGCCTTCCTTTTAACTCTTTCTGGAAGACATGTAAGATATGGTTAAAGAGTAATTCTCCTCTGGGGTTTAATGAAAGCTCCTCAGGAGCAGGGACTGCCATTTCCTTATTTGTATGCCCTGTGCCCAGTATGATGCTTGGCACATAGTAGGTGCTTATTGATTGATCACTGGTTTTATTAAGCTATTTCTCTGCTTGCTTTTGCCCATAATAGAACATTCAGTGAATGAATGAATGTTCTTTGAGATGCAGGCTCTATTTACTGTACTTTAAGTAGTAGCAATAGCTACAGTTACACTTTCATTAGGGAAGTCCCAAATCTCTGAAAGAATTGTGAATTGCCATATTCCTGACTGGGTTCAGGAAAGAAGTCCAACCTTTTCCTTGTTGTACTCTGGGTTACCCTTCTCTTTCAGGGAGAAGCAAGTGACTGGCTTGATGGCCTTTCATAGTCTACTGGGAATTTGCCCAATGTTCCTTCTGATTTGCTTTATTGCTTGGTAAGGATTCCAAGGAGTAAAGTGTCCAGTATAGGAAGGAGAAAACTGAGATGATGGGAGGGGAGAAGAAAATTATTTAGTCCTTTTCCTTCTGAATGTGATTGTCATTCCTGGTTGAAATTTAGTTTTATTGATTTCTCATATTGACTAAGAAATTTATAATAGCACACAATGTACACTAATAAATATTGTGGACACCTGACCACAATCAGAAGATCAGAAGCCATGGAAGCTGGGGGATAGGTAAGAGGCAAGATGGCTCAATGGCCATATATAGTAATTTATTTCCTAATGGGACACCAGAAATAGTTTGATGAGCTTTAAATGTGCTACCTATTGAGTAATGAGAGTTTTACAGCTGGAAACTGGTTATACCTGAATGGGTAGAGTTCACATTTCTGTGGGTCTAGGCCTGGTTGTCTGTCAGTCAGTCAGTTAAGGAAAGATAATTTTTAAAAAAAATTATTATAGCTTTTTATTTACAAGATATATGCATGGGTAATTTTTCAGAATTGACAGTTTTACAAAACTTTTTATTCCAACTTTTTCCCTCCTTCCTCCCACCCCTTCCCCCAGATTAATATGTTATTAAAATGTAAACCAATACATATTAAATATGTTAAAGTATATGTTAAATACTATATATACATATATATATATATATATATATATATATATATATATGTCCTTATAGTTATTTTGCTGCACAAGAAGAATTGGATTTTGAAGTAATGTACAATTAACCTGTGAAGGAAATAAAAAATGCAAGTGGACAAAAACAGAGGGATTGGAAATGCTATGTAGTGGTTCACACTCATTTCCCAGAGTTCTTTTCCTGGGTGTAGCTGATTCTATTCATTATTGAATAAATGGAACTGATTTGGTTCATCTCATTGTTGAAGAGGGCCACGTCCATCAGAATTGATTCTCATACAGTATCGTTGTTGAAGTATATAATGATCTCCTAGTCCTGCTCATTTCACCCATCATCAATTCATGTAAGTCTCTCCAGGCCTTTCTGAAATCATCCTGCTGGTCATTGGAGAAAGATAATGTTATTGAGGTCTAAGTAGAAAGTTACTTTGATTTAGGAAGAGGTAAGGTAGAAACCTATATCTGTACTACAGGTGACTTTGCAATGACATGTGATGGTTTTTGTTAGATGGAAGAGTGAAAGACAGCCAAACTTTATATAGCTCTATAAAAAGGGAACTATTAAGAATATTAATACCATTCATTAATAGTTAACGTCAAGAAGGAGTCATTGGATTTTTCTTGTTGTACCTTTTGGATCACTTAGTAAAAATAATAGTAAACATATTTCAGTTAAGGTTCTATATTTTTAAAAAAAGCAAAACATTTAAAAACATTTTCTTAGCAGGAAGGGGTGTGTGGGCATGTGGGTTACTTGCTTAGCTTTGTTTGACTGTTTTTGCAGTTTTAGTTCCTGTCTCTATTTTTTTCTTTTTTCATAGGCCTATATGCATGAAGGGTCAACCTTCGGTCAAGTGGTATGTTTTTGTCAAGGCCTGGGGTTTTTGTTGCACTCATTTTAGTTTGAGGTAAGGTATTTCAGTCTGTACAAATAATAACAACATATAAGCACAACTTTTCAATTTACAAAGTATTTTCACTTCATTTTATGATTTGAGAGCCAAACCCTCCTGTGTAAAAGGTAGTGTAATATTATTATTTCCATTTTACAGAGAGGGAGACTGACACATTCAGAGGTTAGGTATTGGGCCCAAGGCCGTGGTGGTCCCAGTACTCACATCCAAGCCTTCCTGACGCCAAGTTCAACTTTTATCCCTCTACATCAGCCACATGGTTAGTATGACATGGAAAGTGGTGGGAGGAACTATATGACATTTGTCATGACTTTGAGTTTTCAAGGCCAGTCAGTCAATAAGAGTTTATCAAGCATCTACTTTGTGCCAGACACTGTGCTAAGAACTGAGAATACCAAAACAAAACAAAACAAGCAAACAAACAAAATCCCACATTCCCTGTCCTCAAGGATCTTACCATCTAATGAGGGAAATGGGCCCCCTTAAACAACAGTACCATAGTAAAAGTATTGGACTTCTCTTCCCCTCCTTCCTCCATCCCTTCCTTCCTCCATCCCTTTCTTCCTCCATCCCTTTCTTCCCCCTCTTCTTTCTCCTCTTCCTCCCTCCCTTCCTTTCTTCCTTCCTTCCTTCCCCCTCCCTCCCTAATTCCTTCCCTTCCTCCCTCCCCTCCTTCCTCCCTCCCTTTTTCCTTTCTCTCGATTCTCCTTCCTTCCATCCTTCCTTCCCTCTTGCCTTCCTCCCTCCCTCCTTCCTTTCTTTCTTTTCCCCTCCTTCCCTTCTTTCCATTTTCTTCCTCCCTTCTTTTCATTTCCTCCTTCCCTGTTTATTGTTTCCCTCTTTCCCTGTTTGTTGTTTCCCTCCTTCCTTATTTGTTGTTTCCCTCCTTCCCTGTTTATTGTTTCCCTCCTTTCCTGTTTGTTGTTTCCCTCCTTCCCTGTTTTTGTTTCCCTTCTTTCCTGTTTCCCTCCTTCCCTGTTTTCCTCCCTCCCTCTCTTTTCCCTTCCTTCTTCCCCCTTCTTCCCTTTCTCTTTTTTCTTTCCCAATTTCCTCCCTTCCACTCATATATACATAGCCTATGTTCCCACACCTTACTTATAAATGCTAGCTATTATTAATCAGAAGCTATCAATGGCATTACAAATGTGAATCAAGAAGGGAGAAGATGGCTTTAGGTAATTGGAAAAGAGACTATACAAATCTCAGGAAGTTTGCTTGATAGAAAAGATGATTATTGATTTGCGATTTGAAGAGAGGAAAAATGTGGTATAGAGGGAAGGAATAGCTGATGTTATCATTGAAAAGCAAATTTATTGTACTAAACCACTTTAAAGCTTCATTCCACTAACATATCTTCAGAGATGTTGTTAGCTATGCTAATATTATTCATGAGCAATCTGGACAAAATTTTTTTTCATGAGAACCCCCACATTTTAATGTCTATTCTACAAAATTATCATAGGCTTCACCATATCCTTTATAAGGAGTCTTTCCTTTTCCCCTTCTCCCCCACCAATCCTAGCCAGTACCTACTCCTCCCGCCATATTGCTTTCTATATTGCTAAGCATCTTCCTATAGGAAATGCTCATATGTATTCTCTGGATTCCTATGAAAATGAAATGGAACATAAAAGAAATGCATTAACTCTTCCTTCTCTCTCTTCCTCTCCCCTTTGCACAGATGTCCTGATTTCCTTTAGATTTGAAGGGGCAGTTTGATTTCGTGGGGAAAATACCAGACCAGTTTTATTCAGTTCAATGAACATTTATTAAGCATCCTCTATGTGTCAGTTATTGTGCTAAGTACTGGGGATATAAAAAAAAAATGATAAAAGACAGTTCCTGACCTCAAGGAGCTTACAGTCTAATGGAGAATTAGGTGTACAACATGTAAACTTATGCAAAGCAAGCTATATATAGGACAAATAAGAAATAACAGAAAGAAGGTGCTGGAATTAAGAGGGGTTAGGAAAGGCTTCCTATAGGAGGTGGGACTTAAAGAAGCCAGAAGTTTAGTAATCAGTGTCCTCTAGAACTTGATGTCTGACCTTGGACAAGCCATTTAACCTTATGTGTCTCAATGTTTCTTTCTACACAATAAAAGAATTAGATGATTTATATCACAAGGGCCAAGTCTGTTCATTACTATCAGTAATCCCTTAATCTCTCTGCCTTTAATTTCTCTATCTGTAAAGTGAGAGTAGTAGATTAGCTGATCTCTAAATTCCCTTACAATGCTAAATTTATAATCTATCTTGTGATTACTCGAAAATGATACCCAGGCCTTCTGACTTCCAGCTCACCATCCTTCCTTCCTTTTACTGTGGAAATACAAAATGTAACTCTTCTTCTGATGCTTTTCCTTTGGGAATTTAAACCCAGAGTTCCAAATTTGGAATTGACCTTAGTGAGAGATTTCTTGTGTCCACTTATTTGGCTGTGCTCTGTGGAATCACGGAAGATGAAAGCAAATGGATAAAACAATTTCTTGGGCACAGCTGTCCGCATCATAATCCTGAGCAAACTTGACCCTGGGCCTGGTTGGGAAGTGAAACGCTGAATAAGTGGGTCTATATGGAAGCTATGGGATAAGAACCACACAGGTGGTTGTTCCCATTTCAGGCCAGAGAGGATGAATTTTGAGATGACTCAGTGGCTGGTTGAAATGACTCCCTGTTTCTACTTAGTGGAATCCTTGTATCATTGCTGACCTCCTTGAATGACAGCTGTCCATGGTTGTGCCCTTTGCTGAGCAGGGGAGGCTCTGAGTTGAGTGGGGACTCGGCTGAGGGGAGAGTGTGGTCACTCCTATGGAAACACCAAAGCATTGACAGAGAGGCATTCCCCAGGGCTTCCATTTGCCAAAAGCACAACACTGGAACGGAGGTTGATGCTGGAAAAGTCCTGGCGTTAGGACAGGCTGATGCATGTAATGCATATCATTAAAAACAGTTAATACAAAGGCATGGTTGTTATTATGCTTAGTCCAAGTTGGACTTAGTAGCTAATTAAGTGCAGGCTTTCCATGGTTATATGCAGTTTTTGAATTCCTCAAACACAAACTGTTTTAAAGAAGAAGTTAAATACAGAATGCATTGAGTTTGGTAGAGAAAGTTTAAAGGTCTGCATTTTCCCACCAAAGCTATTTAATATCGACTGCAGAGTGGGTGTGTGTGTGTGTGGAAGAGTCATGACCTCTCTTATTTTTACAACCACTGCCGTGATTTCATAATCCTGGCAATAGTGGCCCAGAGTGAAGGACTAGATTTTATTCCTGTAATTATATGCCAGAATGTGGGTATTAAAACAGAAAAACTTTTCTACTGATAATAAATGTCAAGGACAAAATGATTTTGCCCAACAAATGGTCCTTCAGCCTGGTTTTAGTCTATTCAGTGACCTCAGTGGAAAATCAGAGATGTCCATGAAGTCCGAGGCCATATTGCTGAGGGTCTTGGATCTGAGGCTAAGAATTGAAGGAAGTGATGGCTTTGAATGAAGGGCATTTGAAGAGTAGAAATAGGTCTTAGTAAGATAGACCAATTTTTCCCCCTTATGGCATAAAGCCAAGAAGGCTTTCACTTGAGCATATATGGCTATGAATGCTCTAGGTTGATTAAAAATAAACATAACTTAATTACTTTATTGTTCTTGGGATAACCCCAATGCTTTCTTTCTGGGTTGTTATGATGTTGTGTTTATTGCATCTTGAGAGAGAGCTAAGGAAAGAGAAGAAAGGAAGCATGAGATAACCATTTTAAAATATAGTAAGTTACTTTCTATATTATGCTGGGATTTTGTTTTACATTTCACATGAGGAAAATGAATGGACCAAATATTTACCAGGAGATGTAATTGCTTGATGGACAGGAAGTTATTATTATTGATATGTCATCTAAAATGATAAAATGGAGATGAGGTCATTTATATATATATATATATATATATATATATATATATATATATATTTGTATAGTTGTTGAGTCATTTCTTTGTGTCCCCATTTGAGTTTTTTGGGCAAAGATACTGGAGTGGTTTGCCATTTTCTTCTTCAGCTCATTTTATATATGAGGAAACTGAGGCAAACAGTGTCATACAGTTAACAAATGTCTGAGGCTGGATTTGAATTCAGAAAGCTATCTTGCTGATTCTAGGCCTGTGTCACCTAGTTGCCCCATTTATGTGTGTGTGTGTGTATACACACACACACACACACACACAAACTTATTGAGTCTTTGACACAATAGGTGCTTCATGTTATAGTGGAAATAAAATTGGCAAAGGAATCAGAAGATCCCAGATTGTATGTAAGAACTACTTCTTACCTTTGTGACCTTGTTCAGTTTATTTAACCTTATTTTATTAAAGTCTCATTTTAATTATCTATGAAGTGGAGGTGTTGGATTATAGGTTTTTCTAAGGGTTCTCTCTAGCCCCAAATTGTTTTGAACTCGGTGTTCACAAAAAGTTTTAGGTCAAGACAATTGTGAAAGCCAGGGCAATATAGTAGATAGAGTTTTCTGAGTCAGAAAAATCTGCCATTTCTGAGAGCTGTTGACTATGTGACTCTGGAACATGGCATCTAATCCTTCAGTGCCCCATGTAACTTTCTAAGGCTCTACTGATACTGTGCAGCTGCTGATCTGCATAGGGAGGCAATTTATCTGTGGGGAGTTCTCCATGCCAATGAAATCAAAGGTTTAGTTTAAAAAAAACTCACATTTTTGTTTCCCTATTCAGAAATGGAATTTAGTGAAACGTAGCACAATTCAATGGCCTTTGCCATTTTTGGACCTTCCTCTAAAGAGCCTTATTATGATTATATCACTCACTCCCTAATTTTAAAAAATGGAATGGCTCCCCAAGCCCTTATGCTCACAAATCAATGTCCTAATTCCTTGGCCTGCCACAACCTGGCCCCAAATTACCTTTCTAACCTTATCTCCTTTTGTTTCTTTCCCTTTCATGCTCCGGCCAAACTGGACTAAGTGCTGTTCTGCAAAGAAACTCCGTGCTTCTGTCCCTCTGTGATTTAGTCAAGCCATTTCCAGCACCTGAGATGCCCTTATCCCCACCTGTTGAAATTGTTTGGTGTCCTTCAAGGAACGGCTTGAATCCTTCTTCCATGAGGTCTTCCTGAATTTTCCCCAGGCTGAAATAATCATCTCTCATCTATAGGCAAAAACTTGTATTATATCTCTCCTAGAGCAAGCCTCTCATTTTATCTTGTGTTGTAGTTATTTGTACATATATATGGTCTCTGTTCTCACATGCCCTTGAGAGTAGTTCCTTTTTGGCTTGCTCACAGTCCTTAGAACACAGGCACTCAATGTTTGTTGAACTGAATTGAACCAATTAATGAACATTTAGTAAGCACCTGCGGGTGTCATGAATGAAACAGTTTCTTCCTTCAAGGACTTTATATTCTGTAGGAGAAACCATTAGATTATAAACTTCTTGAGGACAGGGGCCAGTCTTTTTCCTTTTTTTTTTTTAATACTCCCAGCACATGGCATAACATATAATAGGTGTTTAATAAATATTTATTGAATGCAAAAGAATACATACATATATAGGATTGGATTTCTTTGGCCAACCCTTGTGATGAAATTCTCTCTGCCAGGGCAGGTCACTTTCTCAGCAATTCATAGTCTCAGAGAGTTTCTTGAAGCATTAATTGCTGGAGTGATTTGTCCAGGGTCACATGATCAGTGTTTTTCAGACATTGGAGATGAACACCAAGTCTTCCTGGTCTGGTTCTAAGGCTGGTTCTCTATCTAAGAGGCTGCCTTTTTTTTTTTTTTTTTTTTTTAAATTTAACAAGGTAATAAAATAAATACAAGGTAGCCTGTGCAGAAAAAACTTTAAAACTAGATTATTGGAACAAACCATAAACCTTTGAAGATAGGGATCATGTTCTTTTAGTTATCTCCATCCCCAGCAGTTTTTGGCAAGTTAATTTACATATGATAGATATTCCATAAAGATTTGCTATGTTGGATGAATTAGTGGTACCATGGAACAAGTTCTAGATTTATTTTTGAGGACCCAGGTTCCAATAAGAACTACTTAATCCCTGTCAGGTCTCATCATTTCCTTATCAATAAAATGACAGGATTGGGCTATGGCCTTTAAACTTCCTTTCATTTGGAAACTGAGGCCCAAGGAAAGCTATGGCTTTCACAAACTCATATATAATTTAGTGCTTAGTGAGCTGTCATGCTCACCTTGTTCTTTGAACTCCACCTTGCTAAAGCCAGGCTAAATGAATGAAAAAATGAGGATTAAAAGCAGAAATGGGATTTCCTGACTCCTGTTTGGTGAAAATGTCCTTAAATCATCCTCAAGCTAAATTTGTAGCCTGGTAAGGACTGAGGTTATATGGGCCATTTAAGAAGGAATCAGATTTTGCTAGTAAATAACAAGAGGCTGTGATTTTCTATTTTACTATACATAGATATTCAAGAAATATTGTTTTTTTAAATTACCGTGAGACTGTCCAGTGATGGATTTTCAACGAAACAAATTCTGCGCATCCAGAGCAAATCAGCTCCTGGGAGGTAGTTATACTTTGTACTCCTACTTTCTGTGTTTTCCAACACTCAGGATCATGGTGGAAGGGTTGGAGGGGGAGAGTTGAGATGCGATCATTCTAGAAAGACTGCCACAAGGCAAATCTCTTCACTTCTGCCTTGAAGGCCCACTTTTCTTTCAAGATGACACTCAGTCCCACTTCCTCCCCTTAAATGTTAATCTTCTATCTCCAAAATTACCTTGCATTTAACTGCATTAATATCTTTGTATTTATTCTGTATCTACTTGGACTTGTCTTCCCTTTAAAGTATAAACTCACCTAGTAGGTACATGGTAATTTAATAAATGATTGATTGATCTTTCTGATGAAAGAATTATATGGGAGTGTAGGAGACATTTGAAATTCAAATCCTAAGGAACCCACAGACCTTTTTCCTCTGCCTGGTGTAGTGCAAAGCATACTGGCTTTAGAACCAAAGAATCTTAGATCAGATCCTGCTTCAAATCCTGTGAACTTAGGGCAGTCATCAAAAGGCTTTCCTCCCTGGGCTTTCCTTTCCTCATCTGTGAAATGGCAAACTCACACTAGAAGAGCCCTAAGATGCCTTCTAGCTTAACAATAATGATTCTCTGACTGTTGTGAGCTGGGTCATCACTATGTAGCTCATTGGCTTCCTGAGTGAGGTAGGAGGAATCGATTGCTCTGACTCACAATTCAGCCTTAGGTGTTTGCCACTCCTACTCATTTTCATTGTTCAGAATCCAGACTGATCCTCAGAACATGACACTGATTCCTGTTCTCTGTGTTTTTATGACTTATTTGCTTCTGAAGTGCATTTCTCTTTAACAATGAGCCATTCATGAGCGATCCAATGAACTGGCCAGAGTCAGGGAGATGGCTGCAAGCAGTCTGGCTACTCTCCAGTCTAGATATTCATAGGGGCAGGGAATCACCCAAACCAGAGGAAAAACCATTTTCTGCAAATGTTAACACAAGAATCTATGTTTTAAAGCTAGCCCTGAAGTTAAGCTAAGATTTTTTGGTGCCTTCTCTATTTTTTTTTTCCTTCTTTTAGCTAGATGTATGAAGTGGCTATGGAAGCAAGGAAGATGCTGTAACTGATATCTATAGATGTCAATTCTCACTGTATTGCAATTAGACTAATAGAAGATACTGTTGTCTCTCCTCTTTTTTAAAAATTAGGTTCTATTTTGAATATAACAAACACTAAGTAAAATGGGTATTTCCATTTATGTAATAAAACAGCAAAAGAGATTGTAGATGAATTGCAAAACTCTTGTCATATACAATTTGCTTTTCTTTTAAAGAATAGACAGCTTTAATCTATAATTTTCAAACCTGTCTTGTTAGTCTGTGCTTCTTTCTGACCTTCCTCATGTTTTCTTTTCTGCATTTTAAAGAAAGATGAATCAATAATGACTTTTGTTTCCTTTTTCCTCTTTCCATTTCTTCCCCTCCCTTTTGTTCATTCTTTCCATCTTACTCCTTCCTTCTTTCCACTATCCCTTTCTTCCTCTATCCTTTTTCTATCCCATCTCCCTTATTTAAAAGTAAAGACAAAAATCTTTAAGCAAATCTACATAGTTAAGCAAAATTAATTCCCATGTTGGCTGTGTTCCAAAAAATGTATGTTTTATTCTGCATTTTAAGATTAACTTAAAGTTTATAAAGTAAATGGAAAAAAGTAAACTTTATTTTTTCCCTCAAATCTTCTTCTTTCTGTATTATGTTCATGTTTGTAAGCAGATTTCCCTAAATATTATCAATAGGTACAGTAATGCTGTTTTCTGTGTGGCTGTAATGGGGGGCATTCTTAGATTTTTTTGTTGTTGTTGTCAACTTTCAAGTGTCCAAATTTAAGTTGGAGCTTGAGAAGTCCAGAGAAACCTGAAATTTAGTGTCCTTTTCTTATGGAAACTTGGAAAAGATTTTTCAGGATAATAAATTTAGAACCAGAAAGATTTGTAAATGTCATCACCCTCCTTTTACCAATGAAGAAACTGTATCATGCTGCTAACCTGGAAAGAAGGGAGTGAAAGAAAAGACACTTTATTTTTCCTTCTACAACTCCCCAGTCTATGTCTAATACTGAGCTGAGTAGATGGTCTGAAAATTAAAGGTTTTTTTTTGTTTGTTTGTTTTGTTTTTTAGAATTTTTCCTGGTAATAGACTGGAGCTTTGTAGGGATACAGACTGATTTTCAGCAACTTCTTCTGATAGTAAATATATTCCCTAAAAATAGGAGAGAGACTGAGAGACAAAGACTACCAGGTGAAAATAACTTTATTCACTCTAACTTTTCCATTTTGTTTTCATTTATCTGGTTTAATATGGCAGATAACAACAGGAAAACATGCCAAACTTCTTTTGTGCCACCTAGTAAATCTTAATGATGTCAGTCAACTTTGGGTGCCTCTTACTCTATTTAAAAAGAAGCTATTTTTTTTTTTTTTTTTTTTGGCCAGGTGCTAGGCGCAGAGAAGATAAAAAGGCAAAGATGAAACTTTCTTTACTCTTGAGAAGCTCACATTCTAATAGGAGGAAAACCTGTAAGTGTATGTGCGTATATTTTCAGTGATTTTTCAGTTGTGTTACTATGATCTCATTAGGGGTTTTCTTGGCAGAGATACTGGAATGTTTTTGCCATTTCCTCTCTAGCTCATTTTACAGATGAGGAAACTGAGGCAAACAAGATTAAATAACTCACCACAGCTACTAAGTGTCTGAAGTCAGATTTGAACTCAGGAAGATGACTCTTTTCAGGCTGGCACTCTATACATAGTGTTACACACACTCACAAAAGAAACACTGTAGCCTCCGGGAAGGAAATCACCAGCACTTGGGTAGACCAAGAAAGACTTTATGCAGAAAGTGGTACTCTCCATGAGGCTTGTGAAAAACCAAGAATTCTAAGAGGAAGAGATGAAGAAAAAGAGAGAATACTAATCATAAGGGACTGCCAATGCAAAGGCACAGCGATAAGAAGTTGTATCTAGTGTGAGGAATAGCAACAAGGCAAGTATAAATGGACTGTGTGTGGAGGGGAGTAGAGGATTATGAAAAATATTTAAGTTTTATCTGCATTTCACATGTCCTTGCTTGCTACTAATTTGGGAAAACTAAACATATTATTGAGAGAAGTTAGCTCAATATTCCATTCACATCAGAAAAGCTAATTGACTTCCAGTGGTGGTGTCTATTGAAAACATGGAAAGGTTTCAGATAAAGTTGAGAGCTTTAACTTTCTTTTCCAGTTAGATATTTTAGTGGACATGAATTTCTTCATCTCTAAGATGACATATTAACTAAAGTGAATCTCTGAGGTATTTTTCAATTCTAAATCTATGATCCCATTTAATTCAATAAATATTTTCAAGTCTCTGTGTTAGGTGCCAGAAATAAACACAAAATTAAAATAATCCTCACTCTGAGTTCCCATTATACAGGGAGTTCTTGTGAAAAAAATAATCATGCCCATTTATATAGGGCATTACATTTTATGTAATACTTCCTAACAATTTGATCTATATAGTTAAGTAAGTGTTATTATTCCTCCTTTTACAAATGATGAAACTGAAAATCACAAAAGATTTTTGTCCAAGGGTATATGCTAAATGTTGAATCTATACTTCAATCCAAGTATCCTGCTTGGTTAACCTATCACCTCTTGGTTAACTTGGATTAAAATTTTGACCATTTGGTCAGTGTGTATGGCCATATAGAGGACATAATGTATATATGCATATTTGTGTGCATAAGAACATAGGTACACACATGTACATATATATGCATGTACACATATGTATGTGTGGTTAGAACTTGTGATTTCATTAGATTTGGGAACTAGTCAGGAAAATAATGTCTATCAAAGTAAATGACCCCTATTTTACCAACCACTTTTCTATCAGAACTTTTACATATGGGAAATATTTGGCAAGAGTTGAGTTGTCACATTGATCATAGTCAACGCAGGGAGAGTCTCCTTCCATGGCAGGCTCTGTTTTGTTCAGTTAGAATGAGTTTTTGTTGTATTAGAAATAGCTGCCTGAAGGTAGAGCTTATATGAAAATCTAATTCCTCTTTGATCTTTTCCTCTCCTTCATTAAAAACAAAAGCAAAACCCCAAAATACAAAGAACAGACTAAAATTTCTTTGGAATAAAGCTCTCTTGGGGAGGAAGTTTCCTTTGTGAATATAAATAGACACCTGGGCTCCAATTTAGTCTTAGAAAGTTGCTTAGAGAAATGGTGTCAAACTCAAGGCAAAAGGGAGGCCCATAAGTATATAAAGATCTCTGAGGGACACATTTTCACTAAGTTTTAAAATTAGAATTATCTATATTTCTTGTATTTTTATTTTTCTTTAATAAATCTTAATCCCATTTTAGAACAACTAGATGGCTCAGTGGATAGAACCCCAAGTGCGGAGTCAGAAAGACCTGAATTCAAGTCCACCTCAAAGATCTACTAGCTCTGAGACTCTGGGCAAGTCACTTAATCCTGTTTGCCTCAGCTTCCTCATCTGTAAAATGAGCTGGAGAAGAAAATGGCAAAACTTTGCCAAGAAAACCCCAAATGGGGTCATGAAGTGTTGAATACCATTGGAATGACTGAACAATAATTAGATTTTAATTTGACTCAGCCTCATTGGGGAGTTTTGTGGTCTATGTATCTGGCACCTCTACCCTAGAATACGAATAGTTAAATGATTTACTCTAGATCACACAGCCAATGTCAGAGACAGAGTGTAAATTCAAGTCTTCCCAACTGTGAGGCCAGCTTTTTAGCCACAATGCCACACTGAACTGAGGTCAAAGTGGATACATTTGTGACATCTATAAAAACCAAAAGTGAAGTAGGAAGAAACAAAGGAAAAATATATTTGAAAAATAAATTGTTGGAAATCAGGATTTCCAAAGAATGTATTTTTTATGGAATGGAGGGCAAAATTAAAAAAAAAATCACTCCAAAACCAACATTTGATAAGGATCTGATATTAATTTAATTAATAATAATAATGATAGTATTCGGAATAATAAGTTAGCATCTATCTTTCTATCTATCTGTCATCTGTGGTTTATAAACTGTTACAACTATAAAAAGTAGGTGCTATTATTAGCTCCATTTTACAGATGAGGAAACAGAGGCACAGGAGATTAAATGATTTGTGTAGAGTTACACAGCTAATAAATTTCTGATTCAAGATTTGAATTCAGATTTCCTGACTCTATATATCTACACCTCTATGAACTAGATCAATTAGCTGCATAACTTATAAAAATATAGTTATTTCCTGACTATGGTCCAGTTCCTCATGGGACCAAGTTGAGATGACTATGATAAAGTAGTAGTACAGTGGAATGAGGACCAGCCAGGTAGTACAGTACAAAAAAATATTTCTTGAGTTCAAATCCGTCTCAGACACTTACTAACAGTGTGATCCTGGGCACTTCTCTTAACCTTGTTTGCCTCAGTTTCCTCATCTGTCAAGTGTATTGGAGAAGGAAATGGCAAATCATTCTGCCAAGAAAGCCCCAAATGGGGTCGGTCAAGAAGAATTGAACATGACTGAAATGACTGAACAACAGCAACAATGGAAATGACACTGGGCATAGAGTGATATAATACCTGAATTCAAGCCTCAACTCTGTTATCCACTAACTATGTGACTTTAGACTTACTATGATGAAATTCAGTTTCCTCTTCTATAAAATGGGACTGATGGTACTTGTGTCAGGACTATTGTGGAACAATTGTTTTGTAAACCTTTAAGTATTCTACCATAGTTTGTCCCCAGGAGCAATGCATTAGAAGCACCCAGAATGAATGACTGAAGAAACTAAGGACAAAGGATGATCTCTGCATGGACAGATCTTGATCCCTTCCTTCTGAAATCCTGGTGAAGGGAGGAAGGAGTCTCCATGTCTCAGAAGAGTGCCTTGTGCTTTTCAGCACACTAGTTTCCTTACAAGGCAGAAGGAGAGGAAGACATTGGATGGCTGAGTCTGGGGAGCATGTTTTAGGCTGAAGCTATGTGAAGTTTAAGTTTTGACAGAATTTTGCTTTAGCGGATGTGAAACCCACAGCTACCACATGTGACAGCAAATGCTGGGGGGCCTGGTGCCAGGGCAGAGAAGGAAGGCTGACATAGCTCCTTGTCCATCTTGCTACCTCTGAACTTACTGTCTCACGTGATTGGTGAAAATCACTTTTTGAGTTAAAGTAAAAGAGAACTTGTAATGGGGGGAAAGGGCTGACTAGGTGATAGAGAGGATAGACTCCATGGGCCCAGAATTGGGAAAACTCATTTACTTAGTTCAAATCTAGCCTCAGACACTCCATAGTTATGTGACTCTGGGCAAGTCATTTTATCCTATTTGCCTCAGTTTCCTCATCTGTAAACTGAACTGGAGAAGTAAATGGTAAACTACTCTGATATTGTTAACAAGGAAATACCAAATAGAGTCATGAAGAATCAGAAATGATTGAAAAATCTTATAGGAATTTGAATTATTTCAATTTGAAAATTGAAAAAACTTAATGGGGACATATATAGATAATCTATAGCATATAGGTAATATTGTATCAGTAATATATAGTAGATACATGTATATATGCATGTGATACATACATACATGCATATATATATGTGTATCTACTATATATTACTCATATAGATAGAATACCAGCCCTGAAGTCAGGAAGACCTGAATTCAAATCCAGCCTCAGACACGTAACACTTACTAGCTATGTGATCCTGGGCAAGTCACTAAACCCTGATTATTTCACCTAAAAAATACAATAAAAATGTCAGTTAAAAAAAAGAAAGAAAAATAATGTCATGACAACAACAAATGGGGAAAAGTAATATAAAGTAGAAAGAGTGCTAAACTTAACGTAAAAAAGCTCAAGTACAAATCCAACTCTGTCACTTATGAGCCATGTGCTTCTTACAGCCTTATCTGTAATAGGCTAATCATGTTCGTAGAATAGTAGAGGGAATAGAGGAGCTGGATTTGGAGATGGAGGATCTGGGTTCAAAATCTAGCTTGTCCACTCCTTGGGAGACTGTGGGCATGTCATTTAACCTGCAAGGACCTCACTTCCCTCCCCTATAAGATAAGGAAGTTGAATGAGATTGTGCTAATATCTCAGCCAGATTTAAGTTGGTGATCCTCTGACCCTCCTCACCAGATTGTTTTGAGTATTAAATGACGTAAAACTTTAAAGTTTGCAAGGTTCTTTATATAGATTCATCTCTTATGGGCTTCAGCCTGATTGTGAGGTATTCTTATCCCCATTTGACAGATGAGGAAAATGAGGTCCAGAGGAATTATAACAGACCAGTAATTAGCCAGTGTCAGACCAGCTCCTGACTCCTAATACAGCCCTTTAAGGGCTAGGTTACACATATAAGTCATTGGGTGGTAGTATATATAGTGATATATAAAGAGATACAAATAAACACATATCATGTATACTGTTTCACAGGCTATCTAAATGCTACATATATCCCAAAATGAATATATGTGTATATATTTAGTATAGCACATGTATTTTTAAATGAAATAATATACACAGGCATACCTATGTTCTATATTTTATTTATACTACATTTTCTATAGGCTATAGGTTAGCTATACTATTCTACCTAGATACTATCCATATGCTCTATATATCACAAAATAAATATATATGTATTTATTATAGCACTATACTAATATAGGTGATACATACACACATGTATATCTACATAACATTATTATAATACACCATTTATATGCCATAGATTAGCTGTACTATTCCATCTATATACTATTTATATGCTATATATATACACATATATATATATATATCAAAAAGGAATACATGTGTATTTAGTATAGCTTATATACTAATAAATATGACACATACTGTGTGGATATGTACATACCGATATATTGTGAGATGTTACACATACATGTATCTATTATGGGATATTCAAAAAGGACCAGCCCCTCTGGTATGAGGAGATACTGAGCCTTTTTCACATCAGTAAAATCATTTCAGCAGAGGGACTAAATCGGGCTAAGGGTAACCAAATACCTTGAATTCATTGCCGAGTTGGGAGGTGTCTTTCCTAAGCACGTAAAGACTTACCTTGGCAGAATAGGCAGGTGAGGTTCCAACAGCCATAAAGACTGGCACTGTGGAACACTTAGGGTTTGGTCAGACAAGGTCATCCACTGCATCCCAGGCCATCACCTTGACTTTTGTCTTGCCACTAAATATCAATGAATGTAGAAGAGAGAGACTGGTGACTTTGTGCAACTCTGCTTCATTTAAATCCAGTTCACATGAAAATCAAGGCAACACCATGTTATCACTGATCCTCTTCAAAAACGAAATATGAACAATACACATATACACATACACTTATATATGCTGGTTATTCCCAAAATCTTAGTTCTGTTTTACGTTATTAAAGCTTAAAACTCAACTAAAATTTCCCCTGTAAATATACATACATAATATATACAATTTATGTTCTTTATATTTATATTTGTGATATAAATTATATTTGATGTGATATAAAATATGGTTATTTATGGTACTTTTTGTAATACTAGTTCTCCAAATGGCATGGTGCTGATAAAAATTTGTTAAGCTCTTTTGGTTCAAACTATGTGGCCCTCAGTGAATGGCCTGGAATCAGGGACATTGGGGAAAGAGAGCTTTTGTCTTCAAAATGCCAGTTCCGTTTAGCCCAGGATGACAAAGACCTGGTGGTTCCTGCCTACCAGCTGTTTTCTAGCTTCCAAAAAACTCTGGTCTCTGGGCCAAGTTCTAATGGGCAGGTGTCCACATCATGAAGCCAACTTGGCATTATCCAGGACCTTTGTTTCAAGCTCCTCAACGTGTCAGAAAGCTGAGGCTGCTGGGAATGGCTGGTTCTCATTACCAATGGGCAGGTGTGAAGCCAGTTGCTAGTTGCCTTGTCAAGATGGCTTGCGTTGCCAGGACTACTGTTCTAATGAGAGAGATTTTCTTCTGGGTGGTCAGCTGTGACCTCAAGGGATAACTTGGGAAAATAAATGAGTTCCCTATTCCTACCCTTACTTTTCATGGTTGTTGAAGTCTTTGTTGAAGACTTCCTAACTGGATTTCTATGTCCATTATATTCTCATTAGTATTGGGAAGCAGGATGGAGAATTAGAGTCTGACCCTTCTATCAGGAAGAGCTGGGTCAATAACCTGCTGTAGATACTTATTAGCTGTGAAATCTCAAGTCATTTTTGCCTCTATTTGCTTCAGTTTCACATCTGTAAAATGAGGATAATAGTCCCAGGGTTGTTGTGAACATCATAAAATGTTTAGCACAGTGGCTAACACATAATATGTGCTTTATAAATGTTAGACAGCATCATTATCAAATCTTGAGATAGGTACTTACTAGCTGTGTGACCCTGGTCAATTCATTTAAACTCTCACCTTATTTCTTCATCTGTAAAATGGGGATTATAATAATTACCTCCATTTAGATAATATATGTGTATATACACACATTCAAATAGGTCTCTATTTCTATATCTACAGATATGTGATGTGCTTTACAAACCTTAGAATACTAAATCAATATTACCTTTTATTCTTAATGCTTCCTACCAGGAAACACTCGAGGTTGATGGTATACTTGGGGAATGTTATAATAGGCAAAGATCAGGGCAAGGAGAAAAGTTCCAGCCAAGTTAACTGAATATACACTATTTTATTTCACAAAAATCTCAAAGATGTTTAGGAAGAGAGAAACAGTCAGGTTTAACTGACCAGAAGGTACTATTCCAGTATTAGAGATTATTGTCAATTGCATGGGTCATGTCACTCAAAATTTTATGAGGAAGCCATTGTTGGCCCAGTGGTATGTCTCGCAAATTTTCTACAGTGTCCTCATTATAGACACATGTATTTTTCCCAGGACATGGCTATCTCTCCGTTTTAAAGGCTCCCACCCTCACCCCCAGCCTACACACTTTTCTTGGACAAACATATTTTTTGTGGCTGTGGACAAAAAAAGTCCCACTTCCCGTTTGTATTGGCATTTCTGCATCTCACTCTGACTTGATGCCAATGTCCTGAAGAAGTTTCCTCTGAACTCGGGTCACTCGATCTTGTTTTAGGTTTTTTTCTACCCTGTGGTCATCAATGGTATAAGTAACTGGCTCCTCCCTTAAGTTTTAAGCTCAAGAGCACTTCATGTCAGGGGCAATTGAGGCTTTCCTTGACTCAGTGGAAAAATCTGCTATCACTGCATGGAGAAACATGTCCATTAACTCAGTCAAAATTGCTTAGATGGCACCTGTCTATATAAAATATTTGTTTTCCTGGATCCATACTGTACAACTAGCTTGCTAATTGGATCAGGAGAAACTTTATTGTGAAATGGGAGAAATCTTCAAGGAGTCAAGAAGGCTATCTTGAAAGTAATGGTGTCTGTTTGTCATGGAACATTTGTCTAAATCCTTATTTTATACTTGCAAATTAATATCTCCACATCAACCAGCTATTCATTTCAATTATCTGAAGAAGAATGGCATGGATTTTTATTTTTATTACAACATTATTCATACATAATATATACATTTATATTATATATATATTTACATATATCTACATATTGTTCATATATATAAATATACACACAGAGACAGAGTCAAAGAGAGAGACAGAGAAATAGATAGTGAGAGACAGAGAAATTGACAGAGGAAGAGACAGAGAAATTGACAGAGGAAGACAGAGAGAAATAGATAGAAAGAGACACAGACAGAGACAGAGGGACAGACAGTAAGAGACACAGAGAGAAATAGACAGTGAGAGACACAGAGAGAAATAGACAGTGAGAGACACAGAGAGAAATAGACAGAGAGACACAGAGAAATTGACAGAGGAGGACACAGAGAGACATAGACAGGAGACAGAGAAATATTCAGAGGGAGACAGAGAGACAGAGACAGAGAGACAGACAGTAAGAGACACAGAGAGAAATAGAGGAAGAAGAGAGACAGAATCAAAGAGACAGAGACAGAGACAGGGAGAGACAGAGAGAAATAGACAGAGGGAGACAGAGAGAAATATTCAGAGGGAGACACAGAGAGACAGACAGAGGGAGACACAAGAGAGTCAGAAACAGTCAAAAAGACAGGCAGAGAGACAGACAGTAAGAGACATAAAGAGAAACAGATAGAGGGAGACAGAGAGAGAGAGACAGGGAGAGACAGAGAGAGAAATAGAGGGAGACAGAAACAGAATCGGAGAGACAGAGACAGAAATTTACTTTTTAATTGTCACATTATTGGATCATTTTGCCCATAGTAGGACATGCAGTTAGATGCACAATCTGCTGAGTTCCAAAGAATGCAGATTTAGAGTTAATTGGGATGTTAGATAAATTCTTCTACCCCTCATGTTACAGGAGAGGTAGTGGAGGCTCAGAGATTAAGATACTGAGATAGTACAGGTAGCAAATAGGGCCATGAATTGAATACAGGTCTTCTCCCTCTCAGGTTGGTTTTATGTTCCTTGCATATTTTCTCTGCCTTATGATAAATCTATCGATGCAGATATCTTGGACAGGCTCCATAGATAGACAATAAGCTGAGTATAGCAGGAGGTTGTTTTTCCTTTGATCTTAAAGACCAGGGTCATCACGAGGATGATGTCTTGGCACATGTAAATTGGATTTAAGAGGCAGAGTTGGCAAAGTCATCAGCCTCACTCTCTCCTCCAGAATTATCAAAATCCAGTGGCAAGACATAAGTCAAGATGATTGGGGAGGGCCCAAGATGCAGTGGGTGACCTTGCCCTTCTAAATTAAGGTCTTTCCCAGGCCTCAGTTTGTCTGATGCAACATGCAGTTCAATAAGAACTGGGTAAGAATTGAGATCAAAAAATGTCCTAATTTACCATTGAAAAAAATATCAGCAAGAAGAAGGCAGTGGACCTGATTGCAGTTGGGAAATTGTGCAAGGACCCCAAACTCTTGCTTGACTGAAAATCCCATTTTTGACACCAACATTTTTCTGGTGATGCCATATAACTACAAATTATGGAACATTATGGTGAAGGAAGAATCAAAACAGGAAGTGACACAAAGGACAATGGGCAGACACATATTGAGCACATGTGGACTGCAAGATATTACCAATGGAATATAAAGGATATCCCAAAAATCTCAGTGCTGTTTTTTAAAATTAAAACTCCCTACACTCTCTTTTCTTCTACAATGCTTACAACCCTTAGTTTCTTTGCATACTCACTCAGCTCTGGTATGCCCTTCAGTGGGAAGCCTCCTCTTAGTTGGTAAAGCACTTTTCCAATTGGAATTATGTTGTGTGTTTTTTAATCTGTTTTGATGTATTCTCCAAGTAGATGCTAAATTCTTTGAGAATAAAGGCAGTTGACAGCTGCTTTGTCTTGGTATCCCCATTACATAGTACAGCACCTTACATATAATAAATGTATGTTTATATGTTGGAAAAAGGAATAACATTGAAAGAGTTAAGAGCTCTGATCAATACAATGGCTCACCCTGATTTCAGAGGACCAGTTATGAAACATGGTACTCGCTTCCTGACAGAGGGGTGATTGACTCAAGGCAGGTAATATATCATCGTCCCCATAATAACTACCTTCTGGGACTTTTCTCTACCACAATCACATCAACCCTTGTCTCCCAGTACTCTCCCACTCTGCCTTCTAGCCCTGCTGTGCAGGCTTTCAGCTTACTCCTTTTTAATCTTGCTGGCATACTCATCAGGAGAAATTGTGAAAATTCTGTACCCATGCTCTGGCCCCCAGATCACCTCCTTGCTGAAGAAAGACTTGATCATCCTCTGGGTCAGCTCTGTACTTATGGGCAGTGATCAGTGGATAAAAGTCAATCTCTCCCCTTTTCATTTCTGATGGGACAATATAAATCCTGGTGATTTATATTTATACTATGATACATTCATGATTATTTGTTACAAGATGTGATCTGTGTGCAGGTATAATTATTTCATCTTTTCCCCTTAACTCACCTCTTTTCCAAGCTTCTACATTACTGTCAAGGACAACACTTGCATTTCTTAAGAAAAAATTTTATTATTTTTATTTTTTTTTAAAAAGCTTTTTATTTTCAGAACATATGCACGGATAATTTGACCACATTGACCCCTTGTATAGCCTTATGTTTCAGGTTTTCTCCTACCCTCTACCACCTTCCCTAGATGGCAAGCAATCCAATATATGTTAAACATGTTAAAATACATGTTAAATCCAATATGTTTATATATATTTATAGACAAGATAAATCCGATCAAAAAAAGAAAGTAAATGAGTAAGAAAACAAAATGCAAGTGAACAACCACAAAAAGAGTAAGAATGCTGTGTTGTGATCCACACTCGGTTCCCACAGACCTCTCTCTGATGGTTTTCTCCATCACAAGATCATTGGAACTGGCCTTAATCATCTCATTGTTGAAGAGAGCCATGTCATTTCACTCAGCATCAGTTCATGTATGTCTCTCCAGGCCTTTCTGACATCATCCTTCTGATCATTTCTTATAGAACAAGAATATTCTATAATATTCATATCAGTTTATTCAGCCATTCTCCAATTGATGGGCATGCACTCAGTTTCCAGTTTCTGGCCACTACAAAGAGACCGGCCGCAATCATTCTTGCACATACAGGTTCCTTTTCTTTCTTTAAGATCTCTTTGGGACATAAGCCCAATAGAAACACTGCTGGGTCAAAAGACATGCACAATTTGATAACTTTTTGAACATAATTCTAAATTGCTCTCCAGAATGGTTGGATCCATTCACAATTCCACCAACAATGTATTAATGTCTCAATTTTCCTACATCCCCTCCAATATTCATTCTTGTCTTTTCCTGTCATTTTAGCCAAATTGAGAGGTGTGTAGTGGTATCTCCCAGACTAATTTGCATAAGAAAATTTTTTTTATTTGAAATTCTGGATTTAACAAATATCAAATAAAATGAGCCTTGCCACTTATAACTGAAAAAGAAAAACACAATTATATATGAAACTGTGAAACTTTGCTAACAAATAACTTTGTTTTTTTTATTTTTCCTTTAAATATATAGCCTTATAAGTATATATTATATAAGAATGTATACTTTATATTTATGAATATTTATAAATACACACATATAAGTAAATATATAACAAAATTATGTTATATACTTATGAATATAATACTAGATGCTTGTTATACATGTATAAGCATATTGTTGTATGTTAAACATTCAAGTAGATATTCTACCAGAGTAAAGATATTATAGATGCTATACATATATTTAATATATAAGCATATCATATTATAATGTCATATACTTGCTACATACATAGATATCATAATAAATATATTCTACATGTTAATACCATAAACTTATACATAGTATATAAGCATATATTATACCATAGTAAATATATATAAGCAAATAGATTTCATAGGTATTGTATATAAGTATATATTACATACAAAAACATATATTGTACTATATTATTCCCCTATTCAAGAAACTCTAGTGGTTGAGATGGAATCTCGTAATTAAGCAGAATTTATAATACTGTGATTTTATCTAAGTGCATATAACATTTAACACCTGTAGCATCCTCCCATCTCTCTAGTTTTTTGAAAAAATAAACAGAAAGCTATTTTCTTTCTCAGAAGGCAATTTTCTAAGATAAAATATTTTTCATCTTCATTTTTTATTATTTTATTTTTGTCTCCGTCTTTAAATATCTATTTTAGTGTAACTTTTGGCAATCTACACGATGATTAGAATTATACAGATATGTATATTTTTAATTTTTTTCAGATATATATTTTATAAGTAAACACATGTATGCTACATATATGTATATGTTAAATTTTATTTTTTACTGATAAGGATGCAGAATGGTAGGTTTTTTATAGGACCAGAGTTTCTAGGAACAGAGGATCTCAGTATATTTGGATTTCTAGATAGGAGATTAGTTTCTAGGAATGCTGGGCCCTTGATCAGGAGTAGAGTATATATAACAAGGTCTAGAAAAATGTGTTTGCCTGGATATGTGGTTAAACAGAAAAAATAGAGAGAAGAGAGAAAATTGACTTCTGGGAGAGAAAGTAGCCTTTGGTTTATTTTGTTTTAAAGAGAAAGATGGAGGGATTGCTACTGGTGTGAAATGGTATGCACATTGTAAATTTTATTTTAATTACAAAAGATGGCTCATGAAATGGGAGTAATCTGGAAATGTTTGTAATGTAATAACAATAAACATTGATAATTTTTTTTATTTCAAAAGCAATACATCATAATCTTGGCAAGAAACTATAATATAGTAAGTAGATCAGAATTTTCAATTATCCAGATATTTGATGGCATTTCCTTTCTGGTAGAGCAAGTTAAATATTTACCATCTGGTCTATGTTTAGCAATTATTTCATTCCTCAAAAGGTGAAAGAAGCAACAAGTGGA
This sequence comes from Sarcophilus harrisii, assembly GCF_902635505.1. Taxonomy (NCBI): domain Eukaryota; kingdom Metazoa; phylum Chordata; class Mammalia; order Dasyuromorphia; family Dasyuridae; genus Sarcophilus; species Sarcophilus harrisii. The sequence goes on along the minus strand of NC_045426.1, from coordinate 145,770,564 downwards.
TATTCTAGACTAAATTCTATATAAGACTAAATTTTGGGAATGTGATATCTCTCTCTCTCTCTCTCTCTCTCTCTCTCTCTCTCTCTCTCTCTCTCTCTTTCTCTGTGTGTGTGTGTGATGATATGATTCAGCCTCTCATCAATGATGAGATCTGATGATGCTCTAAATCTATGGATCAGAGAAATACATTAGGACATGGCTTATTCTGGGCTAGTGGCTGGGTTTTGATTTCATCATAAATAGCTGCTCTTGAAGGAAACACTAATATTTTCCTTCTACTTGTTCACACCATCATTTTATTAGACAAGTTCCAAAGCTCCAGTCTGGTTCTGATTTCTTTTTTTAAATGTTATATTTTTACTTCTCTCAGAAACCCAAAGAGGCAATTTGTTTATTCGCTAGTGTTTTCAACCAGCTCATTTTTCAGTTCACACTCAAGTCTCCAGGAGGTACTGAGGCTGAGTGAACGGCTCAGGAAAAACAGTGACTGGGACTTGCTTGCATTTTTCACATGATTTTGCCAAAAGAAGCTTCCACGTTCAGACTGGGTGGCTTCAGCTCAAAAAGCTGCTGCAGCCTGGCATCCAAATCTGCTTTTTAAGAATGTGGGCTTGGAATTTAAACACATGCTTCTGAAAAACATTTATCCAGCACTCCTATTTTTCTTGTGAAATAAGAAACCAAACACCTCTTTGGATGGGGTTTAGAAGAATCTGAGAGAAATGAACCACAAGGTTTGAATTCATTGTTGATTGCCTTCCTCATTTGTATGGCTTTGATTTGGGAGTCTGATTTGGAGAAAGGGCTACAACAGAAGTGATTTTGGAACCAAGGTTGTTTGAGGTTAACAGACCTCATTAGAGGCATTTGCTAGAGACTAGAAGCTCATGAGTTTCTTTTCAAAATACAACCTAAACCACAGCCACAGAATTTTGAACTTTGATAGAATAGGTCATTTTTATTCAATGTCAACCAATCCTCCTCAACAATCTTTCGTCTCTTTCTGAAAGGTGCACCAGTGCTCAAATGGACCAGTGATCTCATCCATATGGATATTCCCTTTAGTGATACAGGTCACAATTCATTGATGCATATGTTGTCCTTGTCTGTACCATAAATCCACCCCCAGGAGTCCATTTAGCATGCTGGGGCTTTCTTTGCATTCTCTTGACATTGTGTGAATACCAGCGGAGCACATGGCTAGTCCCTTACTGTAGGTATAAGACCAGGCTCTCAGTTTTTCTGGTCATAATTTTTTCTAATGACATCCTTGACATCACTAATGACATCCTTCTCCATTTCTAGTCTGTTGTAACTATTGTACATTGGTAATGCAAATCTCTGCATTGCTCCCCTGGCGATATTCCCCTGGTAGTTTGTTTTTCAGAGATGGTTCCATGGCCTGTGGCTCCCACCTTATAAGCTATCAGACAGGGAATTTCTCCTTTCAGTTTTAGACATCTATTTGTATTGTATTCAAATGTCTTTTTAAGTTTGATTATGAAGTATGAAATGCCCAGTCTGTTAGCTCTGCTAGGAGCTATAGGAGACATAAATAAGAAAAAAGTGGTGGAGGATTTGATGATTTATAGCTGATCCTTTTTTTTTCTGGTTTTGTAGCAACGTGAGATGTTAAGGGTAGAGTAACTATGAATAATATTATATTGGTTCAGGGATCCACTCTGCCATTGTCACTATGGACTCTGGAGTGCAGACAAAAATCCTGGTCAGAATTCAAAGAAAGGCAAAATTTTATGGGTTCATTAATTCATCCATTCAGTCATCAAACATTTTCCCTCTCTCCTGCCAATATTAGGAGAGAATCAGATAAATCTTACCCATAGAATAAGTTTTGATGAAATGAGGAAAGGAGAGAAAGAAGGTTGGACTAACCAGCAAAGTCGGACATTGGGTGCCTGGGTGTCAGAGGGCACCATGAAGGAACAGTGCAGGCTAATAGGGAAGGGAGAAAAGCGCCAGTCAAATTTTACCTCCTACATAATTTTGCTTAGGGCCAGTCCTGGACAGGAGGACAGAGCTGGGAAGTAGCCAGGACTTTCTTCCTCATTTAGGAAGTTCTTGAGGAGAGATGCTCTGAATCCATTGGTTCTCTTGCTCATCTCTTCCTAATAATTCCAAGAGCCATTGTGGCTATCCTGGGGAATCTTGCAGCTGCTGTGGCCACATATGAGATATGCAGCATATCCCTCAGCCCTTGTCAGCCCCACAAATAACCCATTGAGTTGAGTAGGAGAAAGGGATAGACGCCCAGGCCTGCCATTAGGACTCTTCAATGGTACAACTGTTCGGACCTTGGTTGGGAGCCAGCCCTGATGCCATGCTGTTTTTTAAAGAGGCATTCTTCCCATGGATTGTGCTCTTGAGGCAGAGGAGCAGCTGAGGCATTAGAAAAGGTAGCTCCCTTGTTCCATCCAAGGCTCCACTGGCAAACAAGGAAACCACTTCCTCTTTGGGTTTTTTCCTCCTTTATTTATTTTGTTTGGGTCCCAAGCTCTTCTGTCTCATTCTCCCTCCTCCTTTCTCTTTCTCAATTAATGGATTTTCTCTTTATCTTTCTAATTGATGCTGAAACTTAGAAATTATATCAGGCTTTTGATCTTTTCCACTGGAATCAGATATGTTAGGGCTATAAGTCCAATTAAAACCTGGGAATAGTTGTAGTTTTTGCTGTTTTTGTTGAACTCTTGAGAGTTGCTTATAACCTCCTTCCAAGTAAAGGAGCAGACTTTGTTAGAGCACAAGCATTTACCAGCCCTCACCTTTCTATAGTGCTCTCTCACAACCTATTTGTAAAAGGATTTTCTCCAGAATATAAGCTACTTAAAGGGAGGATCTGTTAAGAACATAGTAAGCACCTATTAAGCACATAGTAGAAGTTTAATAAATGTACATGAATGAGTTATCTTAGCCATTTTTGGAACTGGCAGAAAAATGTTTGATCTATCATTCCATCTATTCTTAGGTCTGAGAATGGATCCCTTCTATGATGTGGAGCAAGGTCCAAGACTTGTTGCAATGTCCTCATCAGCTCCCTGTATCTGTATTGAATCTAATTCTCTTAGTTTAGGAATCTTGCCATTATCAGAACAAAAGAGTGATAGCCTTGTTTGATCAAAATTCTGCAAACTTTTAGTTGTATGTAATTCAGTCTGAGAGCTCAGGAACAGCTGGATGGGTAGACTACCCTGTCTGGTATATATTTACAAAGATTCAGCAATTCTCATTCCATCTTCTTTGCCCTTCACACTGCTTATACTTATTCATTTAGCAAAAATAATAATAATAATAATAATACTCAGTGCTCTCTGACTGGACTGAATAAGACTGGTCCTTTCCTGGTGGTTGGCTAACTAGGATAATTGGCAGTGATAGGTGATGAACTTGACTGATGAATCAGGTGTGCATAAACTCTCATCATGAGAAACTTCTGAGATATTCTTCTAGTCAGAAACCTCAATGCATGCATTTTTTCCCTTGGGAATCTTTTCACTTGCTTTTTTCTCACTCCTCTAACAAATTTCCCTTCTGAATCATTGTTTAACTCTGCAGATTCTTTGCTTTGGCTTTTTTTACTTTTTCACTTTCTGTCTAATGTTTTTTAGAAGTGGGCTTCCTCCTATGTGATTTATCTGACTTCCCAGGCTCCTAGGTTGATGCTAGGTATTATGTGGACAAAGGGAGAAAAATCATGGTCCTCTTACTTCTCAAGGATCATTGGTTTAGAGCTAGAAGAGATTATATCTCTGTTCCTTATCCAGAAAAGGAGACTGAGGTCTGGAGAGGTCAAATAGTTCATCTAAGATCACAAGTCAATGGCAGAACTGGAACTGGAGTCTTAGTCTCCTCAACTCTAAATTTCTTCCTACCATGCTGCCTCGAAGCTCATGATCTAGTTGTGGATGCACAATGTTATAGAAGAACTAAATAACAAAATAAGGCAATACTGCAAGAAGTGTCACAAAGTGGCATTAAATTAAATGTCAAGTGAATGGTGGAAATAAGAAATGTTGAGTTTCCTGATGAGAAAGGTCCCTGTCATATGTTATAGTATGGGAAGTCTTCACGAGGCAGGAGGGGTTGAGTTCCTTGATGAGAAAGGGTCTGTCAGCTGTTACAGTCTGGGAAAGCTTCACAAGGGAGTTAGGGACTGCAGCTACCCTTGAACTCAGAAAGGTGAGAGCTAGCTCTGCATGGAAGAGGGCATTCCAGACAGCCTCTAAACCAAACCAGCCTCCTTATACATTAATGATCCTAGGGCCATAGATTGAGACATGGAAGGAATCTTAAAACTCATCTAGTCTCATTTTACAGAATAGGAAACTGAGGCTTAAATAGATTAACTGATTTGTCCACAGCCTCACAGCTGTTGAGTGTTTAAGGTGGGTCTCTAACTGCAGTACTCCCCTCACCATAACATGCTGCCCCTGAATCAGAGACAGACATTAGATATCCCTCTATATACAGGCAGACTTAAAAACAAAGAAAACAGGGCTTGGCAAACTGGATCTTATGTTTTGCCAAACCCAAAATGTTTTATTTGGAGACCTTCTCAAACATCTTAGGCCACCAAATTCCCTTATCCCCATCCCACACCCACATCAAGAGTAATTTCCTAATCCCCTGGGCCAGCGGCTCATCCAGTAGTCAGCGGTCTCTCTGATCTTGCAGAGAAAAGGGCTGGAGGGAATTCGCCTCCGTGTCTGTGTGGGTCAGTTAAGAAACTCTAACAAAAGAGAATGCTACTGGGGCTCTCTGGTCACCAGGGCTAACTAGATCTCAGATGTTCAACCTCTTATTTCTCAGGGTAGAACATGGAGACCTTCCTAGGGTCACAGTTAGTAAATGTGAGCTGATTCTTCCTGGTTTCATATTTCACATCCCACTTGATTTCCTGAGCTTATGAAGGGAGGTAAAGAGGTTGGTAGTTGGAAGCTTTCCTTATGGCAGCCATACTGAAGGACAGAGAAGATGTGGGACTTTCTTCCATTCAGTAGCTCAGCATCCTGGGATGCTTATGAAGATTCATGGGGGATGGACACGTTATTATAAATGTTGACCAAACACTGGTTTCTGAGTCCTACCAGAACTGAAAAAATGAAGACTCTTTAAATATTCTTTAGGAAAGTTTGCTTGGAAATTGCATAAAAATTGAATTCTGTTTTTAAAAGGATCGTGCCAGCCCTAACATCCAACTAGCCAATGAATATTCAATTAAAAATAAGGGGTGCAGCTATGAGGCTCTGCTGGGCTATGAAATCTGCTATGTTTCTTCTCCCATTACATTCAAGGGTCATTTTAAAAAAAAGAAAGAAAAGGCAAAGGCTGGAGGGCTCCCAAGCAACAAAAAAGGGAACAAGGTGAAGGGGGGCAAAGGAGAAGCTTGCCTTGTGCTGAAGAAAGAGACTGAGAAATCTGACCCAGCTCTAGGAGTCTCACTCTTACCCTAAGCCATCTGGTTTTGTTCAGAAACAGAGTTTTCTTCCCACCTCCACTTGAGTAATGTCAAGTTTATGAGAAGCCTGGTCTCCAGGCAATGGGCTGAGCAAGAGGGGAAGCCTGAGGTTGGGGAATACGGGAACCCAGTGCAATAATGTTTGGTATGCTCTGGTTCTGGCTCATTTTTCTGACCCTTATTCTATTGCCTAAACCTGAGAGCCCCTTGGGTTAGTAGAGGAATGAGAAGAAATGCTGCCCTGACTCAGGACACTGGTGTGTTCTCTAGCTCAAAAACTGGGCTAGACACCAAATGCCTTATTCCTGCCTTTGCCATTGGTTAGCTGTGTGATTTCAATCAAATGCATAAGTAGAAATGTAATGGAGGATTTCTGCCCTTAGGGCAAGAACAGAAATGATGCTGTCAACTTGGAACAGGGCAGAGAGACAGATTTGAGACCCACATGTGAGGTAAGGCTGTGGCTGGAAGGCAGCTCACTGAGATTCCTGTTTTAACTCATTATTTTTGCTATTAAGAGGCAGTATGGCCCTGGAGCCAATAAGTTCAGGTCCCATCTCTGATACCTTGTCATTGCTAGGTCACTCATGATCATGGGACAGGAGTAACTCAGGGATGCTCGCTACCTCCGTACATGGACCCTGCCTTCTCTTTCAGAGCTCTCTTCTGACATCACTTGGTTCTAAGGCGAGGGATCCGCTCTCGTGGTAGGGGCACTGGTGAGACCCAGACCACCATTTCTCAGTTATCTATTGTGCTCCATGATGGAGGTTTGGAGTGTGAGGGGCTGTGTGCAATCCCATAGACATCCCCCCCCCCACCTCAGCTTGGATGTTCAGTTGAGTAATGACCATTTCTACTTTAACATGCCTCAAACTCAACTTGTCCAAACACAAGCTTATCATATTCCCCTCTAGCCCACATCTTTTAGCCATTCAGGTTCAAAGCTTCTGAGTCAACCTTGATGCTTTTTTCCTACCTTACGCCCCATATCCAACCAGCAGTCAAATCATGTGAATTCTACCCCTATAATATATCTATGCCCACCCCCTCTGCCATCTTCTCTCATGATAAGTCTCTTCATATTCTGCTTTGACTATTGAAAAGTTTTCTGACTGGTCTTCCTGTCTTTAGTCAGTCTTTCTGCCAAAACAATTTTCCTATTATATGAGTTTGTCCAGGTCACTTCCCTATTCAGAATGATTCCCCATCACTTTCAATTGTTAAACTGCAAACTTCTCTGCTTGAAATTTAAAACTTTCCACAATTTAACTCCAATCTTTCTTTCTAGCTATACTTAAAATTCTTTTCAAGCACTCTTAATTTTCAGGTTGAGCAAGTTTTCTTAAACTCTTTTCACTTGGAACCATTTTTCATCCAAGAAATTATATACCCTGGGCATATAGATATATAAAATAGTATACAAATACAAATCACATTTACTGATAATAAATCATAATTTCATGACCCCCATATTCAGTTACAAGATCGCATATGGGGTATGAACCCACAGCTTAAGAAAATGGGGTAAAGATGATAGAATGCCAGGATGATCTAAGTTTGAATTCTACATTACTTAGTAGTTTTGTGACCTCTGGTTGAGTTTTGAGCCTCAGTTTCCTTATCTGTAAAACAGGGATAATAGTAGCCTCACTCACTGAGATGTTGTAAAATCCTGTTCTTCTTTCAAATTCAGATGCTTCTTTATCCATGAAGCTTTCTTGGATGCCTAAGCTAGAAGTGGTCCCTCTATCCCCTATTCCATCATTCCCTTTTTGTTACTCTATTATGTATTTGGCCTATTTATAATCTAATTTACATTACAGTCATTTCTGTGTATTCCCTACTACAGTGTAACCACAATGAGGATAGGGATTGTATAATATTTAATCTTTTTATCCTTAGTGCCTTGTTCTGGACGGTCTCTCTACCTCTGCCCCTGCTACCTTTTCTCACTCTGGCAATTCTTCCTCCAATTGGTGAGTTCCTCCCCAAATCGACATTCAAGGAAACACAAAGTCAAGCTCACTTTAAAGAAAAGAATGGGGAACTTGGGCTTCTTTAGTCTATAGATGAGCAATTTAATAACAATATAACAGAATACAATAGCAGTTAACATTATTTATCCTTATTTGTAGGTTTTCTATCAAAAGAATCTGACATTTAGTAAAAATGAGTTGGGGAATCCTTGATGCAAAGGGATTTAAGGAACCTGATTAGATAAAGCAGGGTAAAGACTGCAAACTTCTCATATGAATTTCAAATTAAAAACTCCCAGACTTCCAGAGAACCAGAAAGAAGATTATGTCTGTAGGGTGGAGTTGAGGAAAGTTTACTTCTCTGAGAACCACAGAAGGAAGAATAACAGGTATATTCAAGACTGTGGAGCTTTAAGTAGCCTAGTGATCTAGGTCAGACAATTACTAATTTTGTTCAAAGGTCATTCTAAAACACCCAGAATAAGGATTAGTTACATTATGATCCATTAGTAATTTGGAACCAAAGTGATGTTAACATGGTGTTGAAACAGGAGAACTTTGACTTTCTAAAACCCCCTGAGAATAAGCCAGGAAGCCATGAAAATGGGCAAGGCAAGTATTATTATGAAAAAATTAAAAAACAGGATGAACTTTTGAGCTTAGTAACAATGATACCTTTATTTTTATAGTACTTTATAATTTTTTTCTCTTTTCTCTCTCTTTTTTTAATTGAGTTCTGAATTTTCTTCTTCCCACTGCTCCCCACCCATTGTGAAGGCAAAAATGTGATACCAATTATACATGTGAAATCATGCAAAACATATTTCTATATTAGCTACATTGCAAAAAAGTAGAATAATAATGTTTAAAAATTATGCTTCAAACTACATTCAGACTCTCAGATCTTTCTCTAGAAGTAGATAGCATTTTCATCATAATTCCTTTGTAACTGTCTTGGATCATCATCTTGATCATAGTAGTGAAGTCATTCATAATTGATCATCATATAATATTACTCTTACAGTGTACAGTGTTCCCCTGGTTTTGCTCATTTCACTCTGAATCAGTTCATATAAGTCTTTACAGGTTTTTCAGAAATCTTTATGCTTGTCATTTCTTATAGCACAGTAATATTCTATTATAATCATATACCACGACTTGTCTGGCCATTCTCAATTGATGGGCATCCCCTCACTTTCAAATTCTTGACCACCACAAAAAGAATTGCTATAAATATTTTTGTAAAAATGGATCCTTTTCTCTTCTCCTACCCTCTGTGCCCCCCCTTGATCTTTGGGATACAGATCTAGTAGCAGTATTGTTGGATCAAAGGATATGCACTGTTTTATAATCCTTTGGGCATAGTTCCAAATTGGTTTCTGAAATGGTTGGATTAGTTCACAACTCCACCAACAGTGCAACAGTGTTCCAGTTTTTCTATATCCTCTCCAACATTTGTCATTTTTATTTTCTGCTATATTAGCCAATCGGATACATATCAGGTGGTACCTCAGAATTGTTTTAATTTGTATTTCTCTATTCAGTAATGGTTTAGAGCATTTCTTCATATAATTCTAGTTAGCTTTGATATCTTTGTCTGAAAATTGCTTTTTTATATCTTTTAATTTTTTGCCAATTAGAGAATGACTTGTATTTTTTTTTTTTTTTTTACAAATTTGACTTTGTCCTCTATATATTTGAGAAATAAGGCCTTTATCAGAGAAACTTGCTATAAATTCTACTCCCACCCCACCCCAGACACAGTTTTCCTGCTTTCCTGCTAGTCTTGGCTACATTGGTTTTACTTGTGCAAAACTTCTTAGTATATCAAATCAAAATTATTCGTTTTACATTCTGTGTTCCTTTCTGACTTGTTTGGTCATAAATTCTTCCATTGTTCATAGATCTGACAAAAACTATTCCATGCTCTCCTAATTTGCCCATGGTATCACTTTTTACTTCTAAACTATGTGCCCGTTTTGACCATATCTTTTTATATGAGAGGAGATGTTAGTCTTTCCCTAGTTTCTGTCAAACTGCTTTCCAGTCTTCCCAGAAATTATTGTCTAATAGTGAGTTCTTGTCCCCAAAGATGGATTTTTGTGTTTATCAAAAACTATATTACTATGGTCATCATTTAACGTGTATTGTGTACCCAATCTATTCCACTAATTCACTACTCTCTTAAGCAATATCAGATTAGTTTGATGAAATAGAATTTGAGATCTAGTATTGCTAGGTCACTTTCTTTCACATTCTTCCCCCCAATTGATTCCCTTGATGTCCTTGAGCTTTTGTTCCTCCAGATGAATTTTTTTTCTAGTGCTAAAATAATTTTTGGTTAATTTGACAGGCCAACACTGAATAAGTAAAATAATTTGGGTAGAATTGTCATTCTTATTATATTAGCTCAGCCTTCCATGGAACAATTAATATTTTTCCAATTGTTTAGCTGTGTTTTTATTTGTATGAAAGGTGTTTTGTAATTGTGTTCATATAGTTCCTGAGTTTGCTTTGGCAAGTAGGCTTAGAAGTATTTTATATTGTCCACAATTATTTTAAACAGTGTTTTATTATTTTTTTTATGTCTTCCTGCTGGATTTTGTTGGTAAGACATAGGAATGCTGATGATTGATGTGGGTTTATTTCATATCCTGCAAATTTGCTAAAGTTGTTGTTTGAACTAACTTTTTAGTTGATTCTCTAAGTTTCTAAGTATATCATAGTACTATCTACAAAAAGTGATACTTCTGCTTTCCTCACTGCTTATTCTAATTCCCTTAATTTCTTTTTCTTCTTTTATTGCTCTAGCTAGGATTTCTAGTGTACTATTGAATAATGGTGGTGATTATAGGTATCCTTGCTTCCATCCTGAGCTTACTGGGAAGGCTAATTCCTATTATAGATAATGCTTGCTAATGGTTTTAAATAAATACTACTTATCATTTTTTGTTTTTATTTTAATTTATTATTTTTATTTTCTCCAGTTAAATGTAAAATGATTTTTTTGGTTATACATGTCCATTCATTTTTACATATTTCCATATGAATCATGTTGGAAGAAAAAAATCAAAATAAAAGAGAAAAACTACAAGAAACAAAACAGAAAAAGATGAAAATAATTTGTGTTGATTTACTTTGAGTCTCTGTAGCTCTCTCTCTGGATGCAGATGGTGTTTTCCATCCAAAGTTTATTGGGATTGCCTTGAATCACTGAACCACTGAGAAGAACCAAGTCTACCATAGTTGATCATTTCATAATCCCATTGTTGCTTTATATATTGTTTTCCTGGGTCTCCTTGTTTCACAAAGCTTCAGATTACAGAACAATAATATCCTATTACTTTCATATACCATAACTTATTCAGCTATTTCCTAGCTGATAGGTATCTGTTCATTTTTCAATTCTTTGCCACCACAAAACAACCTGCTACAAACATTTTTGCACATATGGGTCCTTTTCCCTCTTTTATGATTTCTTTGGAATATAGACCCAGTAGTGGCACTATTGGATCAGAAGATATGCACAAACAAGATAATTGTATAAATATGCGTACATATATTGGATTTAACATATTTTAACATATTTAACTTATATTGGATTATTTGCCATCTGGGGGAGTGGAAGGAAGAGGGGAAAATTTGGAACACAAGGTTTTACAAGGGTCAGTGTTGAAAAATTATCCATGTATATGTTTTGAAAATAAAAAGTTTTAATTAAAAAAAGGTATGCACAGTTTTATAACTCTTTGGGCATGTACCACTAATCATTTTAAGGAGAATTGTATTTATTTCTTTACTTTCTAAATTTTTAAAAATAAAAATGAGTGTTGTATTTTTTCAAAAGTTTTTTCTGCATTTTGAGATAATTATATTATTTTGAAGCAGTCCTACATTTCACCTAGTCATAATGTATGATCTTTATGATATATTGATGGAATCTCCTTGTTATTATTTTATTTAAACTTTAAAAAAAATCAATATTCATTAGGGAAATTGGTCTACAATTTCCTTTCCCTATTTTTGCTTTTCCTAATTTATATCTCAGCACCATAGTTATGCAGTAAAAGGAATGCATTGGACTCCTTATTTACCTATTTCCCCCCCCAAATAGTTTATAGAGTATTGGAATTCATTGTTCTTTAAATATTTTGTAGAATTCACTTGTGAATCTATCTGGTCCTGAAGAATTTTTCTTAGGGAGTTCATTGATGGCTTGTCCAATTTCTTTTTCTAAAATAGAGTCTTTAAGTATTCTTTTTCTTTCTCTGTTAATCTGAGCAATTTACATTTTTGTAAATATCCATTAATTTCACTTAGATTATCAGGCTTATTGGCATATAATTGCACAAAATTGCTCCTAATAATTGCATTGATTTCATCCTTATTGTTAATGCATTCACCCTCTTCATTTTTGAGTCTGGTGATTATTTTTAAAAAAAATCAACAAATGGTTTATCTATTATATTGTTTGTATATTTAATAAAACTAGCTTCTAGTTTTATTAGTTCAATGTTTTCTTATTTTCAATTTAATTACTCTCTCCTTTGATTTTCAGGATGTCCAATATGGTGTTTAATTGGAGATTTAAAATGTGTCCTTTTTCTAGTTTTTAAAAATTATATGTCCAATTCATTAATCTAGTTTTTTTTCTATTTTATGTAAAATCTCCCCTAAGCCCTTCTATGTCTGCATCCCTTGGTGTTTTATTAATGTAATTCTCTTTTCCTCCAATTCTATTATTAAAACTTTTTATTTTCAAAATATATGCATAGATAATTTTCAACATTCACCCCTGCAAAATCTTTGTTCTAAAATTTTTTCCTGCCCTTACCTCCATCCCCTCCATGACATGGCAAGTAATCCAATATTTGTTAAACATGTGCAATTCTTCTATTCATATTTCCACAATTATCATGCTGCACAAGAAAATCAAATCAAAATGGAAAAAAAATGAGAAAGAAAGCAAAAAGCAAGTAAACAACTACAAAAATTGAAAATACTATGTTTGATCCACACTCAATTCCTACACTTCTTTCTGGATGCAGATGGCTCTCTCCATCACAGAACCATTTGAATTGGCCTGAATCACCTTGCTGTTGAAAAGAGCCATAGCCATCAGAATTGATCATTGTATAATCTTGCTGTTGCTATGTACAATGTTCTCCTATTTCTACTTACTTCACTTAGCATCAATTCAGTTCATGTAGGTCTCTCCAAGCCTCTTTGAAATAATCCTGTTGGTCATTTCTTGTAGAACAATAATATCCATAACATTCATATACCATAACTTATTCAGCTATTCCCCAATTGATGAACATCCACTCAGTTTCCAGTTTTTTGCCACTACAAAAAGAGCAGCTACAAACATTTTTGCATATGTAGGTCCCTTTCCCTTTTTTATGACCTCTTTTGGATACAGGTCAGTGGAGACCCTGCTGGATCAAAGAGTATGCTCATTTTGATAGTTCTTTGGGCATTGTTACAAATTGCTCTCCAGAATGGTTGGATCAGTTCACAATTCCACCAACAATGTATTAGTGTCCCAGTTTTTCCACATGCCCTCCAACATTCATCATTTTCTTTTCCTGTCATCTTCACTAATCTGAGAGATGTACCTCAGAGTTATCTTAATTTGCCTTTCTTTGATTAATAGTGATTTAGAGTATTTTTTCATATGGCTAGAAATGGTTTCAATTTCTTCATCTGAAAATTGTCTGTTCATATCCTTTGACTATTTGTCAGTTGGAGAATGGCTTAAATTCTTATAAATTTGAGTCAATTCTCTCTATATTTTTAAAATGAGGTCTTTATTAGAATCCTTGAATGTAATTTCCCCCCCCCTAATTTATTGCTTTATTTCAAATCTTGTCTGTATTGTTTTGTTTATACAAAAGTTTTTTAACTTATTATAATCAAAATTATCTATTTTGCATTCCATAATGTATTCTAGCTCTTATTTGGCCACAAATTCCTTCCTTCTCCACAGATCTAAAAGGTAAATTATCCTTTGCCCTTCTAATTTATATAGTATCACTCTTTATGTCTAAGTCATGAACCTATTTTGACTTTATGTTGGTATAGGGTATTAGGTGTGAGTCAGTGCTTTGTTTCTTCTATACTGTTTTCCAACTTTCCCAACAATTTTTGTCAAATAATGAGTTCTTGCCCCCAAAGCTGGGGTCTTTGGGTTTATCAACCAGTAGATTATTATAGTTGTTGACTGTTATGCCTTATGATCCTAACCTATTCCACTTATCTATTTCTTAGCCAGCATCAAATGGCTTTGATGTCTATTGCTTTATAATATAATTTTAGGTGTGGTACAGCTAAGTGATATTCATTTGCATTTTTAAAATTAATTCCCTTGAAATTCTTGACCTTTTGTTCTTTCATATAAACTTTATTTTTTTTTTTTTCTGGTTCTGTAAAATAATGTCTTGGGAGTTTGGTACAGCACTGAATAAATAGATCAGTTTAGGTAGTGTCATTTTTATTATATTAGTTTGGCTTACCCATGAGCACGTGATATTTTTCCACTTGAATAGATCTGATTTTATTTGTGTGGAAAGTGTTTTGTAATTCCTTTCATATAGTTCCTGACTTTATGTTGCAGGTATACTCCCAAATATTTTATATTATCTACAGTTATTTTAAATGGAATTTCTCTTTGTATCTCTTGCTGCTGGACTTTGTTGGTAACATAAAAATGCTGATGTTTTAGATTTTGTATCCTGAAACTTTGTTAAACTTGTGAATTGTTCCTAGAATTTTTTCATTGATTAGCTAGGATTCTCTAAGTATACCATCATATCATCTGCAAAGAGTGATATTTGGTTTCCTCATTACCTATTCTAATTCCTTTAATTTCTTTTTATTCTCTTATTGCTTAAGTTAATATTTCTAATACAATATTGAATAGTAATGGTGATAGTGGGCAACCTTGTTTCACCCTAAATCTCACCGGGAATAGTTCGATTTTATCCTCAATACATGTGATGCTTGCTGATGGTTTTAAATAGATGCTCCTGATCATTTAAGGAAAACTATTTATTCCTATACTCTTTAGTGTTTTTAATAGGAATGGATGTTGGATTTTCTCAAATGCTTTTTATGCATTTACTGAGATACTCATATGATTTTTGTTAGTTTGGTTATTGATATAGTCAATCAGGCTAATAGTTTTCCTAATTTTGCATTTCAGGTATAAATCCTACTTGGTTATGCTGTATTATCCTGGGATGACTTGCTATAATCTCTTTGCTAATATTTTATTTAATATTTTTGCATTGATATTCATTAGGGAAATTAGTGCATAATTTTCTCTCTCTGTTTTGACTTTACCTGGTTTAAGTATCAGCACCATATCTGTGTCATAAAAGGAATTTAGTAAGACTTCTTCTTTCCCTATTTTTCCAAATAGTTTGCATAGTATTGGAATTAATTGTTCTTTAAATGTTTGATAGAATTCACATAGAAATCCATTTGGCCCTGGAGATTATTTTCCTTAGGGAGTTGATTAATAGCTTGTTCAATTTCTTTTTCTAAAATGGGACTATTTAAATAATTTATTTTCTCCTATGTTAATCTATATTTTTGTAAGTATTCAATCATTGCACTTAGGGTATCAGATTTATTGACATCTGGTTGGGCAAAATAGCTCCTAATTATTGCTCTAACTTGTTAATTGGTGGAAAGGTCTCCCTTTTCATTTTTCATATTAACAATTTGATTTTCTTCTTTCCTTTTTATAATCAAATTAACTAAAGGTTTGTCTATTTTGCTGATTTTTTTCATAAAACCAACTCTTACTTTTGTGTCTTAGTTCAATAATTTTCTTACTTTCAATTTTATTAATTTCCCCTTTTATTTTCAGAATTTCAAATTTGGCATTTAATTGGGGGGTTTTAATTTATTATTTTTCTAGGTTTTTTAGTTGTATGCCCAATTCATTGATCTTCTCTTTCTCTATTTTATGCAAGTAAGCATCTAGAGATATAAATCTTCCCCTAAGAATTGCTTTGGTTGCATCTCATAAATTTTGGTATGTTGTCTCATTGTCATTCTCTTGGATGAAATTATCAATTGTGTCTATGCTTTGTTCCGTTTTGAATTTTTTCAAGAGAGCCTTGTCAGATGAAGACCAACTCATATCACCCTTTGGGACTTCATCTGGAGATGATTTGTAGTTAGTGTCCTGAGGGCTTGAGATCTGTTCTTCTCTATCTCCATAAGAGCTATCTCTGATCAGAGCTCCTTTTGCTTTTTTGCTTATTTTTAAAGTTTGAAGTCTGGAATGTCCCAAGCTTCCTTTAATAGAAAGTGCAGGGCAGTGCTGCTGACTTTCTTCCTGTGCTGGCTGGGCATGGCCAAATTCTGCATTTTTCTGGGATTTAGGGCTCATTCTTTGCCTTTTGTAGTTGCATTGGAGGTCTCACAGCTTGTCTGCTGATCCACTGGCTTCTGAACCAGGACAAAGTAGCTAATGCTGCTGCATTTTGGCTAAGATCTTCCTGGTAGATTCCCTAGGGAAGCCAGATACTAGTCTTAGTCCTTGCTCTGCGCCTATTCCTGTTCCCCTTACCATCTGATTGAAATAGACCTTTTTCTGAAGTTCTTCCAAAATATCTTCTGCCAGAAATTTGTTACATTCCAGACATTTGTATATTCTATCACTCCAAAACCAGTTGAGAGGCTTGATCTGGTATCGATCTGAGGGAAGCCAAGAAGAACTCAAAGACCTGTCTACTTTTCACCATCTGGCTCCACCCCTGTCATTTTTTTTTTCATGAAATTACTTATTGTTTTTATGATTTATTCTTTGATCCACCTATTCTTTACAATTAGATTATTTAGTTTTCAATTAATTTTTATTTGTTTTTACATCTTTCTATTGAATGTAATTTTCATTGCATTATGGTTGAAAAAAATGGATTTAATATTTCTACTTTTCTGCATTTTTGAGGTTTGTATGCTATTTTTATTATTGTATTACTAAAGTAAATGGGCATTTTTTGTAAAGGTGACATATACACCTGAGAAAAGATATATGCTTTTTTTTATTTCCATTCATTTTTCTCCAGATATCTTTTATATCTAATTTTTCTAAAATTCTATTCATCTCTTTAACTTCTGTCTTATTTATTTTATGGTTAGATTTATCTAATTCTGAGAGGGGAAAGATGTCTCTTATGAATAGTTTAACTTCCTGTAAATCATTTGACTTTTCCTTTAAGAATTTGGATTTTATGCCCTGTGGTGCATATATGCTTAATAATGATATTACTTTATTGTGCAGGGGGATAAGAACTGGATTCTCACTCAAACCATTGTCTACCTTTATGAGTTAGGTCCAGGAGGAAAGGAAACAAGTTATCTGAAGTTTCCTCAACTATAAAATAAAGTATTTAAATTTTAAGGTCCTTCCAATTTTAATATATCACCCTGCGGCAGTAAGTAAAACCTTTGGGATCTAAGAGGACTATTTCTCCAAAGTCATGAAGTGGCAATGTTAGTACCTTTGTCTTCTGATTGCCGATTCACTAAGTTCATTTAAAGTTTTTGTTCTTTGTCTTACTTGAAGGTGGTGTGGAATAATGACTAGAGTCTCTTAGTCAGGAGGCGGGTTCAGATCCCATATCAGGCAAGTTCACTAAAGCAATGATCCCAGAGTCCCTCAGAGCCTTAGTTTGCTATGTGTAAAGCAAGGTTAATAATGTATCACCTACTTTACTAACTAATTTAAAATATTTCGTATAGTCATAGATAGTTAGCAGGGACCTTAAAGGTCAACCAGTGCAATCCTCTCATTTTACAGATGAAGAGACCCGAAACCCAGGAGGTTAAGTGCTTATCCCATTGTCACACAGGAACTGAATGTCAGAGTTAATATTTGAACCAAGGTTCTTTCCATTCAGAATCAATACTTTCTCCATTGTAGCATTTGGTTTATTTTGTTAAAAGAAGCCCAGGAGAGAGACCTGTGCAATACCCATACTAAGGGTACAGAGAACAATGATATTCCAACAATGATTTTTCTAGACAGGCAGAGACTGGAGAACAATTATCATGAAGCAACAGAGAAGGGAGAGTGTCCAGGAGGAAAGAGTGTTCAATGGTATTAAAAGATAGAGAAAGATTAAGGTAGATGAAAGTGAGAAAAGGCTATTTGATTTAGCAATGAGGAGACCACTGACAACCTGTACTTTTAATCCAATAGGAGGGTCAAAAGCCAATGGACAAAGGTTAGGAAGAGAGAGTGGGTTGTGAGGAAGGAGATGATTCTTTTTAGAAGTTTGGCAATGAAAGGGAGAAGTAATAAAGATTAATAGTTTGAGGGAATGTCAAGGTGAAGTGAAAGCTTCTTGTACATGTTGACTGGAGCACATTTGTTAGATACCTGGCCGATTGATTGTTGCCCTTCGTTCTGGAAATGACATTAATCATTATGTTAGAGTCCAACTACAGTGTCTGACTATGGCTGATCAGACCAATAGGAGCACGGAGTGCTCTGCCACTGAACACAGACAGTCCCCATGAATGTTTGGGGCAGCTTCTCTAATTTTGTGCATTTCATGTTTCCTTTGAGCTAATTTAATTCTGCTTTGCTCACAGAGCACATCATCTTCCCTGATGAGGGCATGCCATGCTGGGGAGCCCTGTGCCAGTGTCTCCCATGTCATACAATCAATTCTAAAGTTTTTCAGAGGGATCCTGAGAGTCAGGGAGAAGGAGTGAGAAAGTAGGTAAAGATATCAAAGGGTTTTGAGGTATTGAATGAGAGAGAAGAAGGTACTCATGTCAAATGGCTAATAGAAGCCATTTTTTAAAAATAGAATAGGAGGGAAAGAGGGAACTGATGGCAATAGAGGAGAGGACCCAGAGGAGAATAAAATTTAAAAACCTCTTTTTGGGCCTGTGCCCAAATCTCAAACACAAAAATCAGTTCTCCAACTTTAAAATTCTCATAATGACCGTTAGTTATAAGCAGATCTGGGAAACCTTTTCCCAGAGCAAGGAATGCATCTCAATATAGAATCCAGGCCCTGGGTGCCCATCACAGACACAAACCACACAGGTCTGGGTTGGTGACCAGTAGCTTTCTTTTTTAAGTGTAAACTAATAAAGTGATGAAAAGAAATGAGGGCAGCATTTATTTGCAGTTTGAAATGCTGATTTTCTAGGGGCTTTAGTCAATAAGGAACAGGAAAGGTCTCACCTATGTTTTCACCACCATATTTGGAAGTAAGGAGAACCAGAAGGTGAATAGTTAGGTAATTAATGGAGAAGGGGAAAGGAAGGTGTCAGGGGACCTCATGTGGATGTCTCATCAGCCAACTCTACCATCTGCTGCTTCCACTGGTGCCTGATCTTATCTGATTCACACTGCTCATGCATCTGCTCCCATCGTGACTGGGACCCAGGAATCTTGAATGTTCTCACTGGGCAGCCTTAGGGTCGGTAAGGATCAAGTTATCACCCAGCTTCCTGCTTGGACTCTGACTCCTCTTCAGCATAACTGCTGTGGCTTCTCTCTTATCTCAGTTCTGCTTAATTCATCATCACAGGTGTTCAGAAACTCTGGGTAAAAATATCTGCTTAAAAACATTATTTACAGTATCCTTAATTCTCCATGGCAACTTGGCCAGAAAGAAAAACGAAGATTTTACATTGGTTATGGTTAAAGAGGATCCAGCAAAAGAGACAGAACAAGTAATCATAGGTAGAAAACCAGGAGGGATTGGTGTTGGAAAAATCTAAGGAGAACAGAGTATCAGGAAAGAAAGAGTGATCAGTAGTGTTAAAGGCTACAGAGAGATCAGGGACTTAAACTTACATATATAGTACATATATAAGTTTAAGTCCCTGATATCTCTATCTCTCTCTCTCTCTCTCTCTCTCTCTCTCTCTCTCTCTCTCTCTCTCTCTATATATATATATATATATATATATATATTTATATATAAAAGTTGTGGGCACTTAATAAATGCTTGTTGATGAATTGAATGTTTCCTGAAATGTCCTGAGACATTACCATATATTTAAAGTCAAAGTTCAGATTTTAATTTTGTAGGACCTGGGACCAATTATTGAGATAATTTGGGCCTTAATATTTTCTTCTCTGGAAAATGAAGGAATTGGACAAATAACTTCTAAGATCTCTCCTACCTCTAAATTTTGGACTATCTATGACTTGGAAGTGGGGATAAAATGGTTCCTGATATGGTGAAATAATTATCATTTAATTCAATAGTGTCAAACCCAGGTAGAAATGAATCCTATCTGGGCTCAAATAGACTTAGAAAACCACAAGTTAACATTATTCTAAATTCTATTGTGTATTTATTTACTTTGTTAAACATTTTCCACTTAAATTTTTAATGTGATTTTGCCTCACTCTCCATTTTGACACCTCTGATTTAAATCCTATTTAGTTTGTGGATGTCCTAGTCCCTCTACCTTTCCCACCAGTGTTAACACTCTGAAACATAAGCAACAAACTTGAAAGGTTTTCATTCTAACAGCATTCATTAAATATTAGAAATTTATAACTCATGATTTAATTTTATTTTCCCCATGACATATAAAAATGATTTTTAATATTCGTTTTTAAAACTTTGAGTTCCAAATTCTTTCCCTTTTTCTCTTTCCACCCCACCCCGTTTACTGAGAAGGCAAGTAAGGTTATATATGTGTAGTCAGGCAAAACACTTCTATGTTAGTTGTGAAAAAAATAGAGCAAAACCAAACAACAACAAAAAAGAAAAAAGAGTAAAAAACGAACGCTTCAATCTGTATTCAGAAACCATCATACAACTAATGATTAAAATCAAATTTTCACATAACTCATGTATTTCATATATTCATTTTCAAATTTTTCCTTTCTCTTGGCCCTTTTTCTACTGTCTACCAATATGCTTATGTCTTCCTCTATCTTAAAAAACAGCAATAGGTGATATTTTTATTCCCCTAACTATTTATCCATTACTCTTCTGTCCTTTGTTGCTAAAGTCCTTCAAAGGTTATCTACAACAAGTGCCTCCACTTTCTCTGACCTGAGTGTATTATTAACCTCTTAGGAACTGGCTTTTGATCTTAACATTCCACAGAAACAATTCTCTCCAGTTACTAAAGATCTCTTGGTTGCCAAATCCAGTGGCCTTTTCAAAATTTTTATTATCCTTGACCTCTTTGCAGCCTTTAACATCACTGATCACTCTTTCTTCCCTGATACTCTGTTCTCCCTAAGTTTTTCCAACACCATTCCCTCCTGGTTTTCCTACCTATGACTACTTGTTCTGTCTCTTTTGCAGGATTCTCCTCTAACCCTAAATCCCTTAGCTTTCTATCCTGGGTCCTCTTTTCTTCTTCTTTACAACTTCACTTGGTAATCACCATCAACTCGAATGTACTTAATTACAATCTTTATGCTGATGATTTTCAAATCAACCTTTTCTGCCCCAATTTCTCTGTTGAACTCCAATCTTGCTGAACTTGATGTTCTGTAGACATCTTAAACTCAGTAC
Organism: Sarcophilus harrisii; assembly: GCF_902635505.1. Taxonomy (NCBI): domain Eukaryota; kingdom Metazoa; phylum Chordata; class Mammalia; order Dasyuromorphia; family Dasyuridae; genus Sarcophilus; species Sarcophilus harrisii. The sequence continues at coordinate 145,749,586 of NC_045426.1, read as the reverse complement.
GTTCAAAATAGAACTCAACTTTTCTTATCAACTTCTTATCTTCCTATTACTGAAGAGAAACAATGGTATCTTCCCAGTCCCCCCAGGCTCACAATTTAGGAGTCATTCTGGACTATTCACTATCTCTCATTCCCATATCCAAGCTATTGCTATGGTGATTTTCACTTTAATAATAGCCCTCAAACAAGCCCTTTCCTAACAGCGCCTCCAGGATAGCAATATGTAGGCTTTCATCACCTTATGCCTTGATTATTGCAAAAGCCTGCTGGTAGGTCTGTCTGCCTCAAGTGATTTTCCTAAAACTAAAATCTTCCCTGGATATACAGGTATGTAGATACAGAATATATTAGAAACAAATACAAGACAATTTCCAGGAGTCAGAAAGGCACTATCAGCTGAGGGAAGAGGATTGAGAGCTTTCCACTGAACATTGGTTCTTGAACTGAATTTTGAAGGAAGGTAGAGATTCTAAGAGCCATTATCATGGCAAGAGAGAGGAGTAACATGAACATGATTTCTAGGGACTGATTTGGTATTTGAGTAAGACTTGGAGGTGACAGATCATGTTCCTACTCCATATTCTATTGGAAAAACAGAAAGCAGAGTGATCACTGGAAAGTGGGAAGTATTTAGATCTAAGGGAATAGTTTTTTTGGGGGGTGATTTACTTACCCCGTTGGAAATGAGAGTTAAAAATAAGGGGAAACAGAGTGCATGAAGACTTGATTCCCGGGGATAGAGAGACTTTGCTCAGCCCTGCTGAGGAAGTGAGTATTCAATGAATTATAGGGACTTGATTCTATGCAGACCTTCTCTGAACTGATTAAATGGAATTAACTCCCCAGTCCGGAATCCTTACAACCCCCTGTTGCTCTTCGTGCTCCAACTCTTTGTTTTATATCTCTTGAATTCTCTTGGAACTCTGAGGAATTTATTAATGAGACCCAATTATGGGAAATTGCAGGTTTTTAATCAACCTGCATATAAGCCTGTAAGGGCTCTGCTTGCTCCCTGAAGAGAATGTATATTAAATAACATTTTAGACCAACTGAATACTTTTTTGCTCCCTTTCTCCCACCGCTTATCTGTTCCCTTCATCTTCCCTTTAATTCCTCACCCTTTTCCTCATCCCTAACTTTCACACTGGATGATTGCCCTGTAACTGATACATCTTGGGAAAGTCCCTACTTTGGACAGTGAAGTCAGTTACAAGGCTCCAGATTGTGGGACATTGCTGGACTCTCCCCAAGTACTCCTTGCTAAGGGGTGGGGGTATGTGAATGTTCTAGCTCCCCTCCCAGCTCCTTTCCTGCTACTATTGTGATTTCCTTCCCAAAGCAGAAAATTTAAGGGAATGCTCAGAGGCGAGATCTCTCCAAATAACACTTTAAACAGGTTTGCCCAACACTAGCCCTTAGAGAGGAAGCATGCAAAGAGTCAGGTGGGAAAAACCGAGCAGAACCCAGTTGTTGTTCAGCTGTCAGCCTTGCCAGGGCCATAGGTCTCAGAAACAGCTGGGGTGTTCTGACCCGAGGTGGGTGGAAACTTTACAAGCTTCTGGGCTTGGCTTTGGCTTTTCTGGAGGTTGCTTTTTGTGTAGGGAGAAGAGGTGCCCCTTTCAGCAACAGATGTGGGAATGTCATATCTGGCCAGGACTCCACCCTGTACAATCTTTCATAATATGAAAATTGGCTTTCTGAGAGGTGTTGGAGCTTCTGAGATCCCAAACAGCTCACTGAGGGCCTGTGGGACTGGCAGGTTCTGTTTAGCTGATTAAACATTATTTGGGAATGGGAAAGGGGTGGGGGGAAGAAAGAAGCAAAATTCAAAAGGGCAAGAGTATGAAATGTGCAGGCTTTTCCTAACTAAAAACTCCTTTTACCAAGGGAGGGAGGCCAAGGGAAAAAGCTTGATCAGAGTAGTTAAGAGATTAGACTTCAATCTCTCCTTACACCTGATATTGAGGATACTGGAAGTTTATAAATGGAAATTTAGAGAAATAGAGATAAAAAAGATTAGGTAAGTGGTTTTTAAAAATGTGGCCTTGGATCATCAAGAAGGGTCCTTCAAGTGACTACTCTCGCAGAAGAAGTCTCTCTCCCCTTCTTTCCTCCAATAATTTCCATATATTGGTACCAGATTAATTATCCTAAAACAGTTGTTACTCATACTTCTTCCCTGGTCAGAAGTTCTATGGACTAAAGTGCAGATACTTTAGCTTGGCATTTAATCCATCTCTATACAGTGGGCTCTAGTTACCTTTCCAAACTTATGAAATTATTTAAATTCCTGTTTAAGTGTCTTCTATGTGTAAAATATGCCAAATTTTATAGATTAGGTCAAACTCTAATGGAATTGCCAGACTTAGAAAACATATATTAACAGGATCTAGATTCTATTGTATTTTATTTATTTTGATAAATATTATTCAATTGTATTTTTATCTGATTCTCTGGTTGCTTCAGCAGCTATGAGTTTCAGATCTCAGATGTCAGGATTATAGATTCCATGTTATTCAAATGGTCCATGTATGATGGTTCATGATTGTAGTTCCTGCTACTGGGGAGGTGGGGGCTAATTGATCCAGCTAGGGGCGCTGAGCTGCAAGTGGAACTAAAGTCAGGTGAAGGCCTACACTAAATCCTCTATCAGTATGGGGAACCTGGCCGCTCACTGCCCAATCCTCCAGCCAGAAGCAACAGGCTTCCTTAATTAGGAGCAAACCTAGACCAGAAATAAGGACACTCAAACTTGGTCAGCAGGGGAGTCAGGCTCACGAGGGACAGCTGCATTTCTAGTCTGGGTGAGATAGAAAAACCCAGTTTCACAAACAAAATGAAACCAAAACAAAACCAAGAAAAGCACTTTGGTCTACTTGGAGCATCTAGAACATGCTCTGAGACTTCCTACTTTCTAACTTTATCATGCCCCGAATGCGCTCTCTCTATCTTTTGCCTATCATCTTTCACAGCTCAGCTCAAATCTTTCTTATTCAACAAACATTTATTAAGTATATACTCTATGCCAGGCATAGAGGGGGGATAGAAAAAGAAGCAAAAGGAGCAGCTAGGTGGTGCAGTGGATAGTGCACTAGCTCTGAAGTCAGGAGGACCCAAGTTCAAATCTGACACTCAGACACCCTGGGCAAGTCACTTAACCCCAATTGCCTCAGAAAAAAAAAAAAAAAAAAAAAAAAAAGAAAGAAAAAGAAGCAAAACACAGTTCCTTCCCTCAAGGAGGTCCTGTCAAATAGGGCAAAGGACAAGCAAACAATTATGTACAGACAAGTTATAAACAAGGTAAACACGAAGTAATTAAAGGTTGTAAAAAATGGGATACTTGTCTGAACTCTTTTTTTGTTCACTCCACCTAGATGTGATTAATGAGGAAGGAGACAATGTAGTGATAAGAACTTGAATTCAAGTTCTGGGTCTGAATATTGCTCCCATGTTTTCCTGCCTGTGTAAACACAGGCCAATCACTTAAACTCTCTGAATCTCAGTTTCTTCACAAAAAAGAAAGGGAAAACAAACAAACAAAAAATAAGCACTTAAAATCTGCATGTCATTGGAGTAAGTGAAGTAGGAGTTCTACCATGTCTTTTCCTTGGAGAATTGTTATTACTAAAAAATATTTCAGAATCAGATTTGGTTTAAGGTAGATTTGCAAGTAATTCCTTCCCCAAATATGAAATTATACCAGGCAAGTGGGAAAGATTTCATTAATAAGCTTACCTGTGTGACTCCTAAGAGAAAGACATCTTGATGGGTTAGTTAGAATACTGTACTCATTTCTGATATTAAGACTGAATGTTAGAATAAGACCCCAGAGGTATGGAGTCATTGAAAATTAGAGACTGATTTCAGCCTCCTCTTTTTACAGATAAGAAAACCTGTGCCCAGAGGTAAGTGACCAAATCCCCAAAAGTGATACCTGTGTTCTGTTCCAAAACCATGCTACCCAGTTACTTTCCTAGATATCACTTAGTCACTTAATCTCTGTTTTAGACTCTGTCCCTTAATTATGACTTGCCTCCAAGTCAAAGAACACACTGTTCTCTCATTTTGTCCCCTCCACCTCCCTTGATTTGCTCCTTCCAAAATCAGGTCCCATCCTCCCTCTGCTCATTGAATCTTTGCTAAAAGCTCTCTTCAATGCCCTTTCCCAGGCTAACTTCGCTCACAGTATAGCTAATCACTTCAGTTCTATGTAAGTCCCTCTTCCCCCATCAGTCATTCTACTTAAATCTACAGTTATGTACTTTTATTTTTCTGTTGTTTATTTCTGAATTTGTTAGGTGGTAAACTGCTTGCTGGCAGGGATCAAGGCCAGGCAGCATTGTTTTGACCTTTCGAGTTCTCAATAAATGTGGTTGATTGTCTGGATATCCCAATCTTTTTACCTTTATTTATCACACTAAATAAAATGATAATCCCACTTTGTTTCTACCAATATGTATTCAGTAGAAGGGCATATTGCAAACACCTAGAAAGCCTCAAGCAACACTCCCTCAATTGCTGATAGCAGAAACAATGAAAAAGGATCCTGGCTATAAATCTCTCAGTGAGAGAGAGTTCCTGCACTTTTGACAAATCATTTAGGATTTCCCCCTTTTTATGTCTTCTATTCTGTTGTCATAGTGGGTTCTGTAACAACAGATTTCCTTTGTCTGTAAATATCTATGTATGAATAATCATGCTATCATGGCTGTACGATTTGGTGTTTATGTAGAGCCTCTGAATTCTGATATCAGGCAGTCAAGACTCCCAAGTTTTCCCAGGGGTTAATTTCATGCCTCATGATTACCCAATGGGACTTAATTCCCCAGTCCTCCCCAGGGCACTTTCGCTTCCTAGGCTGACAAAGTAAACTGGGGATTTGCTTTGAAAACATTGGCTGCTGACAATGGAGCCAATCTGTCTGTAAACTGTGGGTGTCTAGTGCCTGCTACTCACACCTATGGCCTGGAGGAAATTCAGATCTGAAAGATCTAGAATTTTAATAAAGTGAAAAAAATCAACTCTGGGTAAGTGGGGTGTTTTCAGATAAAGAGAGATGGAAAATTCTGTGGCAAGAGAATATAGTGGGGTGAGAAGGGGAAAGAAAGTTTACTCTGGATGATAGTCCTTTAATTTCCTGCATATTAATTGTGATAATAATACTATTGTTAAAAGAAAGGAAACAAGCATTTATTAAGCACCTACTACATGCCAGGTGTTTTTGTTGTTGAGCCGTTTTCAGTCTTGTTGGACTCTTTGTGACCCCATTTTTTTTTTTTTTTGGCAAAGATACTGAAATGGTGTGCCATTTCTTTCTCTAGCTCATTTTACAGATGAGGAAACTGAGGCAAACAGGGTCAAGTATCACACAGCTAGTATGTCTGTACAGCTAGTACATGTTGGAAGCTGGATTGAATTTTGAAAACAAGTCTTGCTGACTCCAGGCCTGAAACACTATCCCAAAACTCTGCAAATATTATTTTGTCTGATCCTTACAACAATCCTAGGAGGAAGTATTATTATTATCCTTATTTTATGTTGAGGAAATTCGGACAAACATTAGCCCATTAACTCATATAAGCTAATAAGTGTCTGAGGTCAGATTTAAACTCTGGTCTGTCTTGATTCCCGGCCCAGTACTCCATCCACCTGACCATCTAACTGCCTCTAGATCACTCTGGCTTGTTGTAAGACTGAAAATAATTAAGCTCTCAGTGATTATGATATTCAGCTATTCATAGATCTCCTTAATGTCAAAGTTAGAAAGAATCTTAGAGATTATCTATTCCAACTTTCTCATTTTCCAAATGAGGAAACTAAGGAACAAAAAAAGGCAAATAGCTTGTCTAAGATGACATATTCAATAAATGACTAAGCCAGAATTAAACAGGGTTAGACAAAGCCAGGGCTCCTCATGCCCATTAAGTTGGCCAAAAAAACTCCAAAAGGGTCATAAAGAGTTATCCACAATTGAAATGTCTAGACAACAAATGTGTATAGTGGTGGACCTAGATGGACCATGATTGCAATCTCGCCTCCAATATTTAATGCAACTATCTATGTGATTATGAATCAATCAGCTTACTTTTCTGAATTCAGTTTCTTGATTTGTCAAATGGGAACAATAATATAACACAAGATTGTTGTGAAGTTCAAATGAGATAATATATTGAAAACACTTAAGAAAGCCCTTAAATTTAGCATTCTACTAAAGTTGATTGTGATTATAGAAAGTCAGTTGAAATTTTGATGAGGAAAGAAAGAACAAAAACTCTTCAATATTTCCTAGCTCTTCTTTCTGTCTTTTATAATATTTCCTTTCCTGTCCTTATGAGCACAGTGTATTTTTTGTGTTGCCTCAGTTTGTCCTGGGACTAAGGAGATTTAATGGAGTAGTCAATGAGTAAACACATATTGAGTCCCCACAGTATACCAGGCACTGTGCTAAGAATGGCCAATACAAAGAAAGGCAAAAAAATTCCTGCTTTCAAAGACCTCACAGTCTAATGGAGTAGACAACAGGGAAACAACTATGTATGCAAGTTATATGCAGGGTATATTAGAAATTGTGAAAAGCAGGCACTAAAATTAAGGTAGACTGGGAAAGAAAGTGGAATTTGACTGGTACTTGGAGAAAGCCAGGGAAGTCAGCCTTGAAAAGAGGATTTATACTTTTACTCAGTATTTTTCAATCAAGGTTTTGGTGACTTATGAAAAAGTACCATTTTTTAACTCAAAGGAATAAATCTCAAATGGTAGATGGTTTGGCACTTAAGGACAGGTAATCTAGCCAAACATTTGGGAGATGGGAAGCTCTTAAACCACACTTCCGAAGTTTTATGCCTTTTGGAAAGATATATATAGCCCAAAATTGCTTTGCTTTCTGGTTCAGCCTACTTAGGTATCTTTAACACTAATATATATATATATATATATATATATATATATATATATATATATATATATTTTTTTTTTTTTTTTGCTTTGTGAATTGTGAGTCATCATCCTTGCAAACGATTGATGAGTGATTGATTCAGTTCTGCAAGCAAACAGACTCATCATTCTTTCAGGACTCACAAGTAAAGTGGTTCACAAAGTTCTCATTTGAAATCTTTATGGCTGGTGACTGCTATTGCAGTCAATGTGAATCATCATTAATTGAAGTCCAAGAGTCTGTGACTGGTAGGAGTAAGTGTAAAGGTGTCTTAGCAAGGAAAGTCATTTAACCTATGGTCATGGAGCAGAAATTCTACCTGCACCTGACCATCTCACCTTAACTGTTTTACTCATTCTGCCCCTATAGTTCCTTTCATTGATTGGTTATTTCCTCTCAGAACCTCCATTTTAAGTGTGATTCAGGTTTCTTTGGGCATGTCTCCAAATATTGTTTCCATTTCAGAACTGGGAATGCCCAGTTAATGGGCAGATTAGTTTTTCCATCATGTCCATAACAGAAAATTGTTAATATGAGTTAATACCAAATTTAATGTTACTTGCCATTCCCTAAATGAATGTAACAAAGTCAGAATGGCATTCCCAGCAATATAAGGTTGATTAGGTTAAGTTGTTAGACTTTAAATCCTAACCTGATGTCTTGCCTTGTGGGGCAATCTGACTCAAGCTGGACCTAGGCCTTCAATGTCCTTCTCCCCTTCCTTTGGCCTTCACAACTTGAAGGGCAAAACAGCCAGAATGAGATATTTTTTCTTGCTCAGATTCCTGGTTGGGATCTCATGACCAGGGCTTGCTATCTCATATTGCCTCCTTCCCTCCCCTCCTAAAGGTATAAAAATGATTTTTCCATGGATCTCTTTTTTGGGAAATTGATGGTGTTTTGTATTTGTGAGTGACCTCAGTTTGTAATCTTCTCTATCTCAAATAAAGATCCATTTACTTTCTCATTCACTCAAGCATTTGATTTATTTCAGGACTCAACCACAGGAGGTATCTTCTTTTCTAACTCTTACCTTTTCAACCTGCTTTTATATATTATATTTCCTTGTTAGAATATAAGATCCTTGAGGGCAGGAACTGTCATTTTTTTCTGCTTCTGTTTATATTCACAGTGCCTAGCATAGCGCTTGGCACATGAAAATGCTTAATAAAAGGTTAGTGACTTGATTCTCTCCTTAAAGGATATAGAGTTGTGTGATTTTAAGCAAGTGACTTAACTTTGCCTAGCAAAAAAGCCCCCAAAAAACAAATAAGTAAAAGGATATAGAGATAAACAGGTCAACATCCTTCCTATAATAGTCCTTCATATTTTTTGAAGACTGCTGTTTTCTTTCCTTTAGTCTTCTTTTCTAATCAATCCCATTTCCTGTCTCTTTTCCTTTTTTGGTGTTAAAAGTCTGGGCTTTAAATCAAATTTGTGTGTGTGTGTGTGTGTGTGTGTGTGTGTGTGGCCCTCTGCATATGTGTTTCAGGGTGTTTTCCAGAGCTCAACAAGGTACTCTGGTAAAGACCTGCTGAAAAAGTTGAACTTTAAAATTGATCTTTGGGTAGAAATGAAAGGTAATAACACTGACTGACAACTCTTTTGCCAAATAATGATTTTGTTTAATTGAAAGGAATACTAAAGTTCAGTTAGATATCAGTGAAAATAAAGATATAAATTCTTTTCCATCCAAATTCCAGAACCAGCAGAAATATAACTACCAGGTTAAGAACCCCTGCTTTATAGTCTCATTTTTCAGAACTTATGATGTCCTCAACATAACCAAAATGACTTTTCTGTGGATAAGACAAGAAGTAATTTGTTGACTTGCTCCAGTATATAACAATAATTTAGAAAAAAAAAATCTCTTTCAGACTTTCTGTACTATTTTAAAGTGTTGCTGCCATTTGTCTGAAGCAACAACTTGCATATTATGGAGAATATGACTGAAGCATATAGTTTTAGCCTGGTGCTTAATCTGATCAGTTCCTCTTCTGTCTATTTATACAATTCTAGCTTGAGATATAAGCTAAATTCCCTAGTATTTGCCAATGAGTTTTTTTTTTTTTAATCTGAAGTTTTTCTTCTCCTTCTGCTGTTGGTTCTTTGATGTGGAAATCCTTCCCTTCCCTTTTGCCCTCTGCAAAAATTCCAAGGGAATCCCTCTTGCCCTGTCCTATAAAAGATTTTTGGAACTATTACTAGTAGCCCATTGATTTTTGTATACCCTAAAACTGTGTTCTGAGCATATAATACACTGGTTATTAAAATATCTTTGTGACTTAATAAGATCAGTGAAATTGCTAAATATATTTTGTATCAGTACTGATGTCTTCTTTTTTTGAACTTCAGTTTATTTTGTAGTCATAACATATTATTTATTTTATATAATTGATCTCTGTTTCATGGATATTTATATTGTCTCTCAAGGTAGATTGTGAGAGGAATAGAAAGCTAGACTTAGAATCAGTAAAACTCTGGGTTCAAATGTTGTCTCAGACACATAGTAACTTTGTGCCCCTGAACAATTCACTTGATCTAACTCAGCTTCAGTTTCCTCATATTTAAAATAGTAATAATGATAGCACTCATCTCAAAGGGTTTATTGTGAGACCCAAATGATATATAATATATATGCATTATATATAAAATATTTTCAAATCTTAAAAGGCTATGTAAATATTAGCTACTACTATTATATCATTCTATAGCTTCACAATGACTGGTTCCTTGCTAGGAAGACCATCAATATTACAAAAAAAACATTGATTTGTTTGCATGGTTGATAGATGTGTGTAAGAGCTGTGAACTGAATTGTTTCATTAAACTCTCCAAATAGTTTTTACACTGAATAAAAAGCAAACAAATCCAAAACTATAACAATGAATTTTCTAGCTATACCAAGCTTAATGATCTTTTTTTTTGTGACAAATCTTTTTTGTTGCAAAGGTTTCCCATAGAAATCTTTCTGAAGTATATCCTGTACATCTCTATGGTTTTAAACAGATTACTCTGAAGATAATCTTATTTAAGTATATATATTATCTTCATATTATATATATGTATGTACATATATATGCTTGTATATGTACATAAGTACAATACATTATTATTATATACAACATAATATATATGTATAATATTATACATGTATATATTTATAATGTAATATATAATTAGTTTAGAATCATCATTATGTTGTGCTGTTATAATAATACCCTTAGAAGTTATTGAGACATGGTAGGCTTTTGTTTTTATACAGAATGACTTTAAAGTCTTGTGCTTTTTGAATTCTTTTTTATAGTTTTTGGATCTCTTCCTTCCACATTGTTATTAGCTTTTTCTTACTATTGCCTACTCTCTTCCCCAAACCCCAATTCTAGTTTACTGTCTTTGAATTTTTGTAAATCAGGGAACTATATGGCCAAGCTTATTAAAATCATGTATGAAGTAAGAATAAATAAAACAATCTCTAAGTGAGGGCAGAGGGACTCTTAGAAGTCAAACACAGGAGCTTTGATACAACTAGGACTTTTGATATATCTTTTGACCACTTTTATTCTCACTTCCTGGTTTTCATCCAGGTCCTGAATAATTGAGGTTGCTGGGCAAGTGACCTTTGGGTAACTGATCTCTAGATATCTGGCTTTTGAATACCTAAGCTATTACTGTACCTTGGCTCTCCCGGAAAATCAGTAAATTCTTTTAATTCCTTAAAAAAAAAAACAGGAACTTAACCTGACATTATGCCATTTGATTGATTTGTTAGATTTGGACAGGGTTGCTATAAAAAATCTAATGAAACTGATATTTACAGCTCAAAGTTTGTTCTTTGAGGATATTGAATATACACTCACTAAAAAAAAAAAAAAAAAAAAAAACAAACAAACCTCAACTTCATCAGTAATACTAAATATCCATGTTTCCAAATAGTAATATACATTTATACAAATCCATGAACAAAAATGATTCATTATTGAGATAGAAGGCAGAATGGAATGGACCACATTTCCCTTAATTACACCAGAGGTTTGTGTCCTGGATTAACCATCCCAGATGTATAATAGGTAGGAAGATAATCACTTAGCAAGGGAAGACTCAATACATTTCAATCAACACCCAAGGATTAGCAAGATACTTAGATATTAAACTCAATCCTCTAAGGTGTTCCAGTTGGATGTTATATATTATTTCTCTTCAATAGGCAGTGATCCAACCAAATTGACCTTTTTGCTGTTCCTTCATTAGCTATTTTTTGAACTTTCAGGACTTTTCTATAATAATTCAACTGTCTTCTTACTCTGGAATTTCCCTTACAATTTGGGACTTCATTTTTGTTTTTTTTGTTTGTTTGTTTGTTTTTGTTTTTGGAAAAGATATTGAAGTGGTCTGCATTTTCTTCTCCACTCATTTTACAGGCGAGGTAACTGAGGCAAACAGGATTAAGTGACTTGCCCAAGGTCATAGAATTAGTAAATAATTATATCTGAGACTGGATCTGAACTCCTGAATATGAGTCTTCCTGATTCCAAGCCCAATACTCTATCCACTGTGCCCGTTAGTTGCCCACGTTCCCTTATACCTGGTGCCTTCTCATTCGGGGACATCCTTCTCCCATGTAGGACCCTTTTCTCCCATTAGTGATTCCAGCTTCCGTCAGCCATGTTTCATTCCCCTCCTGGTTGTGCTCCTGACATCCTACTCTCTACTGCTTATAAGGAAGCTTATGAATATCTTCTCATATTATTATTAAATCATATTGAACCACGGCTCAATATGAGAATATTTTCTTCCCCTCCTCTCATTTTCTTTCTATTTTATATGTTGTTTTCCTCTATTAGAATATAAGGTCATTGAAGGCTGATACTGTCTTTTTTGCTTATATTTGTAAACCTAGAACTTAGCATATTAAAAACCAATTAATAAATATTTGTTACTTACTGCTTTCCTGTTTCTCACATAAATTACATCTCACACTTCTGTTCCTTTGCACTTATTGTTCCTGCACTGAAAATTAGCTTCTGAGATTCTGAGATTATGGGAAGAAGCCAATATAGGAGCAGCAGCAACAAGTTAAACTAAGATATTCCTTTCCTGATTTCTCTGGAAAATAGCAGGCTGTTTTTACTGTAATTTACTGATTTTACTGTAATAAAGGTATTCAGGAGAAGAGATCAGGACTGTCCTGGAAATGCTCAGTTTGTCTCTCTGACTAATGGGAATTGTGTATGAGGAAGGATTAATATTAGTGGTTACTATATCATAGTTGAGTTTCTCAGGTCCAAGTCTCTTAGGCAAGCAGTCTTGAAGTGTAGCAGTTAGAATCTGACTAACAAGGTAATATGGAGGACAACCCTTGCTCATTGTGAGTCATTTATCTGCAGCTTTATTCTCTAACCTCATATAACATTGTACAAGATCTTATATCTTTAAGGTATAAGCTAAAACCATGTCCAAGCACATGTGTTTGTGTTTGTGTGTTAATTGCAAAGTTTTTTTACACATGACACTGGTAAATTATTTTTGCCTTATCAGTACCAGAATCTCTGTAATGCCTTAAAAGTCAAAATTATAAACCAAAACAAAAACCATTTTATTAGCTTTTGTTTTTATATCACCCATATTCCCCAGTGGATCCCTTCCTTAATCAACATGAAATTCCCCTTGGGTGTATAATACATTTTCCCAATATTTGAATGTTTTATCCAAATGCCATAAAGACTTATAAAAAAATCAATAAATGCGATTTATGGAGACATGGAGTCAGGAGACATTTTTTCAATTTGAAAGCACCTCTTTGGAGAAAAGGCAAGGAGAAAGATACAGGTGAAGACCTGACTGTCTCTTCACACTTACCCTTGGCCAAAGAAGTCACAAATCTTTCCACTCTTTATCTCCTCAGGCAATTCAGTAAAAAAAAAAAAAAAAAAAAAACATCCAAACAAAAAAAAAAAACTTCCCAAAAGTCAAACACACACACACACACACACACACACAAAACAAAACAAAACAAAACAAAAACAAAATACCAGGACGGAAGATGTTATTATGATGTCTCTACTCCCTCCATCCCCAAGTTCATTTTTCTCCTGGACTATTGTTCCTTTAAAAATTACTCTGTCAGTGCCACAGAAAGGAATGCTATTCTCATACAAACATTTTCCCACCTTAAACAATTAAAAACTAATTTCTGTTGTTATTGTCATTTTTTTTTTTAAAGAAAAGGAATTTGACCTCTTAGAAAACCCTTTGCTAGAGTTTGGTTGTGTTCCTATTTTGTAGCTGTACACACACAAATGGAGAGAGGAGGAGTTAAGTAAGATGGATCATTTTGAATAGTACTTGAGGTTGCCAAACAAGAGAGGATGTGAAATAAACAGGTCATAGCAATTGCCAGAACTTAGAATAACTTCAAAAGCTCACACCCTTCTATTTCTGGACTCTGGCTCTTGATAAGTGCAGGTGTCTCCAATAGCTTCAGGAAACTTTTACCTGTCCAGAGAGCCCCTACATGCATGCTGTTCTCACTTTTGCCTTTGTGGCTCTTTGCTCAGACTTCCTTTCCTTCAGTTCTTCTTTTAGAGTCCTCTGTGACTGGTTAAAGCAGAATCTACTCATCTGAAACCTGCAGGACATTGGCTCTGTAACCAGTCTATGGAGCCTAAAGTTTAGAGTTGGAAGGGACTTTAGAAATTATCTAATTCAAGCCCTTTATTCTTCAGGAGACAAAACCGAGGCTCAGAAATAGTATGACTTGCCCGAATCTGCTATCTTCAATTCCAGCATTCTTTGCACTATATCTATTGCATAAGTTTTTATTTCACGGACTCCTTTGGTTTTCTGGCAAAGTTTATGAATATCTTCTCAGAATAATTTTTAAATTAAATTAAATTAATTTTGTTCTGAATTTAAGCAATTAAACAAGGGCTTCCATAACAATAGAACAGATAAAAAGATCATATTTGAAATGGCAAATCTGTTATGTAATTTGTTATTCCTTTAAAAATATAATAAAGTTGTCATGTAAAAGGATAATTTTTTAAATAATGGAAGAAAATGCCAGTTTTCAGGCAGAAGTTGCAGAAAATAAAGGTGTTAATTTTTTTTCCTCATCTAAATTTACAGACTGCCTTTCCTCTGAAATTGATCCAAAGCTAGTTTTAGACTAAGAACCCTTCCACAATACCAAGGGCTTCACCTTTTTAGAATTTGCCTTTCAGACATTGTCTACAGCTTTGGCTCCTATGATACTTCTGAGCCTTCTCATCCTTTCCTTATGGTTTCTTTTCTGTCACCTGCATTTAGGCTTCTCTGAAAATTTTCTATTCCCCTTAGGCCTGTTTTTTTCTGGTTTCTCCCAGTCTCTGACCTTTCTGAATGATAGCAGATTTGCCTTTAGTACTTCCCAGCATCAATGTCCTATCACTGTCTAAAATATTAGTTTCAAGACAGGATTTCCTGACTTTGGCATCTATCTTTCTCCCTATCTCATTAATGATCAGCCCCTAGTACCTTGCCTGACCCCTAAATTTGAAATTTCCTGGGTGATCTTTGACACCTCTTTTGTCTTTTGCTTCTTGTACATAGCCTGGGATTGAGTCTTACCATGTCATTTTCTGGATACTTGCCTCCCCTCAGCCTATAAAATCCTTATTCAAGGCTTAACTTCTTCATGTCTATATTAATATACTTTATCATCCTTCCCATTAAACTGGTTTTTATACTGTTAGAGGAAAAATTTCCATATCTGCCTTTCCATTCATATTTACACAATGCTCCTCCATCACTTTTGAGATGAAATATTAAATCACTTATTGCCTCTCTAAATTTCCACTCATGAGCCCTATCCCAGCTTTCTGCTCTCAAGTTCAGTCTCCATTCTACCTTTCTCCTTCTCCTGTCTCCATGTCTCCTTCTTAACTCTCTTCCTTCTCCCAGTTCCCAAGATAAACACATTAAAGATTCCTTAACTCACTTCTAAATTCTTGGTCAGAGATTTCTTCTTTTCATGCTTGCAATAACTTATTCCTTCCTTACTTTAAATCTAAATTAAATGCACTGCCTTGGGAAGATTTACTTTACTTCTTTCAGCTTCAGTTATACTTCTGTGACTTTTTTGTCTTTGTACATATCTGTTTGTTCTGTGGCATTGACAAAAATGGTAAGGCTCCTTGAGGGACAAATGGTATATAAAATCTTTCATTCATATCCCAAGAGGCTATTTTAATCCAATGCAACTCACAAAATTTTCAGTAAACACAATGGTATCCCTTTCTAGGGAAGAAACTGGAAAATAGGGCTTTAGGTCCCCTGTGTTTCTTTAGGAATTAACACTATGAAGACACAATTTGGAGATGTTTTATTGGGGAAATGATTTAACTTATTTGAGTTTAAGAAATTATGTCACTTTGTTTTTTGTTGTTAAAATATTGATATATTTTATCTTTTCTGAAAGTCCAAGAAACTCACAAGGATCATCTGCAAATTAAAGCACTGACAAAAAATGAACACAAAATTGAGTGATTATGATTAACAGAATCCAGGTTTCTAGTTTGGTTATTTATTGTTTGTTAAAAGAAAGGATGATGCTTTAATGTGCATTGGAATCAATGTTGGAATCACTAATAATCAGAGAAATGCGAATTAAAGATTCTACTTCACATTTGTTGGCAAAGATGACAAAAAAGGAAAATTGCAGATGTTGGAGTGGCTTTGGGAAACTAGGCACATTAATAGACTGTTGGTAGAATTGTGTGAATTGATGCATCCATTCAGGGAAGCAATTTGAAACTAGGCATAGAACCTCACCAAATCAGGAATACTTTGACTTATAGCTCAGGAATAAAAGAGGAAAAGAACCCATATTTACAAAAAATATTTCTTACAGCTCTATTTTTAAAAGTAACTAAAAAATCCTGGAAACTAACAGGGTATCTGCCTAGTAGGGAATGGTTAAAATATTATGGCATATGAATGTGATAGAATATTATTACCTTATAAAGATGATGAAAGAACCAGTTTAAGAGGAAGCTGGGAATAGTTTTATTAATTTATGTGGTGGAAAGTGAACAGAACTAGGAGAGCAATTTATACAATGACAACACTATAAAGAAAAGCAACTTTGGTTTTGTTTTTTTTTGGAGTGTATGTGAAAATTTCTAGTTTAGCAATGCCTTAAGAATATATATATATTTATGGGGCAGCTAGGTGGCACAGTGGTTAGAGCACTAGCCCTGAAGTCAGAAGGACTTGAGTTCAAATGTGACCTCAGACACTTAACACTTCTGTGTGATCCTGGGAAAGTCACTTAATCCCAATTGCTTCAGCAAATATATATATATGAAATCCAAGAACCTGAGCTGAATGAAATGATTTGAGAGAAGATCAATAGAGGGTTAGTGGTATAAAAAGGATCACGTGGAAAGAAAGTATCTTGTTCTATCTTGTCAAGGGATAAGTAGTTTTGGATTCAATGGCGTCCTGTGTTGAAAATGAGAGAAAGAAATTTTCCTAGTTTATTTCAGTTGATGCACTGGTTCATTGAAGAAAAGCAATTTTGAAAGACTTTAGAATTCTGATCAATTCAATGACAAACCACATTTCCAGAGGACTAGTGATGAGTTAGCTACCTCTTGTCAGAGAAGTGATGAATACAAAATAAGATGTACAATTCTGGATAGACAAGATGGGAATTCATTTTGCTAAACTCTGCAGTTTGTTACATGAGTGTTCTTTTCTTTTTTGTAATTGTGGGAAAGAAAAGAAACACTTATAAGGAAAATAAAAATAAAATATTTAAGTTAACAAAAGCCATAAGAGAGATGAACTCTTTCTGTGAAAGACACAATGTACAAAAGGTTAATATATAATTATAAACCGATGCACAAAGCCATCAGAGAGATGAGCTACTCTTTGTGTGAGAAACAAGCTGAGATGTAATTAGAAGGGAAACTGTTAAAACCAGTGCCTCTTTCCATAGAATTCTCTTCTATTTGCCCCTTTGATAATGGGAAAGGTGAAAGGGCAAAGATACGGGGAGGGAAAAAGGGAGAGAGGAGAAAGTACTTTCCCACCCCTGCCTGTAAGTTTGAACAGAAAACAATAACTAGTTAAAAACAGGTTCAAAGGGGAAACTCTCTGGATTTCATCAAACAGTCTGGACAGAGAACAGCAGTAAGTTACACCCCAGGGCAAGGTCCCTTCCCTCCCTCTCCCTTGCACCTGGATGGTTTGGAGTGGTCCTGTCCTGTCTTTGCCATATTAGGAACTCTCAGACAAGAGCTGAGACCCAATGAGGAACTATTTACTTCAGCCCAGTGGAGTCATGTCCCACCAAAGTAAACATCTCCAGGTCTTTCTGCAGTTTGTCTTGGATGTCTCCTTTAGCCAGAGCACACCTGGCAGCACAGCCCCCATCAGCCCCTGCCTGCATTCTTTTAGAAATCCAAATCAAACTGGCCAGCAGGAAAGCAAGGCAGTTGGCCATATTCCAGAAATGCAAACAATTGAAGCAATCATAATACAACAATTAAATTTGTCCATTATATTTTAACCTGTGCCTTGAAGTCTAATATAATTTTTCGTTCCCCTTTTTATAATTTGCCTTTTTTTCCTGTAGGAAAAATAACTACTTCAGTATCTCTACTTCTACTTTTTGGTTTCTGTAACTATAAATGGCCATCTCATAATGGGATAGAGTAGGGATTGGACCTGTGATTTCCTTACTATAGGGTTTCCCACTGAGGAAACTCCTTTTACCAATACAGATCTGCCATTTAGAGATTTGGTTAACAGGTACTAAGAAGTCAGTGGCCAATTTTGTGTCAAAGAGAAAGCGTGGACTCTGATGTTCCTAACCCTAAGATTTCTTCAAGGTCTGCTACCTATAATCCATACTCTCTCATCAATTGTTTTGTTTGTTTGTTTGTTTTTGTGTGTTTTTGAGATCAAGTTTCTCCCTATTCTCACCAAAGCTTCAAATGCAGCAGCCTTTCCCTTTCATGACCCACTCCCCTAGTAATTGTCACTGAGACTTTGACCTGTGGTTTCCAATCTGAACCAGTCTGCCATATTGGTGACAGACTTAGTGGGGGCATTCAATCAGTTTAAGCTCATCACAACTCTCAATGTCCAAGTTCAAGTGATCCATCAGCCTTAGAGGTCCTGGTAGCAGGGATCACAGGCCTGGTTTGTTCATTGTTAAAAAAATGGAAAATCCTTTTCTGCAGAAATTCTTGACTTTTTCTGTGTAACAGTCCCTTTGGCACTCTGGTGAAACCTAGTGCACCTGTGTTTTATCACTTACATTCATAACTAAATAAATACTAAATTTCAGTTAAGGATTAGTAAAAATTAAGATGTAATTATTTCTTATCCAAGTTCAGACCCTCCTTCCTCCCCTTGAATTCTGTCAGGTTAAGAATCCTTGCTTTAATGTGAGACCTTTCATGGTAGAAATGAAAAGAAACATATATAAAACAAATTAAAAATTTAAAAAACCATCAGAGAGATGAACTACTCCATGTAAGGATAGGTAGTATTGTATTTCCCTGAAATAACACGTTCATAAACATTTCTAACATATCTCCTAAAGTTCTAATTAGTGACCAATCATTGAGCATTAGTGATCTTTAGTTCTTGAAGGTTCTTCATGTGAAGGACTACTTTTGTTGGTCCTCTAAGATTTTGAGTAATAACAGATCCATAACAAGGGTGGGACAACCAAGGCTTTGGCCCAGGATGACAAAATTTAGATGTCTAGGATGTGGTGCCATGATTCCTGGTCCTGAAATTATGCCACATAGACTAATTTTTTTTTCTTTCCACATTTAAGGCCCATTTTCAGCTGGAGGGTCTTGGAGGGAATTAGGTACAGGGTAAACGAATTCAATAAGATCTATAAAATATTTAACTTATAATATGACTTCTGTTTTCTCCCTAGTTTATTTCTCATATACAAAAAATTGCTGGCATAATTTTTTAATTTATTGTGATGGTAGAATAGAAAAATTGATGGATTTGGAGTCAGAATCTCAGAACCTAAATTATGACATAGTCTTTCCTACCTTTGCAAGCACAGGCAAGTCACTTGAGTACTCTTTGCTAAATTTTCCAAATCTCTTTGATGTTTTTCCACATGAGAGAAAGTTGTTGAATTAGTAGTCAATATCCACATGGCACTTCAAGTTGTACAAAACACTTTATGACATCTCATTTGATCCTTAGAATAACTGTATGAGGGAGTGCTCATTGTTATTGCCATTTTACTAGCTTATTGCTTTACCATGATTCCTTTCATTTGAATTGCACTGTGTTCATTATGCTATCTGTGCCCGGTTATATGAGTAATTGCCTTTTGGTTGGTTTTTGCTGTGATTAGCCATAACATGGGGATAATAAGGAAATGTTCATGCGGTTTCATACCCAGATAGACTGAGTTATTCTAATTCAAAAGGTATTTGTTGAATACAGATTGCCTAGCCCTGAGCTTATTAACACACATAAGAAAAATAAGTAGTTCTAGTTGTGAAAGAACTTTAAACTATAGTTAAGGAAACAAAGCAGACGTACATTACAAAATAAACTTCACCTTGACTTTGCTCTAAGTCTTAGTTACTGTATTGGAAGTTCTAAGAGCTTTTGGTATTTTTTCCTATATTTAGAGGCACTGATATCTTAAAATTGTGACCTCACTAATTAAAATCATGGATCCCTAGAGCTTGAATGGACCTTAGAAATCATGACTCCAACCCCTCCCCTATTTTATAGATGAGTAAACTGAGGTCCAACATCACAAAGTGGTAAAAGATGTAGGATTTGAACCCAGGTCCTCTGACTGCAGAATCACTGCTTTTTCCTTTCTATTACTGAAATAAGTGAGAGAGGGTGAATGGATCAATTGGCATACCTCTAATTCTAGAGATGCAACTTAAGTATGTGTCCTACTCTTGGTGAATCAATAAACATCACTTTTCTTATTAGCAAATATGATAATAACTCATTAATAAAAGGACATAGGCATTTGGATTCTATGAGGATTTCCATCAGACATAAAGAACAAAGTAAAAAGATGAAAAAAGAACAGTAACAGAGAAGTGGGGATGAGAAATCAGTGATGCTCTCTGTATTGAGTTCCCATCATGTGCAAAGTGCTAGTAGTTCTCAGCTCCCCTTTTCCTGTTTCTGCCTCCAGTTTAAGAATAGAGCTTTACTTAACTGGGGATGATGGCTTTTTCTGATTTAGGAAATCCTAAGATGGAGCCTGAGAAGCAAAGCCAGGCAGGATTCTCAGGGCCAAAAAAGAGCCAGAAAGCATTAAGGAAATAATTGACCTAAAAGGTCAATCTCTTGCATGTGGACAGGACAATTACTTGTCTGGCTTAATCCAAGAGCCCAACAAATACTGGAAAATGTGTCATCATCAGTGTAGGTAATGAGTGGTCAAAAGCATCACTTTGAGATACCCTTTTGGAGACAGAATATTCTTGATATCTTTCCTTCCTAATGCAGTATTTTTTTTTTTGTCCTATCATGGAAGGGCCCTGGTTATAAAGCATCCTACTTTCTGAACAAATTTTAAGATCAGTAAATAAAAATAAGTTAATGTATAAGTATTTGCATAAAGATGGCACACCAATCCTATTCAGTCAACTGTCTCATCAATAGTCTTTGGCTATTTCATTCCAGTCTTCCCTTTAATTCAAATGGAGGTAAAAAGTTATTTATGTATTTCTATGTCCAAATATCGATACAAAGCAAACAATAAGTGTTTATTAGGTGCTTACTATGTACTAGGTACTGTGTTGGGTGCCGGGGATACAAGTACAATGAATGAAATAATTCCTGTCCTCAAGGAACTTACATTCTAATAAAAGAGACAACAAGGATATTTTATATATATATATATATATATATATATATATATATATATATATATATACATATACACACACATACACACATATACATAGTATGTATATATATATATACACATATATGTATGTATGTGTGCAAATGCATATATATATGACAAAAATAATTACAAACTACTTAAACATAAAGTCATTTGGGAGAAAGGGGACTAGAAGTTGAATATATTAAGAAAGATTATCTATAAAAGGTGGGCTTGAAAGGGATTCAGTAAAACAGGGTAAGGAAGGAGGGCACGCCAGGCTTGGGGAGATGGGAAATATGTGTTTGAGGAACAAAAAGAAAGTTGATTTATCTGGATCGTGTAATACAGAAAGGGGTTGTAATATGTAACAATAAAACTGGAAAAATAGGCCACATTTGAAGGACTTTGGAGGCAAAATAGAGGAGTTCATATTTGATTCTAGAGACTATATGAAACTATTGGAGTTGATTGAATAGGGGAGTGATATAATCAAATCGGTATTTAAGGAAAATAATTTTGGAGGCAGAGTGGGAGATGGACTGGACTGGAAAGAAGTTGAAGCAGGTAGAACAATTAGGGTTTATGTTATAATAATCTCGTCACTAAGTGATGGAGGCCCAAACTGAGGTTGTGTGCTGGAGACATTTAAGAGGTAAAAATCAGCAAGATTTGAAAACTGATTGTCTCTGTGGAGTATAGGAAAGAGAAGAGAGAAAGAAAAAGCCATTGTTATGAATCTGGTAGAAGAAAGATTGTATCTTTTAATAAAAATAGGTTGGTGTTGGAGGACAGAAAAATAATGAATTTTGTCTTGGACATCAAGTTCGAGATGCGTTCAAGACATTCAGTTTGAAATATCCAATAGGCAATTAATGATGTGAGATTAAAGCTCAGGGGAGAATCTGAGACTACATATCTAGATCAGTAGAGAGATAATGAAGATCATGGCAGCTGATGAGATAACAGATGAACAGATAGATAAAGGGGGGGGACAGAGAAAGAGAGAGAGAGAAGACAGAGAGACAGAGAGACAAAGAGAGACAGAGATAGAGACAAAACTGAGAAACAGAGAGAAAAAGAGTGAGATAGAGACAATAATGCAGAGAGAGAGGTAGAAAGTTTGTGCGTTAAAGATAGAAAAGAAAAGGGCCTATGAAAGAATCTTGAGGAACACCCACAGTAGGGTGACTTAATAGGTATGATGAACCAGCATAGAAGTTTGAGAAGGAGTGATTAGACAGGTAGGAGGAGAACTAAGAGAAAACTGTTTCACAAAATCCCACACAAGCTAGAATAATTAGACAGTATAATTGGCTAACAATATCAGAAGCAATATGGTGCTAGTGATGCTGGGAAGGATGATGATTTAAAAAAAAATTGGGAATTAAGGGACTTGGGGAATTAAGAAACCTTTAGTAACTGTGGAAGGAGCAGTTTTAGTTGAGTGTTAAGATGAGAAGCCAAATCTCAAGGAAAAAGTAGTCTAATCTGCATGAAGATCAGTAATTAGGATTTGGCTCCTACAAAGCAAGGGGAAGATTTGGGAGTGTTTTGAGACACTGCAGAAAGAACTAGAAAATAGCGAAAAATTTAGAGAGAGATGGGATAATGAGAAAGTTTGCAACCATTGGAGAAAACAGCAAGATACAATATCAAGAACATGTATAGAAGAGTTGGCTTTGACAAGGAAAAGGATCACCTCATGATCAGATCCTGGGGGAAACAAGGAGAGATTGAGGATGATCATAAAGGAATGGAGAAAAGGAGATGAGAGAACTCATATAGGAGGATCTCAATTTTCTCATTAACATCCTTAGCTGATAATAAGGGCTGGGGGGGGGGGGGGGGAGAAGTGTGGAAAACTTGAGGAGAAAAAAGATTTGTAAACATTTTTCAGAAACAGATAAAGAACCAATTAGGAAAGAATAAAATGATTGCCCGGTTGAAGACAGATAGCTTGAATTTAAAATATACCCAGGAAGCTTGGTTTTGTGACTTCTGTCTAGTAGTAGTAAGTGAGTAGGAGTGGTAGAAACATATGGAAGGAGAAGACTAGGTCTTAGGCTTTACATGGTATGAGTAGTTTAAGACAAAAAAGTAAGGAATTCAGTAATAAAGAACAATGTAAAATTTAATTGGATGTGTATTATAGGGTTAAGATCAGGAAGGGAGGAAAATGTAGTTCAATGGGGGAAGAGATGAGGAATAATGATCTGAGACAGTGCTATAGGATGGAGGGATTTAGGGGTCCTCAAACTTTTTAAATAGGGGGCCAGTTCACTGTCCCTCAGACTATTGGAGGGCCGGACTATAGTAAAAACAAAAACTTTATTTTTTGTGGGCCTTTAAATAAAGAAACTTCATAGCCCTGGGTGAGGGGGATAAACGTCCTCAGCTGCTGCATCTGGCCTGCGGGATGTAGTTTGAGGACCCCGCAGAGGAAACATTGAAGCTCAGGAATGGATTTAGGAGAGGTGAGATCTAAAGAGACATGAAATGATAGATTATGATCAGATAGAGGAATGTTAGTGTTTTTAAATAGCAAATTAAACCACTTTTGGATAATGATGAGATCCAGTGTGTGACCATTTTTGTGGGACTGACACGGTGAGGGTCATGGGATTTAAGGACTCTGAAGAATTGGGAGGTTAGGGAAATTGTGTGGGGCATTGACGTGAAAATTAAAATCCCCTACAATAGTGATAGGAGTGAGAGAGAAGTGGGAGACAATGAATTAGATGCTGAATTCCTTAGGAAAAAAAGAGTGACCTGGGGGCTGACAAACAACAGCCTTAAACAATCTGTCTTAGATGGACAATTTTGATTCTCTAAACTTCAAAGGAAAAAAGTTGCTGAATGATTATGGTAAAAGTCAAGTCTGGAAGTGCCGAGGGGGCTACTCTAACTCTTCTTTAAAGCCAGAGTGTCAGGCGTGTGACTGATGGTGTGAAGAGAGGTGATGTGTGTGGAGGCAGGGCTAGAAATTCATTAGTCCCTTGAAAGAAAGATAATGAGAGAAAGAAGTTTCTATAGAGTTGGAAACCTATCTTGCATCTCCTTTTATTTTTTCATTATTGCACGAAATGCAGCAAAATATTGTCAGCTTGATCTGATGCCAGATCAGACATTCTATCCATTAAATCATCACATATGCACTCTGTACCTTCGCTAAAGATTCCATAATTGACCCATGATTTGGGACATCCCTTGTGTTCTCATGTTCCTTGTTTTGTGCTCCTAGAGAGATTATGTCATATGCTAAATACTAAATGGCACTTCCTCTCTAGCATATTTAGCTTTGTTGTTTAGTCATTTCAGTCATGTCCAACTCTTTGTGATTCTACTTGGAGTTTTCTTGGCAGAGATACAGGAGAGGTTTGGTATTTCCTTCTCCAGCCCATTTTACAGATGAGGAAACTGAGGCAAACAGGGTTAAGTGACTTGTCCAGAGTCACACAACAACTAAGTGTCAGAGGTCGAATTTGAATTTAGGTCTTCTTGATTCCAGGCCTGGAGCTCTATGCTACCCTCGCTGCCCCATTGCAGTTGCAAAGGTGAAAAATAAGATTCAGAGTGGACCTGCAATACACACTTATTGTATGACCTTAAGCAAATAAGTTAATTATATTGAACCCCAATTTCCTCATTAACTACATGGGAATTTACAAAAAGAAAGTAGTCTGCAAACTATAGACTAGTGGTGACTTCTGGTTGATAGCAAGAGTTTCAGGGCTCATCTGAGAACTAAGAGCTTTGATCTAATTCCCTTGGTCCTGTGATGAGAAGCATACAAAGCAAGCAGCCTTGGAAGTTCAGAACTTACTCTTAACTGTTTTTCTCAACTATTCCAGCTAACACTATAGAGAAAGTCCTGAAGGAAGGAGTATCACCATCACGGAAGCACAAGAGGAACTTGGGGGATGAGGTCTTCTGAGCACAGAGTATGGGTCTTATACCGCTAAAAATCCATTCAGAGAGTAAAATCCAAGGCAGTAATTTTCCATTTTCATTTTCTTCTTTCTTTTTCTCTCTTCTGAAATATATGCCTTGTTTTCCTGGGAGATAGTTTTATATATTTTTAATTTATGTATTTATGTATTTATTTACTTATTTATTTTTTGCAGCGACAATTGGGATTAAGTGACTTGTCTAGAGTCACACACCCAGGAAGTGTTAAGTGTCTGAGGTCACATTTGAACTCAGGTTCTCCTGACTTTAGGACTGATGCTCTAACGACTATACCACCTAGCTGCCCCATAGTTTTATATCTTTAAAAAAATTGTTTGCCTTTTTGGTTACTTTGTTTCTTAAGCTGTTAATTATGATTAACACTAATATCTTCCATATTATTTTTTAAAATTTTATTAAAATTTTTTAGGTGATACATGTACATTCTTTTTTCCCCCTATTTCTATATGAGTCATTTTACAAGAGGAAAATCAGAACAAAAGAGAAAAACCACAATAAAGAAAAAACAAAAAAAAAACTATATTGAAAACACTATGCATTGATCCACATTCAGTCTCCATATTCTCTTTCTGGATGCAGGTGGCATTTTTCATCCAAAGTTTATTGGAATTTATTTATATCACTGAATTGTTGAGAAGAGCTTAGTCTATCATAGTTCATCACCATATAATCTTGCTGTTACTATATGATATTCTTCTGTTTTGCTCACTTCACTCAGCATCAGTTTTTATGTGTTTCCCAGATTTTTCTGAAATCAGCCTACTTGCCATTTTGTACAGAAAAATAATATTCCATTACTTTCATATACTATAACTTATTCAGCTATTCCCCAATTGATGGTTATCCACTCATTTTCCAATTCTTTGCCACCACAAAAAGAGCTACTACAAACATTTTTGCAGTTTGTGAGTCCTTTTCCCTCTTTTATGATCTCTTTGGGATACAGATCCACTGCTTATCTACTGCAATATTCATCTAATATGTCAATATTCAAATGCAGCAGAGAAGAAGTGATTGGAAGAAAGCTTCCTGGAAAAAGATAGAGAGATTTAAAACTGGTATTTTGCCTGATTGCATTCTCTGGTTGGGGGCTCAAAGCACAGAAAAGAACTTCAAGAGCAGAGCATTACTTATTTTTGGGTCTCTTCCCAGGAAAGAGAAGCAAAGAGGAGAATGGCCCAACTATTTGGACTGTTATTGAGGTAGGACTTTTCTATTTTAATTTCCATTGGTTCTTGTGGATGACTGAATCCATGATGTCACGGCTATAAAGAACTCTTGATGAAGAATTTTCCTCTGTCAGTATAACAACTTTATGTCATAGAGGGTTGTTAGAGGTAGTGAATAGAAAGCATAGGAATACGGAAGATGCATGTTCAAGTCCTTATTCTGACACCTTTTGGTTATGGGACCTCCGGCAACATATTTTACAAGTCTCCCTGAAGAGGAAGTAGGGGACAATATAAACCCTCCTGAATTCTTGTTTGTTGATCTGTCAGTGAGATGCTATCACCAACTGAGTACCTTCAGGAAGATTTTATGATCCTATCAGATACTTTTAAAAAATCTGAATTTCACACATCAGTGTTGAAAGACCAGATCAAAGGCCTAGTATTTAGTCAGTCAGTTTGTCTCTCTGTCTCTTTCCCTCTCCCTCTTCTTCTCCCTCTCTCTCTCTTCCTCTTCCTCTCCCCTCCTCTCTCTCCCCCTTTCTCTCTCTGAAAGCTGGAAAACTTAAATTTCTGTACTAGTTTGTGAGAAGACATATTGTTCACGGTTTCCTTAAATAACAAAATTAACTGGGGTTCACGGTTTCTAGAACCTTGTTATATCCAAGGGCTAAATTATATTGAAGAAGTGAACTGTTTTCATCTGTGCATAAAATTTAATTTTTTTAAGGCAGTTCCAAAAATGTATATATTTATAAGGAGTCTTCCCATCTAATTCTCTGGGTAGACAAAGAGTAGTAGGTGAAATCGAACTCAGATGGAAGCACTAATTTGACCTAGTTCTTCTTTGTTATGGCTTAATCTTTCATTTCTGTCATTATAGGACTTGTTGTCATAAAGATCTGAATTCAAATTCTGCCTCAAACATATTCTAGCTGTGTGACACTGGGTAAATAATTTAACCTCTCTCAGCTTCAGTTACCTCATCTATAAGATAAAGGGATTAGATATGTTGACTTCTAAGGTCTTTCATACCTCTAAATCTATGATCTTATGACTCAAAAGTACAACAAGGGTCTTAGATTTAGAGGTAGCTAGGTAGATAGGAAGAGAGAACACAGGGCTTAGAGTCAAAAAGACCTGAGCTCAGATACTTACTAGCTGTATGGCCCTGGGCAAGTCACTTAACTGTGCCTCAATTTCCCCATCTGTAAAATGGGTTAATAATAATATCCACCATTCAGAGTTGTGAGGATCAAGTGAGATATGCTTAGTACAGTGTCTGTTACATAATAGGTGCTTAAGAAATGAATGATGTTTGTGATTCTGGATATATCAGAGGCTTATTCATGAAGCTCCTGGATGATGGTTGTTACGATGATTGTGGTTGTGGTTGTTGGAAGCTAGGTGATATGATGGATAGAGCTCTGAGCCTAGAGTTAGGAAAACATGAGTTCAAATCTGACACCAGACACTTACTAGCTCTGGGCGAGCCACTTAATCATGTTTGCCTTAGTTTCCTCTTCTGTAAAATCAACTGAAAAAGGAAATGGCAAATTATTCCTGTATTTCTGAAAAAAAAAAAAAAGGATTACAAAGAGTGTACGCTAGCAAAATGATACAACAAAAATAGCAAAGGCTTGTTGATGAAGCTCTGGGATCATAGAGAAGATCTTTACAGAATTTGATCAAGAAGTGACGTTGGATAGAGTAGAAGAAAAGCAGAAAACTGGAAAAATACTTTTATAGCGGATTTCTCTGACAAAGGCCCTATTTCTCAAATATACAGATAAGGGAGTCAAATTTATAAGAATCTGAGTCATTCCTCAATTGGTAAATTGTCAAAAGATACGAATAAGCTGTTTTCAGGAGAAATTGAAAGCTATCAGTAGTCAAAGGAAAAATGCTCCAAATCACTAGTAATTAGAGAAATGCAAATTAAAACAACTCTTAGGTGGTACCTCACATCCGTCTGATTGGCTAATAGGACAAAAAAGAAAAATGATTGATTTGGAGGGGATGTGGAAACATTGGGACACTAATACACTGTTTATGTAGTTGTAAATTGATCCACCCATCCTGGAGGACAATTTGGAACTATGCCCCAAGGACAGCCAAATTAAGCATGCCCTTTGATCCAACAATACCACTACTAGGTCTGTATTCCAAACATTTAAAAAAAAAAGAAAGAAAAGAAAAATTTTCTAACAAATGTATTTATACTAACTGTGTAAAGTTAGGGAAGAATTGGAAATAAAAGGATGATCATCAATTGGGCAATGGCTGGACAAATTGTGGTATATGATTGTGATAGAGTACTGTTGTGGTATAAGAAATGATGAGAGGATACTTTCAGAAAAGCCTGGAAAAGATCTATATGAACTGATGCAAAGTGAAGTGAGCAGAACCAAGAAAACATTGTACATAGTAAAAACTATATTTTATGATGATGAATTGTGAATGACTTAGTTATTGTCAACAATACAAAAATCCAAGACAGTTTTGAATTCTTTGATGAAAAATGCTATCACTCCAAAGAAAGAACAGTTCAGAGTCTGAAAAGCAGATCAAAGTATAATTTTTAAAACTTTATTTTTCTTGAATTTTTTTTTGGGGGGGTCTTTTTTTTGCAACATGTCTAATATGGAAATATGTTTTGCATGACTGCACATGTATAATCTATAGCATATTGCTTGTCTTCTCAAGGAGGGAGAAAGAGAGGAAGGGAGGGAGAAAAAATTTGGGATTTAAATTTTTTGAAAAAAATTAACATTAAAAATTGTTTTTACCTATAATTGAGAGAAAAAGAAATGACTTTAGAGATCACCTAATTAATTCAACCTTTTCATTTTATAGATGAAGAAACTAAAATGAAACAGCTCACCCAAGGTCACACAGATAGTAAGTCACAGAACTGAGGTCCTATGATTTTGAGATCTAGACTTCTTTGTACAATACCAGACAAAGCAATTGGTTCATAGACTGGATAGATCAAGGGTGTTGGCTGGAACTGAGTGTAGAAAGGTGGAGAACAGAAGCAAGAAGGAAGAGATGTAGATTGGAAGACAGCCTGACACATTTACCTTCCAAATCAAAATAGGGGTGCTCCTACCTCCATAAAATCAGGAAAAGAGCTCAAAGAATTCAATAAAAAAGTGTTCCATTATGCCTAAAGCAATATATCCATGCATTTGGTTGCCAGCCAAACAAGTAGGCAAATGGTTTCTTCTCTCTTTCCTCTGAATGAATATATTGGAGGAACCATTTCCCCAGCAGTGTGAATCTCATTTTATGCAGCTGTACTAGAAGAGGAACTAGAAACTGATACTAGAATATGCTTCCTATCTTTCTACAAAAATGCCCACCTTCAGAGAGCCTTCTGGAACTTCCTCTTAAAGAGCTCTCCTTTTATAAGCTGATGGCTGTCCTCTGGGCCACACATCAGGAGATGTACACACTAGATTTGGCTAAGGACTCAAATCCTGTTATAAATTACCATTTGGATCACAGTCACACAGCTACAGTGGGCAAAACCTCCACACAACTAGAGGCAAGGCAAAGTGGAAAGTTTTCCCTGACTTTGTTAAGTTCTGGGAACTAGAAAGCCACCAAGAAGGAGAAGCATGAGCTGAATCTGGGGCCATTTGTGTCATTAAACTACAATCCAAGTAATAGGCATGCTGTTACTATTAAATCTCAATTAAGAAATGATTTGAATCTGCTCTAGATCTTTTAAATTTTTAATTTAAATGTTTTTAATTAGGAAAAATAATTTCTCTCTCTCTCTCACCACCTCCATAAAAAAGAAACCCATGTAGCAAGTGTGCATAATCAAGTAAAACAAACTTCCACATCAGCCTTATCCAAAAAATATGTGGCTCATGTTTCTTCCTTAGCCCTTTAGAATTGTGGTTGATTATAGCATCAATGAAAGTTCTTAAACCTTACAAAGTTGTCTTTTTATAATTTATTAATTAGTTTTCTGGTTTTTCTTACTTCACTCTGTATCAGTTCATATACCTCTTCCCAGGTTTCCATGAAATCATCCCTTTTAAATCCATATGCCATAATTTGTCAATTCATTTCTCAACTGATGGGCATCCATCTGCTATAGATTTTGCTACAATATAGAGTAGTTGGGAAGAGGCTTCCTTAGTAATGTCTTCCCTCATTTCCCCAGCTAAAAGTGTTCTGTCCTTTTTCAACATTTCTAGAGTGTTTTGTCTAAATCTTTATCTGCTTCCATCATGGCTTCTTACTTATTTTATTTATCCATTCATTTCTCAAATTTGGCAATTAGATGCCAAATATGAAATATTTCCTGCCCTCAAAAGGCTCACTTTTTATAGGAAAACAGTGTGCACATATGTAAGTGTAATGGGACGATCAAGGAAATCTTCTGTTACTTACTACCTAATTCACTTCCCCCCAGATCTGAATATGCATCCTGGCTCCTTCTAGTAAGCAGACCCATTGTTAAAGTATATGTACAAATAAAAATTTCTGGTTGGTTCCCCATGACTGAAGGTTGTATAAAAAATGAGTGGTATCTGAACAGGAAAGAGTTGCTCACTTAGTAGACTTTTAAAGTAGAAGAAAACTTAGAGGAACATAAATTTAGGGTGAGAAGACAACTTTGAGGTCATTGAGTCCAGACCTTTATTTTATTGATAAAAAACTGAAACACAGAGATTAGATGATCTGTTCAAGTTATACAACAAATAAGTGTCTGAGCTGAGAGACGACTCCAAGTTACTGCAAAGTCTAATATTCTATGTACTAGATAGTATTGTTTATCTTCTACTATTTTTCTCTCTTCCATCTAACACTTATATAATATTTTAAAGTTTAAAGAAAGTATTTTGCATGTTATTTCATTTAGTTCTCACAGAGTTTTGTGAAAGCTAGAGCAATGATTATTTCCATCTTACAGATGAAGAAAGGGTGACACAAATATGATTCCAATTCAGATCTTTCTAACTCCAAGGCCAAGCCTCCATCCCTCTTTTTGCCCCCTTGTTGAGTATCACATATGTTAGGATTCTGACACCTTTTTAATCTCCTTTCCTTGACTTCTCAGCAGTTTGCTCTCAATGGCAATTAAGAGCCGGTGCCTATCCAGATTGAGTTAAAATCTCTGGCTCTTTTATCTGTTTTGTGTTTCTTTTTCTAAGTACAGATGACTGAATAACAATCCTGAGATGGATATTCCTAACCTTGGTGGAAATCCTATAAACCCAGTGCTCCTGGGTCTAAAGGTTGTTCTCTTAAATAACTTCTTAAAGGAAGATGAGATCAAAGCACGTACAGCATGACTTACCAGAAGATAGGGTTCTTTTGAATTGCTTAGAAAGGACACAGAGGGTATGAAGGTAAAATGCCTTTTACGCAATATCATAAAATTTTTTATTTTTTAATGTTTTAAATATTAGCCTCCAAGAGAGTTTAAAAGAAACTGGGGAAATTTTCATCATTCTTTGAATATTTGTCAACAGGTAATTATAAATCTTTTGTGTTTTGAGTAGACAGCCAGGTAGGGTAGTGGGTAGAGGGTTGGGTTTAGAATCGGGAACATCTGAGTTCAAATCTACTTCAGATACATATTAGCTGTGTGACCCTAGCCAAGTCTGTAAAAAGGGGACAATAAAGGGCTACCCTACCTCCTAGGATTTTGTGAATATTAAATGAGATAACATATAAATTATTTTGCAAAACTTTTAAGTGCTATATAAATGCTAACTACTGTTGTTATTATATAATGAAAAATATAAATAGCTTTCCTATACCTGATTGATTTTGTACTCAATGACTTTATGAAAGATATTCCACCAATCCATTTTGAATTAAACTATATATGAGCCAGACCAAAATTTTATTTGAAAGATTATCTCCTTTTTGTAGAGAGGGGTGAAAAGGTGGCAGTAGTAGTATGTGTAATAATCTAGAGACAATGAGAAAAATCTTGACCCCCTCTCTTTAGAGGTTAAGCTCCCTCAGGGATTGAAACTAGTTCACATTATCCCAGAACGGGAACCTCTTAGTGTGAGGAAACAACCCATCATTAACCAATATCATTTAACTCACTAGTATTCCCAGGTAACTCTCTAAGGAATTCTATGTTTCCAGAGGGTATATCCTCATAAATGCCGGAAACAAAACAGAACACTGAGAGACTACTGAGGGATTTTTTTTTTCTATAGCAGCTGGGAGATTCAGGACAAACCTCATGGTCATGATAACCCTGAAACTGAAATTTGAAGGAAGCTAGGGTTTCTGAAAGGCAGAAATTAGATGGAAAGGTAATTCCAGATATGGGAGGCAGTCAGGCAAATTTCCAGAGATAGAAAGCTGTGTAAAAAGAACGGCAACAAAACTAGTTTGGTAGTAAGTATAGTATGAAAAGAATAATGTATAAGTCTGGAAAGAGAGATTAGAACCAGAATGCAAAGGGAAGAATGGATAGACCTGAAGTCAGTAAGACTCATCTTCTTTGATTGAAATCTGGTCTCAAATATTTACTAGCTGGGTGATTCTGGGCAAGTGACTTAATCCTGTTGGTCTCAGTTTCCTCCTCTGTAAAATGAGCTGGAGAAGGAAATGGCAAACCTCTCCAGTATGTCTATCAAGAAAACCCCAAATGGGTTCATGGACAGTTTGATATGATTGAAAATAACTGAACAACAAAGCAAACCAGAAGTTCCATGACTGTGATTTCTTTTAATCTTTGTGTCTCCAGCATCTGTCATTGTATCTTGAATGTAGTAGGTAATTTCAGGTTGAAATAAATAAATAGGACAGGTACTAGCAAAGGAGGGAGTTATTTCTCCCATTAAAACTGCTTCCAAATTTATCATTTGGAAGTTTTCCTTGTTTTAATCTGACATTTTCCCTTTAACCCAAATTATTCTTGCTACCATCTAATTCCAATTCTTCTTTATGGGCAATTTAGAACAATCAATTACTACTCACCCTACTTGATAATGACTTTTAA
This sequence comes from Sarcophilus harrisii, assembly GCF_902635505.1. Classification (NCBI taxonomy): domain Eukaryota; kingdom Metazoa; phylum Chordata; class Mammalia; order Dasyuromorphia; family Dasyuridae; genus Sarcophilus; species Sarcophilus harrisii. The sequence goes on along the minus strand of NC_045426.1, from coordinate 145,716,627 downwards.
TTATTGAACAATCATTTATTAAGAGCCTACTATGTAACCATCTCCTCTTTTCAAACTTCCATCTATTTACAAACATCATAATTATAATTGAGGGTTTTCCCTTCCATTTAAACACTTCAATTACTCAACTCTTTCTCTCATGGGTATTATATTTTGAGAAATTACTTTAATAAAACACTTTCAATCTGAGTTCTGAGAAACATTACAGGACTCACCCACCACCAGATGCTAATTAACAAATTCCTTTGTGGCTCTAATTTGTTGACAATAAAGAAATCTGCCCACACAATCTTCATCTGAAAATGACAATTCTGTAACAGTAATTCCACCCACTCTTAAGGACACCAAGCCTTCTAACCCATTCATACTCTACTTTGAATGTCAAAAACTACATGGAAGCTATAAAGTTTGAGCTCTGATTCAGTCAACATTTCAGAAATGTTTAGTACATCCCTTCTACTTCCTCTCTCTTCTACTTCCAAATACTTTTGTATCTGAATTTCTGTATTCCTGAGAATGAAAGTAACTTGTAACTTGGTGTTTGCAATTCTTCTGTGAAGTCCTCAAGTAAGTATTACTGTTGCATTGGCCCTAGAATAGGATAGAATTGACACTAATGGTTTATTTTCTAGACTTTGAACCTATGCATGGGTCATTAATAATGTCAGTGTTTTTCTTTTCAGTAAACCCAGAAGTTTGAACAGCAAGTTTGCAGTATCTTTGATGTTACTACCCTGAAGCATTAAGTTTTACTTGCCATTTTGTAATGTGTATATGTGAGTGTTTTCCCTGCGGGAACATCATATTAGGGTTGGTAGAAATTGATACAGCACAGGAGCTCTGTCTTAAAAAATGCTAGATGCTTCTTAGCAAAAAAAAAAAAAAAAAAAAAAAAAAGATTAATGGAACCTCTTTTTTTTTACCTATGAAATCAACTGTGATGATAAGACCAAAAAAAGATGAGTTAATACAATCAAGAAATCCGGGTTGACCTGGCTCTGACACTTACTGGCTATGGGAGCATGGGCAAGTCTCTTAACTTTTCGGAGCCTCAGTTTCTCCATTTGGTAAATGTGATATATTAAACTATTTATCTAGCGTAACAGAAGATGCTCACTCTCTTCTGTTAAGGGGCTCTAGCTCTAGTAGATTAGGTTCATTATTGGGAGAGTTTGGTCTCTAAAGACAGGGGACAGACTTCCCCCCTTCTCATGCTCTCTGACTCCTTATGTTCCCAAACAGAGCCTCAGAGAATAATCAGTTAAAATACAGATTTGGTTCAGGTTTAGAGTATCCTGAAAAAGAATCAAAAGAGTCTTCCAGAAAAGCATTCAATGTAAAAGGTAGATCAGATATAAGGAAGCAAATTATTTCTTCTACAGGGGGGAAATGTTTGAAACACTAAAGATTTATAAGAATTCATTGACAATGACTTAAAACATGAAACTCTCTTTCCTATTATACTCTCCCAGGAGCTTGGTACTTAAAATTTAAAAAATAAAACATGTTGAGGTATTGCTGAATAGACATTTCAATTTCAATTTGATACTTCCCTTTCTAAATAATTTCTTTCAGGATGAAAAGAGTGAAGAGATACATACACACAGGAAGAAATGGAGATAGATAGACAGAGAAAGAGACAGAGACAGAAACAGAGAAAGAAAGAGTTCCATGCTGCACATTTAGGAGAGAGAGGAACAAGAAAAAGTAAGAGTAGAAGTTGTCTCTCTTTAAAGTCAACTAAGTGGACAACACTTCTGACTCAGTGGCTAATCATCTTTGAGATAGCATCTTCTGCCAATATGATGATGACGAATTACTGTATAATCCCAAAGTACATCACCATGAGCATGTACATACCTGGAAGTTGCCAGTGGAATTTAGCTCAGCTTCATGCATATTCCTATGGGGTATGCCTTAACCAGAACAGATGAGAAAGTTGAGAACAATTGTCTTCGATTTTTTTGTCTTTTTGTGCAGTATCATAACAACTATGGGTTGTTGTAATTATCAAATGAGATAACATTAATTTTTGTAAACTTCAAATGAGCTATGTAATATATATTGTTATGATTCATTAGGTAGGTCAGGAAACCTTCCTCTATGGTTTTGAGCATGGGATTATATTTGCTAATTTTCTAAGATATTTCTGGGAAAAGAATATGCGTTTTTTGGAAAGAAAAAAAGTTTGTTTCAATTTTTTTTTAATTTAAAATTTTAAACTTTAAGTAGCACATCTTTTTCCTTTTTATCTCGAACAATTTTCACACTGACCAAGATAAATTTTTTCCTTCTTTCCACTTTCCTTCATTCTTCTTCTTTACTCAAAATATACATAGGTTTTCAAAGCTACTTGGTTGTTGTTGTTTATCCTTCCTTCAGAAAGAGCACCAGTGACATCAGGATGGCAGTGTTTTACCTTTCAACTGAATTGGATTAAAGCAACACTCAGAGCTGAGCAGAGATATCAGCCTCATTCTCTCTTCCAGTCATCAAAATCCTTATGTCAAGATTATTAGTGATAGCCATTTGGAAAAAGCTTCTGAAGAAAAAACTAAGTCCCTAACTATAGCCTGGCTTGTAATCGTTTAATAGTTTACTAATGAGTCTTGGATCAGAAGAAATGGAATTTCTTTGGGGCTTGAGCTCGACTAACTGGTAAGCTTTGGGATGGTCAAATTTTCCCTAACTCTCATGGGAGAGTTGACAGAGAAATCTGAAGGAAATACCTCTTTTTGTACTGTGTAGTACATAAAACAAATTGCAATAGCCAATCCTACTTTATCCTCCAGCATCCCTAGAAGACACCTCAACTTTAAGTACAGAAGTATCTAACTACTGCCAACTAGTCCATGTGGAGAATGAGAGGCTCTTAATACTCTACTGATGTAGAAGCTGATTGCCTTATCACCAAACTCCGTAAAGCTTATGTCTTCAGCAGCTTGGGTGTGGACTAATTTCTTGGACTTACTGCCTTCTTTCATCAGAAAATGAAATGAATTAATTCAAAACAGGTCCTGAATTAACGAAAGTTCCCATTACTTTAGGAATAAAAAGGAATCCATCAATCAACGAGTGTTTATTAAGTGCCTACATGTTAGGCACTGGGGATACAAAGATAAAAATAAAATAATCCCTTTTCCCAAGGAGTGCACATTTTTGTCAGAGGAAAGAATATAATGAACAAGGAAAGCATAAATATAAAGAAGTATGCAAAACAAACCTCTATATAAAATAAATACAAGTAAATTTAGTGAGAAGGCACCATGAGTTATAGACAGGGAGGAGGGAATTAAAGAAAAACCTTTTTTTCAGGGCAGTAGGTGGCACAGTGGATAGAGTCCTGAAGTCTGGGAGATTTGAGTTCAAATCTAGTCTCAAAAATTTACCAGCTATGTAACTTTGGGTAAGTCACTTACCCCTGTTTGCCTCAGTTTCCTCATTTGGAAAATGAGCTGGAAAAAGAAATGGCAAATAACTTCAATGTCTTTGCCAAGAAAACCTCAAATGGGATCCCAGAGATTCAGATACTATTGAAAAATGAGTGAACAACAACAAAAAAGTCTCTTTTTTTCTTTTAGCTCATTTTCTAAAGAAGATATGGAAGACTCATAGCTGTCTACTGATAGCCCCATTACGGACAAATAATAACAATATTATTTAGACTAAAAGGAAACCCAGAGGCACCTTAGTCTAACTACCTCATTTTATAGATGAGTGAACTCAAGGCCTGTTGAACTAAAATGTCTTACCCAAAGTCACAGGAGCCTGAAGAGGCAGAATCCAGGTTCTCAAATGCTAGCTCCTCAAATCTTTCCATTATATCATTCTGCTTTCTTATATAAGCTTAGGAATTGAGTCAAAGAAAGGATAGCTTAGAAATTATCAGTTAAAGGCACATTAGGTGTGTTTTGGGGGGAGAGGTGACCACTTTTGACTTAAGGTAGACAATATGATGGTCCTATGATAATTAGAAGGCATTTCAACACATCTTTTCTGGGAAAAAAGTATCTTTTACTTTATAGTTTGTTTTGTATTTCTAAATGACCCACAAATTTGGAGTAATAGGACAGTGTTGTTAGGAGCCATTGTCATACCTGAGAAGCGTGTATTAGGAGGCAGCCTGTGTAAAACTTAAACTTATATAAATGTCAATTATTGTTAAATGTCTATTGTTTGAAGAATGCTATGGGAGATATATGATTTAGATAAGACATGGTCCTTGCTCTCAGGGAACTTAGTAATGCATGACATACGTAAATAAATATAGTATAAAATTATATAAGACTCTTGCATAAGGGGAATGCAAACATATGTGAGATCCAAGGGAAGAAAAGTCATCCAAAGGGATCAGGTAAGAGTTCATAAAGGAGGTAAAATTTAACTTGCCAGTTAAAAGATGAATAAGAAATGCAGTAGACAGAAGGTGGTAGTTGTTGTTGTTGGTGGTGGTGACAAAAACAGTCCAGGCTTAGGGAATAACTTAAACAAAGATAGATACAAGGGTGAGGATGAAATTTTTGGTGAATGGCCAGAGTGTGGATAGGTTTCCTTTGAAAAGAATTCATGATTCCAGAGGACCAATGATGAAGCATTCCATCTATCTCCTGACAATGATACACTCTGTTTACAAGGGGAAACTTAGCTGATGAGGGAATTTGCTTTGCTGGGCTATAAATCTTTATGACAATAATTTGACTCCCAAAATGAATCAGGAAGAGAAAATAAATTTATATCCATAAAATTTTATTTTAAAATTATTTTGATTTCAATACAATTGGCTTTGTGATTCCACCTATTTTATTTCATGAATTTAAAATCATTATTCTGAGAAGGCTGTCTATAGCAAAAAGAAAATTAAGAACTCATATCGAGCACATGGAGGAGTATATGATGAGGATAGGAGGGTAGAGTGATTGCCATATGGTTGAGAGCTTGAAATGATAGGTAAAGAATTGTGAACTTTTTTTTTACTGAGTTAGGCAATAAAGAACCATTGAAGGATTTTGAATAGAGCAGTGGAATGACTAAATTGATACCTAAGGAAGATTACTCTCACAATAGAAGGATAGAGTGAATGAATCAAAAAGAGTAAATGATTAGAAGTGGAAAGACTTATTAGAAGACATATTACTGTAATAGCCCAAGCTGGTGGTAATAAGGGACTGAATGAGTGTGACAGCAATAGGAAGAGGGGAAGGGGAATGGGAGAGATATTGTGGAGAATTCAACTCAACAAATATTGATTAGATTTCTGATATGTGCAAAGTCCTGATTTAGGCATTGTGGATGCAGGAAAAAACAACAGAATCAACAAGATGTGGTAACTGACTGGATGTCATAATTTAGGGAGAATGAAAATAAGTTCAAGATAATACCAAGAATTTGAAGAAAGGAGATTGGATAAAAGGTGGTGCCCCTGGGAGGTAATGGAGTCAGAAGGAAGTGAAGAATTTTTTTTTTTACATTGGATAATAATCTTTGTTTTGGGTTATGGATAGCAGGTCATCCAGGTATAGACAATTAGAGATTTCAATCAATTAATCAATAAACATTTATTAAGCACATAATATGTGCTGGATTTTGTGCTAAGAATACAAAAAGAAGTCAAAAAATATAAACAAACCTAAAACAATCCCTGTCCTCAAGGAGTTTACAATCTAATGAGAAAGACAATATGCAAACAAACACAAGGCAAATGGGAAATAACAGAGAGCTGAAATTAAGAGAGGGTAGAAACTAGAGCTAGAAAGTGTGGTCTGAGTTTATCATATACTTCTGGAAATTATCTACATAGAGCTGATAATTAAAGCTGTAGAAATGAATGAGATTACGAAGGGAAAGGGTATAGATAGAGAAGAGAAGATGGCCAAGTACATCCTTAAGGGTTTGGCAAGGGCATGACTAATAAAGAAAAAGGAAGAGAGTGTATGAGATTAAAAAGGGAGGAGAATAGGCACTATGGAGTTCCTGAAGTCAAGGAGGAGAGATTATTTAGAACAAATTCCTTAAACTGTGAGTTGTGACTCCATATAAGATTTCATAACTGAATGTAAGAATTGCAAAATGATTTATTATCAGCAAATGTTTGGTTTGTGTACCTATTTAATGCACCCCTATACCAAGAGTCATGTAAAAATTTCTCAGGTGTTTTCACCGAGGTGAAGAGTGGAAAAAGTTTAAGAAGTCCTGATTTAAAGGAGGTAATAGTTCATAAAAAGGTCAATAAGGATGAACAAGCTTTTGGGTTTAGTGATTAGGACATTATTGGGATGACCTTTGAGAAATTTCAGTAGAGTAGTGAGTATGGAAGCCTTAATGCAAGAGGTGGAAAAAATGGAGGCATTGGGTATAAAAGGATTTTTGTTTATTTTTTTTTTTCTTCTCCGAAATTTGACAATAAAGAAGAGGCAGAAAGAAAGATGGGGTAGTGGCTGGATGGTGGGCAAAGGGTGAGAAATTATTATAGGGTGACTTGAACAATTATGATCACATGGGAAGAAACCAATGGAGATGAAGAAATTTAAGATATATAGGAAAGTGGATATGGATGATTTCTGGAATGTGTTAAAGCACAGGCAGCTCCTACCAGGATTTGCAGATTAATCTTAGTCTTGCAGCTGCTGCTTTTGATTAACTTATAGTAATAATTTCCAGGAAAAATGGAATGTATCACATAGGTCCAACTGCTGCCCTCTTGGTGGCTTTTGAATTGAATTAGACAGTTGTCCTTTCAGTCTCTGTAAGTTTCAGCCTGCCAGCTGCTTTGGATATAACCATCTTTCAGAACATATGAAATCAGAAACTCCCAGTCAAAGTGACTTTCATTTAATTCCTTCTCTTTTGGTCAGTTAGATAAAACTGGAATGATATGTAGGAGAAAATTAAGTTCTTAAAACAACCCATAGTCTGGCTGGGTTGGGAGACACCAGGCATATTGGGCGCTAACAAGGCAAACTGAACAGTCCTTCTTTCTCCTTTCCTGATGAGACTCCTTCCATGACTGAGGCTTCTGAAGCTCAGCACCTGTGACTAGATGAGTATCGGGCCGCACATTCTCTGTGGGGAGAAACAGGAGGTTGGCAACTTATCCTAAGAACAGAGTTCGGTGTTTTTCTGTCCTATCTCTCACCCTAGATTTCCCCAATTATTTATAAAGGAAAACTAAACTAAACTCCCTTTAAAATTTTGCTTTTTAAGTTAATTTAATTAATTTGAATGGATATTTCGGAGGTCCATTCTATTAGAAACAAAAACCTCAAATTCATCTAGCCTTCTTAACAGATGAATTCTGTCTTGATTTGCCAGCTATTTGATTATGATTGGTGTACTTGTGCTTTCTGCTTATTTCTTGCCTTTTATCATAATTTCTCTTTTTGATCCTACCTCTCCTCTCATCTTCACCTCAATCCCATGATGGTGTATTAAAAAAAAAATTAAAAGGACCTGATAGGAATCTTGAGGAATCTCAAATTTAGATGGGAGGTAGAAGGGGAATTTCAGCCCGGCTGGGAACCCTAGCCAATTATAGCTCTCAGGCTTCCACTTACAGGGAATTGCATCATATTTGTTTGTTGGGAGGATAACCACTTACAGGGAAAACAGGATAGAAACGCTTTTGCTTTGGGAGAGAGTTTGGGATTCACTGGAAGCATTCTGAGTTTTTCTCTGCACGAATGTAACAGATCAATGTGTTTTTCTGTACACCCCTTTGCTCTGCTGGCTCTGTTATTACCCTGCTGCTGCTGCTGGAGGTCATGCCAACTGTTTAATTACATGGAAAGTTATGAAATTTCCAGGGCACCAGAACATTGTTCGAGTGTGCATCCTCAAAGAAAATAAACTTCTTTTTCTCAAATGGGGGACATTTGCCAGTGAGCTACTGTGTCTGGTGTGAGCACATGCATAAATCCAATCCAGGGACAGAACATGGTTGGGGGAGAACCTTGGTTCACCTTTCCATAGAGCACCACCGATCCTGAGTACAATAGAGCCATTTTAAACCCAGAGAGAGATTACATCTGAGTACTTCAAGTCAGACTTTTCCTTTCATTGAATGTAAACAATAAAATCTCTCTATGAAGCCTTTTCCTGCTTCATTTAGAAACAGAGGACTACATTCTCACTGTGAACAGACCTATAAAACCCCGAGTTTCATTTTTTTAAAAAAGTGTTTTCGTTAAAGGGATGATTATGTGGACCTGAATTTTCCCACAATGCCCTTGTCCACAGAGAAAGGGATCTGAGGAGGAAGGGTCTTGTCTAGGGGAAATCGAGGTTGAGGGGGTGGGGTGAGTATCTGACTTGGGGTTCATTCAGTCTGACATGACTTGGGATCACAGAGGCATCTGTGTTTCCCATAGTGCAGTTGTTCTATCTGCCTGCGTGCTGGGGAAAAACAAACATTGTAAACGTTTTTACCCCGTTTGGGAAAAAAAAAAAGTAATGAAAACAGACCCTTAGTAATTCTCGAGAACAGTTCTTTTTCGTGAGGCATTAACTGCACTTTCTACAGGAAACAGCTTGCCCAGTGCAGAGGGTGGGGCCCTCTCTTATTTCTCTAAACACTTTGGGTGGGGGGAAGGATAAGGCACAAAATACCAAATGTTAGCTTTAACCTTGAAAGTCCAAAAACTCTAGGTTAAGGAAAGGTCACTTTTAAACATGCTGTAACAAGTGGGTCTAAGCTCAGACATCTGGCTAGGTCTTGTCTCCTTGCAGAAAAGCCTATGTCCTCCCTCCTATGAGAAGCTAAATGGCTGGGGAGGGGGAAGAGTCACAAAATTCACAATATTCAAAGTCATCATAGCTTGTAAATTGATTAAATAGTAGGAGTTATTGGTCAGGGCACCAGATTAAACACTGAAAAAAGGTTTTTTCTCTGATTCTTCCTCCTGGAAGCTAATTTAGACCATATCAAAGTTTTGGGGATGGGGGTGTGTGTGAGTTTGGTGTGTGTTTTAATGAAGGCATTCCTAGTGCCATTGTGCTATAAATCCTGTCTGATCCAACCTTCAAATATTTATGTAAACTGAAATATGTCTGGAAAGAAGTCAAAACAAAACAAATATGCCACACAGCCTCCTCACTCCATCATGTCCCTCCTCCCTCATTTACATGCATGCTTAAGCTTCTCCAACTGGCTCCCAACTGTTAGGGGGGTGGTTAATTAGGGATAATTGCTGAGACAATTCCTTTGAGTGCGCTGATGGCCTCCTGCCTTGCCAACCAATTTAGTCTGCAGCTTTCGGCAGTTGTGAAATGCATTAACAGCATTTTTTTTTATTGTGGCAGATAAATGCGATTGGGTTAGTCTCCCTATGACTCGCTGCTGAAACAATTACTACCTTTTAAATATACCTGTGACTTAGTCACAGCCTGTTCTCTCTGTGCTGAACTCAGAGTTTACTCCTGTCATCCCCTTGTGATTAGGATGTGCTTTTTCCCACTATGGGGAGCGTGTAAGGTCTGGTGTTGTGCTTGGTAGGGCTGGACCGGGTTCTGTCTGCCTTTAACGGGCAGCTCTCTGCTAATAATAATATTTGATGCTTTCAGATTTGGGTGCCGCTGGGATGCCCTCATCCATCTTTTAACTTTTGGAACTCTACAGTTAGGAAGAGAAGAAGAATGCTCTGTAAAGCCCCAAGGAAGGCATCAGCCACCAGTGTGTGAATTGTTCCTTAAAAGATTCAGTCCTGCTCCTGCAGGAAATGAGCCGATACCTGATTCCTTTTCTCAAGTAGCCTGTGTATAATTGGGGAGAAGGAGCAGAGGCAAACCAAAGAGAACATGACTCACTGTGGTTTATAAGCACACAGGTATGAGAGCTAAGGAGCCTGGGAAGAGAGCCAGTTAAAGATAAGGAAGGTTGCTGGAGGGATTGGAAGTCACTAGAATAGGGCAATGATGGGACATTTGGGAGAAGATTCCTTACAATTTCTTTCTACCCAGACCTCCATTCAAATTTATAAGCACACAGGTATGAGAGCTAAGGAGCCTGGGAAGTGAGCCAGTTAAAAGATAGGGAAGATTACTGGAGGGATTGGAAGTCATTAGAAGAGGGCAATGATGGGACATTTGGGAGAAGAGTCTTTACAACTTCTTCCTACCCAGATCCCCATTCAAATCCCAATCAGTGGTAACCATTACAGGATGTTTGAGCTGGATATTTCAAAAATGAAGAAACGGAAACCTAGACTGATAAAATAACTTGACCAAGATTTTAGGTAGTATATTGTATAAGAGGAAGATATGTGTTAAAGTGGATAGATTGCTGGGCTTGGAATCTGGAAAACCAAAATTTGAATTTTGACATTAATTATGTGACCTTGGGAAAGTCAATCAATCCTGTTCCTCTCAGTTTCCTCCTCTGTAAAATAAACTGGAGAAGGAAACACAAACTACTCCAGTGTCTTTGCCAAAATAACCCATAATGGAGTCACAGAAAGTCTAAAATTACTGAAAACAACTAAACAACAACGATCAATCCAGATCCTTATTAGCTGTGTGAATCTAAGCAGGTGACTTAACGTATCTTAGTCTCAGATTCTTCATATGTAAAATGGGAATAATAAATAGCACCTACCTGCCAGTGTTGTTGTGAAGATCAAACTAACCTGTAAAACATTATAATTATAATAAATGCTAACCAGTAGCAGCAGCAGCGAGGAGGTGGTAGTCCCTCCAGGATTCACACCCTGCTGTGCTTTTTCCTGGTATACCACAGATCCTCTCTTACTTAATACTGGCATACTTAACTAGCCTGCTTGGGGACCTAGCATATATTAAATTCTCATTGGCTACACCCTTCATCTTTCTGTGCATTAGACAGTTGGAGCTAGTCTGTAAAGACCTGATGGAAGAGTGAGTTGAACAGAATATTGAAGAAGGGAAGAGGCTTTGGTTTGATAGAAATGAAGTAGGGAGGATACTGGAGGTGGGAAGACTGGCCTGTGAGTCAGGTGTGACATGGAGGGGTAGCAAGTTATTGGAGCAGGGCCAGTGAGGGGGAGGCCATTCAGAAAGTCTGCAGGGGAGGGCAGGGGTGTGGAAAATCTTTATTTGGATGTCAGCAAACCTTCAGTTTTCTGGGCAGTGGAAACTTGTGCTCACAAGGAACGACACTTTCAAGACAATTCTTGATGCTGAATCTAGGATAAATTAATTGGGGTGGGGGAAAGAGAAGAACCAGAAGGGAGAAGTTTCTCACATTCAGTTCAGGTGCAAGGGAAGGAAGGCCTGGAGGAAACAGTGATATATTTTTAGGTACCTCTGAAACTATCTCAGTTTAGTGAAGAGCAGTTAGTAGAGCACAACAAGGACTCAGTCTCTCTAAAACCAAAAATCAAACATTACAAACAATGTATTACTAGCCAGGGGAATTGAGAACAAAATAAAAAAAATTACCAATTTTTTTTTCACCATGTTCTCATATATTCAATAATTGAACAATCAAGCAATCAACAAGCATTTGTTAAGATTATATTCTTAACTCTATGCTAGGTACTTAGAATGCAAAGACAAAAATGAAACTCCATTCTATTGTGGGAGACATTTACCACCATTCCCCAATTTCTTTTTTTTTAAATTCTATTTCTGAAATTAGTAAGGCCTTAAAGAGAGTTTTATGGTATGGATGAATACATGAGGAAGTTGAGGCTCAAAAATGCAAAAAGAGCTAAGGAGAACCTCAGCTGGGTCTCTTTACCCCAAATCCAGTGTTTCTTTAGCTGTAGCATGTAAAAGGAATATCACAGTTTCTCTCAGAATGTCCTTTACTGACACTATCAGATTCAGAATCCTTGGTGGAATGAAGTATTGGTGTGACCTACAATCCTGAATTGTTTAGTCCTATTTTCATCTTTAGAATCATTTTATATTTATATATATTTTGTAGTTATACTTCTTGTGTAGGTGTTGTTTTCCACAGTAGAATGTAGGCTCCTTGAGGGCAGATAATATTTCATTTTGGTGCCTGCTGGAGTAGGCACTGAAGTATTTATTGAATTGAATTGTTTTTTGAGTTGAATCAAAGCTCTGTATAAATTTTTTTTATTTTACTTTTCTGCCAGGAAAATTAAGACAAAAACTGATAACTAGCTAGCTCTTATATAGTTCTTTAAGATTTATAAAACACTTTACCTCTATTATCCTATGTGATCTTTAGAAGTCTAAGCAAGTTACTCTAAGAATAAGAAAAAAAAATCTACTCTCCCTTTAAATTAAACAATTGCCTCAAGGTTCTTTTTTTCCCTAAGTTAATGAAGTTCTATTACCCACATATGCTTAAACAAGGTATGGAGGTGACCCTGGCTTCTTGAAGGCTATACCAATGGAACACAAGTTTTGACAGGAGCTACCAAGCTGGCAAGACTTTGAGGATGGACATGATGATGAAACAGTTCACTCTCTAAGGCCCAGACTGATTAAATATAGTAGCTTATGGAGAAGGAAGAGTAGACATCTTTAGTGTCTCCTTCCTACTCACCTTAAAGGGAGACTTTAAGAAGTAAGAGATTAGAGTCAGAGACAGGCTAATCTAGTTTCTTCAGAAAGAGGGAGTCCCATGCTAGTGTCCCCCCCCCAATATTGTTTACTAGAAGAAATAACTTCAATCTTGAAACTAAATTCCTGATCTCTGCTTATTAATAGGGGAAAATGGCACCAAGTTCTGTATCCAAGGTTTGACTCCTTTTCTACCAAATACCAATTTCACAATGTATTTACATAATATATAGCAAAGAAGCCCTTTCATTCAAGTTGATAGAAAAACAGAAATCAGACAAAGTATACATTTGAGAATATATGTCAGACAGTTTAGATCGAATGAGGTGTCTCTTTGGGAGTGGGATAACTCAGTTCCAGAGAGAGAGAGAGAGAGAGAGAGAGAGAGAGAGAGAGAGAGAGTCAGTCCTAATTCTTAATTAAAATAGTTTCAATAGCTCTTGAAGCTGGAAGCAAAAGAACCCTAAGAGACTAAAGAGCTGGAATCTCTCTTCTGTTCTTTCTAACTGTTCTGCTCTCTCCCCCATCCCCAGACTCACCAGATATAGACCATTGGTCTTCCCAATTAGGGGAAAGTCCCATATCAAGGGGCTTTGGAGTTTGGTTTATATAAATATGGAGAAGCTCATCATCAGAAGATTGGGCTTGCAGGCAATGATTTTTTAGACCATGAAAACTCATGAAACTGAAAAATACCACCACAAAAGGGCTCTCACTCCTACAGGTGGCCTCTTCCATTTCCTTAGTGATGGTCTCAAAGCAAAGCAAGAATTGACAGAGAAGGTTTCAAATAGCCTAATTCTTCGACTGATTACAAACATTAAATTAACGGTCCAAATAACTAAGAATGACTAAATTTAAATTAACACAACTCTGAGACTACCTCATATCCACTACATTGGCAAAGATGACAAAAGAGGAAAAGTAAGGAGGGTAAGGGGGAAGCAGGCATATTAACATATCATTAGTGAAACTGTGAGTTGGTCTAACCATTGGGAAAAGTAGTTTGGGACTATACCTCAAAATTCACTAAATTCTTTATACATACTTTGGCCTACCAATGCCACTAGTAAGCATATACTGTAAAAGAGAGCAAGAAAAAACAATATTATTGCATAACAATAATATTCATTAACAGTTTTTTTCTTATTATCAAAGGATAAATCTATATTGATGTCTACCTATTGGGAAATGGATTAACAAATCATGGACTATGAATGCAATGGAATAAGAAATGGAAAAATGAACAATTTCAGAAGAACATGGGGAGATCTTTATGAACTGATGCAGAATGAAGCAAGCAGAGTCAGAATAGCTTATACAGTAACAACCTTAAAAAGAAATACAACTTTGAATGACTTTAGAATTCACAGTTTCAAGAGACTGAAAATAAAACATGCTACAGTCATTTCCTTACAGAAAAATGATGGATTTAAAATGCAGAATAAGCTAGACATTTTTAGACACGGCCAAGGCAGGGATTTGTTTTCCTTAACTACGCATATTTTTATGAAGTTATTTTATTGGTCTATTGAGGAAGAAGAGTAAGGGAAAGAAAATAAATGCTTGTTAATCTGAAAAAGTAAAAATAATTTTTGTTACTGTTACATTATGCTTCAAGGAATATGTAATTTTTTTCATATAACTGTGAATTGGGAAGCAGAAGAATTATGACCTCCATTTTACAGATGAAGAAATTGGGGACCAGAAAGGTTAAATGATTTACAAGTGGTCATACACTTGTAAGTACCTGCAGAAGTCTTTAAACACTAGTTTCCTAACTTCAGACCCAAAATTCTTTCCTCAAAAAATTTAGACCCCAAATTATTTTCAGGCTATGAGACTCCTTTGGTGCAATCATTGTCTAATATATACCAAACTGATATGACACGGAGAGAGAGAACAAGCATTTATTTAGCACTTACTATGTGCCAGGTTCTATGCTAAGTGCTTTACAAATATATTATCTCATTTCATCCTTGCAACAATCCTGGAAGATAAATACTCTTATTATCTCCATTTTACAGTTGAGGCAACCAAAGATTGTCCAGGATCACACAACTAATAATTATCTAAGGCCCAAATTGAACTTATTTCTCCTGACTTGATGCCCTGTCTACTGAGCCACCTAGGTACCTACCTAGCTGCTGAAAGGAACTAAAGCACATCCACCTAATATTATCAACATAAATGAAACCAGAGAACAGAAAGAAATGATAGCTGAATAGAAGAATAAATCACAGTTTCTCTTTGAGAGGTGAATTGAGAAGTTCATAGGATCATGAAATTTTAGACATCTCAGAAAAAATTTAGTTGTTTTCATAGTATGACTTTTGGTCTTACTGCTTTGCAGTAGTCAGGATAAACTTAAGCAAACAGGCCACCTGGATGATAATTAAAGCTTATTTGCTTTGGTGAAAAAAAAAAAAAACTTGAGAAAGCATATGAAAAACTTGAGAAGAATTTAAAAGAATTCAAAATATCCCTTGATACTCAATGACTTCATGGTAAAAGTGGGATGAGAGGAAATCTGTAAAAGTTGTAAGAAAAAAAAAACCACCGTTTGGGATTAAGAAATGAAAGTCTAAAGTTTTAGAAATAATTCAGAATTCTCACACCTGTCTATTTAATGAAGTGATTTAATGAAGAAGAGAGTTGGGATATGCTAGAGGTCATAAGCATTAAATATTACAAAGAAAAACAAAATGGACTCTCTTGATACCTAGCTGTCTCCATGAGGCAAGCTCAGGAAAGGTTGAACTAAACTTCCAAGAAGCAGAGATGAAAAAGGAAAGCATTCTAGCCATGGAAGACAAAAGCAAAGAGATGGAAAATGAAATATCAAATATAGCTAGTTTGACTAGAACATTAGACTACATAAGATAGATTAATGTGAAGTCAAAAAGAAAGGCAAATCAGTTTAGAAATACAGGTTTAGATAAGATTATGAAAAACATTAAATGAAAAGATAAAGAATTTTATTTTAGCCTGGAGGCTACATTGAGCCTCTGAAGCTCTCAAATTTGGCAGCTGTGTGGAAGATCAGAGTGGAGAATTTGGAAGCAGGCAGGAAAATTGTAGACTCTGTAATGGTAGAGTCTACTGGAGAATAATTGAAGACTCTATAATGGTAGAGTCTACTGGAATTTCATTCCAATTTTCATCTTGGCATGAATCATGATTCAGTATACTTTCTTGATTTTTAAAAAGTAGTTCTAGATTTAAATGACATATTTATATTCAAAGTGTATGTATTATAAATGCATTGAGTAAGTTCGAGAAAATATATATATATATAGCCAAAATATTTGGGCCTGAAAAGCACCATAGGATACTGTTGTAAATTCTTTTTTTTCAAACTACTTAAAATTTTAAAGCATTTTGTGATGAAGAATGACAACATGTTTGAAGAGCATGTAATCTGAGAATAGATGGTATTGCTGGACAGCATAGCATTCTACATTTTAACATTTTACTCATCCTGCTGCAATTATTCTTATAGTGCAAAGATTGTAAGAATCTAGTTTGGGGTAGAGAGAGAGAATCGTGTGTCAGTAGGGAAAAGCAACATGAAATTAGAATTAAATATTGAAAGTATCCATAGAAAAATAGGGAGTTTAGAGTAGACCCTATACTCATGGAAGGTTTGTGAGAACAACACAAAATGAATGGAGAATGACATGATTTCATTTTTCTTTCTTTTTCTTCCTTTCTCCTTCCCTCCTCTCCCTTCCTCCCTCTTCTCTCTCCCTAATTCCTTTTTCCCCTCCCTCTGCCCCTTCCTTCCTCCTTCCCTCTTTCACTTCCCTCCATCTCTTCCTTTCCTCCCTCCCTCTCTTTCTTTCCTTCCCTCCTCCTTCCCTCCCTCCTTTCCCTTTGCTCTCTACCTCCCCTCTCTTCTTTCCCTCCCTCCCTTCTTCCCTCCTTTCTTTCCCTTCCTTCCTTCCTTCCTTCTTTCCTTCCTTCCTTCCTTCCTTCCTTCCTTCCTTCCTTCCTTCCTTCCTTCCTTCCTTCCTTCCTTCCTTCCTTCCTTCTTTCTCCTTGAGGTATATATCTATCAGTGAATGCGTTAGGTCAAAGGGTATCAAAAATTTAGTTACTGCTTTTTACTATTTCCAAATAATTTGCTAGAATCATTGAAATAATTCATAGTTCTATCAACATTGTATTGATGGATCTGTCTTGCCATAGCCTTTTCATTATTGACAGTTTTCATTTTTATCATCTTTGCCAATAACCTATTATTTTATTTGTGTTTCTTTTGTGGTTGTCTTTCATTTTCAGAGGACTAATGACAAATGGGATGATCTTGACTCATGTGTGAATTGGATTCAAGAAAGGCAGAGTTGCACAAAGTCATAAACCTCATATTTTGTTTCAGTTATTGAAATCTAATGGCAAGACAAAAGTCAAGACAACTGATAATAGCCTGGGATACAGTAGATGCCCTTGGAAACTTTGAAGTGCTCTATAGCACCTATTTTAGATGGCTTCATGGCCATCAACAAATTATTATCATCTGCTCATTCTGCTGAGGAAGTTTTCATATGCTTAGGGTAGACATTTTTTTTTAGCTCAATGATAGGTTTGAGGACTATTGGTTACCCCCAATCCATCTGCCTTTCTTCCAGAATGGTTTTTACCAGAATGTGATTGCTGCACATGTTATAGCATCTTGGAGACACAGGTGAGAGTTGAGTACCAGATACACACCAAAGGTGGATGAGCAGCCTTAGTAGTTCTTCTTGAAATGGTAGTTATGAAAAGTTTTCTTCTTGAAATGGTAGTTCTTCTTGAAGACCCTGTTTTCATATGATTATTGTTAATTTGAAATTATTCTTTTGAAAACTGCTTTTCATATCCTTTGACCATTTATCTCCTATGGAATGACTCTTGATCTATATTTGCCTTAATTCTCAATATTTCTTGACCATTAAATATTTCTCCATGATAGATAATCAAATATTTTCTCCACTCAATGGCATCTCTTCTTAGTCTTGTTATATTGGCTTTGTTAATGCAAAAAATTGTAAAAATTTATTTAATTAAGATTTTCTTTTTTAACTCTTATGATTAACTTTTATCCTTGTATGATTAAAAAATTCTTGACCTCTCCCATTTTAGCTAAAGTTTTGAAAGGTTTCTTTTATTCATTTCTATCTTTTTTTTTTTTTTTTAAAAGATTGACTTTTGGTAACCATATCTTATATCCATTTGTAGTTTATGGGTACGATGGTGCTTTAAATCTGATTTGTCTTACTAATTTCTAGTTTCCTATCAATTCTAGATATATGGATATTCTATATAAATACCATGTTCTTGAGCTCATTACTGGGTTTTTATTATTAGTAGTATTTTTGGTCCTTGTTTATCTACTCCATTACACTGATCTTTTCTACTTTTAACCAGTTCCCAATAATTTGAATGATTAGTCCTTTATAATATAGCTGAGGTCTGTTAATATCTCAGCTTTGTTTTTTTCCACTTAAAAAAGTTGCTTTGAGATTCTAAGCCTTTTGTTCCTTCAAATGACTTTATTATTGTTTTACCTCAAGTCAGAAGAGAAAAGAAGGGAAAAATATTAAGGATGGAGAAGAATTTGTGAAAATTCAGACATGGGAGATGGGACAATGTGGTCTTTGAGGAACAGCAAGGAAAAGTCAATGTAATTGTGTAGTAGAATAAGTGAGAGGGCAATTGAGAAGGAAGAAAGTAAGAGAACACTGGAAAAATTGAAGGGAACAAGTTATAAAAGGTTTTAAAGCTAAATGGGAAATTCACATTTGATATTGGAGGTAATGAGCCACTAGATAGAGGGAAGAGAGTGACATGGTCAGACCTGTGTTTTAGAAATAATAATTTTATAACTGATTGAGGCATAGACTAGAGTGGGGAAAGATGTGGCAGGGAGGCCAGCTGGAAGGCAATAGCCATAGTCCAAAAATGACAAAATGAGGGTCTGCATTTAGGATGGTGGCAATGTTGGAGAAGAGGAGATCTGCTATGTATGGAAGATATTGGGAAGTTAGAATTGACAGGATCTGGCACCAGGTTGTAAACAATGGATTATCTATTCTATAAATTATCTCTTTGGTAGTTTGATTGGTATAATGTTATATTGATTAATTAAGGTCAATTGCTTTTAGACCTGGAAGGGACTTTAGAGGTCATCTGGTTCAACACCTTCCTTTTTTAGATGAGGATTAATTGCTTAATCCAAAAGAGATCAAGTAATTTCCTTAACATCAGACAAGTAGTAAATTGCAGAACTTGAAAATCTCTCCCCCTCCTTTGAATCCTTAAATCTTTTTTTCCCTTTTTGGAATATTTCTTCCCTCCTAACAAACTGGAGTGTGGAGATGTATATGCTGAATCCCTTCACAGTCTATCTCAGAAGGAAGGTCATATACACATGAAAGTCACTGTATAATTTCTCCTATTATCTCTAAGATTTAAGTCTTTAAAAAAAGAAAGAAAGAAACTACTTGTGGGTATTTACCTCTAAACCCTAAGTGCCTGGTCAAAAGTTTCATATCAAATTATTTCCTCTTGTTATTATGATAGATGTAATGATATTCTCTTCCATAATCTCATCAACAATTCCACATTCACACCCATCTCCTCTTCAGACAGGCAGGAAATAGGCATTTATTATTATATGACAGACACTGTACTAATCACTGAGAATATAAATATAAGCAAAAAGAAATACAATTCTTCACTAACAGGATTGTTTCACCAATTGGTCCAATCTACCTATCTACTCTATCAATTTCTTTTACCCTTTCATTATTCCACTTACCTCATTTTGCCTTGACTTGTTTTTCCAACTACCTTCTTCTTCTTGAGTGTCCTTTTCAGCGTTTACTCCCTAATCTTCTTTGAATTTCCTTGAAACTTTTGGAATCTTTTGTCTTAATTATCTTTGATTGCATTCCTCTTTCAATCCTGATATACATTCTAGAGAAGCAGTTTGTTCTGGAATTGTCCTCTTTCAGATTTTCCTTAATTTCTTCCAAATTTCTTCTCTACAAATTCAACTTCTGCTCTGCTTCATTAATCTAAATCCCTTCAAGTCACCCACATGATTCCTTTTCCCTTCCAATTACGTTTATACTTTCTGTCTTCTCCTTCTATTTGTGTTGACCCTCCTACAGAAGTCTGATTTTCTAGGGATTTTTGATAATGATAGAATAAGATACTCGATCTCATTAAAATCAACTATTATTTGAAAATAACTCCCCTTCATATTATGACTTCAAGTTTTGTTGAAGAATCAGATTTTACATTGCATATAGTATTCTATTGCAACTTTGAAATGATATCATTCCATATTGTAACGAATTCTGTACATGTTTTATGTCTCATAGACACCTACAACAGAAATTTGTGCCTGATAGGTGCTTATTAATTCTATATTTAATTGAATTGAAGGGGACAGATATGAAGTTAGAAAGGAAGTTTGGAGAATTAAAGGATTATGAAAGAGGTAGAAGGGAGTGAAGGGAACTTCTATAAATAGGGACTAGTAGAGTGGAGTTATTCAGGCTGTTGGAGTTTGGGTACACTACAGATTGGAACTGAATTAGATTGGTAAATCTAATGGTAAAGCATACAGAACTAACCTCATTTCTACATTTGTTAGGAGAATTGAGGGAGAGTTCCCTGTTATTGACTGGGGGGTGGGGTGGGCAGGAAGGATAGGGTAGCAATATGTTAAAGTAGAGAAAAATGGAGAAAATAAGCAGGCTTCTCTCAAGAAGAAAGAAGGAATTGAGTTAGAAAGAGACCTTCAGCACTGAAAAATTTATAGGGAAGACACAACAACCTCTTAACCTGGTCCTGAGTAGACTACATAATTTTATTACGCCTCTAGCTTGTTTTCCCATACACACGTAGTTTGTTCTAGTAGAAACCCTCCTGCATATAAGTCAGCCCAGTTATTGCCACACTACAAATACACAGTCTGTGTTTGAACTGTGTCTGAGGTTGATGCTGAGTCACTACAAATTTGTAGGAAGTTCACATGGGTGAGGATTTGGAGAGAGCAGTCATAGCCCAAGAAGTAGATTTCTTTCTTTCTTTCCTCCTTTACTAACCACTCTAAGCTCCAAGAAGCAGAAGTTTTACAGAAAGCATCTGGGATGAGCCCGCTACTTTGCTACAGGTCCATGTCATCCACTTTTCTCTGCTTGTTACCGTTACCTGTGAGTCTTTAATTATCAGGGTCATGATGGTGGCAATGTTCCTTGACCAGCCTGGTTTAGGACTTCAGGAGTTTAGCGGCTGCTTTCAGCCTCATCCTAAGTGG